>NC_135713.1:201941099-202550449 GCF_964656455.1 Halichoerus grypus
GAGATTTGAAGATGAAGATGTTACTTTGCTGGCTTTGAGGATGGAGGAAGGGCCACGAGCCAAGGAAGGCCGGCGGCCTCTAGAAGCTGGAAGATGGGAGGAAACAGATTCTCCCCTCGTCCCTCCGGGAGAAATGCAGACTTGCTCACACCTTGGTTTTAGCTCAGTGAAATCCACTTCAGCCTTCTCACCTCCAGGATTGTAAGAGAATAAACGTGTGGTGGTTTAAGCTACTAAAGTCGTAGCAATTTAGTACCAAAGAGGACACGAAGACAGGGAGAAGTCACCCATAAACAGGCAGTGGAACCCTGCCAGGTGGCCAACAAGGCAATTACAAAGCACAGAAACACCTAGCTCTCTGGTGGGTGGTGAGGAAAGGCTTCAGGGAGGACGTGCAGCAAAGCTATGGACAGGTAGAGTGTCATCAGGTGGTAAGGGGCAGTGTGGAGCCCGGCCTCGGGGAGGCCACTGAGGGAGCCAGCCTCACAGCATTGGGGTCTGACCTGCATTTTATTTATTTATTCTTTCATTCATTTATCATTATTCTTTTTAATAGATTTTAAAAATATTTATTTTAGGGAGAGAGAGAGAGAGAGCGCGCGTGCGTGCGCATGAACGGGGGAGGGGCAGAGAGAAAGGGAGAGAGAGAATCTCCAGGAGACTCCTCGCTGAGTGGGGAGCCCAATACGGGGCTCGATCTCACGACCCTGAGATCAGGACCTGAGCTGAAATCAAAAGGCAGACGCTTAACTGACTGAGCCACCCAGGCGCCCCTTATTTATTTATTTATTTATTTATTTATTTATTTATTTATTATTTATTTATTTATCTATTTATCTGTGTGAGAGAGATAGAACAAGCAGGGGGAGCAGCAGAGGGAGAGGGAGAAGGAGAAGCAGGCTTCCCGCTGAGCAGGGAGCCCGATGTGGGGCTTGATCCCAGGACCCTGGGATCATGACCTGAGCCGAAGGCAGATGCTTAACCAACTGAATCACCCAGGCGCCCCCCCATTATTTATTTTTATTATTCTACCCCCCAACCTGAGCCTTGAACTCACGATCCCGAGATCGAGAGTCTACCGACTGAGCCAGCCAGGCACCCCGGTCTGATTTTAGAAAGAGCCTCCGGCTGCAAAGCTCTGGGGCCACTCTCCGAGGAAGGGCCGGAAGAAGGCCTTGCAGCAGCCCGGATGCCAGAATCCAGCAGTCCCAGGAAAGGGGGTCCTCTTCCCCACAGCCCTAAAGCCGACTATGCTTTGTAAAGGAGAAAAACGCCCAAGGTCAGGATCAACCAAAATTATTAGCAAAGTTCTCCTATCTCTTCCTGCATCCCAGGAGATGGTTTTGTGTGCCTCCTGGGGTGGATGCGCCCCCTTGTCCCCCGCTTGCAGGAGGGAGAGGTAGGTCTCTCTAGGACACAGAACTGCCCACTGACTGTTGACACCATGATGGATTAATTCCCCCAGCCGCAGCCTGGGCACTTACTTTGATGGATGGGGGTGGGGGGTGCAAGGTCATGGGTTTGATCTGCCTCTGGGTCAGTTGAGTCTGGAAGAAAAACTCCATTTCCATCCCGGCAGACTGCCCTCCAGTCTGTTACTTCTAAATGATTCTTGGGTCACGAGGCAGACAGACAGATTACGGATGGAAAAACCCTCCAGGCCCCAACTATTGATGAGGGGGAGTCAATTGCGCTCGCTTTGTGTCCAAGCCCAGGGGGTGTGGGTGGCAGGAGCGCCAAGCAGAGGACAGCCCCGCCTCACTCCCAGCCTGGACGAACCACCCCACCCCTGGGTGCGGGGGCTGCTGGGAGACTCAATGGTGCTGGAGGGGAGAAGCTCACCAGTCCTGACCTTGCCTCCGGTCTGGGGTTCATCAAACCCATAGCTCTGTCCTTGGTCTCACTTCTTGGTTTGGCTTTGAATTGCATCTCTGGGCCACGCTTCCATCTAGATGAGCAACTGCTGATACATGGGGGGTTGCCCACCATCTCAGTCAGCTTGGGCTGAATTTCTCACAGTTTCTGGAGGTTGGAAGTCCAAGATCAGGGCACAGGCTTCCATATGTCTGAGACCAACCCTAGCTTTCCTGAAATTGTTGCCACTTTCCATCTCCTCTCAGGAATGTCACCGCCACCAGATGCTCAGGCCAAAGGGAGCTCACTTTCCCAAACATGCAGCTCCCTCTCCTCACATCATAGGTTCCTCTCATCCCTGGGTCTGATTCGAACTCTCCTCTCTCAGGGAGAGCTCCCTATTGCCTTTTCTAAAGTAAGACCCAGGTCATCCTCTGTCTCACCACCCACCAGTTTATCCCTGCAAAGCCCTTGGTGCCAAGTGCACTGTTGGGCTTATTTTCTTGCTTGCTGGTGCTCTATTTAGTACCCCTGATCGCCCCCCCCCCCGCCGCCTCACCCCAAGCCCATGTTCCCACTGTGGGACTTCTCCATCAGACCCAGCAGGTGCGGTGCCTGGGCCCTCGGGACGTCCAGAGGCCCATGAACATGTTTTAATTTCCTTAAAATCAGAAGAAAATCTGTGAAAATCTCTTAGGTCAAAGAAAAGTTTCAATATATAATATTAATGCATGCATCTTTTTCCTAACGCAGTCATAAATCTAATTCAAACCATCCCTATGGCGGAGAGGCCCAGGAAAGCCGTAGTGCCGTCCTGGGACTGTGTCCGATTGTGCACTGCCTTGCATACTCTCACCGTCCCTGTACCTCTCGCAGTGCTAGGCATACAACAGGTGCTCAGTAATGGCCGGATGAATCCGTGCCGCCCATTTCCGTCTTCAGAGAACACCACCTCAGCCTTGCAGGCAGCCCTGATTTGACTTTCTGGGGGCCGGCAGGAGCCCCGGTTGCGAGAAATTACACTGAAGGAGCATTTTCCAAGTCAGCTGGGAGGCGACACGGTCCACTCGCCATCCTAGATCCGCGGAGAGCTGCCCCTTCTCAGTGCATTGCTCAGTCTGGCCTCACGGGGGAGAGAGACCAGAAAGCTGTATGGTACTTCTCAGATACTACCTTTAGAGTAACGAGCTGCTGGCTAGAGACCTGCCAGGCTGCTCAGGAACATGGGTAATTTAAGATGCAAGTAGATACATTTTGTTCCCCGTGGGACTCCATAAACTTTTTTCCGCTTTGAACAAAAAACACGAGACCTGAAAACAGTTTTGTCTTAAATTGGCCCTTAAGGGAAAAAAGAAAAGAAAAAGGTGTCTCAGCATTCCTGTAGGAGCAGGGATTTTCAGTCCCCGACGGGACGTGTGGCAATGTCTGGGGACATTTTGGATTGACATAGTCAGCTGGGGGGATGCTGCTGGCATCTTGGGGGTGGAGACCAGGGATGCTGCTCAGCGTCCTACGGGACAGTTCCTAATAACAAAGAACGGTGAGGCCCCAAACGTCAACAGTGCTGAGGTCGAGAACCCCTGCTTTAGAAGAATCTCAATAATATGTCTTGGATGAATCACTTGGATCACTTAGGTCTGGTCTTCTCCATAGACTTGATTTTATTGATCTGCACCTCGGCATCAAGCGCTCGATTGACACTGAACAGAAAGGCAGCCTGATGGGGCTTGTGTGAGTGTATGGGTTAGGAGACTCTTGAGGACATTGCCCGAGACACTGTTCCTGGCTTCTTCAACGATCTCACAAGAATCCCTCTCAGACCTTAGAAAAAACAGAGTCGTTTCTGGGATCCCTTTAACCTTGTGGACTTGTGAGTTTTGTAATGGGTGGATTTCCCTTTTCACTCTGACTGACGGGAAGCTCAGAGTCCAATGTGCAGCCCACCTTTGAGAACTGTGGAGCCCCACCCGGAGAACATTTCTGCATACCACCCCCTTGGTTCACTGTACTGTTTGTTCCAGCCCTGTTTTCGCTCTGATCTATTTTTATCCTATTGTATTTTACATATTTTTGTAAGCTGCCTCCAATGCTTTTGGCAACAAAGCAGAAAAACAAAACAAAACTCAACAGAGCCCTGTGGCCTTGGCGGGTATTTTATAATGTGCCAAGTGGTCATTTCAAGGCTAGAGTCCTGCCGGGGAAGGCAGCTATCCCGGGCTCTGCTGGTCCCCTCCTGGGAGTCTCCCTTCTTGGAGAACAGCAGTTCTGTGGATTACAGCAACAGGTTTTAGAGCGAGAGCCGCTGATATCCATCTGCCTGCAAATACCTCCCCCTCCCCCAAACGTTCTTTCCAATCTCCCATCTGGCTGTTGCCAAGGGGAAACAGCTAGACAAGCTCTCCCATCACTCTTCCTAACTTGCCTTTCCCACATGTTCGGTGGGGGCCTTCAGGGTCCTGGGATACTCTGCATGTGGTTATCACTGCAGTATCAGTGCCGTCCAGGGGCGGGGGCGGGGTGGGGGGGGCGAGGGTGGGGGTGGGGAGGGCCTGCCCCAGTATGCAAAGGCAGGGCCCTTTGGGAGGCTGTTGTGAGGGCTGGGGTGAGCCAGGGATGGGTGGGGTGTGCCACCTACACCTGAAAAGTTCAACCCCCCCCCCAGTCACCCCCACCACTAACACACTCCGGACACTGAGCTCCTGCGCCCACACGGCGCACCGGCTCGGCTTGCCCCTCGCCTGCTGTGCCAGAGCCCGTCCAGTCCAGTCCACCTCAGTCTCTGTTCTGCTTTGCTCACGGGACGCAGCCAGCTTTCTTCCTGCAGCCTCTGTCTGCCCATCTGTAAAATGCGGGTGTGGGGGGAGGGAACCAGGTCCTACAATTCAAAGATCTTAAGAACTCCTCCCTCATGTGTTCTGACACCCTCTATTCCTTTCGTCCACTTTCTTTCTTCTGGAAGCATGGTGTAGCGGGGGAATGGCTTGTGCACATGGGAGAACGGAGTCAAAGGTGAGCTTGAACACCAGCAGGAACCCAGGCCCGAGGCTGCAGGCTTGTGAGGCCTGGCCCTGCCCAGCAGAGACAGAGGCCAGCCCTGAGGGACCCCAGGAAGGACCTACGCACTTCCTGGCGGGCCCTTTGGATGACGTGAATCAGCAGCCACCAGCTCCTAACCCGGCAGCAAGCAGCACCCCCTTTCCCTTGGGCACGCAGCCCAGGCGAGCCAGGCACACCCCGACCAGCTCGGCCTCTCCCTGCGCCACTCTGCTCAGCCAGCTCACTGGCCCCACTGGTCATCCCGGGTCCCGGAGTGCAAATCATCAGGTTGGGACAGTGGTGGGGAAGAGGGGCTTTGGAGACTGTGCCCAGTCGCCTTCGTGTTCTCGTCTGTAGAATGGGGGTAATACGAACAGAATGGGCCTCCCAGAGTTGTCATGAGGATAAACAGGGCCAATACAAAGGCCCATGCTGGGCACAGGGCGGTCCTAATGGTTGACACCCAGCCCTCACCGCAGTAATGGGACAGAACAGCGTGTGCCTGAGAAGCTGCAGGGCACGGGGGTGGAGGGGAAACACCGGAGCGGGTGGCCGGACCAGGGTGGGCTGGTGCTCATGCGCCTTAGGCTAGGATTACAGCCCTGCCCGGAGCAGGAGACTTTAGGGGCCCACCACATTTTTGGAAATGTTAGCTGTGACCTGAATTAAAATGACGAAATTATTGCCCGGACGCAGTTCCTGGCCCCTGCTTTGGGTTCCTGGAGGTAGAAGGGACCCCACAGCACATCTTTAAGGAGAGAAATACTCTGCAGGGGACCTGGGGTTCTCAGGTGAACCTCAGAGATCAAAGGGGAGAGAGTAAGGACGCCCCCCCCACCCCAAACCCACCCGGGGAGGCTCTGGTTCAGTCTGTTTATGGATAGGGGTTCAACACGATCTCATTGTCAAGTTTCCGGTAGAAAGTTGAACACAACCGAGCTGTTGCGTAACTTTAAAATGGAGAAACTGAAGCCACCCAGAGGGAAAAATCAGTGGCCCAACGCCACACAGCAAACTGGGATTAGAGCTGGTGTGGCTAGGCTGGTTCTGCCCGGTTATCCCATCCTCTGGTGGGTCCACGGAGCCCCAGCTAGAAAGCGTGCTCCTAAAGGTGTGGGTCCAGCCAGCTCTCTCCATAGGCCTCTGGGTCTTCCTGCCTGGCTGGCACTGTTCTAAGAGTCCAAAAGCAGGTCTGTGGCCTCAGGGTGGCTGGCTTCTCTCAGGCCCTCAAGAATCCTGGGTGAGGGGTTGCGGGTGGGCCCAGGGGGTTTCCACGGTCTGGGAGGCACCTGCCTGGGCTTCAGTGAACAGCACATTCCTCTCCCTAGTAGTGCTGCAGCTGGACTGCAGCCCCCAGGGACCCTGTCCCCCCACCCCACCCTGCTTCTAACCCCCACCCTCAGCCACATCCCTCAGTAGCTGAGAGTGAGCCCCCAAAGGGGCAAAGGGACCCGGGAGACACTTTAATTATGCTTCTAATTGCTTCCCAGGGAGGATGAGCACAAGCCCAAATCTCTCTGTGGCTGCTCGAGGCGAGGGGCAGGGTTTCCAGGAACTCAGCCACACTGGCCCCCAGGTGGGAAGGAGGGTGAGTGGAGGGGAATGCGGGGGGAAGGCGGGGGGAACGCAGGTGTGGGCAAGGGAAGGTGGTGAGGCAGGAGCTGGGCCAGCAGGCCGGAGGGGTCACGAGGTCCCCACCCAGGACAGACTCACTCCCCAACCTCACTTCCGGAAGGAATGAAGCTTCGAGGCGCCTGTGAGCAGCGAGGTACAGGGTTTTAGGTCCATGATGTTCGGATTCTATTACTTCGTGACTTGGGGAAGGTGGCCACGCGGCCTCTCGAGCACATTCCTTCTGTAAAACAGGGACAACAGTCCACCTCGAAGGCCACGAGGCTGGACAGAGAACAGGCTGCCTGGAAGGTCATTCTCCAGGTCAGACAGTACAAGGCCGGGAAAGAAGGGACGGCAGCCCCTTTCCCGACTGTGGCACCCGCTGTGCCCCGGGGGTGACCGCTCCCATGTATGTGGGCACCTGGGGGCTTGGGGGGGACACAGCCTCCCCTGGTTTAGTAACAACTTTGCCAACCCCATTGCAGTGACTAGGTCTGCAGCCCAGCCCTGTTAAGAGAGGCAGGATTCCTGTATCACAGATGAGCAGCTAAGGGACTAGGTAGCCAAGGGCCCCAAACTGGGAAGTGGCAGGGGGTGGGGGGCACCACAATCCCAGAGCCCCCAGGGCCTGCCCAGGCAGACAGGCACATGAGCCCTGTGCTTCCAGAGGCTGGGGAGCAGCGCAGGAGGGGAGGGCCCCAAAGGGACAGGGAGAGAAGCCACCTCAGGCCCTGAGTGCCACGAAAGCACAGGTAGCCCAGGACCCCCCCCAGCACCCTCACCCCCACCCACCCACATCTCGAAACAGCTCTCCCCAGAAGCAGAGACAGACACCCGGCGTGCCACAGGGCTTTTTTTTTTTTTTTTTTTTTTAATGTTTCCTCACTGTTTTAACAATACCATGAAAAAAATATACAGTTTAGAATCTGGAACTGACCACTGGGTCTGCATGGGTTTCAAGGGTAGCTGGCTGGGGCTGCACGGCCCCTTCTCATTCCTCCCCTAGTGGGAGCCGCGTTACTAGAAACAGCACCGGAATCAGGAACTAAGTTAGTGTCTGGATCAGGATCTGACAAAACACGGCAGACTAGAGCAGCTGCGCCCGCCGGCCCCGGCCTGGCTCCCGTGGTACTTGTGTCTGTCCCCTCCCCACACCGCTACAAGGGGACAGGAGAAGGTGGGTTAGCTTATTCCCAGGACAGGAAAATCAGCATCCTTAACCCTGGGCCACACACCCAAGCTCCCATTCAATCCCCTGGGGCAGGGTTATAAGGGCCAGAGTGAAATTCGAATTTCAAAAGAACCAATCATTTTTTTTTTTTAGCATAAGTATGTTCCAAACGTGGCACAGGGCATACTTAGGTACTAAAAAATTATCCTCTGTATGCCCGATATTCTAATTTATGTCAGCATTCTAGTTTTGTTCTGCTGTTAAATCTGGCAACTCCATACCCTCAGGGCCCTCAGGAGTGGGGGAGGGGGTCCTGCCTGAAGGAAGAGGAAGTAGTGTGCGTGCGTGCGTGTGTGTGTGTGTGTGTGTGTGTGTGTGTGTGTAGGGGGGGAGTAATGCAGTCAAAAAAGCTTTTTATCCCTCCATAGGAATGATATATTATTTTTTTAAAAAAAATCATCTTCCAGAAATTTTCTACACCGGCTGCCTTCAATTGTTAGTAGCTATGGGGTTGGAGGAGGGACAGACATGCACGGACACCCACCCCATACAGTTCTAAATAAAGTCTGGAAGCACTTAGTATAAAGGTTTTCTAAAAGGATCTGATTTTCCTTCCGGCGGCAGATCTGCTAACGCTGTTCCAGATACCGCTCTGGAAGGATTTAAACATGACAAGAAGAACAAACAAATCAACAGGGACCGAGCGAGTGAGTGCCCAGCCTGTTCCTAGTGTCATCCTGGAAAGAGCCCCTTCTAGAATATTCAAGAAGCCCGGGGCCTCCTTTCGTTCCCCATCCCGTTCTTGTCCCCTGGAAGGGGCTGCGTTTAGTGCACACATCTGGTCCGGCTTTGCTCCGAGGGGCTCCAGGCTTGTGGTGCAGGAGCTGGGGATGAGGGACGGAGGGGCCGGGGGCCGTGACCACCCTTCCTCCTGCCACACGCCACCAGTCGCAGCGGAAACGCCAGGAGAGGGAAGGTGAGCCAAGCGTCCTTAGCCGTGGCCCCCGGCCACCCCGGGGCTGAGCTGCGGCGGCCGCACGAGGCAGGAACTTGGCCGCCAGCTGTCATCCACCTGAGGCCGGGGCGGAGGGAAGGGACGGCCGGTTCCCGGCCCGCAGCGCTCAGCAGGGCTGCGCCCACCCTGCAGCCCCCGCCAGCTCCCCGCGCCCGGGAGAGTCCAGGGTCTGCGGCCGAAGCCGGGCTCTTGGCTGCCCTGCACGGGGACGGGGCAGGGAAGGGGGCGGCGGCCCCGGGGGCAGGGAGGAGACGGAGCCCCGCCGGGAGCCCCTCACTCACACTCGGATCTCCTCATCCTCCTCCTCGTCCATGAAGGAGAACTCCTTGTCGGGCTGCCGGGCCAGTGGGGCCCGGGCCCTGTCGGGGCCCCGGGAGGCCGGGCTGCGCTCGTCCAGGACGCCCGAGGTGCAGCTGGACAGGGAGCTGCTGTCCCGCGGGGTGTGGCTGCCCTCGCTGCGGGCCGAGGCCGGGCTGGGGGCCGCCGCCCACCCCTCGTCCTGGGGCAGGTCCCGGCCCGCCGCGCCCTCCTGCCTGGCCCGGGGAGGGGCCGCCGCGGCCGCCAGGGGAGCCTGCAGGGCGCCGCTGCGGGCCGCGGCCCCGTCGTCATGGTAACCGCCATCCTCCTCCTCCGGTTCCCACTCCTCCTTGTCCATGATGCTGAGGACGTCGCCCAGCATGGACGGCCCCAGGTCAATGTGGAAGGACATGATGGACTCGGCGTGCTTGAGCCCCAAGCCGGCCTTGGGCACGACGGGCAGCTCTGTCAGGTCCCCGAAGGCCTGCTCGTCCAGGAGGGGGTCCGGGGAGTGGGGGGCGGCGGCCCCGTTCCGCCGAGGCCCAAGCTCCCCCTCGCCCGCCTCCTCCTGGCCGCCCTCCCCGGCGCTCGCCTTCTTCACGGGGCTGGACGACAGGCTCTTGGGCAGCTTGCCAGAGCCCTTCTCGGCCGCCTCCTTCTCGTTCAGCTGGGGCAGGGACATGGCGTTCTTGACGAACAGAGCCGAGTCCCGCAGGGAGCCCAGCATGTCCCTCTGCTCCCGGTCCCCCCGGGTCACCGACTGCGACCGCTTGCTGCCCCGGAACTTCCGGGACAGGAGGCTGCGTTTGGAGGACGAGGAGGAGGCCTGCTCATCCAGGGACTCACCGTCCAGCTCGCCGGCCTTGCTGTTGAGGAAGGAGGTGTCCCCAAAGGCATCCCCCGCCCGGCCCACGTGCATGGTGTGCCGGAAGTCGCCCAGGGGGGCGCTGATCATCTCGGCCGTGAGGTCCACGCGGGAGCGGCGCTTGGAGTGCACCGAGCTGGACACGAGCTGCTTGAGGATAGGCATCGTGCTGGGGGGCGGGCCTCCCGAGGGCGGCAGGCGGGTCGGGGGTCAGATCTGAAGTCCGGCGGGTGGAGGGGGTGACAAGGAGGAGATCATAGGGCTGCAAGGAGAGAAGAGCAGGCAAAGGGTTAACCCTGGCTGGCCGCACAGCACCAAAGCGCACCGGCCTAGGGGCTGCTACTCAAACCTCAGCTCTCCCACCAAAACGAACCACCGTGAAATAAGCCGGCAGTTGGTGTCATAACCCTGCCTCCTTCTTCACGCCCAGGCACTCGGGTTAGGGGAGCGCTTTTTACAAATCCGGGGGGAGGCCAGACACGCTCTCCCTGAACCCGGGAGAAGGATGTCGTCCCCCAACCAAGATGCTGCCAGAGCAAACAACCACACTGAAGGATGTGGAGGTACACAGCGAGTCCACGCGGCAGCTGAGGGTGGGACACGTGCTCTAAGTTCTTCCTGCCGTCTGACCTCAATCTCTGAAGTCAGTGGACACCTTAACCTGAGTCACAGCCCTCAGAGGAGGGAGCCAACAGGACGGGCCCCAGAGACGCTGCCCAGCATCTCCACAGATGTGGGTGGCCAGGCTCACCTTCTGAATCAGAATTGGGGCGGGGTTGCTGGGACCCACAGAACCAGCTCCCCAGCCTTCCAGTCCTTGCTGGGTGTCCCATAAATGAGGACCCCGCCTGTGACTTCTCTACTGTGGGGCCAAGCTCTTTGCCGAAGACTCACTCTGTGCCTCTTGGGATGAAGAGGACTGCCTCCTGATTTCTTTAATCATTAAGGGTGTGGGAAGGCAGGGACTAGGTGGTCTGGCCCCCGAGATCTGCAGACCCAGGCCAGGGCGGGTAGCTAACCAGAACAGAAGATCAGCAGAGGGGACCCCAGGAGAGCCTGGGCTGTCTGAAAGTTCGAGGTACCACACACACAGCTCCTGGCAAGCACCGAAATGAGGTCCCGTGTTGGAGCCAAACCAGCCCCTTCCCCTCCCGGAGCGACCTGCCCCAAATGCTAAACCCAGTAGTGCAGGGCTGAGCAGGGTGGGGAGACGTGGTGTCGACCACCAGTCTTGCTAACGATTCCCAACTCTACCTTCACGGCAGGCCCACCCTTCCCACTGCAAAGCACAACCTATGGGAACCCCATTGGTTTCTTCCTCACCCCTAAGGCTGCCTCCCACTAGCCCACCACATCCTGCCTGGCCCCTGACACCAGCCCAGCAGATCCCCATTTTTCCCCTTCTATCCCTCTCCAGACCATTCATCACCTTTTATCTAAAACAAAACCCATCCAGGACTCCCCAGTGCAGACCCCTGGATCTGGCCACCAGTCCTCGCCTCCCTCCCTCCCTCCTCAATGCCATTCCTTGGTGCCCCCCTACCTCTGCACTCGGCCCCAGCCCCTGAGCGTCTGCCTTCTGGACTCCAGGACTGGACAAATGCAGGTCCCTGCTAGAGTACCCTGTCACCTGGCTCACCCAACGTCCTTCCGGGCTCAGTGGAGACGTCACTTCTGGGAAACGCCCTCTCGGCCACCCAGCACTCCGGATGCCCCCTCTCTCGCAGGCACCGCTCCCTCCTATTCCCACCCACGGGGCTGTAATCTGCCCACTGGACTCTGAGCTTCCAGAGGGGGTTCCAAGGGGCCTGCTCACCGCTGAAGCCCGTCTAGCAGACCTTGTTCAAAGGCAGCACCTCCATCCTGCCCTCCGGGCTCCACTTCAGCCTGCAGACCGCTCCGGGGTTCCTGGCCCAACCTCTCTGTGTCCTCCAACCACCCCCCCCCCCCCCGGCCGCCAGCCCCAGTACTCTCACTCCTTGTGAGAGAGCTGCTGACGCCCAGTCTGATGGCTCCCAACCCCGTGCCTGCCCCAGGCAGTCCTATGCTCGTCACTCCGGCAAACAAAGTCCTGTAGGACGTGAGGCGGGAGCCAGGCACTGGGGCAGACCTGCCACACCAGTGACCTGGGCTGGGCTCCAAGCCAGGGGAGGACTCTCCTGGATGGCCTTGAGATGACCCACTATGGCCAGTCAGCTCTCCCTCCTCATGTTCCTCTTTCTCCCCACCAAACCCTCAGGCGACTTAGCTTCCCTTACCCCTAACCTGAATCCTCCCTCCAGACCACGTCCTGGGATCTAACCTCTAAATAATTAGACATGCATCAGCTAGACCAATTGGCCAACATTTTCTATAAAGGGCCAGAGACTCAAGATTTCTGGCTTCGTGGAAGATACCGTCTTTGTAGTTAGTAGGAAAGCAGCAACAGACCCTATGGAAACAAAGGGTATGGCTGTGTCCCAATAAAACTTTATATATAAAAACAAGTTGTGGGCCAGATTTGGCCCATGGGCCATAGTTTGCTGACTCTTACACTCATGGAAACTACTGGCCTCAGGCTCATCCCCTCGCCACTGCTCAGAAGAGGGTCACCCTATGTGACCCTGAGTTCACAGGCCAACTTTTGGGGGAAAACTTTCTTTGGCTAAAAAGGAGAAAGGGAGTCTGCAGTTGGCCTCAGACTTGTTAGGAGCAGAAGGAAATCAAACCAGGTTTCTAGCGACATCTTGATACTAGGGAATCCCTCAGGCTTCTGTGGGCACCAGGCAAGAATGGAAAGGGCTCATGTCTGCAACCTGCCTGTGGTCTAGCGCCTGCCTCTGGTCACAGAGTCCTGGGATCTCAGAGCTGGGAGGAAAGGGACACCCAGGGCAGCCCCAGAAAACAGGTATACTGAGGCAAAGTGACTCATCCAGGTCTGTGCCCCAAAGGGCAGAGCTGGGCGAGAAGCTGGTCTCCCAGTCCAGTGCTCTCTCTACTCTGCTCCAGACCTTTCTCTGGCCTTTGGTGGGTAGCGTCCCTCATCAGTTACCATGACCAACAAAACGCCCCTCCCTGCTTCCGGGCCAGGGGAGAAAAAGGAGGAGCCTGGCTGCTTCCTCAAATGTCTCCAGGCCAGCCAAATGTCCCCTGGGTGGGGGGGGTGGGTGCAAAATTGCCCCGGGTCGAGAACACAGCTATGAAACTAAAGCTTATGCTATTTACCAGGTAAACAAAAAAAAAAAGAGGGGAGGCAGGGCAGGGGGCATAAAGGGCTAGAATCGTGGGAACACATGACATGAATTTCCAGAGCTGCGTTAAGGGTTTTGATGTAACAGCAGGAATCCCCAGACCCACTGAGCAGCTTCCATCCAGCACTGTGGTTTCCCGATCTGAAGTGGGCCTCACAGAGAAGAGAAATACGAACCACAAACCCAGCTGCCAGGGCCTCAGCAGACCTGGTGAAGAGCCCTGTGGCCACTCACAGGGACCTGGTACTCTGGCCATCATAACTACAGGACAGAAGGGTCCCATCAGCCCCCGCTTCTATCCTGGCGGGTAAAACAGGAGAAGAGGTAAGAGAGGCCAGCAGGGAAATCTGCAGGCCAGCCCCCAGGGCCCCAGTACCCGGCTTGGCCCTACACCCCAGAAAGAAAGCGAAAGTCTAGCCAATGCTCTCTGCTGCTTGTGGTCTCACTCCCCGGGGGTAGGAATGAGGCTTTCTGGCTTATAAAAAACCAAACCATCTCCAATACCCAGCATGAAAAAGTCTCGAGAGAGTTGGGGTCTGTATGGAGTCACCTACCCATCTCACTTGTCCAGCAAGGAGTCCTGGAGCCCGGCCAAGGTCTGGGCCTCTGGAATCCTAGAGCTCAGACCAGATGGGGCAGGCTTCAGGGCTGGTGAGAACCCTAAGCTTTGAACACAGAACAATGTGGGGGTGATAAATACCAAGATTAAGGACCAGCAGGTGGCCCGGGGCCAGTCCTGGGGGCAGGTCAGGAGACCTAAGAGCCCACCAGGAAGGGGATCGTGCCAAAGAGAGCTGTGTCTTTGGCAGGGGGCGTTGCTAAGTGCAATGACTCAGCTCTGGGGAAGTGGCTAAAATAGGCTGCCCGATGACAGGGCGGCCACTCCCCACCCCACCCCGGAAGCATCATATCCCACTTTCCTGGCAGAGCAAAGGAAAACCGAGCAGGAACTCATGGCTCTCCCTCACTCTCCCCAGCCTCTGATGGAACTGGACTCCTCTACCCTTGACCCCACCAACCACATAACATTCCTTTAAGGCAGGCGCAGTGAGCCCTCCCTGGAAGGCCAGGCCCCCGGTTGGTTGAGCCCAACCACACCCTCAGCTCCGCTCTGTTCCTGGGACTCCAGAGGACAGCCCTTGCCTGGACCCCTCACCCATGCTTGCTGGCATGCTGCACACAGAGCACCGGCCTCCCAGATCAGCCAGTCCAGCGGCAGCTGGATGGACAGAAGGACAGGCTGGACAAAAGCACTCCTAAAGCCCCAGGCAGTGGCCGGTGGCTGGCAGCCTGACCAAGGCAGGAGAGAGAACTGGGCTCTCCCGGGGCAGGGCAGGCTTCCCACTTTGCAGCTGACCTGCAGCTCACCCTGCTTCAGAGGACGCACGCTTCAACACTCCCCTGCACGGCCACTGGGGAGCTGCCCCTCCATCAGCTCTGCTGAGCTGTTCTAACACCCGTCCGGGCCAGCCCCAAGCAACGTGGCTGAACAGAAGGGGGTATGTGGTGAAGGACAACCTCAGTCATGGCTGGGAATGGCTACCGGAGGCTTTGTTCATTTACTCATTCATTCATTCATCGACTTCCTGCACACCCACCAATTTTTCCATACTCTTTTAGGCCCTAAAGACAGGGGGGCAGTGAGAATCACGAGGTGGATAAGCCCCCTGCCTTCCGGGGGCACATCTGTAGTGTGAATGTGGGTGCGAGGAAGGGGCTCTGCGAGCCAAGAACTGGATGATGCGAAGGAACCAGGCAGGTCAAGGGCAATCCAGGAGGGAACAGCACATGTGAACACCCAGAGGTGGGAAGAAGCTGGTGGAGTTTGAGGAACAGAACGAAAACCCAGGGGCTGGGGGCCAGGTCCCACAGGCCCTCCCTGGAAGACGAGGTAGGCGTCCAGACGGCATTCTAGGTATGAAAGGAAATCAACGGCAGCTCCTGAGCAGGGAAGTCATCCAATCTGTGCGTCTGGAGGTTTCCATAGCAGCTGGGGTTGCAGCCATGGACGAGGGCAAGCAGGAGCTCAGGGCAAAGAGGATGGGGGCCAGGAGACGGATGACGGGGGGGGCCCATTCAGGGCATGTTTTGGAGGTAGGGACATCAGAAGCTGCTGAGGCCCGCGGCAGGGGGGAGACAGAAAGGGCAGAATCAAAGGGGACTCCAGGCCTTCCAGGCCCCACGCCAAGCCCCACAGGGCTTCTGCAGTGGCAGGTCTCACCTGGTGGGCTATGGGCCTTTGTCCCAGGCGTGCAACCAACATCCCACCACCCAGGAAGAGCTTCACTTGGCCAAAATGGGGGAGGCACTCTGCGGCACAGCATCCGCCTGCTGGAGCCACGCGGAGAAGGGCTTGTGCAAGAAGCTCTGGGAAACGCGGGCCGCACCCCTCCGGGGGCCGCTCCCCTCCAGAAGAGGTTAGGGGGCTCTGGCTTTTGTGGCCGGAGAAAGATTCGGTGCTTTCTGGAACACTTGGCAGCCTTACCCTGCAAAGATAAGAAGTGCTGGCGAAGGCCGGAGAGAGCTTCCCTCCAGCCGTGGGACGAGGGCTGCCGTGAATGGGAGCGAGCCGCGGACGCTTCGATCCACACTGTTACATTGCGGGAGGAACCTCAATGGGGGCTGCATTGTCCTTTTAGCTGACTTTCGTACTATTTGGAACCTTCTACTTCCTTCACGCGCGCTGCCAAAAGCCCTTGGATTTGAAAGTGTGCTGTTTGCACCGGGTGATTAAGACGCACTGTCTTAAAATAATCTGAGCCTGAACAGCCACCAAAAAAAAAAAAAAAAAGTGCAGGATGGGAAGATGAGCTTTCATGACCCCTCCCGTACCACTTGTGTTTCTATGTCAAGTAATCTCCCTAAAATCCTGGGTATGGAGCGACCATTCCCTCAGAGATGCTGAAGCCACATTGAGGGACTCGCCTGAGGTCATGGATGGGAGCCAGGCCTCTGTCCCCACACCAGGGCTCCGGCCAATAAATTAGCCACACACAACCCAAAGTGTGGTCTTGGGGCACCAGCCACCATGGCAGTTTCTGTAAATAATGGCATTCAAGTGAGTAGGATTTAGCAACTTCTCCAGCAGGAACGATGTCAAAGCAGGGGAAAAAGTCACATACCTAGTTATTCACAGAAGCCTTCTTTATCATCTCAAAAGGCTGGAAACCACCTAACAGCTAGGAATAAGGAACTAGTTGAGAGGACGAGGAGTTGTTAACTGACGGACATGCTGCCACGAGGAGTGGGGGCTTACGAAGACCAGGCTGCCACATGGACCACTGGTGGCCACATGTCATCACATGGGAGGAAAAAAACCAGCAGGGCTTCCGCTCGTTTATACAGAGTGATCACAAGTCTACAAGAATAAAGGCTTAAAGGAGTTATGTCAGGCTCGAGAGGACAGAGGTATTTTGTTTCCTTTAATGTGGTAATCTTGTTTTAGTAGTAGTAGTAATAATAATAATAATAATAATAATAATAATAATATCCCGAAGCATCAAAGGCTTAAGGAAAAGACATTAATTTTAACACCACCTTAGAACAGTCTGGTTCTCAGGCTCAGTGCAAGGCCCCCAGCTTGGGTCTTGGGTCCACTCTCTGTGCCAATATGCACCCCCCACGGATGTCTGTTCTCCCTCCATCCCTCCCCCCAAGCTGGATGCGTGCATTTTATTCTAAGTCGTGTGGGAGGAGAAAGTGGGCAATCTATAGCAACCTGGAATCAAGGGGAGACACGGAGATTAGGACTCCCCCGAAAGAACTCACTCCCCAACAGCTGCTTCCTGACGCCTGAGCCTCTTCAACCGAGCAGGAGAAGATAACAGTCATCCCCTCCACACCGTCACCGGAGACGGGCCAATTTTCTGGTGCCACTAAAGCTCCAGTTGGAGGCCAGCCTCCCACGTGGGTGATCCCACAGTGGGATCCTATCCAAGATGCCCTGGGCAGGTGAAGGTTCTGCTTCTGCTGCTTCTACAGTCCTAGCTCAGCTCTTCTGGAGGCTTCAAGGGAGCAGAGAAAAAGGCTGGGGTCCTGCAGGACCACCAGCACCACGGTGCCCCCACAGTTAGCCAACCATCAAGTCCTGTGCGGACAGAGCAGTCCTGTCATTTACTGGCGTCTGCCGCATGCCAGGCATCGTGCTAGGACAGGGGAAACTTGTGCCCCTCTCCCTGCAAGGAGGGTGTCGAGATTGCCCCCATTTTACAGAAAGGGAAACTGAGGCTCAGATGGCGTGAGCCTCACCCCACACAGATCACTCTCACCGCTACTCAATGCTGACTTGAGCCAACTTCTGGCCGACCTCAGACACACGGTTTTCTGAATGAGGTGATGTCTCCCGGCCCATTCAGATGTCCCCAGCTGAGAATGTCCCTGTGCGGGTGGGATGGCACTGGGGAGGCTGCTTCTGGAAAACCCTTGGAATCAAGACTCCCTTGGATGGACTTCCCATCAGAGATCTGCTCTCAGGGATGGCTCAAATGGGCTCTTCCTTACTCAGGATCTCATTCCAGCTTCCTGCTCGGAGGAACCTCCCCTTGTTCTGATTCTCTGGGAGGGGAGAGGTGGGGGGTAGGGAGGACCACCCAGAAGGACTCCCCTGGCATGTTTAGGAGTGGGCTCAGGAGGCCCTGCCTCCAACGTTTCTCATGCCCGCCCCGCTCTAGGCCCCATCTTGTGTTTCATGGTCGTTCCAGCCGCCAAGAAGGAAGACCAGAACCTTGACCCAAGCTGGGCGCCCTGTACTTGCTCCACCACCCCTGCCTTCCTGCCCATCCCGACCAGGCTCACTGGCCCAAGGGTGCCACTCCCCAGCCACGCCTGGCCAGATCCCACGTCCTGCAGATGGACACTCCCTGCTTCCTGGAAGAAAGGGAAAGTGAACAAGGCCCTGTTCCAATACCTGCTTCCCCTGGGGATCCCTGCTGGGGAAGTGGGGAGCAGGGTGAGCCCGACCCAGCTCATCAGGACACCAGGCTCTTGCCAGAGCAGGGCTCACAGGGTGAGCTCCACATACTCCGCACCACACCTTCTCCGTGACTTCTGCCTTCTGTTGCCTCTCTAGGGGTTATTAAATAATTTACAGCTACACTGTCCAGCGTGGCAGCAGCAGCCTTATGTGGCTACAGAGCATCTGAAATGTGGGGAGTCCAAATCGACACATGCTAAGGGGTGAAATATACAAAAGGACTTCAAAGATTTAGGACGAAAAAGAAAATGTAAAATAGCTCATTATATTTTGCTATTGATTACATGTTAAGATGATAATATTTGGGGGCGCCTGGGTGGTTCAACTGGTTAAGAGTCCAACTCTTGATTTCGGCTCAGGTCGTGATCTCAGGGTTGTGGGATCGAGCCCCGTACTGGGCTCCATGCTGGGTGTGGAGCCTGCTTGGGATTCTCCCTCTCCCCCCTCCCTCTGTCCCTGCCTGCCCACCCCGCACACCCCCTCAAAAAAAACCCACATATTTTGAACGTATTGGGCTAATATGTTAATCTCACCTATCTCTTCTTACTTTTTAAAACGTAGTTATTAAAAATGGAAATGATATATGGAACTTGCAGTACCTTCCACGGCAGGTAGATAAATAAAGCAACCCACTGTTCACATTTGGGCGAAAATATTTACATGTTAATAAACTTTAAAGTTCTTTTAAATTAAGTACTAAATTTCTAAATTTTACACCCAGTGGGCCACGAAGGAATGCCAGGTTGTTTCCATTTTGTCTGAACTCTGTAACAAAAATCCTTCTGAGCTTCCGTTTTGTCCGAACTCTGTAACAAAATCCTTCGGAGCTAAATTGGCGCAAGTCCTTATTCCAGAGGATACATGTAAGTGAGTTAAATAACTTTTGTTTCTTACTGTTAATTTATTCTCCAGAAATTTCAACGAAGTTACAGTCCCACTAACGCAGGGCGATGGTGTCCAGTACCAGGTGTTACACCTTTAGTTAGAAACACAAAAAACTCAGTAACCAGCACACTTGCAAACTTGTGATTTGTATTTCTTTCATTATTAAGGACGGTGAGCATTTAAAGCCTGTTATCATTGGCTTCTGTATCCTTTCTCTTGGGAATTGCTTGTTGAAATCGTTTGCCCGTTTTTCTGGGGAAGGGGCTTTACCTTTTCCAATGGATTTGTAGGACTTTTTAAAATATTAAAGCAATTACATTTTTTACCATCATATTTTTCAAATATTTCTGCAAATTTTTCATATACCCATTTACACTGGGACGATTTTGTTTTCTTTTCCAGAGTGCTTATTAATTTTTACGTAGCCAAATTTGTTTCATGGTTTGTGGCTTTCGAAATATGAAGCAAAGACCTTTCCCACTTCTAAGAGTATGAAAATCTTCACTTCCTCTAAAGCTACCAGGTATTAATGAACAACTATTCATAGAGAAAAATGCTAGAATACAACAAAGTAAAGAAGATTGTGGATTATTTAAAATAGAAAAACAATTAAAATATAACAATAATGTTCCTGATTCCATATAGGATTGTTATAAAATGTGGGTAAAGCATTAAATGTCACCTTCATCGGATAGGAAAATTCTTTATATACAGACACCTCCCACTCACGACTCTATCTCCAGACTCCCCTTTGTGTTCACGGGTCTGTTGATTCCTAAACCAGGTCTACACTGCCCCTCTGTAAAACGTGTTTGAGCATCTAGTAGGGTAACATCCCTAAACTTTTTTTCTAAAAATTTTTTTTCTAATGTTGTTACTCTTCCAGATGGACTTTAAAAACAGTCAGTCCCAAAAGAAATCCTGGTGGGATTATGTTGGAACTGAAAGGAAATAAGAAATTAATTTGCGAGGAATAGACTTGATCACCACATCAAATCTTCAGGCCATTTATTTAAGTCTTCTGGATACCCTCCATTAAATGTGGTGGGTTTTCTTCCTACAAGTCGTACACGGTCTTGGTCATGTTTATTCTGGGTCATTGTTGTCTTGGGTCTTGTTGTAAGTGGGTTCTGTCTCCTCCTGTTTCTCCATAGCTGTAGTTTCTGACCATTATAGCTGGTAAACAGGGAGGTTACAATCTTGATTTATATATATTTAATGTCCACCCTACTAAACTTGTACTGTCTCCCACACTGGAATCGTTACCGTTGAACATTTGGGCCTTGTAAGTAGACAAGCCCATCATCTGCAACTGATAATAATTCTGTCTCGTTTATTTCTTATTCTTATCTTATTACATCTGCTACAATTGCCAATATAATATCGAATAACACTGCTGACATGAAGCACCTCTGTTCTTGGCACTTGACCGTAATATACTCAACTTCCGGCATCGGATACAGTAGCCACTGGCCACAGAGGGCTGCTGAGAGCTTGAAATGTGGCTAATGTCACCAAGGGACTCAATCCTTTATTTTAAATATTTAAACTTAAAAATTGATGCTAGATGCAGTTTTTGGAAAAACTTATGTTTAAAACATACTTGAGTATATGAACCTGCTTTTTCAACTCTGAACTTTCGGAGACTCAGATTCAGATTAAATATCTGTGCAGTTTAGCATCCAAATGAGGATGAGCTACAGAAATAAAATACACACTGGATTTTGAAGACTTTCTATGATAAAATAATGTAACACATCTCATTCATTTTTTATGACTATGTGGTGAGATGGCAATCTTTTGGATATGTACTATGTTAAATAAAACATATTAAAATTAATCTCACCCGTCTTTAGTTTTTATTATTATTATTACTTTTTTTTTTTTAAAGATTTTATTTATTTGACAGAGAGCGAGATAGCGAGAGCAGGAACACAAGCAGGGGGAGTGGGAGAGGGAGAAGCAGGCTTCCCGCCGAGCAGGGAGCCCGACGCGGGGCTCGATCCCAGGACCCTGAGATCATGACCCGAGCCGAAGGCAGACGCTTAACAACTGAGCCACCCAGGCACCCACCGTCTTTAGTTTTTAAAATGTGGCTACCGGAGGACGGAAGGTTAAATACGTGGCAAGCAGGGTACTCCACGGGCAGTGCTGTTCTTGAGGGATCTCTGCTAATCATGATGCTCACCACCGGATTCATTCTTGTTCATTTTAGAGAATTTATAGTTCTTAAGAGTTTATAAGAAAATGAAGCCAGTAACGTAGCCAGCCAGGGAAAACTCACTACAGCTTAATTTACCCTTTAATGGCTGGAAAACATAGAAGCAGCTGTCCAACCTTGCTCAGCGACTTGTGATCAAGGGAACTGTGGAATAACATGTCTCAAGAGTGGGCTGTGCCGGCTCTCAGGCCGGCCTAGGAACCTACTCTGGGCAGGGATATCCTAGCCCCGACCTGTGGATCTCAGGTGGACAGGCCCTTCCTGGACCATGGTATGAGAAAGGGAACTCACATTCCCTGAGCTTTTATTCTGCACCAACCAGCTGCTTTATCTTGACCACAGTGCCTTTAAAAAAATAAATAAATAAAACGAGTAATAACACCATCCTGTCTTCTTCCCCACAAGCCCACTGAGTTATCATCATCCCCATCTTGCAGATAAGAAGACTGAGGCTAATATGGTGAGCACTGTGAAGTGTGCAAGACTGTTGAATCACAGATCTGTACCTCTGAAGCAAATAATACATTATATGTTAAAAAAAAAAAAAAAAGAAGATAGCAGGAGGGGAAGAATGAAGGGGGGGAAATCGGAGGGGGAGACGAACCATGAGAGACGATGGACTCTAAAAAACAAACTGAGGGTTCTAGAGGGGAGGGGGGTGGGAGGATGGGTTAGCCTGGTGGTGGGTATTAAGGAGGGCATGTTCTGCATGGAGCACTGGGTGTTATATGCAAACAATGAATCACGGAGCACTACATCAAAAACTAATGATGTAATGTATGGTGATTAACATAACATAATAAAAAAATAAAGAGTAAAAAAAAAAAAAAAGAAGACGACTGAGGCTAAGAGACAGCAGTGCGTCACCAAGCCACACACACTTGCTAGGGACAGAGCAGAGAGAAGGGTCTCAGGATCCGCCTGATTTTGAACCCTGGGCTTTTCCCCCCTCCACCAGAAGGGGTACCAGGGAGGGTCAGAAGCCATGCTGGGACCCCGGCCTCTGAGATATGAAGATTCTGGATGTATGAACACCCAAAGGATACACAGTTCTTTATTATTACTATTATTATTCATTTGAGAGAGAGAGATCACAAGCAGGAGGGAGACACAGAGGGAGAGGGAGAAGCAGATTCCCGACTGAGCTGGGAGACTGACATGCAGTCGACATGGGGCTCGATCCCATGACCAGATCATGACCTGAGCTGACGGCAGACGCTTAACCATCTGAGCCACCCAGGCGCCCCAGGATACACAGTCTACACAGGATTTCAGGTTAAAAATGTCTCTAGCCTGGGCACTCCATTCCCCACCACCCCAGGGAAAAGTACAGATAAATCCTGGGAAACACAGACCACAGCCTGCCACCAGAACCCCTGTCCTGCTCCCCCAGGGCTGGGTACACGCCACTCTCCCCAGCAGCTGCCTCACCTTTATCTCTGCATTCACCTCCCTCCTAATCCCAGAACTGTGTGCTCTGGGCCCAGGGAGGGAGGCGGTGAAGGCAGTGGGAGTGGGGAGGAGAAAGCCTCCTCACCTCCTGGGAGTTAAAACAGCCCTGGAAAGAAGGAGAAGGCATGACCCGTGACCCTTTGGAGGGGGGGGGGGACAGGAAACTACAAGGGAGTCAAGAAGATCAAGAGCCGGTGACTCAAGGGTATTCAGCAACTTTGCTTGTTTACAGCGCTCTTCCTGGAGACGTGTTTCCCCCAGCCTGCCACCGGACAGACAGACGGACGGACGGACACAAGCACCCGGCTGCCATGGCAGAGGGAAGAGCTGGGAGAGAGGAAGAGGTGCGGGGGGCGGGGGGGGTGTGGGGTGGAGTGGGGGCCCAGCACAGGGCAGGTCCCCCTCACCTGGGAGTGGCCCTCTTGCTCCTCCCTCCTGCCCAGAGCTTCTGCCTCAGAAAGCAAGCAGCTGGGCTTGAAATCAGATCTGCCAGGCCCTGTTTGGTTTCACTTCCCTTCTCCTGAGAGTGGGGTGCTCAGTGGAGGAGTGGGGACGGAGAGGACACTCCAGGCTCTCCAGAGGGAGCGGGCGGATCTGGACTCACTCCAAATGGTCTTGGCCTTGCCGGGGCATGCGGGGCGGAGGTGAAGAGCATGGACCCCAGAGCCAGACGCGACCCCCACCCCACCCCACCCCACCCCTCCCCCGGGCCTGGCCCTCACGAGCTTCTAGCTTTACCTACTTCCCAGCGTCACTGCGAGGTTTAGATACGCTCCCACAGGCCAAGCCCTCGGCACCACACGCAAGGTGGCCGCTCACCTATGTGCTATGAAGGTGCTGCGACGTGTTCTCTGGCTCTCAGTGGATACCCCCTGTCTGTACCTGGAGACGTAGGAGGAAAATTCCAGCAGCCCCAGTGCCACCTGAGGATACCCCATCCAAAAGGCTCTAGGGCTGACCCTTTTCAAAGTCCTTGGAGGGTCCCCGGGATGAGGCGTTGCAGGGGGAGGAGTCCTCCAAGCTTCTGAGGCCCAGGGGCAGACTGTGTAGTCCCCACCAGCCGCGGGTCCGGCAACCTGAGACTTGGTTTCTAAGCCCATCTGACTTCCTCCTTCCAGATCTTTTCGTGATGCAGCAGGGAAGAGCCCGGCTTCTCTCAGACAGGACTTATACTCTTTCTGATTTCAGCTTGATTGGGGGGGGAGGGAATGAGGCGAAGGTGGGACAAAAGAGCCCCCTGCCCTTCCTCTCTAGGATGAGGGCTGGATAACTCAGGAATCTGGGGCACTCTGGGTGCTACCAGCCTCAGATAAGGCGCAAACCCTCCACACCCTCCACCCCCGATAAAACACCGCCTGGTTCTTTGGACCTAATCCAACTCTCAACAGAGGTGTAGAAGCTGCAGTGGAGCCCAGAGAAGGCTCCTTTTGTGTTCTCCCGGGGTCAAGGCAACAGTGTAAGGAACAGAGAAGGGCTGCAGGCAGTGGGCCCCTGAGGGTACGAAGGAGGGGCAAGGAGCAGAAGGTGGAGGGCAGAGCCTGGCTTCACGGTCAGCCCAGGAAGACCCGAAGCTGGGGTCCGGTGGGCAGCCCACCTTCAGTCACTGCAAGAACAGGGTAGACACAGGTGTATGGAGAACCTGGAGACTCCCCCAGGGAAGCCGGAGGCTGGCCCCAGCCCCCCACCCCATGGCCAGGGCAGAAGGCGGTAGCCTGAGCGGACCTGGCTGAGCGAGAGAGGCTGTTCCCGAAGACACACTCGGGCACTGCTGCCTTGCCGAGCTGCAAGCCATCAGTGCCTAGGGGAGACTCTGATGTACGTTTCTGGAAGGGAGCCCAAGGCTCCACAAGCGGTGTATTTTAAACTGGAGCTTCGAGAACACGCTGAGTGGGAATGTGGGAAAGTAACAGCTTCAACTTCCTCGGCCGCACACCGCGAGACAAGGGCCACATCCAGCCACACACCAGTCCCTCCCGGCGCGACTATCCACCTCCCTGTCCAGAGAGGGCTGGCACGGGTCTGTCCTCCCCTGAGCACCCCAGAAGTCTTCACTAGAGCAGGCCTTCAGGACTCTGCCAGCTGGCTCCAAGGTTTGGTTCCTTTTCCCAAGGTTGAGGGAGGAAAAGCCTCCAGTACATAGGTCAGAAGACCTAAGCTTGGGTCAGCCCTCTCTCAGCTTCCAGGGCAAGATTGCGCAAGCCCCGTCCCTCCGCCCCCAAGCCTTATCTCTGGCATCAACCCAGATCCTGTTCCTCCAAGGGACAGACTCCTCCCTCCCCACCTAGGGCCAAGCTCCTCTGAGCCTGTGGAACGTCCAGCCAAAGGAAGCTGGACACGCTGCCCGGCAGGAGTCCTAGGCTCTCCACTCCCACCAACCCAAACCAGCGAAGGGAAGAAAGATTGGGTGGGAGAGTGGGGGAGGGGGAGAATGAGAAAGAGAAAGCAGACGAGGGAGCCCCGCCAATATCAAACACCTTGCCTGCCACACCGGGGCACAGCCTGTCCCGGCCCACAGAAATCAATCAGCCCCTCCAAAGGTGGAGGGGGTTGGAATCCTTGAACCAGAGCCAATCTGGGGCCCTTCTGGGAAAGCGCCTGACTTGTCAAGAAGGGTCTAAGATTCCTCTCCCAGGTTGACATCCGCCCGGGGTGGGACTGGGGGATCCAGCCCATTTTGTAAATAAGACTCTCCTTCGCTTGGGACTCCGTGGGCTCCAGTCCTGTTGAGGGCTGGACGGTCAGTCTCTAAGAGGCAGCAGGACAGAAGTCATTTTGGGTCTGCACACTCGATTGGGAGGAGCATCAGTGAGTGGGCACGTGTAAGAGAGAAATGAAAGAGAAAAAGAGGGGTCAAGAGAAAAAAGGGCAGAAACCCCAGATAATGGAAAGAATGTTCCAAGCAGAGGCATGAGCTAGGGAGTTTAAAATGAACCCTGGCTCATCAACGAGCAAGGGTCTGTGAGCTCAGGGAGACATCCGGGGGGCTGGGATTCACCCCAAACCGCCACCTCTTGGGAGCAGACTCACTTTATCACACCAGCCCGCTCCCAGTCCCTGCGTGGGTCACCAGGACCCCTGGGAAGACCAGAACCCACTGGGATATCTCCCCTAGGTTCACGGAAGCCCCCCGCTGTGGGAAGCAGCAGCTGTGCTCAAGGAGGAGAGGGGCGAAGTCCACATTTGGAGGAGATAAACTGCCCTAATCAGTTAGTCACATGGGCAGCTCACACAGGGCAGCTGGTGAAAACTGGAGCCCACGAGGCACCCCCACACTCGGGGCACGGTCCTAGCTACCGCACAGGGATGGCGCCTCCCAAGACTCCAGAGGATGCCCCATTCTTGTTCTGGGAGCCTTGGAGCCACCTAGAGGCCTGGATGGGCCCAGCCTTGGGCCAGCAAACTCCCCATTTCTGGGGGAAATCCACAGCTCGGCTTCCCCTTCCTTTGTGCCCTGTTCTTTGTTCTCTTAAAATTCAGTCCATCCTGCTGGTGGTCCCCTCCTCCACCCCAGCCTCAGAAAGGGGGCGGAGGCGGCGGGGAGTTATTAGAAAGCCAGACTGTTCGAAGAAGTTGCATTATAGGAGGCCCTCCCGCACCCGGGCCCCTCATTGTTTACGCTGGCTGCAGGGGGGAAGCTTTCCCTGGTCCAGATGGCTGCTGAGGGTAAGGATGAGGGAGAGCCTCCCTCCAGCGCCACAAACCCTCAAGAGCGGAGCAGCAGGCTTCAGCGGCTCGGGGACCCCTTCCGCTTTCAACCGCTCCGATACACACGGGCAAAGAATAGGCGCCGCGGCCGCAGCTGAGGGCGTGGGAGCCAGTCAGATTGCAAAGGGTGACAAGAAAAGAGAAAGCATTGTATTTCCCCTCCATTCTCCCAGGGACAGAAAGAAAACTTCCCAAGCCGGGGCTGCAGTATCTCTACGGGAAACACCAGGAATCTGGTTTGAGTTAGCAGAGCACCCCTCCCCCAGCCACACACACACACACACACACGCACGCACACACACACGCACGCACACACGCACACACACGCACGCACACACACACACACACCCCACTCCGGCTCAGTCCTCTCCCAGGAAGCCCGCCCAGCTACAGCCCTCCAGCCCCGGCTCCGGGTTCCAGCCCGGCTTTCCCGGGCCCGCACTCACCCGCGGCGGCCCAGGCCGCAGGGCAGCTGGTGGGGGACGCACCGGGGACAGGGGCAGTTTTGTACCCCCGGCTGGGGGCGCTCCGGGGAGGGGGCGGAGCCAGAGGGGGCCGACCGCGGCTCCACCGCCCCCGGGGGTGATTAAATCATTAACCGACCGCTCGCGGCCGCCGGCCACGCCAGCAGCCCTTGGCCCCGGGCGCACCCGGCGCGCCAACCCCGCGCGTAGCCCCTTTCCCGGGGCCGCCGGCTCGGCTGCGCCGCACCCCGCCGGAGGCGCCGCGGCCTCTCCAGCCCCGGCCTCTCCCGCCGCGGCCTCCAGGTCTTCCGAGGAGGCGGGCGGGGCGGGAGCGGGCGGGGGCGGGGGAGTATTTGTTTCCTCGGCCGGTCCCTTCCAAGCAGCTCCTTCCTTCTTTTCTCCCCGCCCGGTGACACTGGGTGGCGTGTGCTGCAGTGTGTGTACGAGAGCGAGCGCGTGTGTGCACGCCTCCGCCACTACAGGCGAAGAATTCGGTTCTTATTCACGGAGAACTCCGTGCGCACACACGCCCCCCTCGCGGAGACTGCGGGCGGCGCGCCGCGATGGTGGTGCCCCTGCCCGCCCCGGAGCACACCCCACTCCCCGGCAGCGGGCAGATCTTTAAAGCCGGGGACCCCCCACCCCACCCCCCCCGTGTCACCCGCTCCAGCAGCGCCTGGGGCCGGACGCCGAATCCCAGTCTGCGGAGAGGAAATCGAGGCGGAGCGCGGCTTCCCCGGCTCTCGGCCGCCCCTCCTCCCCAAAGCCCGATCGGCTCGGACACGGCGTGCGCGGCTCCGGGTCCCAAGCACCCGGGCCGCCCCGCACGCGCCCCGGCCCGACCCTTCCACCCGGGGGCGGGCGCAGGAGTGTGTGTGTGGGGGGGGGGTCTCTGAGCCCTCCTCCCCGCCCCTCGGCCCCCTCTCGAGGCGTTTTCCATCCTCTCCGCCCCTCTGGGGGCTTCAAGCCCACCCAGGCCTCGCAGGGCGCAGGCGGCTGTCGCCTACCTGGGTCCCCAGAGACGCGAGCGCCCGGCCGGCGCGGCTGAGCTGTCCCCTCCGTGGGCTCCGAGCGGCACCGGGGCTGGAGGCCCATGTCAGCGCCGGCGTCGGTTTCCCTCTGGCTCTCGGGCTTTCTGGGCGGCGAGCCTCCCGGACACTCCCCTCCCAGGCTCCTCCCGCGCCCTCCCTCCCGCGCCCTCCGCGCTGAAGTCACGGCGCCGCCGCAGCCAATGGCGGCTGCCCACCCCCGCCCGGCCGCTCGGCCTCCGCGGTTCAAATGGGCCAGTGTGAGACCGTCGGAGCTCCGAGTGGGGCGGCTGGGCCGGGGGTGGGGAGGGAGGGCGGCCGGAGCCGGGCCGGTGGGGTCCCGGGGAGACCCGGCGGTGGCCGGGAACCAGTGCCCCCCGCCCCCTGCCTCCCGGCCCGGCACCGACGGGAGAGCGGAGCCCGGGGGTCTGCGCCGCCCAGGCGGTGGATTCGGTCCCGGACTCTTGCTGGAAACGAGAGGGGCGGGGGGGTGGCGGCCCCAGGCCAGCCCCGGAGCCGGTGTAACAGGGGGTTGGGGCGGGGTTACCTGGCTTTGATCGGCCAGCTTTCCGGAGGCCTGAGTCCTGGGCCTCCTGAGTATCCGCGGAGACTAAGTTCTGCTCGGAGCGAGCCTGTAGGACGATGAACTCCTGAGTCCCAGAGGAGCAGGCCTTGGGCTCGATTCACCGAGGAATAGCTTCCCCTTGTAAATGGTTATTACCAAAGTAATAAACGCCAGTGGGAGGTGCTGCCCAGGAAAGTGGACGAGCGCATTGTGGCAGTTCCCTTGCTGTGGCGCTAGCTTCCCTGGGTTTTAAAGCAAGTCAGGAGTGGCGGGGGGGAGAGGGGGAGGGTGGCATGCGACTCTTGATCTCGGGGTTCCACCTTGGGTGTAGAGGTTACTTAAAAATAATTTTTAAAAAAGTAAAAATAAGAAATAAAGCAAGTCAGGCCGTGGTGGTGTGCGGGCTGCAGACTCCCTCCGCTCCCAGCCCACGTGGCTTTCCGTGGGATCCTTCCGTGGGCCCCCCTTGGGCTGGTGCCTTACCCCACACTGCTGACAGCTGGAAGCTCTTCACCCCCGCGACTGGCGGTCCTGAAACCACAGCTTAGTCTTCTCTGTCCGGAGAAAACTTACCTGATTCGCTGGGGCACCGCCCCCGCCCCCTCCTTCCCTCCATTTTTAACACATTATCTTGTCTTTTAGGGTCAGCTGTTCAGCAATTTGTTGTCCTTTTTACGGGTGTCTGGGGTTTGCCCTTCCCAGTTAGATTACACAGCAATTAAGCATACCTCCAGGACAAAGTCCTCACCCCTTTGTAATTCTGCTGCTCCTTATCAGAATTCAGTGCGTGCGGTGCCAGGGAGGCTCCTTCCTCAAGCATTTGCCATTCATTGTGGTTTGCCTTTGAGGCAAAGATGTGTAAAACCCAACCCTGCCTTCAGGATGCCCACAGGGGATGTAGGCTGTCTCTCCGCCTGCCCCCGCCCCAGGAGCGCGGTCGGTGCTGCTGGACAGTGGTCCCCATTGCACTGCCAGGACCCTGGTGGGGAGGCTTGATTGAAAGACGGTGTTAATTGTCCCTGATGTTCACGATCCCAGACCTGTGAATTTCTAGGGGCCTTTGCCTCCTAAGTATCCACTGAGGCTAAGTTTTGCTCCAACCTTTCAGACCAGAGCTGTCTACTGATAATCAGAGAAAGTTAGCAAAATGAGGAACTTGAAGCTTGAATAGCTACCTTGAAATTTCTGGCAAGCTCTAAGCCCCTGACTTTGGAGAGGGATTTGAGGTCTTAACTGCACCTTCGCTGTAACTTGACCTATAAGCTTTTAGGCCTGGGCGTGTGTGTCTGCCTGTTGGAGCTGCTGGGACCTGCCCTGAGGGTTTGTGTTCACGTGCTCCTTAAACTGCATGGGCCTGCCCCACCCGCCGCCTCCCAAGGCACCCACCCATCCCAAACACACACCTCCCTGCTTTATTAACACTGGGTTCTGGGCATCTCAGTTCATATTCTTTTGCCCCAGCTTTCAAGAGAGTACGTTACATTAGGTTGCCTAATCCTACTTCTGTGTAGTTACTCTAGT
Source organism: Halichoerus grypus (assembly GCF_964656455.1). NCBI lineage: Eukaryota > Metazoa > Chordata > Mammalia > Carnivora > Phocidae > Halichoerus > Halichoerus grypus. Next base: position 201,970,995 of record NC_135713.1, read on the forward strand.
CAGGTTTGCCCTAAAGTATGACTCTGGGCAGGTCATTTTACTTTCTGGAGGGACCTGACCTAGGGCCTCCCATCTATATCCTGAGTTCCCTCACCATTTTCCCCCCACTGAGGTTAGCCAAGGTGGTCCAGGGTGGACCCCTCAGCGCATCACCAGGGCCTGAGGTCCACACAGCTTGGAGCCTTGGTGATCTGAGACCCTGCCCACCCTTGGCTATTCATGCCCACCCGGCTGGGCCGGGGCTCTTTCATGCCTTGGTTCCCTGCGCTAGGGAACCACCTGGAGCCCTTTCACAGGGCCGGGGGGAACCTCTGCCGTGCAACCTGGCAAGATCCGCAGGATACCAGGCTACTGGCAGAGAGCCTGCCGTCAGGGCAAGGCCCTTCCCCACCTTGGGGGAAAGTCTGCCTCTGGGGTGGGGGCTCTTTTGCCCCAGGCTCCAGGGGTATGAACCCCCTTCTGAGGGATTTAACCCACATCCGGGCTTTGGGGCAGCCAGTGTACCCAGAGAGGAAAACAGCAATTCATCCCCACAGGCTCTTGGAGACAGGATGGTGTCTGGTTGGTGTTGGGATCTCCAGTGTGGGTTGGCATATGTACATTGGGCAGATGAATGCATGAGCAGAGTCCAGAGCCCTGTATCCCTCTCTTCTCCCACCTGCAACCCCAGCCTTGAACTGAGCTCTGGCTGGTGACCGCCATGGTGACCTCGCTGGGCCATCCCCAGGGTCAGAGATCCTCCCAGGATGGCAGGTCCCAGGGCTCAGGGGCTGAGGGAGGCGCTGTATCTCAGAGGCCCCCTGGCCCTCCTTGGTGAGGGAGACACGCTGCTCACCAGGCTGGGGACTATCTGGAGGCACGAGGTGGCAGTCGGCTTGAGCTGGACCTGAAGAAGATGATGAGGTGCGGTCAAGGGGTGGAGACAGAGCAGAGAGGCCATGGAATTTACTGGAAATGAGTCCAGATGTGGGGTCAGAACATCTGGGTTGTGTGACCTTGGGGGAGTCACTTAGTCTCTTTGAGTCATATCTGTAAGGAGGGGACAACAACAGGCCGACCTCAGGAGTTTATCAGAAGGATGGAAGGAGATAAAGCATGTGACCTTGCTTTATGAACTGTCAAGTCCAAAGTAAGGGACGCTGGTTTCTCTTATTGTTGTTAAGTCAGACTTTAGCCTCTGGGTCCCCTCCTCTATCCTTCTGCCACGGGAAAAGACAGAGAGCACCCCCCTCCCCCCACTAGGGGTTTTGTATGTCACTGTGCATTGTCCTGTTATTAACACGCTGCCCCTGACCACTGAGCTGGGACATTTCCAGGGAGGTGGGAGATGATATGAAATACCTTATCTGGGAGGGAGAAAAGGATGGGCAAAAAAGATACAGTCAGGGTTGCCGGTTCTTCAGAAAATGAGCATAGACTTCAGCTAAAGACAGTGAGTCTCAGAAGCAGGGACCCTGGAAGGAATGTTTCATGTGGTCTCCAGATTTCTGAAGCCCAGCGCTTCAACCACCAGTGACACCCCCCCCCCCCCCCCCGGGGAAAAGCAAGAAACGGAGGGCTCCTCTCTTGGCGCTCCAAGGACCTGCAGGTCCCGATTGGGAACGCAGATGCCTGAGGCCCATCTGGGTTCAGATCCCAAATGTCACTGTATGACCTGAAAGAAGTCACTTGAGCTCCTGGGGCTCAGTGTGCTCATCTGTAAATGGGGGGCACGTGGGTCCCCACCTCATAGAGTTGGCATGAGGTTGGTAGATAATGCAGGCCAGTGTTCAGCATCAGGCTGGGGCCCCATGAGGGCTCCCAATGTGGACGCTGGCTGGTCTCAAAATGGAGGGCTCAAGTTAGACCTCTGGGAATAAGTTTGTTCCTGAGCATCTTCCCCCTTGAGCAGAGAGTGGGCCCATTCTCATCAGTGTTTCCTAGAATCGAGCTAACAGAAAAAGAATGAATGACATTATCTATAAGAGGCAGTCTTGGACTTCTGATAAAGGAGTTGGTCGGGCTCGGGGTGGCTGTGGAGGGGCTCGCCCAGAGCTTTCTCTAATTGTCTCTGGAGAGGGGTGGGCAGACACCCAGCTCTGCTGGAGGGCAGCCCCTGATAACCAGAAACCCTCCTGGGCCCCTGAAAAGATGGAAAGAAAAGCAACTGGGGGAAAGAAGGAGCTTTTGTCTGTGCCCAGAAAAGGCTTGTCTCTGCCTCAAGAGCATAGATCAGAGGCAAACTAGCCTAAAGGGGGCACTTAGAAAAGACAAGGTCGCTGTCACCTGTTGAGTAGTTTACTCTGAGTTAAGAATTCTACATCTCTGTCCTATGGAGTAGTTGCTATTACTCCCATGTATCAGATTAAAAACAGAAAAGGCTAAGTAACCTGCCCAAGATCCCACTGCTAGTTAAGTCCAGATCCTAGACTGGAAAAAAGCCTAAGCAGTCAAGCCTTGGAGCCCAGGGTTCCAGCCACAAAACCACAAGACAGCAGGAAAGGAGACAGATTCCAGCTGAAGCATGAATGGTCCTGTGACTATACTGGGTCACAGTGGGCAAGGGAAAGTCGCTAGGGGAGACTGGGCACCCATCCAAGCAGACACAAATCCCTATCAAGCCCAGGAAGGTTCTACATCGTTAAGGAGAACTGACACACCTTGACTCCAGGCAGTTCTTGGGAGGCCCCAGCCATGTCCTCTTCCACCTCCAATACCCTGTCTCTACCAGCCCACATCCTCACCAGAGACCCCAATTAAATTCCTTCCTGGAGCTCAGTGCATGGCCCAGGGGTGAAGAGGAGGGTACCCAGAACCGAAGGCATCACTCAGCATCTTCTCTGCCCCTATGTGATGTGACACATGGACCCACATGTTCCAAGCGCTTAAAGGAACAGCCCCATCAAATCAGGAGGTCCTTGTGCTTGTGCCTCTGGTCGGGGCACTCCTACCTCCTTCCCTCCCTTTGCATGGAGCCCCCCAGATCCCAGATCCTTGGGTTGACCTGAGGCTTGTATACTTCTTTCTGACCCCAGGACTTCCTTATACTTTCCTAGCCCCCATGGGCACCCGGAGGGAGGTTCCTCTGGAACAAACAGGTTGTAAAAGACATCTGTCTCTCCTCTGTCCCCACATTCAAGCTGATGTGACTGTGTCTTCAGCCAGTGACTGCAAAGAAGCCACAAGAGTGGAAAAGGGTCTGGCATTTTGGTGTCCCTTCTTGTGGGGAGAATGAGGCAGAGGTGCAGAAAACGTGTTTCTGGGCTGGGCGTAATTGTCAAAGCCCCTCATTGTGGCTACGGGGTTGGTTTTCTCTAGAGTTTTCCGTTTCCTATAAGTGTTGTCTTGCATGTCTGTGCGTGTTTGTGTGTGCATGTGTGTGTGTGTGTGTATGTGTATGTGTGTCCTTCCTCGGGTCCTGCAAAGCCTTTGAGTCATAACAATAACTCAGCCTGATGTCAAGGCTAATTTATTTACACTTCCCGGCTTGATGCCACAGGATGCTAGTTTTCTCCTCTCCCCAAGTCTTCTGTCACGTTCACAAGCCAGTTGTGGCCGAAGACAGTGGACATGTTAGGTAAGCCAGCAATGAGGACTGGGTTTCAGGCAGCTGATAGCCCCAGGCCCAGACCAGTGGAGTTTCTGGGTAACAAATGAAGTCTTGGCGGAGTGGCAAGCAGGGATTCCTCCAGCAAAGCAAACTTCGCTCATGCAAGGCCATCAGAAGATAACCGAAAGAGAGAGCGGGATGAGGAAGCATATGAGCCTTGTAATTAAATCTATAATAAAATAATTGCATGGAAATTTGCACGAGAGAATATTTTCCCCTTCTTTCCACGCACGTAGTTTGGCTACTTTAGGGCTAATGATTAGAATGCTAGCAATCACCTAGGCCACCCACTGTACAGAACAGAAAATAAAATCCAGAGAAGTGAACTGACTTTTCCAAGGTCACACAGCCCTCTACTAGCAGAACCTGGGGCAATGCATGAGTTCTTCTAACCCTGGGCCAGCACTTGTCCTGCTGCATGGGTGGTTTTCAAAGATTTTATTTTTGTAAGTAGGGACTCCTTCTCTCGACCCCTCAAGTGAAACTGTACATGATCTAAAACAGATCGAGGTGGCCCTCCTACTGAATTTGCAGTGGGTTGAGGCTCCCAGAGCCCCACCTGCTTTACCTCTTGAGGGTCTTCTGGGAGATCCCAAGGCTTCAGGACACTGAAATTTACAACACCAATCCTAACGATAGTAAGCGCTCAGGACAGGTCAGTTTCCACAAGGTTCCAGGCACTCCTCTGGTGGTTTTGCATATATTAGTTCATTGGATCTCCAGAAAGCCCTGTGAGCCCATACCCCAATGGGGGCTGCAGGTGCTTTGCAGAGCTCTGTCTTCTACACAACCGGGCAAGCAGCATCTGTTGGAATCTGGGATCTTGACATGGGATCGTTGCTAGTTGAGGGTGACTTCTTGCACACACACACACCCTGTCCCCACCTGGATGACCCTGTCCTAGCAACCCAGCTCATCCCCATTCTTTTCTACCCTTTTCATTTCATTTCGTGGCCCCCTTTCCCCAAAGGTATGGAGAAGGCATGGCTCCAGGTTGGGCAACTTTTTAGGCTTGCAGAGCCCATGACAACCTTGTGATCTGATCCAAAGGCAAACTGGTGTCCTGTGGGTTGGATGCAGCCTGAAGATATAGTCTGTTTGCATGCACAGCTGTTCTGGTTACTATTACTGCAAAACAAACCCCTTCCAAGCAGTCATTTTATTATGCTTCTAGATTCTATGGGTCCCGGGAATTGAGACTAAGCACAGAAAGAGTGGCTTGTTTCTGTCTCATGATGTAAGAGGTCTCAGCTGGGAAGACTGAAGACAGGGTTGGGGGGGCAGATAGAAGTGGGTGGGTATGGGTAGTGTGACTCAGTGGTTGGGGGCCAGAATCAGACTGGCTCACCTTCACTCTGGTGGTTAATTCTGGCTATCAGCCAGAACTCCTATGTATGGCTTTTCCACGTGGGGTAGTTTGGGCTTCCTCACAAGATGGCGGCCAAGTGCCAAAGCTCAAGCATCCTGAAAGAACCAGACAGAAACTATATGATCTTTCATGACTGTATTGGTCTCCTAGGGCTGTCATAACAAACTACACAGTGATTTAATGGAAATTAATTCTCTCAAAGAAGTTCAAAATCAAGCTGCCAACCCAGTTGGTTCTTTCTGAGGCTGTGAGGGGGGAAGCTGTTCCATGCTCTCTCTTAGCTTCTGGTGGACTCAGGCATCCCTTGGCTTGTAGATCCATCACCCCTAATCCTCTGTCTTCCCCTGGCCCTCTTCCTGCATCTCCACACTGTCTTCTTTCTGTGCATATCTCTCTCTGTGTCCAATTTCCCCTTTTTATAAGGACGCCAATCATCTTGGATTAGAACCCACCTCATCTTAACTTGATCATCTGTAAAGACTCTTTTTAAAGAAGGTCACATTCACAGGTCCTGGGGGTTAGGACTCAGACATCTTTTGGGGTGACACAGTTCATCCCATAACGATGACCCTGAAAGTCACATAGCCTCATTTCTGCTGTAGTCCTATGCCCCCCTCAACCAGGTTCACAGAGAGGGAACATCGGCTCCATTCTTGGATGGAGGGGTGTCAGAGTTACATTTTAAGAAGAGCACATGAGATGGGAGATCTTTTGCAATCATTTGGGGAAGATTTGATCTGCCACAACAAAGCTTACTATATATATATGTACCTATAGTTGTTAACATTTAGGCATAAGGGAAATTCACATAAAATTTGGGTTTCTGGTTCTTGAAGAATCAGAAAAGCCTGGAACATGGGCCTCTCACCCCACCTCACCCCCTCCCAGTGGCAGCAGTCAGGGAGACCTGCCCCTTTCCGGAGGGCAGCGGGTTCTGCAGCTGACCCACTTCCTGAGTCTCCCTTCTCTGAGGTCCAATGTCAGTTGTCATCTTGTCACCGTGCATCGCTGTGTGTCCCTTACACTCAGCCTGCTTCTCTCCCGTATGGCCTTGCAGCCCTGGTCCAGGCAGGACCCCAGGAACTCCCCCTCAGGTGAAGTCACGGTGTCAGGACAGAAACAACTCCACCCCCCACCCCAAGAGGTGACAGAAGGCCACGGAAAGGAGCCGGCCTCTGATTCAGGGCCCAGTGTATGCAGGACGGGTCTAGGCAGGAGGACAAGGCCCGACAAGCACAGACAGCTGGCTGATTGCAGAGGGCAGGGTGAGGAGGAGTGGGGAGGTGAGCTGGAAAACTGCAAACAGATGTGGTCATTCGCCCGGCCCCGCCCCCACGGGTCACCCCGCCCACCCTCCGCCTCCTTCGGCCCCGCCCCGCCCCACCGATTTCCTTCCAAGAAATGACGTGGGGACCACTTCTGAGGTGGCTTCTCTGACTTCCCACCATTCCCATCCGTTTTCTAGAGCCCTCCGGATCTTCCCTGCTATTGGCCAAATCCCTTTACAACCCATGCCACCAAAGTAAACAATCCAAGATCGCCAGCTGTAGTTCAGGGTCATCCTGGGAGCCTTGAACTAGACCAATGATTTTTCTCTGCAGAAGAGACCATGGATGGGAAGCAGGCCAGCACTGGGAGTTAGGGGACAGGCTCTAGCTCTGGGTCTCAGGCAGGAGTGTGGGCAGCTCCCTTCGCCCCCAGGGGCTGTCTTCAAGCTGGAACCCCTGGTGTTTTGGCTGGGGCAGTCCCCAGGCATGGGGGTATCCCTGGGGGCCCTGGCCCTGTCACTTCAGGCGGGTTACTTGGCCCCTCTGTTTCAGTTCCTGCCTTTGTGACACAGAATGAGTTAATTTGTGCAAAGTGGCTAGGAAAGCGTTTGGCCAAGGGTGAGCTCTTGTTCGTATGTACCCATGTCCTTGACCACATCCGGGTGTCTTCCATCTAGTGATGTACTGTTGGGTCCTAGCAGAAGTTGGGGAATGTGGAGACTTGCTTTGTGAGGGTGTGCGGTGTCCCCACCTACCAGGCACTGTGCCAGACCCAAACAAGCAGGTAGGTCCTGCCACTCCCTCTGCACTTACCCAGCAATGGCCACAGAGGGAGAGAGCCTCCCCGCCACCGAGTTCTGGTCACCGGCATCTGTGATTAATATTTTGCAGATTGGTGGCGGGTGAGGGTTTTTCCTGACCTCAGGGAATGACTGTTATTTGGCTCTTACTGAGAGGTGGAAACAATTTAAGAAGGGGGGAGGTTGGGGAGAAATAGGAAAAGAAGCATCCCATAGTTGCCAATTTAATTCAGGGCTGGCTGGTGCTTTTCTACAGAAAGCTAAGACAGCTGGGGGTGGGAGCGGAAGGGAGGCCTGAGGTCTGGGAGGTGCCTGGTCCTGGGACGCTGCCAGCCTATGTGAGTCTGTTGAACCTAAACCCTCCAAGATAAAAGGCACACACTGGAGCTCCAAGGAGAGCCGATGACGCGTTCCCCAGGGCTGCCATAACCAAGTACTGTAGACGGGGGTTGGCTGAGACCAACACAATTTTATTCTCTCTGGTTCTGGTGGCTGGAAGTCCAAAATCAAGGTGTCGGCAGGACCACACTCGCTCTGAAGGTTCTAGGGGAGGCTCCTTCCTGGCCTCCTCCAGCTTCTGGTGGCTCTTGCAGTCCTTGGCGTTCCTTGGCTTGTAGACACGCCACTCCCATCTCTGCATCTGTGTTCACATGGGCTTTCCTGCGTGTGTGTCTCTCCGTGTCCTCTCCTCTTCTTATAAGGACACCACTCGTTGGATTTAGGGCCCACCCTACGCCAGTATGACCTCATCTTAAATAATTGTATCTGCAAAGAACCTACTTCCAAATAAGGTCACGTTCTGCGGTTCCAGGTGGACATGGATTTCAGGTGTTCACAAGTCAACCTACTACGGTACCTTTGACTCCCTTATCTGGGGGTCATGCCAAAGAGGTTCCAGCAAACATGGACTTGACCAGAAGCCACTTTAGAACAGGGGTCAGCAAACGCCACTTGTTTTTATATGACCCATGCACTAAGAATGATTTTTACATTTTTTAAATGATCCAGAAAAAATAAAAACCAGAATGATATTGCAGTACACGTGAGAATTACAGAAAATTCTAATTTCAGTGTCCCTAAATAAAACTTGATGGGAACACAGCTACCCATTCATGTATTTACCTTCTTTGGCTGCTTCCTTGCTAGGACACGGACCATGTGGCCCGAAAAGCCTGAAATATTTACCACCTGGCCTTTTAGGGAAAACGTTTGTCCACCCCTGTGAAGGTCGCTATCCTGAAACAATGTTTCCTGCCTGGCCTGCATCCTTCCAGAATGTGGAGGCCTCCCCAGACGTCCAGGTCGAGCAGTGTCTGACCCCTGGCTGGAGGCTGCTTGGTGGTTAAGGGACGGTGACGGGGGAGAGGGGTCGTGCGCAGGGAAGCCAGGCAGGCCTGGGGTCCAGTTCTGGCTCTCACACTTACCTGGCTTTCCACGTCTGGGTGTCCTTCTCTGGTAAATGGGCAGGAGGCAAATTCCTGCATCATGGGGCCGCTGTGAGGATTAACGGAGTGCAGAAAGGGGCCTTCAGCACAGTGCTGGGGGGTGGTATGCGGTCAGCAAAGGTCAACTGCTGCTCCGGCTAGTGCAGACGATTGCAGCCAACTGAAAGTCAAAGACCTTTTAAATTCTAGAATACACCAGAAAATCCCACCTATTCTGGCGGAAGCTCCCAGCAAGCCTATTTGGGTCTAATTCCACTCTTCAACGTTGAGAAAAGAGTAAGAGAATTGAGTGGAAGGGTGGAACTTTCCACGGGGACATGAGCATCAGAAGACACACCTAAGCGCTGCTGTGGGCCCACCAGCCACTGGGTGACCTTCCTGTCCACCTTGCTCTGCACCCCCGGGGGAGGCCGGCCCGCATGGACTGCATCCCCGTGCCCTCTGACTTCCTGCTGAATTTGGATCATAAGGAGCCCAAACGGGAGGCTGGAGGACGGACGGAAGGCGAGCCAGGCCCAGGTTGGGAGGTGGTGCTTCTCTGGCTCCCGACCGGCCCCTGTGCGGCATCTCTCTCTCCATCCAGCCTCCTCTGTCTGCAGGTTCCAGTAACTTCCTCTTCCGTCCTCTGCAGGCCTGGGCGGGTAATGGCACCAGGTGATCTTGACTTCGGGTCCCGTGGTGTTCCTTGAGCTCCCCGGCACTTTACTGCAATTTTGCAACATTTTCCTTAAATGGCCCTAATTAGAGGATCCTGTTGGTTTCCAGCATGAGTGATACACTCTGAAAGGCAGGCTTCACTCTCCTCCCAGGGACGCCCCCCTCCACCCAATGTCTAAGATTCAGGAGTTTTCTACTGATGCGTTTTCCAGCTAGGATGAGTCCGGAGGCAGGTAGAACACGGTTTGTTAAGGGATTGGAAGTTGGGGCAGATTGAGTCGGAATTGTGCCTAAAGCCAGAAGCTCTTGGATGATTCCACACGAGTGTCATTTTATCCATGAACAATAGCAGTGATCTCTTACATGCATCGAGTGGTGTACAGCTTACAAATTATGTTCCCATGTAATCCTACTTCTAATACCCACACACCTTCCAGTGAGGGAGACAGAGCTGTTTCTGGCATCCCCCACTTTCTGGAAAAGGACACTGAGGTTCCAAAAGTTTTGTAGGAGTACCCACATCTGGTGTGGAGTTAGGATTTGAGCCAGGTGGCCGACTCAGCAAATAAAAATAGAGGATGCCCAGTTAACTTTGAAGTTCAGATCACAACAAGTAATGTTGCATGGGATAAACATATCCCACACAAATTTGGGGTTGTGTTCTATCCAGCGGCCCTACCCAATGTCAAACACCATCGGTCAGTCTGGGGCAGTGGGAGTGGGGACGGGGGTGGGGAAGGCCCTGTACAAGGAGGATGTGTTTCTTGTTCTCTCGGGCAACTGTTAGCAAGACTGCTCTGTCAGGACAGTCTAGGTTGAGCAATGTCCTCCACATATCAATGCACGTGTCCGAGAGCCACGGTCGGGAGAGCCAGACAGAGGACAGCACAGACCTTCAAGAGTCAGGACATAGGGTCTGAGACCATGGGAGGGATGAGCTTCCCACTGAATCTGCGGTCACAGTGTCTCATCCTGGCTGTGGTGGAACTGAGCAGGAGATACAAACCTGGAGGAAACCTAACTCGCTGGTTCTTTGATGCCATCCCCCCGTCCCAAATCATAACTCGTGTCCAGGAGAGGGTTCCTTCTGTTCTCTGGACCTTCAACATGGCAGTCCAAGGGCCCAACTATCGGAGGGGCTGGAGGCTGGGCCCTGCCCAGCTGTCAAGTATCACTCATCAGTAGGAGTGGGGGGTGGGGCGCAAGATGATTAAGAAACGAAGTGAAAAGGGGCGTTACTAATAATCACATCAGGACAATAGGTATAAAAGAGGATCTATGGTGACCCTATGCATCAGCCACTTTATCTGGGCCCCACAGGAACTGCTCCTAACCCCGTCAAGGCCATGCTGCTGAGAGCAGTTGGAGCAGAGGGGAAGGTGCGGCCCCCACGACTTTGCAGCCGCATGCTCCGAGCTGCGTGGGTAATGAAGGCCAGGAGCAAGAGCCTTCCTGGTCAGTTCCGAGTACTGGGCCCATGTCCGTGCAACCAGCCTCCAGGGTGGCAAATTCTAGGACGGTCACACCAAGGATGCCACTGCATCCAGATCCCCCTAGAGCAAGGGATGATGTTCTTTGGGCTTTGACCCCTGTGTTGTCTGGGGTAACTCCGGCCCTGGCTGATGCTCTAAGTAGTGATAAACCCCAATGCAAAGAGCCTGGTTGACTTGGACGGTCAATGTTGGGGGGAAAGTGAGCCAAACGCTAGTTGTCCGTTTCCATTCCCATGTCACTGCCTGGCTTCCGAGCGATTGGCTTGCTAGAGCCCCAGCAGGCCCCAAGCGGGAAGTGATAAGGTCTCCTGGATTTCCTTGAGCTTGTCAGGGCCAGCACTGGAGAAGGGTGGTTGTGATATGCCCTGGGAGCCTTGGAGTAGGTGGGGAGGGGGGCAGCCCATCTTGGGTCGGATGGAGCCAATTGGCTTGAGCCCCCTGAAGCTGAGTGCTTACACCCACCCAAGTCTCTTTTCCCTCCTACCTTCCTGCACTGCACCTTAACAGAATCCCCTTCCCAACCCATAACCTCCAGAGCCAGCTGCTTCATCCCTGCCAGACGCTAGGATGCTGGAAAGAAAAAGAGTAGCCACTTTCTCCACCTGCTGACTGTAGCCAAGCCTCACGGCCAAAGGGCTTTGCCAGCAAGATCGGGAAATAAAAAAAAAAGTAGCTCTGATAGTTCCGGACAGAGGAGCTGGGCTGGGGGGCTGGTTGGATGCGGGGGGGCGGGGGGGCGCATCTCTGGAGGTCATCTCTGTCGAAGAGATTATTTCCCTACACTTCGTTCGTTCCAGGTATCCGATGCTGGAAGAGGCAGAAGTTGTATCCATCCCACAGATGAGGTGGCAGAGGCTGGTAAAGGTTGAGCTCCAGTTCCAGGTTAAGCAGAAATTTGTGGGTTTCTCTTTGGTTAACCTCCCCAATCTAAAGTGCTTTTCCCAGTTAGTCACTCTGGGAGCTTTAAGGAGAGAAAGTCCACTGGATTCTGTGGGGCTTTTCCTGATGTTTTCCAGGTGAGTTTACCTGGAAAGGAGTACTGTGTGTATAATCCGAGCCAGAATATGCCCTCCCACCATGTCTCCTTGGCTTTGGAAAACACCTTCCCTTCCCTCCTCCCTTCCCTCTTAGCAGATTTACTTTTCTCATTTTTGGGGGGTAGGCCCTGTTTTTCGTAATGGCGAGGGAGGCAGCCGAAGTCCATGCTCACCAGATGCAGTGAGGGGAGGAGCCAGTCTGGGATTAGAAAGGAATGAGGAATAAAGATTACAATGAGACGTCTCCTGGGTCTAGAACAAACGTGCCACCAGAAAGACATGCCTTTTGGTGTTCAAAATCCTTCCTTTCAAATCCCATTATTTTCTTCCATCCTTTCATTGATCAAATTGCTGGTAGATCGCTTGTTTCCCCTGAGAAAACTAAGAGGCACTTAGTTTGCAAGTGACCGTTCTAGAACCAGATCCCATTCTTCTGACTCCAGTTTCTAGAATGCCTTCTGGGTTATGACCCTTCACCCCAACATCCTCAAATCAGTTGGAGTGGAGTTGCATCTAATGTGGGGGTTGGGCTCCAAATTATGTGTAACGTAAAGACTAGGTGTAGTCCAAATTACCCTTGAGAAAACCCCTTAATCACCTTGGAAATTGGTCATAAAGTTCAGGATACACTGTACTGTCATGTACATGGAAGCTCTCTCCTCTGACTTCTGCTTAGCCCACCAGCCTTATTAATTGATTCTCTATATTTTCTCTGCAACCATGAAGATGCCCATAGGCCTCTGAGTTCTGAAGGCTATTAACAGGCTGCTTTCTGTGATGCCCATGTATTTCTGCTCCTACTGAATCAAGTTGTATGTTTATAAAGATTCAATTATCACTGTTCCCAAACTTGTTTTTGCCAGTTGTACTTTTTATAGTAATTACATCATTTAATTAAATATGATGCAATGGATAAGAGGGCAAAAGAATAGTTATTTCTTTGAAAATTCCACTGACTGCTTCGATAAAAGAAAGTGGCAAAAATGAAAGAGTGTGCTGTATTAGTCGTGAACGAGCACTGTAGAAAAATTAGGGAAAGAATAATAAAATATAGGATTCTGCTTTTACATCAATCCACAGTTTCTACCAGAGATTCTCTGCAGTTGCCCATGTGTTTTGGGCACAGCAGTTTGCCCTGAGTTCCCGTCTCTCTCTCTCTTTTTTTTAATTTAATTTATTTGACAGAGAGAGAGAGAGAGAGAGAGAGCACGAGCACACAAGCAGGGGGAGCAGCAGAGGCAGAGGGAGAAGCAGGCTCCCCGCTGAGCAAGGAGCCCGATGTGGGGCTCGATCCCAGGACCCCATGATCACAACCTGAGCCGAAAGCAGATGCTTAACTGAGCCACCCAGACGCCCCATGACTTCCCGTCTCTCACGGGTCTATGAATTGTCATTGCTTCTTCAGTTTGCTTGGCTTTTCACTGGTGAAAATGGAGCGGCGACTTCCAAGCTCCCTGCATGTGGCACTGGACACTGCAACTCCTCAATCCGTAATTTCTATACATTTTTGCTTTCTTTTAAAGAAACAGACTAGAATTCACTGATGATCCATGATAGATGTGATTTATGTAAGAAAAGCAACAAAGAACTGTATCTATGGAGCCCATTCTTGGGAAAAGAAAAACGCCATGGCCCAACATGAACAGATTGGTGAATGAATTTACATGTGTGTTTTAAGAAAAAATAGCGCGCAAGGGTATATATATGTAGATTTTTAAATTCCCTGCTTTGTTTGGATTAGTTGAGCAGTCTCCGTAGGAGTGTCTGATGTACATTACACAGTCGACTTTGTAAAATAAGTCTGCTCATCGAGTGGCCTTCCATGAATATTCCCATCGTTTGTCCTTAGTTCCCTTTCTATTTGAATCTGACTGTATGTGGGAGAAATGTGGGATCGTGTAATACCAATACCACGGTACTCAGAAACTCAGCCATTCAAGTCCTCCCTCTCAACCCAGGTGGACTAACTAGGTTAATTCCACCAAGTACCACGGTGGCTCTTGAAACACCCACATCAGGGTCTGCGGTGCTGGCTTGGTAGGAATGAAGATGAACATGGGCAAGGAACTTGCCTTAAAATATCACAGAGGCAGCAAATGCCTCTGGAGCCAGACGACTTTAGTACAAACCACGGCTTTTCCAATTCTCAAGGAAGCCACTTAAATTCTCCCTGATCCGGTTTCCCTCCTGAAGGTCCTGTCAGGACTCCCCGAGTTAATCAGTGTAAAGCGGTAAGAACAGTGGCCGACGGTGAACGGCACACAAGAGTTAGCTACTGTCATCAATCAGTGCCGTTTTGCCTCTAATTTGTTGTGATCTGGGTGGCTCTTATCCTCAAAGCGTAAAATAAATACAATAGCACACTTCATCTGAAGGCACGGATGTCCACTCACCTACGAATTGAGAAGGCAAGTGAGTGGGACCCCTGTTGCTGCAAAAACACAGCCTGGCTAACAATGGATTGCTTCAGCATGATGCGAGGGTAGCAGTCCCCACTTACCTTCCGGGGAGGAGAAGAATAAATGTCGTTTCAGAACTCCAAAAAAAAAAAAAAAAAGTTTATTTATAAAATACTGACAAGTTTGACAGGCCATGGGACATCTCGTAGTATATATTTCAAATCAATTTCGTTCTTACCTTTCATTTAAAAAATAAACCCGCTAACAAGCTATATGACATATAGATATATATTTTTTTTCTTACAGATAGAGACACCTGCCACAATGAATACTCTCCCCATAATTTTTTATTATATCTTTTAAATCAAAAAATAAAGATTTGTGTTGGTTTTTGTTTTTGGAGTCTATGTGTGTAAAGAAAGGTAACACGTTTGAATGCTTTTGGTTATTGTTACGGAAACAGAGAGAAGGGGGTGGTCCCAAGAAAGGGCATGTGTGCTCCGGGTGGTGGCAGGTTTGCCACTGGGCAGGACCATGCAGAGGCACTCGGATCGGGCGACTGCTGCTAGGGTCGGGGCGGGGGGAGGTCGCCCCCGTTCCTGTCCTCCGGCCCCTCACGCCATGGGCACCATGGGAAGGTGAGGGGAGCCCCTGCCCCGAGTGGGCTCTGGGAGGCCCTGGCACCTTTAAAAGCTCTGCCCAGGGAGGTGTGGGCAGAGACAGAAGGCCTCGAGCCAGCGGTGCTCTGGGCGGGGGCAGCCAGAAGTGTCCTTGTTTCTTCTGAGTCACGGCAGTGTCAGGTGAGGGGACAAGACAGGCAGCCTGGGTTTGCAAGCTCCCCGGGGCCCTGGGAGAAAGGTGCTTCTGGAACCGGAGCCGCTTTTTGGTTCGTCTTGGCAGCCTGGGTGCGGAGCGGCTGTGCACGCTGGAGGCGTGGCCGCGAGGGGGAAGGGCGGCGCTGGGGGGCCAAGCGCAGGCTGCCGGGTGGACCCCAGGTTTCCCCGGGGCACGGTGAGGCAGAGCCAAGGACACAGAGGTGTCCTGCTGTGAACCTGCCGCAGGTGATCACGCAGACAGGGGCCCCGGCATCATCGGCCCAGGGAAGTTCCCTGTTACCCACGGGCAGTGCCCAGCACACCGTTCTCATGCGGCCGGGGGTCTGGCCGGGGTGTAGAGAGCCTCCACTGCCCCAGCAGATATGTAAACGAGGGCAGAGGTGTCCTCTAAGAACTCTAGAGCTCCACGGCGGGAGACCTGGGCTTCCCGATGCGGGTGGGGCGGCGGGGCAACATTTTGGGTGGGTGGATGTGGACTGAGGGCTTGGACGTTCACCTTGGGCCGTGCCTGCCTTCCGGCTTGCGCAGTGTCCTCGCCCCCTGAGACAACCGATCCCAGCTGCCTTCGGGGGCAGGGACCCCAGCTGCCCGGGCCTCATGGGGCACAGACAGCTTCGGCCATCAGAAGGAATCGCAAGCCTCTTTGCGAACACACACCTGGACGTGCGTGTGTGCGTGTATGTGCGTGAGCACAGGCGTGCACGGGCACCTTGCTGAGTGTGCATGGGTGTGTCAGCGTGGGCGTGAAGGAGTGCGTGGGGAGGGGAGGGTGCACATCTCAGTGCCCCAGGCGATCCATGAAAGGCAAAGGAAATGTGGCCTCGTGTGCAGTACACACATGCGCGTGCGCACACACACACACACACACACACAGGGCTTCACTCGTCCCACGTCCCCCCACCCCACACACACACCCAGTGCCCCCCCCTGCGCTGGGCTCAATTCATTCCCCAGTGCAAACTGGGAACTTCCATAAATGGCTAAACACACAGCAGATAAGGAAAAGGATGAGGTTGTTAAAAAAAGATGAGATGAAAAAGGAGGAGGAAGCGGGAGATCACACGCCAGCCGATGTATTTCCAGGGAGACATGAGCTGTGTGTACAGGGCAGAGCTCGGGCCTGTGTCCCCACAGCCCGGGCCAGTGAGCTTCCCTCCCCAGAGCCCCCTCAGCTGGTGCCGGCCTGTGGGGCTGGGTGCAGACCCTCGCTTTCCTTGGCTTGCTCCCCAAATCCCCCTCTCAGGTCTCCCCTAACCGTTCCCCTCAGCCCCGAGATGGGGCCTGTGTGTGGCACCCCCAGAGAGCCCTGTCCCACGGAGGGCCCCACGCGGAACTGAACAGGTCCCTGCAGGACCCTCTCCTCTCCCGGAGGCAGCCGTCCACCCAAACCCGCGGGGCTGGGCCTGCCGGGGGCACTTGGGGAATGCGACCCTCAATCCCTTCATCTGGGGGCTGAAGGGGAAGGTTCAGGCCCCTGCAAGTGGCCTTTTTAAAGAACATTCCTTGGAGCACATTGTGTGTAAAAGCTTTGCTTCCCGTCAGCTATTCTGGTCCTTGGTCCCATCTGACCTGCTCGTCTGCCGGCCTGGCTGCGCATCTCAGTTTGGACAGGGCCCCTCCTTGCTCCGAGCCCTGGCGCGCGAGGCTGAGCAGAGCCTGGAACACATGACTCTGGGGGGTTGGGTCTTTGACTCTTTGTAAACCGGGTGCTGGGCCGACCGGGCAAATTCTGGGAGCTCTGGTTTCTAGACCAGGGGCTTGGCCCACCCCTCTGGGCTTCTGTACCCCTGTGCTTGGCGGGGTGGGGGGGATGTGTTTTAGATGTGGATCGCTCTGGGGTGAGAGCGAGAGGGACCACACATCTGGGAGTGAGTGTCCCGTTTGGCTAGGACCCACAGGGATTTGTCTTGGAGAGGATCTCTAGACCCTTCTCCCTGCAAGTGCATGGGGGACCTGTGTGTGTGTCTCAGGAGGAAGGGATCTATCTAGGGACAGGGGTGTGTCTGCCTAGATGGCCATTCCTCACCCTGCCTAGCTCCCCAGTCCTGTGCCTGCCCAACTTCCTTGTCTAAGAAGCTTCCTTTCAGGAGGGAAGAAAGAGAGAAGTCAAGCTTCTTTCTTAACGTTCTTCATTTCCTGCCTTAGGGCCCAGTTATCCCAGTGATGCCTGGCCAGTGCCCTGTACCTCTGCCCCCCGGGTTCACCTCTCCTGGTCTGCGCTCAGGAAAGTGAATTCAAGTAAAGCCACAGCTGGGTTCAGCGTGCTGGGGTGGCCTCTCCCCGCCCCACCCCCCACCCCAGGCCCCTCTTCCTTAGATTCACCACAAAAGGAGTGTATAAGAAACAAAGAGCTAGCTAGGCAGACTCTCACCCCTTTGTTATTTTCCTTTTTCTAAATAAACCAGATGCTTGGTGGAGACGCTGAGCCAGGGAGGGGACGGCAGAGCGTGAGGAGCGGGCCGGGGGCCGGGCCGTCCATCCGTCTGTCCGAGGCCTGCCAGTGATGCATGGGGAGGGGTGGGCGGGTGCAGAGAGAGAAGGTGAGCTTTGCCGCCCCACAGGGATGCCCAGCCTTGCACACCAGCCTTGCACACCACCAGTCAGCCGTGGGCCCAGGGCCCCAGCACACACGGAAGGGGCAGCTGTCAGGACTTCCAGAAGCTTCTCGTCCCCTCAGCACGCTGCCCTACAGCTCTCCTGGCCTCAGCTTTCTCGCCGCCCCGCCACCTCTCTCAGGCCCGGTCCAGCAGCCCCGACTCTGAGCACAGTCTGCAAAGGGATCAGAGAACCCCACAATCTGGAGCCGACCAACCGTCGGCCACGCAGAGCCTCCCTCATGTCTTCCTTCTCCTCCTTCTCAACACCGGCTTTGCTGGCCCTGGAATCTCTGGAAAAATAAACTCAGGAGGTGAAAAGTTGACTTGGTTTCTTGGTGTTTTTGTTTTCTGGCAGGCAGTGCGGGGAGGGGCGGACGGGGAGTTTGGTGCCGTTTTTTTTTTTTTTTTCTTTTCTTTCCCCCTTCCGACGTCAAACAAACGAGGAAAATCCTGCTATAGGAGCCCGGGAGCCGGGGGTGAGGCTGCTGGGGGGGCGGTAGAGGGTGCTCTGCTGACTCGGGGGGTTCGGGGGGTTCTGGGGCGTTGGGGTCCGACTGGCCTTGGGCCGGAAGAGGCTGCCCTGCTGGGTGCTGTTGCTGTTGGCCACGGTGTTGGGGTCCGGCTCGCCCGAGTCGCTCTCCGTGTAGCTGTAGGCCTGCGCCCGCGAGATCCCCTTCTGCTGCCGCCGCCATGAGTTATAGTACGTGGGGTCGCTGATGTAGTGGTTGACAAAAGAGTGGGCCTTCTGGTGGGTCGGGTCGGCCTCGTACTCACTGTCGCTTCCCTGGGAGGACAGAGAATCGGGGAGTCAGGGGCCCCGAGGGGCCAGGTCAGCGTGCTCAGGGCCGGAAGGCAGCAGGTGCCCCGGTCTGAATCTCCCAAGCCCTGGACGGGGGGCCACCGCCGTCCCCTCACCGCCAAGGGGGCCCGATGCAAAGTTGGGCCCACCTCCCCTGCCTTTGGAGCGGATCGTGGGGCCGAAGGGTCTACCGTGGGGCTGGAACACGGCCTGCAGGCACCTGACGTGAATCTGAACTCGGAAGACCTGAGTTCTAATCCTTTTTTTTTTTTTTCAATTGAGAGGAAATTCATAGAACATAAAGTTAACCGTTTTAAAGTGTAAGGTTCTGTGGCTTTTAGTCCATTCACAATGTTGTGCAGCCATTGTTCTATGTGGTTCCAGAACAGTTTCATCAGCCTCTGCCCTCATTCCCCGTTCCTTCCCCGCCCCCACTCCGGGTGACCACTGACCCGCTTTCTATTTCTGGGGATCTACCTACTCCGGGCATTTCATACAGGTGGGATCTACAGTATGCGGCTCGTGGGCCTGGCTTCTTTCACTTAGCGTAATGTTTTCGAGATTGAATTCATCCTGCCTTTTCATTTGCTGTATTTCTGATGCTCTGGCAGCTGAGGCCTTGCTGACTCTGGAGAGGAAATGGGCTCCCGGGGCTGGTCGGTCCCTGCACCTAGCGATGCCTTTTCCTATCACACTGACTCACTCTCCCCTGTCCCTCGTCACCCCAGGGCCGGGTACCAGACAACCAAGGGACAGCCCCTCTACCCCAAAGCCCACTGAATTTAGTCAAACAAACCCAAGCCTGCTCCCACAATGAAGGCTCCTGCCCACATGTCCCTCCTGTTCCCTCTGATTCCTGGGGACCCTGGTGCCTCCCCAAAATGGCCCTGCATGGTGTGATATGTCCCCTCTACTTGGGAACTGTGAATAATTCGATTTTTCTAGGGCGGTCATCTCCTGATCCGTTCGTGCATGATATACTGAGTTCCGACCTTGGTCTACCTCTGACTTACGGTGTGACTGGGGACCGAGCCAGGGCCAGACCTGCAGAGGCTCCTGGCTCCGAAGAGAGATGCTGGTGCCCACCCATGTGTGATCCAGAATAAAAGCAACCC
The DNA here is from genome assembly GCF_964656455.1 of Halichoerus grypus. Lineage (NCBI taxonomy): Eukaryota > Metazoa > Chordata > Mammalia > Carnivora > Phocidae > Halichoerus > Halichoerus grypus. Next base: position 201,990,399 of record NC_135713.1, read on the forward strand.
TCAGTTATAAAACGAGCATGCGAAAAATATCAACAGAAGGTCCGAATTTCGCACGATGACTGCCCTGTGGCTTTTTCTCCTAAATGCAAAACATTAAATTATTCCTAAAATTGTCACTACTTCCATGTCCCACCATTGCTTCATCTGCCTATGGGGGAATCAGCAGGAGACAAGAGTCAGGCTGGGCTGTGAAGTAAAACAGCATTCGCTCGTTGGTTCGGATCTGAATCGTGGAGCTAAAAATATCGAGCGCCCCTCCCCCACGCCCGGCTCCCAGCACTGTTTTGAGAACCAAGAAGAGGACAGATGGGAACACCCTTAGAATGCTCTGGAAGAGACATGCTCTGATTTGAGTGAACAGTACACTCTCAGGGAAATGCAGCTCCAAAGGCCTCCGTCAGGTTACCACGTCCCGGCCCGAATACACGGAGACAGTAAATGTGATCAACCTACTTCGGATAAAAACAGCAGCAAGAACACCCAGTGAGCCCAAAGCGAACGCGTGTGTGTCCTTCTTGACAGGTAGAGCAGACGGAGAGTTGCTGACCTTGCTGCAAGGCGTCTGAGCCACGGGGAGTGCAAGGTGCACCTGCCCTCCGGAGCCCGAAGTCGCGTAGGGCATCGAGGCCCTCTCGGGAAAGAGCTACAAGTACAGAACTGCGGCAATGCCAGGCTGGGGAGCAGGCACTCTGCCAGGCGGCAGGAACCTGGGGTCAACTTTCACACCTCGGGGTGGTGGCTGCTACCACTCCGCGAGTACGGAGAACCCCAGTTCTCTCTACTGTGCAGAGAGGGTGAGGGTTCGCCCCGAGACACACAGAACCGAGGGACTCGGATCTGCCGGATGTTCCAAAGCCCACACGTGCTCTGAACAACCCCCCTCCTGTCTGGAGACGGGACGAGAGCCCTTCTGCCCTCCCAACAGGGATTGCGTACTCCCTCCTGGATCTGCAAATTCCTGTTGTCTGGCCCCTCCCCTCCTCCGCCTCACCCCTCCACAGTCCTGGCCGCTCTCCTTACCACCACCCTGCACACCCTCCCAGGACCTCAGTCCTCTTGGCAGCAGAACTGGCTGCCAGAGACAATGGAAAGTCCCTCGCTCGTCCCATGACGCAGAACAGCACAATGCGAACCCCTTTCCTTGCCTACCGCCCAGCTGCCGGCCCAGGAGGGAACAAAGGGGCCGTACAGACAGGGGCTCTATATGCCAAATGTGGGGAGGGGGCTGAGGGCTGGGCACCTGAGGCCTGGGGCTTTGAGGTGGCGGCCCAGAGGCAGGAGAAGTCTGAGCAGGCTGTGGTAGATGCCATGAGACAGGGGGCCGGAGAGGGGAGGCCCTGGTCCAGGAGCAGCGAGGGTCTGTAAGTGCAGGGCGTGGGAGAGGGCCACCTCAAAGTTCTGCCTATGGGTCAGGTCTTTCCAGAAGGGCCTCCACCAACTGGCCTGAATAGCTGCTAGCATCCTTGTTAGAGGTTCTAGAACTCTGGCTAGCCCCGCAGGGGAGTCCCCATCCCTGCGGCCCCATCCCAGAGTGAATGAGTATCTAGGAGGTGACTGTGGTGTGGCCCAGTTCTGACTCTGTCCCTTGCTAGCTAGGTTAAGTTTGGACCCATCACCTGGCCTCTCCCAGCCTCAGTATCCTTGTCTGTAAAATGGGTAGATACCTGCAATTCACAGGGTGAAAAAGGCTTGGAAGCTGCCCCCCAGGAGGGATCAGAAGGAGCTGGGGTCACAGAGGGTGACTCAGTGCTCAGGCGGCCGGGAAAGGGGAAGGATGTTCAGCTTCTGCCCTCCCCTCCAAAAGTGAAGCATCACTAGAGGGGCGATGGGCCTCTCTGGCCCTCCCGGGGGCCCCGACCCCAAAGCCCATTCATGCACATCATCACGGTCTGATGGCTACCAACTGCTGAGCACCTACTGTGTGCGGGACACTGTGGGGCGGCCTTCCTGATGCGCACGGAAAAGCGGCGGAAGCAAGAGTTGTGGGGGTGGGGGGGTGGGGGGAGGAGCAGGGGCTTAGAGGTGGGCCTGCCCCACCCCCAGCTCTCCGAAGCCGGCGGGAGAGGGGGATGCTTTGCCTCAGCGACTGCTCTTCTGCTGCCACCTCCTCCAACATCTGTTTCTTTTCTGCATGGGGGTGGGGTGAGAAGGGGAGAAAGCAGGCAAGGGGGGACCCGGGGCGCCCATTCTGGCTTTCAACTCTCACGCGGGCCTCGGTAATTGAATGCAGCTTCCCAGTAACCAACCCAGCACAAAGGAGACCTTTCACGGGGCAGTCCCGCCAGGCCGCCAGGCAATCAGGGGACTGCTCCAGCTCTGGGCCTCTTAACAGCTCCTCAAAGCCACTCACTCAGCAATTACCAGGCTTGGGGAGGGGCGCGGGGAGGGGGCCAGTGGGAGGGGGGACCCCGACAAGAGCCCGCAACAAAAGAGGGGGGGCAAAGGAGAGCCTCTTGTTCTCCTGCTGCTGCTAGCATGGGGTGGGGTGGGGTGGGGATCCTGCACCAGACTCAGGAGGCGATGGGCGTGGGACCCGGGGCCCAGGCAGGGTGCCCTCATCTTGTTGAGGCTCCTGAGGTCTGGCAGGAATGTGTTGCCCCGGTTGACAGGAGGTCCCCTGTACCCGCTCCTTTGGAGGCTGGAAGCTGGAGCCCCTCCCTCACCTATGGCCCAGGGGCTCTCCGCGGGGGTCTAGGCAGAGAGGCCAGCCCTGCATCAGTCCCTCGGAAACCCTTGCCCTCGAGCCAGTGGGCCTCTCCTGGGCATTAGAGGTGGGGTGAGGATGTGCTGATTCTCCCTCCCTGGAAGCCCCCTTTACGCACAATTTTGTTAGGGATCTGGGCTTCTTGTACTAAAACAGCTAGAAATCTTCTCCCAGGAATGTCCTTTTAAAAATGTCAGCTCAGGGGCGCCTGGCTGGCTGAGTCAGTTGAGCATCTGCCTTCGGCTCAGGTCATGATCCTGGGGTCCTGGGATCGAGCCCCGTGTCAGGCTCGCGGGAAGTCTGCTTCTCTTTCTCCCTCTGCTCCCCCTTCTTGCTCTCTCTCAAATAAATCAATCAATCTTTAAAAAGTGTCAGCTCAGACACAAGGTTATCTGTGCCCCTTACAGGTGAAGTGACAGTCAACATATCCCCCACTCACCCCGCTGTCAGACATGCTTGCATTTGGGGGCCTCATGGGAGGTCACCAGGATGGGGGAGGTGTTAGGGTCAGTGAAGACCTCTCTCTCCTTCCATCTCCCTTCTGTGCCAGGCATCTGGGCAAGGCCAGGCTGTTGGAGCCGGCCGGACCCAGATTTGAATCCCCACTGCCTGCACTTCTGAGCCCTGTGATCAGGGGCACGGTGCTGGACTTCTCTCAGCCTCAGTTTCCCCCAACTGTTAACCGGGCATCCTGCAACTTGCATGATGGGATGGTTAGATTTTAAATGAGAATGTGGACAGTGCAGGGCCCAACAGGTAGCTTTGCCTCCTTCCTCCCGGACTCCCTCTGCCCTGCCTGGAGTGTGTTTCTAGTTTGGCACAAGCTCGGGCTTCCTCGGCCTGTATGGGTCAGCCTAAGGAGAAGCAGGAGACGGGCCTCAGTGAATCTCTTAGACTCATGGCCCAACTCAATGGACAAGAGGCAAACACGAATAAAAAACCAGACACTCGGAGGGGATGACAGAACCACTCAGCCAAACACAAACCTATAAACCCTTACCACTCCCTTCTATGCATGACCCAGTCCTGTTCACACTTGGAGGCCCAGCTGAAATGCCACCTCCTCCAGGCAGCCCCCCGGGACCTTCCCCCAAGATTCCTCACAGGGCTTTCTATCCATGTACCATGAGAAACAGGAAGTCTTCTGCTCCCCATTTTTCTCCTAAAGTTAGATACTGTGGTGCCATAAAATTTTAATGAGAGATGAAAACACAGGGTTATTTGAAACATGTGGTCTTCCCTAATGGGTCCTAACACACCATAATGCAACATTCATTAAGAGCCGGTCTTGCTCACTACTGGGGCTGCCATGTGTAAGCCATGCTTGGTACTGTTTAGCTGGTGCAGAAAAAATAGTTGTTGAATAAATGCACCGAGAAAGGAATGAACAGGTTCCAGGGAGGACAAAACCAGCCAGGTGCTGCCCAGGACCCGATCCGAGCATGACATACAGTAGGGGTGTAGGGGGCAAGGTGGGTGGGCCTGGCCTCGTCGTCGTCGGAGGCTCCCCGACTCCTGCAACAGAAGCCTGACTCAGGCTTCCCAGAGCGCTCTGAGGGCCAAGCGGTACCATTCTTGAACAATCCTTAGGGTCATTCCTGGCCGCCCATAAGGGCTCATAAATGTTCACCCTTATGACAGGGTGCTCAAGAAAGCCTAATTTGTCCGGTGTATTTTCTTACTTTTCCACATAGGCTTAATTTCATTACAATGAGCTTCCCAGGGCTTCCCAGGAAATCACAAAGACTGAATACTTATTCGTAGAGACGCGCCATTGGCTGGGAATTCCTTTTCCATTGAGATTTGCTTGTGCACTATGTAATTTTTCTCCCATACTTGGGCTCTTACTTTGAAAATGACCTTGGAATGCAGCCATACTTCGTTTTTAAAAGTTGCATCAAACAAGCCCTGGGCTCTTCAAACCTCAGCCTTTGTGTGTCCCCTGCCTGGAACCCCCTTCACCAGCACCCCTCTGGGGACAGCCCCCCCCCCCCCGAGTCTTCCCACAGCCCCGTTATGGCCTTGCTCACATCTTATCATGTGTGTTTGTTTATAAGCAACGTGGACTCTTGTTTATTACCATATCATAGGAAAAGAGCTGGGCAGATTTCTGCCAATTTTGGAGATCCGTTTTGGGTGGTCTGACTTGGAATAGAAACCAGGCAGCCCATGCAGAATTCGCTCTCAGAGGACCTAGGGGGAGGGGTACTTCCACAAAGTCAGGCCATCATTCTCCAGAGCCGCTGAAATGCTGGGGACCCCGCCTGCGTGGCTGCTGACCCTCAGGGATACGCCGCTGCAGACGCCATCCCGGGCGGGGGGCTTGCGGGGCATCCGCCATGAGCCCCAAACGCAGGCCGCGATGGCGGCTGCTCTCCACGCCAGAGGCTGGCATGTCGCTCTGCTGCCTCCCACGGGGGCCAGTGAGGAGTAATAGGATCTGCTTCTTTATGTCTTCAACAAGGGCATCCGAGGGAGACCAGCTGCTCTGTCTCCAAGTCTGTCCCCTCCAGCCCACCAGGAGCTCCTTGGAGGCAGGGTCATGTCTCCGTCACCGCTGTGTCCCTACAGAGTCCACGCTCAAGGAACGAGTGTTGAGTGACCCCTGAGCCGTGCACCTCTGAAGGTGCACGGCACCGGCCTCCTGGGTCCTAGACCTCCTGCAGTGGCCCCAAAGCCACCTGCCTGGCTTTCAAGAACCATTCCAAAGCGAACAGACCCAAACGATCCTGACTGCCTTGTCCCGGGGCCCCGTGACGAGCCTGGCACCGCACGGGCCCGACTCCATCCCCCGCCACGGACTCCGAGAACAGCCGCTTGGACCGGGTGCCACCGTGCTGAGCAGGGGGTGGGCTGCGAAGGACCCCTCCCCGACCCGCAGTCAGGGAGGGAGGGGCCGGGATTCAAGCCCAGCGCCGGACCCAGCCACAACTATGCGCCGCCACTTTTCAAACGAGTGTCTCCCCGCTCAGAGCCACCCTCCGACAGGGCTGGCTGATCACCTGAGTGACCCGCTGGGCAAAGCTCCTAGGGCACCCTTCTTGGGGACGACCTTAATGCCTACGGCACTTTGCTCTGAGCGTGTGTCTTCATCCTTTGAAGACGAGCTTGGGGTTTTGTTTTTTTTTGTTTTTCTTTCAAGAAAACCCACAGTCACTTGCTCTCGAGAGTGTCTCACTGGCTGGTTCTGAAGGCCTTTCCAGAAAGGTCTGCCGTGAGGGTGGCATCACAGGCTTTGGAACAGGGGAGGGCAAGGAGCTCAGCTGGGCTCTGGGTCGGAAGGGCCCGTGGGCAGGGTCTGCATGCTGCACTTCTTGGCTCTAGGGCCTGAGCCAACTCGGTAAAGCTCTTTGAGCCTCAGTCCCCCATCTGTACAAAAGAGAGGACACTAAGGGCGCTCGGAGGGTCACTGTCATTATAGAGTGGTAAGGCACGTGGGATGGTGAGTGCAGCCCCCAGGGCGTGACCATGGCCATCGGAGTTACTGTGAAGGGCCACGCCTCTCCGAAAGTGTGTGTTCTGACCTTGGTCCAAAAGGAATGGCTTGACAACCGTGAACACTTGTTTGTCTCTCCTGCTAACCTGCTTGGTCTTGACTAGCTTGACCAGCTTCTCCCATGACCGACCCTTCCGTGCTTTAACGATAGCTACAGAATGCCACACGCCACGGGCCAAGACGGACACTGGGGAGGTGACTGACCTCAGGACTGTCACAAGACAGGACTGTCTTCATGGAACTTAGCTTAAAATAAATAAACCCACCCGAGCTCCAAATCAAACCCCAAACCATCCCCAAGCCCGCAGGTGGGGCTCTAGGCCTGGGCTGGGCTCCCCCGCGCCCCCTGAAAGGGAACGTGGGAGTTCTGCTGTGACAACTGGCTTCTGGAACCAGGAGGCCTCCCCTCCCCAGGGCATGTGTTCCCCGTAGGTGCCTGGTTCCAGATTGCTATGGAAACGGCATTCAAGTGATGGGCTTGTTTTGGACAAAAGACACTAGGGGCAAAGCGGGGGATTCCAGGGACTCTGCCCGCCTTGGTGGTGACTGAAATAGGATGGTCTCAGGATGAGCATTCTTCTCTCAGTGCTTTCTCAAGGCTGGGGTCCTGGCCTGGTCTCAGGGACCAGCTCTGCGTCCTGCAGGGGTTCCTCCTGACTTATGTGGAGATGGCCACGGGCCATCTGAGGACACCCGGGCAGGATCTCCTGCACTCAGAGGGCTCCGTCCCTGGAAGGTCAGTGCCCAGCCAATGAATGTGCAGGAGTAAGGCCCTCTGTGAAGGTTGAAGGGGGCTGATCGGAGCCGCACGGGGAGTCCCTTCTGCTGGCCACTGCTTCTGCTCTCCACAGACAGCAGCGTGGCTTAAGGAGCCCCCTGTCACAGCCTCGCGAGCACAGGGAGTCCCCTTACTTTCTTTGAACTTTCCCTTGAGTTCCTCGAACCTCAATGCTCATCGCCCTCTTTGGGGAGAAAGAAAGAAAAATCATGTTTCAGTGAAGCATGGCCTTGGAAGTCCCAGTACGTATACGGCTGCGAAGAGTTAAGTACTTAAAACAGGAAGCCATAACCTGAGTCATGTGAGTTCCTGTGTTAGCCAGGCTAGGTTGGGGTCTCTGTCCCTGCCAGGGCTGTCTGAGCTGGGGTGTTGTAGCTCCAGGCCTGCAGCCGCTGCCAAGCCCATCAGTGACCCTGCAGCTGAACAAAACAGTAGTGAGCCAGAGGCCCGGGCTCCACCGGGCCCACGACCGGATCCCGGCATGCTGGCACCTCCTACCCAGCCGACAGCCTCCCTGCTGGCATCCCTTGGCTCTTGTCCTCTCCCCGCACTGGGCAGAAAGGTCTAGGGCGTGGGACGCAGTGGCCTTTCTTGGCCCCTTCCTGGGCAACCACAGGCTTGGCCAAGGCCAGGAGGGCTGGGCGGGAGGCCATGACGTTACTTCACTGGAATGCGCTCAACCCCCTCTCCCCATCGTCTGGGACAGTGTCCCCGTGTGGGCCACCTAATGGCAGCCTCTCTAAAGCTCTGTGTCTCCCAGAGGCACCATCTCCTTCTTCACATAAAGGCTGACATTTATCGGAGAGTTGCTGTGTGTGCTTGCTAAGCTTCTCTATGCCTCATCTCAGCAATCCCACTGCCCCACGACAGAGCCTCTTACAGTCCCTGCCTCTTCCACAGATGGACCAACAGGCTCAAAGAGGTTGCCTACCCCACCCAGGATGCCCTGGCCTACAGGCAGCAGAGCTGGGATTCAAACTCAGGCCGGAGCCTCCAGAGCTTAAGGCCTCGCTCGTCTGTCCTGCTCCCCCCATCCTTGAGGCTCCAGGACTCACAGCTCCCAGTTTCTGGAGCTCACTCTGACCCGAACTAGCTAAGCTCAGCCGTGGCAATGCAGGCCTCCTTCTCCTCGCCTTCACGAGCTCCTCTGCAGGCCAGGGCATGTGGGGAGACTCCAGACACTCTAGAGGACTGAACTGTTGGGGGCTCTTCTCTGGTTAAGGTTACAGGGCCCCCATGAGCCCTGAAGCAAACTCTGAGCAGAGCTTAGGAGGGCACGGCGGGTCCACATATGACTCCCGGCTAGTTTCCTGGGCCTGATAAAGGCCAGGAGGCAAGGAAGCCCAGGTGATGGGCCACCATGCAGGCCTGCACTCTGGGAAGGGGCTGCTCCGGTCCCCAGTCCAGGACGCCTGGCCCTCCCGCCCCTCACCTGAGAGTCGGAGATTTCTGAGGGCTTCTCGGTCAGGCTGCCGCTCTCTGCCGGGATGAGGTCGTTATACTTGGTGACGTCCTCGTCGGAGTAGTGGAGGCTGCCTGGGCTGGGCCGGGGAGGCGACCTAGAGGGAGTGGGGGTGAGGCTGAGAGGCGGCCTCCCCCACAGCGGCCGGCCTGGCTGGGGAGGCCGCAGCGGGGCCTGGAAGGGCACCGACCCTCGCTGCCTCCGTTCTACAGCCCTCCTCTCTGTCTGGTCCCCACAGGCCTGGGCCTTGAGCAGCGGAGCCTTGGGCTGGGGGTCCCTCAGGGGTGGGAGAGGCTCAGCTGGACCAACCTCCTGAATCAGCTTCAGGGAAATGGGGGGCAGCACTCCACTTCCCACTGGATTCTCCACTCGTGGTTTCAAGGCCTCAGGCACCGGGATCACTTGGCAGGGAATGTTACAAAGCCTCTTTGAGCCCCCCTGAGACCTCCTGAGTCAGAATCACAGGGGACGCCTGCATACCTGCACTGTCATTCTTGACAAAACCCCCATGTCATTCTTGAACTCACCAAGGGAGCTTTAGAGGGTTAACGCAAAGGGTTAAGTGAAAAAGGCAAACCACTGCCTCCCCCCTCCAGATCTGCTCAGAGACCAGAAATGAATCCGGGCGCGGAGTCCTGCCCTACCTTTGAGAATTAGCCTTGGAGAAAGCACATTTCCCACTGAGTTAGAGACCCGCTCCGTGTCACCTGCACAAATACGCAGGACAGGGCACCTCAGCACTCCACCTGCCAGGGGTGCCCGCAGGCTGGAGGAAGGGCTGTGCATTCTGGAACCACCTGAGCTGAGGGTGAGGAGAGCGGCTGGGCAGGCTCCTGGGGGCACCGAGCAGGTGGCTGGGGTCTTTCATGACCCTGCCTGGTTCCTGCTTCCTCGGGACCGGGCTCAAGGGGGGCACTGCCGAGGACCTGGCGCCCTGAGGTCTGCCCAGCCTGCTCTAGGAAGAGGCTCTGGGACCGCGGCTCTGAACGCCAGCTGGCCCCACTCGGGGCCGGCAGTGCTTTGCTACAGAAATGCTGTTCTGGGAACAATCCCACGGCCTGGGAGTATGTCACCAGCAACCTCCCCGCCACCTCCAACCTCTTGGACTATATTCTGCACTGATTTGATTCCAAATAACAAAGCTGCATCCTCAACTACTTAAAAATAAAACCGTAACAATAGCGGCAGTAGCCTCGTGTAGACAAGATGGACAAAAACGTGACGCCGGGAGCAGGGAGGAAACGGGGTGTCAGGCTCAGGCCGTCTTGGCCATAAGCAGGGTGAGTGGGGGGCTGAGGGTGTCACCAGGGCTGGGTCAGACTCCCGGAGCCTGGGGCTGGTTTGTCGCAAACAGGATTTCTGTGTGTACACAGCAGGGTGGGGGACACGTGGGGGGCCGCCGTGTGTGTACTCTGGGGGCGTGAGAGGCAGGCGAGGCCGGGCCATCCGTGAAACGCCCCCTTGTTCCATGTGGCAGGGCCCCGGAGCCAGCCCGGCGGGGCTGCGGTGGACCTGCTGGGCCCACCACCTCGGCCTCAAATGGCTCTTTCTTTGGAAAGCTAGCTTTGGCGGGGGATGAGAGGGGGGCCTGCCGGCCTGCGTGCCCCTCCCTCTGTCCTCCTGATGAACACACACATCGCCTCTTCCCTCCAGGACGAGACAGAGAGAAGCTTTGTGAGCTGTGCCTGGCCACCGTGCCCCTCCGATGAACCGGGAATGTTAATAGGGCTGAGGCCAAACAGACAGGCGCTCCCGGGCTGCAAGCCCTCCCGAGCTCTCCTGAGCTCCCCAGAGCATAAAACTGCCAGGTCACATCAGGGGAGGGTCAGGTGGGCCCCAGCAGCTGCCCTTGCCCTTGGAAATGGGCAGCCCAGCCCGCCCCAGGGAGCGGGGCGGGGTGTGTGTGTGTGTGGGGGGAACCCAGGGTTGGAGAGAAGTCAGGAAGAAATAGGAGTCGCGGGCACCACCAGCCAGGACCTTTCCTGGTTGGCTGTTCTCAGATGTTGCCCTTTGAGGACAACGCTGGAAGCACAGACTTGTGGGGTGAGTAGGAGAAAACTGCTCTCTAAGAGGTGTGCCTAAGGACCCAGGGGAGAGGGTGTCCACACTCTGAGTGCCCTTTCTTTCCAGAATGGGGAGGAGACAGGTTAAGGCATAATCCATGATGGAAGGGGGCTCCTGGCACCTGTCACTCAAGTGTGTCGGCCTCGCCTACCTTGGCCGGCCCCCCCACTGTTGGGGCGGGCGGCGCTCCATGCTTCAGGCCTGCCCCTCCAAGCGGCTAGCTCCCAACAATAGTAGGCTGGGTCGCAAAATTGTACAAGGTCTTTGCATTTGGCTGCCATTGACAGAAGCCCTGTGTCCTCACCTCCTTGTGACTTTCCAGCCTGGTTGTGCTGCTTGGGCCCTGCTGATGTCCCCAGCCCCTGAGCCCGAATGCCATCGCTGGGACACTGAGACCAAGTGGGCACTGGTTCTGTGGCCTCTGCCAGGAGTCCTCCACACCCCGGGCACTGCTGGCCCCCAAGCCTCCATCCTCTGCCCCCCCGCCCGTGCAGAGAGCTCTCTACCTGGTATATAGGCCGTTCTTCCGGCAGAAGGAATTCTTGACAGAGAGCCTCCGGTTGTTGAGTTCCAGAGCAGGGAAACTGCTTTCATCCAAGCTCATCATCTCCCCGTGGCCAAGGGCACCAGACTTGGCACTGTTCCCTGGGTTGGGGCAGGGGGTGGGGGACGCGGAGACAGGATCCAGTCACTCACGCCATCCCTTTAGACCTCTGGCCTCCCCTCCCCCCCTGGCCGGGCTGCTCTCTCTTTCTCCTCTTACAGGTTGAGACCAAACAGGAGATGGAGATTGTATGCCGGGACCCCGGGCTGCCCCGCCTAGCAGAGCAGGTGCCTTCCTAGGAGAGAGAGGGAACCCCCGACCCCCACCTTGCCGAAAGGGAGGCAGACCCGTCTAGCTGGTTGGGCTTGGGGCCAGCTCACCAGAGTCTATCTTCTTGGCATACTTCTTGCTCTGGCCTCGGATGATGAGCACAAAGACCAGAAGGAGGATGAAGATGAGGCCGACGAGGGCAATGACCACCAAGAACCACCACTCCTCGTAGAAAGGGTTGGCTTTTTGGGCTGGAACAGGAGTGGGGGTGTCAGGTCCAGGCTGCTCAGCAGCCTCCTGCCTCCACACCTCCCACTCTAGCTGGGACCCTACCACAGACCCCAGGCAAGGTCTGGGCCATCTCAACGAGGTAGAGCCTAAGACAAGGTTGGCAGGGACAGTTTACTCTCAAGCGCCGGCTCTCATCCTTCAGTAAAGGGATGCCTGGAGGGCTGCTTGGAGTTCTGAGGTTGCTTCTGGACTCACCAGGAAAGAGTGCAGGGATTGATTAGTGACGTCTGCCAAAGACACAGGACGGAGAAGCCGCAGTGTGCGTGCTATTTTTCCTCCCCCCCACCCCTTCTTGCCACCCATGGCCGAGGGGCTACCTTGACAGGGAAGCCCCAGATTTGTATTGGAAAAGTACCCGTCGGGCCCATGGTAGGTCTGGGAGAGTTTCTCCCCAGGGATAGGATTCAATCTTTCTCCGGTAGCTGAGAGCGAGGGGAGCCAGGAGGGTGGACGTGAGTGGTTCTTTAGAATGCTTCCTCCAGCCAGGCCTCTCCTTCCTTCAAAGCCCTCAGTACCATGCTTTTTGCACGTAACCACTACTAATCCAGGGGACTACCTGACGAGGGGCTGGCTCTTCTCTCTCTCATGATCTGGTTCTATCAACTGGGACAAGGGAGAGTGTGTGTAGGAGGAGGGAGGCAGCCAGGTTTCCAAGGCTCACCCAGTGGGTTACAATTCTGAGCTGTGTTTCTGTCTTGAGGGGAGGGGCATTGGTATTAAAAGTTGGTTAGTGATTGGATTTGGGGTCATGGGTTTTGGCATTAGAGTCCTCTGTGAGTCCTCCAAGACATGCTAGATGGGAAGGACGAGAGGAAAAAGGGGAGGGATGGCAGTCCTATCCCCTCCAGCCCCGGACACTGCTTCATAGGCTGCTGACTCTGTTTTTTGGGGCGGTTTCCATAGAAACATGTAGTTTATGGCCTGGGTGAATCTCTTGGGTGATGAGCTCACAGAAGTGCTCACCTTGGGCCCACTGATTTGTCCACAAGCAAGCCCCACTGAGCCCCCCGTCCAGGGCTTCTGAAATCCTTGCAAAGGAACCCCAAAGATGGACCACCCCCAGCTTCTTCTGGAGCTCAAAGCTGACCCAGGCCCTGGCCCAGAGTTCACTGCCTGGAGAACTGAGAGGACAACACATTTTGGTCCCCACCCCAATGCATCTGCTGCTCTGCTGTCTGCCTCGGTCTTCCTTGCCCGCCACCAGCCTCTGCCACAGGGTCTTCCATGGGGTGCCCCCCCCCACTGGCGGTACCTGGCACAGACTGGGAGGGGCTGCTCGGGGTACCGAAGCCATAGTCATTGACGGCGATGACCCGGAAGTCATAGCTCACGCCTGGCTTCAGGATGTCCATGCTGAACGTGTAGGACGTCACCTCCTTGGGGATGTCTTTGATGAGGATGTCCCATAGCCCCTCGTCTGCAAGAGTGTCGAGAGGGAGACGCCCCATGAGGGGGAGCCCCCTCCCATCCCGCCCGATGCCCCCTGAGAGCAGAGCCTGTCTGGTCTGCCCTGTCAACATTGAATCTCAGCAGACAGTTTTCGAAAGATCCCTTTTGGAGTCTCCGACCCTTTGTTCCCTTTATTAAAATGCCTGTAAAATATTAAAAAACCCTGTAGTTTGCAGAAAGTACAGTACCAACCAACCCCATGCCACCACCCGCAGAAAGAGACTCAGCATTTTGGCAGCCGTGTAGAAGTAGGCAAGTCACCTGTTTTCGTATCCTTAAAAAGTGCTGGTCAACGTGACTTCCCCAGGCTGCCTATGATTGTGGCACACGGGTATACCCTCCTTTCCTTAGCTGGGCCCCTCTTTTTCTCATCCCCCTTCCTGTTCAAAATATACACGGTAGCAGCATCAGCTAAAAAGAAGATCCTTTTTTTAAATAGCTGGAGGAGGGGCTGGGCTCGCCTGTGAGTGCGTGGACCTACGGGGCCCATCCTCAGTGGTCTCCTTGCTGAGCAGCAGAGATCTGAGGAGAAAGAGCTCAGACAAGCCTAGAGGGGTCCCCCATCTGTTCTCCACCCACGTTGTCCCCAACCACCCCCACCCTTTGAGCTCCTGACTTTCCTTTCAGGCCTGCCCCTTTGTCCGCGGCTCTCTGGCTCTCTGGGTCTTGCCTCCTTGGGACCTAATTCATTTCCACCTCATTCAGAAGGAGCGGCGAGCATGCTGCCCCACACAAGAGAAGTGCAAGGACCTGCAGGGCCCTGTGATGGGGAGGCTGGGCGGGGGCCCCGGCCAGAGGCTCCATGCGGGGCCAGCAGGGCTGGCATGGCCCTTGGAAAGACAGTGAGTCCCCCTGCCTGTGCTGGGGAAGGGCTGATTTGGCAACTAAAGCGTCAGGCCACCCTTTTCACATGGCCCAGGTGACCAGAGATCTTAGAAGGACCTCGGTGGGCTGGGCTCCTAGGTCCTCCATCCTGTGGATCTAGGAAGGTCACCTTGGGGCCCCAGACGAGCTCCTGCCTCAGCCTCAGCAAGGCACTATTCCTCCTCATCCGTTCCTGAGCTCCTTCTGGGAAGAGCCGCCTGCGGGTCCACGGGCTACCCCCTAACTCCAGCTTGGCCCTTCCAGCCTCTTCCAGGGGCTGATGGATTCAGTTTCCTTCACCACGCTTGTTACCGGCCCACTCATGTCAGGAACTCTAGCGGAGGCACCATCACCCGCCTCGTCACCCCTGAACTGTGGACCAAGAGTGTGCTGGCACCTTCCGAACGTTGTCCTACCCGTCCAGATCCCTCCAACTGGAAGGCAGCGTGGGGCCCCGTCTATGTCCTGCTGTCCTCACAAAGGCTTGGGGTCCTGAGCTTGGCCTCAGCTTCCATCTCACGTCTTTGTTTTGGGCGTCTGCCTCATGCACCCTGTGACTCTCCCCTGCTAGGCTGTGCCGTCTCTCCAGGGCGAGGACTGTGCCCGATTCACCTCTGCAGCCCAGCACCCAGCGCCCAGCACCCAGCACAGGCATCCTCTAAGTGCTGGTGGGATGGCCGAACGAAAACCTTCTTCCCCGACCTTCTCCGAACATCATGTGCTCCGATTTCAGCACTGCATGCCCCGAGATCCAAGTTTTGGGGTGCAAATCCATTCTCCTCCCATGCCCCTGCAAGCTCTCATTCCCTTTCAATGACAGTCACAGTGACGACAACAATCATGGTGACGACACTCGCTCGTTAAGCACTGTGGTTCTAAGGGCTTTACTTTCCACACCCATGGCAGTGCCGGGGAGAAGGAAGAACCATTGTGCCCATGTTACAGATCAGAGAGAGAGAGAGAACCTGTCCTCCCAGGCTCTGGCAGCCCTAAGTGGCAGAGGTGGTGCTTCAGCCTAGAGCTGTCGGGCTCCCCCCAGCACCGAACGCCAGCTGGGTGTCCAGGATGGTGCCCTTCGAGATCCGCAGCGGATTCAGTGTTGGCTGGGCGGGCTCGTCCAGGACCCTGCTGCCTGGCAGAAGATGGGGCCTCCGGCCTGCTGTGTGACCCACCTTGCTCTGCCCTGTGCAGAAACAAAGGGTGGGGCCCCGGCAACGGGGCCAGGCCCGAAGCTGCTGGAATGTCATGCTGGGCCTCTGGCCTCCAGCCCCAGGAGTGGGCTGATGCGCACGGCGGGTCCCACGGGCCGGAAACCTAGAGTGAGCCCCTCTCCCTCCTTGCTCTGCGGGCCGGCAGTTCCCGGTGTGTAGAAGGTGGGCAGGTTTGGCGATGCTATCCGGCAATGCGGGAGGGGGGCGCGGGGGCACGGGACAAGAGCAGTTTCATTTTGGAGATGAGGAGGATGTACAGCCCGGGGGCACGGAGGAGGGGAGATGTCTCCAGCAGCCCCAGGGAGAGGCCCGGCTTTCCCCTTGCCCTCCGCTCACTCCATCCTCACAGCCTTCGA
The DNA here is from genome assembly GCF_964656455.1 of Halichoerus grypus. NCBI lineage: Eukaryota > Metazoa > Chordata > Mammalia > Carnivora > Phocidae > Halichoerus > Halichoerus grypus. Next base: position 202,005,888 of record NC_135713.1, read on the forward strand.
TCTCTGTCACAGCTCTCAGGCACTGCTCCCCATCCCGACCCTTTAGGGGGTCCTGCCTTGAATCCATCTGTGCGCACCAAGGCACAACCCCAGGTCCCATGCTGGGCCTCCCAGGGAACGCTGGAAAATCAGCAGGCCCGGAGTCTGGAGCCAACATTCCACAGCCGGGCATCCCGGCCTGCCGACGTGGATGGAGAGCAGAGTCACGGGCCCTGGTGGGAAGAAGCACGGGGCGCTCTCCTGGCCAACTCAGCAGCCTGCACCGGAGGGCCGGGGAGGGAACATCTGGGGTGGGGGGGAGCCAACCCCGCACACACCTTCCAGCTACACACTGGATGGGAGCTGCTAGATGAAATAGCTGTTCAATGCTGCAATTATTAGCATAAGATGAGCGCAATGGGGGGGCGGTGGTGGCTGCTTCCTGGAACGGCCGGCATTAATTCTTGGCTATTGAGATATTAGCACTCATACCTGAGGTATTAAGCTTGCCTTCGGGATCCTTCGATGCTCTCATTAGAAGTATTAGCTACTGATAAGCCTGACTACCTCCCATTCTGATTATTACTTGCTATTCGTGCTGTTTGCCTTTCTCCACTTCAGCCGGCTAATCACAGGACCGTGGGGTACCAAGAACAAGCCTCCAGCTCTCCATGGGCTCTGGCGCCTCTGATGAACTGGGAAACCTAGCTGGCCGGGAGAAGCGGGCGTCACGGCGACCGACGAGGATGAAGCCGGGAGCGCGGGGAGCAGCCCCCTGGAGCGACTCATCAGTCGCTGGTCTCCTGATGGCTCTGGAAGCTCTTGTGATTCGATTTCAGGCTTGACCACCCCCTGGTACCGTTACCGGAACTGCTGAGATCATCAGGATGGCAGAGGCGGACCTCAAGGAGGCGGCCAGCATCCCCGGGGGACAGCCGGCCTCCCGACGGGACACTGGTCAGGGGGGTTTCAGGAAAGACTTGGCGTTTAATTGGGGGGGGGAGCGGGGGCAAACTCCGTGCTCCTCTGGTTTCTGGAATGATCTTCCATCTGAGTTGGTCCTCACCTGGTGCTAAGTGCCATTCTCCAAGGGACCCCGGGGTGTCCCCCACCTGAGGGTGCGACTCTCCATTTCCCACTCGCCCCAGGGCCCCCTCTAGCTTCACCTGGAGTGAAGCTTCACCTGGAGGTGCCTTCTCAGGAGGACACAAGGCTGCCAGGTGGAGGGACTCCAGCAGGAGAACACGAGACCTGGAACCCGCTCCAGAGGGAGACGCTCAGCCCGGGGCAGCGCGTACCTGATGGCCTGGCCTCTATTACGTAGCGGGTGATGGGCCCTTTGCCAGGGTCTCCGCTGGACCAGTGGATGGCGATAGCAGAGCTGTACCGCACGATGATGGGCACTCCAGGCGGCCCGGGGGCACCTGCAAAGCACATGGTGGGCAAGAGGAGGTATGGACCCCAGCCCAGCTCCCTGTGCTCTAGCAGGGGGGCTGGGCAGCCAAACAACACCCCCCCCCCCCCACAAGCCCGGCCAGAGTCTCCAGAAACCCCGCAAGCGCCAAGGCCCGAGGAGGGGGTTTTAGGCCGGGCCTGCTAATGCAACTGTGTTCTCTGGGTCACCTACACCCCCTTGTTCCAAATTCAAGGCCAGGAGAAGTATATAGGGTAATGCCAGGAAGATCCCTGGAGCAAAGTCAGGAGACCTGAACTCACTAGACGGGTGAATTTAATCAAGTCACATAGCCGCCAGTGCCTCAGTTTCCCCATCTGTGAGACCCTTTTGGAATGTAAGGCTTGAAGGGATGTGTCCTGGGGGGATGGTAGAGGTGGGTGTGATGATGGTGGAGTGGGCCTAGGATAAGTGGGGGGTTGGTTTTTGGGGGGCTGCAGGGCTCTCTGACATCTTGTCTCCTGGCCTAGGATGGCAATGTCCTCCCTACTTGCTGCCTGAAATACGCCCACCCTCACTGGGCCAAGGAGGAGGCTGGGAGCCTGGGAGGAGGGCGGAGTGGGGTCTGCCACTGGCTGTCCTGGCGGGTCCGTCAGAGTGGCCGCCTGTCACGTCAGCCACCTGGACACCAGCCCCAGGAGCCAAAGCAGGGGAGAGCTCACTTGCGTAGCCCGAGGAGTGAGCCAGTTCTAGCTCTGGAGGGTCCCGAGCCCCTCCTCTCTGGGGGTGCCCATCCCCTGGGCTCTGGCCATCCCCAGAGCCCTGACCCTGCAGTCTGTCTCCTACATGCCTGTTCATCACTGGACCTGAAGCCTTGCACCTGCAGAGCTGGGCACTTGTGGGACGAGGGGAACAAGTTGGTGAGTAGGTGGGGGGGGTGACCGCTGGGCCAAGTGAGCGCCGAGTGTCGGCTACGGACGCCTACGGCAAAGAGCCTGGAATCTAGCTCCGGACTGAAGATCCTCCCGGCCCAGGGCAGTTGGCAGGCTGGACAGCAGGCCGGGGACTCACGACCAGAGCTTGGCTGCCCACCGCCCGGCCCATGTCCAGTCCCGACCCGTGACCTCAGAGAGCCTCATCTTCCTTCCTTCCTTCCCCAGTGTACATCCTGCCTACAGCTCAGGGCAAAGGCGGCTGAGGGGTCAGGGGGTGTGGGACAGAGCCCAAGCGGGGTGTGAAGGGTTGGGGGTGCTCTCAGGACCCCGAGTTCTCATTCTGCACAGGACAGAACTCAAGGCTGAGAGCTGTCATCAACTCCTGGACTAGAAGCTTCTAGCACTTCTAGCGACTGCCTGGTCTGGATGGAAAAGGATGCGTGATGGCACGTCCTTTCCTCGCCCACACTCACTAGGCACAGCTCAACTCTGTTTCAGAGGGACCCCACCGCCTCCTCCGAACTTCCTGCCTGCCCCCTTCCCACGCCCCGCCTGGGACACTTGAAGCCTCAGGTTAGAACAACCAGTCCTCCAGCCTTCTCCTGTCCCCACTGCTCTGCCTCCCTTTGTCCCTGCCAGCTCGCTTCCTGCTTTTGTTTCCCAGGGAAGTTGGCTCAGGTGAAGAAGCGGCACAGGAGGGCTGGGGGCAGGTGCAGGGCAGAGGGGGCGGCTCCTTCCGGCCAGCTTCCTCTGGCGGCCCTGCAGGCTTCGTTCCACAGGAACCTAGAAACCAGCCGGCTTCTCTGCAGAACCCGGGGCGGAGAACAGAAAGTGCCCACAAAGAGAAAGTGTAGGGTGGCCAGCCCAGCCCAGCAGGGGAAAACACACCTGCCCACAGGTGAGAGGCAAGGACAGGCCCCCGCTCACCTCCCACAGGCCTAGCTAAGCTGCACTTCAGCCCATGGCGGGGGGGGGGGGGAGAGGAGGAGGAGGAGGAGGAGGAGGAGGAGGAGGAGGAGGAGGAGGAGGGAGAGGAGGAGGGATTTCAGGGAAAGTCTGAGATGGGCTGTGTCCTTTCTCAGGGAAGGAGGGAGCAGAGGTTGGTTGTGTTCAGGAGAGGACATCCTGCCTGGGTGACAAGGACTTTGGAGAACAAACCTCAACCACAGTAGGCGGCTGAACAAGTCCCCCAGCTCAAGGCTGACCTCAAGAAGTGTCACATGCTCAGACAGAACCCTCTGCGGTCCTGGTCCCCAGCGTCCCCCTCCCCATCCCCCTCGGGCCCAGTGCGCTGCCTGATCTCTAACTGCCCTGCTCCTTTCTTCCCTCTGTCACCTCTGTCTAGGGAGGACGCAGCCTGGCAGGTCCCCCTGCCTGTGGCCTGGATGCCCGCCCCCACCCCCGGGAGCAGGGGTACTCAGAGCACTGGGCAAAGAGCCACCCCCAGCTCTGGTTCAAATGCACGTTCCCAGGGTGAATGGTCGGAGATTCCGATTTCCTGAGGCTCAGAGCCCAGAACCCTGGGGGGCTCTGACTTATGTGGCACCTCAAGAAACCCTCTGATGACAGGTGATCCTCCAGGGCCCAGGCCCGCCTTCCCTCGCACCTGGCCACCCAGCCCTCCCCCTTCTCCTCTGCCAGAGCTGCCTTAGGATACTCCCAACACTGGCTTGTGTTTTGGTGTGTCTGTCTGAACGCCACCCCCCGATGAAGTCCTCCTTAATCACCTCCTTTAAATGCCTCCCTCGTCCCCCTTCCTCCCCCCCAGGCCCCACCCCTGTACTCTCTCGGGCTGTGGCTCTGTCCCCTCTAGACCCCGTCTCCCTCATCTCTGCACCTCCAGGATCTAGCACAGCTCTGACTTCTGACTCAGGGGCTGAATGTGGTGTGTGGACGGCAGCGGCCCCCTTGTCCGTCCTGCGCTCCCCTACCTTCTCCTGGGCCGGTGGTGACGTTGGCCTCGATCTCTGGCCCATAGGTGAAGGTCTTGGCTCTGATGCGGAACCTGTACGTCATCCCCTCGGCCAGGTCCTTCACCTTCAACCACAGAGGGCTGCTCCCCTTCACGTCCACTGTCACGATCTTACTGACGCCTGGGAAGGAAGCACAGCATGTGGGGGACCACGGGCGCAGGTGGTGGCTGTGGGGGGCCTTCAAGTCAGGCCACGCAGCCGTGTTTCCCAAACACGCAGTCCTGCAGGCCGTTCTCGGGAGAAAGGGCTCCTCGGTAGGAGAAGTTTGAGAAGAGCTAGGGACCATCTGTCCGGGGAGGATGCACAGGGTCCTTCAGCATCTGGTGGGAAATGACCCCCCCACCTGTTTCACTGAACCATTGTACCCCAAATGTATTCTGCCCCCCGAATTCCACAGAACTGGAATCCCAAGGATCACCTTTCGGGAAGGGCTTCTGTAGAAGAAGCCCTGAGTCCGGAGTCGGAGGGGAGACACCTGCAGCCAGTCCCTACAGCTGAGGACAGCCTCGGGTCCGCCAGCAAGGGTCGGGGGCTCACAGCGGGCCCTCCATCAACTGCACCCCAAATCACAGCAACTAGAGGGGAGGCTGGGATGGTTTTCAGGAGGTCGAGGTTTGTGCTCCATGCTTCATGGGCTCAAATCCTCCTGACCACCAGCCTCCCCAGGGGTCGGGACTCGGGGTGATCTCCCGTGTCCTCCAAGCACGGTGGTGGCCCCTAGGAGATGGGCTTTGCAGGTCACAGCCCAGTGCGGGCCCTCCCCTGCCGTAGCTTTGGTTTGTTGTTCTACTGAATGAGGCTATTGATAGCATCATGGACAGGATGTTATGAGGCTAAATAAAAGAGCACCTGGCACCTGGCACCTGCCCAGACTATCTTACGAATAAATAAGTACCCAACGACAGAGTGATGGCTGCTCGAGGGGCCCTTCTGAAGGAAGGAAGTCACCGCGGGGGACCCAGAACAGCAGTGCTGGGTACCTGTTCCTTGACATTTCTGAGCAAATCCCTCATCGGTCTGGGCCGTGGTTTTCCCAGCAGGAAAGGGGCGGGGGTCGTCGCTGGGTTCTCGTGAGGCCTGTTTGCTGCTGACCTGAACCCTGGGCTGAGGTGTGGCACAGTGCTGGCCTGGCTCAGTGACACCCAGGGCCTGACGGCTCATCAGGGGCCATCGCAGAGTGGATGCGACTAGGCGAGCGCATGAAGTTAGTGAGGCGGCCAGACCGCGCCGGACCGAGGAACGGGAAGGCCAGGTGCTCACACCTCTCAAGGGCTGGGAGCCCCCTGGGTAGGTCAGGCAGAGGCCACTGTGAGGAGAGCCTGTCCTGTCCGCCTGCATCTTGTCCCCGTGACCTCTGCCCTCTCCTTCCTGTCCGAGGGAGGGACGGCCCCTTTCCCGGGGCCTGCACCTGACCACATCTCCTGGCCCGCCCCCCCGCCAGAGGCCCAGAACACAGTGCCGCTTTGCAGAACGAACTAGCTGCTGGTAGGCAGGTGACGGTGGGAAGACTGAGGGCCATTGTTCCCTTGGCTGGCCCGGGACTGCTGGCCCCTGTGGCTCTCCCAGGGCTCCGCCCCTCGTTCTGGCCAGGCTCTGTAGTCAGGGAAAGGTGAGAGTGAGGAGGTGACCTCAGGCCATCAGGCCACCACCTGTGAGCCAGCCACACCCCCCGAGTCCTCGCTGGGCTCTGAAACCGGACCCAGGCAGCCAGAAGCCCCTCTAAGTCGATGGCCGTGCTTTCTGGGCTCGCCCTGGGCTCGCTCACATCAGCGTGGGGCCGGAGCGCTGGCAAGCGTCTGACATCCACGGTCAGGGTTAGCACGGCCTGGCCTGGGCGCCTGGGAGTGGGGAAGGGTCCCCCCAGGGGCCTGGAGGAAGGGGTGGGGCAGGGGCCACTGGGGGCTCTAAGGACAGCTAGACGAATGGGGCTCCCGCTGAGAGGAAGGCGACTTGCACATCGGGGTTCTTGATCGGAGGTTCACAAGGGAACAGGGGTGCAGTGACTCCCCCAAACTTGTGCTTTCTGGGGAGAGGCTCAAACGAGTTCCTGACCCCACGAGAGGCAAAGACCTATCCAGAATAAGGCTGACACCCTAAATTTTGGGGGGCAGGCACGGGAGGGGCCATCGGGGCTCCCCCATCTTCCTGGGCCTGACAGCAGCCTGGCCACCAGGCGGCGCCATAATTCCTGCAGGCTCCCTTCCTCTCCTCCTCACTTCGGCCGAATTCGGGAGACCTAGGGTGCTGCTCAGCTTTGCCCCCCGCTCGCTGGTGGGGAAATGCTCCTTTCTTGTCTGGCCCCCGTGTCTCCCTTTACGAGCCAGGGAGACGCTCACCGCATCTGACTCTGTGCAGTGACCCCGGCGAGAGAAAGGCCTTGGGAGCCGGGCTAGGAGGGCCCCACTCACCGTCCACTGGGGTGCAGGGCTCGTACACCAGCCGGTAACCTTCCAGGACACCGTTGGGGAACTGCGGGGCCTCCCAGGACACGTTCACCGAGGTTGTGGTCAGCTCACTGAACTTGACCGAGCTGGGAGCACTGGGGGCTGCAGGGAGACAGCAAAGGGTTTGTTTTGTTCTCACGTGGACATTCAAAGCCCTGCTCGGCTTCCAGAAACCAGCAGGGGTGGTTGGGTCTGGGCCCCAGGGAAGAGAGAGAGGACAGGGGGTCGTCAGAGGTCATCCGTGCCCCTCCCCTCCCCCACTGACGCTGCTAGCACTCTCTTTCCAATACCAGAGTCCCAGAATGAGGAGGAAAGAGAACGGCCTTTTCCCTAAAGTTAGGGAACTCAGTTTCTTCCTGCTAAGTGGTCCTGAACCTCCAGGGTCGCTGTGGGGCCAGGCGAGGTCCTAGCTTTGTAGGGCTTGTCTTTGGCCTTCCCTGGCGGAGAAGGCAGGGCCGCCTGGGCCTCAGAGCATGAGGCGGGTGGTGAACAAGAAGATGACGGAACTGCAGCCGTGTGGCCTTTCTCCGGTCCCTGGGGCTCCAGGGCTTGTCACGGAGAGACCACGCTTGTCAGAAGCAGTCCATAATAGGGACAGTCAAACCATCTGGAAGAGATGCTTTCTTGGCCGAGAAGCCTGGAATGACCCTGAAAGCCTGGGGGCCATGGGGAACTCGGATGGGGAGGACAGAGAGGAAGGGAAGGAAGCGCAGAGCTGGCTTCAGGCGGGATGACCACGCTATTATTATTGTCCGGTGCCGCCCCCCGCACCGAGCCGAAGCTAATCTGGACCCTGCTTCCGCTCCAGCTCCGGGAGGCAGCCCCAGCCCGCAGTCTTTGAAGGAGGGAGGCGAGCTCCAGGGGCCTTTCCTGCCTCCGCTAAGCAAGAGGGACATGGGTCAGGACACTTTGTCCTGCTGCCGGAAGCTTCCAGGCTCCCAGGGGCTCACATCCGGCCCATGACACTGACGGAGAGTGGTCTGGACGAGCAGGCAGACAGCAGACCAGACCCTCGGGAGCCAGTGGAGGAAAAGGGCTGCCCTGGAGCCATGGCTTGGCCCCAAAGAGGACAATGCTTAAGAACTGACTCCACGGTCTGGTCCTCTCTTTAAGAGAGAAGCTAATTTACAGGCTGGGAAGCAGCAGGCTGGGAAGGATGCTGGGGGGGTGGGGGGGGGGCTCAGGACAAAAGGCTTGCATTTAATCCACCAGGAAGGAGCTCCATGACAGGCGAAGGAGCTGCCGTTCAGTGAAGACAGCCCAGGACCAGCTCACCTGCCCTGGCCTCCAACCTCTGCTCCCCGACTGGCGGGCCGGGGGGTCCTGGGCAAGAAGCATCACTGCCCAGTCCACCCCTGCTCACTGAAACGGGTGACACCTGCCCTGCCCATGCCAGGGCTTCTGGAAGGAGCTAGCGTATCACTGCCCGAAAAGTGTCTTCGGACTCTCTATATAGGCCCAGCTCTGCACGTGCGGGCAGCAGGGTTCTGACCATCACCATCCAGCCTTCTAACCGGCCTCCCTGCCTCCCTTCTCTGTTGGTCTGTCTCCCGCACGGCCGTCAGAGCAAGTTTTTAAAAACGTAAGCTGGATCCTGTTGCCCAACTGCTTAAACCCACCAATGATCCCCCAGTGCACTGAGAATCCATCCCAGACTTTCTTCCAAGGCTCCCTGACCCTCTTGGGCCATTTCCTCTCAAGCCACACGGCTGTTCCTTTAATCCCGTCCGGCCTCGAGGCCTTTGCACCTGCTGCTCCCTCTGCCCGGAACCTTTCCTCCAGGGCTTCCCACGCTGGTCTCTTCCCACTCAGGTCTCAGCTGTCAGACCTCAGAGGCCGCTGCAGGCAGACCTGTCCAAGGCCACGTGTCCACCCCTGTCCCCGTCCTTCTACTGCTCACACTCACCGCCACCTGAGGCCAATTCACCTAGATACGTGTTTATGATCTGTCCCACTCCCTAGGGTGGGGACCTTGACTGTTGTGTTCCCAGCATCTAGCACAGTGCGGGTCCCTAGAAGATGCTCAGTAAATACTTGTAGAAGGAACAAAGCCGGGGCCGTATAAGAAAGCGGGGTGGAAACAAGGCATGGGCAGAACTGGGCTGGCGGGCTACAAGATGTGGGGAGGGCTGGGGACATCTGGGGGCTCTCTCCAAGGCTCTCTGGGGACAGCCTCTGTCTTCTGAGCCCTCTCATGTAGGCCCCTCTTTTTGGGCTGTGCTCTCCACCTCTGGAGGCCGTCTCGTGGGGCCTGGGTGTCCAGCCCAGACATCTCAGCCGATAAGACAGCTACTCCCACCACACCCCCCGCCCCAGGAGCACAGGTGCCCCCCACCGCCCTCCCCTCCTGCCTCTCTCCCCCACCTGCTTGCTGGGTCTGGCCCCGGGTCGGGGGGCTCCGAGGCCCATCCCCCGCGGCGTTGAAGGCTGCCACGCTGACCATGTAGGTGGTATAGCCGGTCAGGTTCTTGAGCTTCACGCCGTTCTCCGCCAGGAAAAGCGTCTTCACCCGCTCCGTGAGGTTGCGCCGCTGGGCTTCCCAGAAATAAATCTGTGGGCACAGCCAATTGTGGGAGTGAGGGGGACACATTCGACTCTCGTCCTGCCCCCGCCAGCCCCAGGGTCGCAGAGACACCTTCGCTCATACCGTCCACACCCCCCACAATGGGCGTGAGTCACGCAGGGAACAGAAGTATTTAAGAGCTGTTTTAGAAACGCTTCCAGAACCTTCCTTTTCACAGCGAATACTTCAGTCTCTGCCAGACTAAACCCCAGGAGAGCACAGACCCCACGTAGCTGTCTGCCACGGGCCTGGAGGGTTTAGCACAGCACGGGCGCATCAGCCCTCGGAATACGGTTACCAGAGGAAGAAGCCAATTCTGCTCCTCAGGACCCTGAGCCGGGGAGGGAAGTGCAGGGTGGGTAGACTCCTCCCCAGCCAAGAGGAGAGTGCAAGGACCAGCTCATGGCATCACCTGGGAGCTGGTCAGGGATGGGGAATGTCAGGCCCCTGGTGATTCACCTGCCCGGGGAATTCACCTGCAGGCCGGCCTGGGGCTGAACCCCAGTGCACCATTCACGAGCACGGTGACTTCGCCAGGTGACACCCCTGAGCCATGGATTTGTCGGCTGACTAGTGGGGCTAAAGACACCCCACTTCCCAGGACCACGGTGAGGAGGAGCTAAGGTGGTAAGGAGTGAAGAAGGTTTTAGTCCACCTGCTGCGCTCCACATGGTTCTGATTACTTAGTGCTCAGGGGCAGCGAAGCTCCGATTCCTCACAGGTGTCAGGAACTCTGGGAAACCCGCGGGGAAGCTGCGAGCCGCACGCCCCCGGGGACGATCAGCGAGTATTTGGCGCCACCTGCTGGCCAAGGAGGAGGTTTCTGCGCACGAAGGCCGTCAATTTCTCAATTTAGCTTCCTCTGCTAAATACAAGGGTCCCCACCTGGCACTCAGGACATCTTGTCACCCAGAAATCCTTGCTTTCATCTAACCCCGCCCACTTTTAAAAACAGATTCTTCTGATACGAGTAGATATCAGAGAGAAAGTTGATAAGGTTGTTCATTAAGTACTGTTCACAGCGATGGGCACACAATAGTGGACAAAGCTCCTGCTGAATTTGGGGCGTGGGGGGAAAGGCCAAGGTGAACGTCAGAGATCTGGGTGTTATCAGCGCACAGATGGGACTTTTTGAGTGCACATGGAGACAATGAATGTAGGAAGTCGCAAGGGGATCTGGGGGCTTCGATGTTCATGGGTTGGGGAGAAGCTGGGACAGCTAGCACGGGAAGCGGAGAGAAGAAGGCATTTCTCGGAGGAGGGACAGGTGTGCCGGGTCAAATTCGGGTGCTGAGCCAGGTAGGGTGAGGCTTGCCTCTGACTTCCATTGAACTTAGGAATCACTGAGGCCTCGACAGGAAGGGCTTTCGTCGGGGGTGAGAAGCTACTTGGAGCCGGTTGAAGAGATACTGGGAGGACAGGGATGGGAGGTGGCGGGCCCAGAAGATTGTTTGGAGGATTTCTGCTATAAAGGGACCAACCAGAGACATGGCTGCCAGCCCAAGGGGCACGCGGCCGTCAGAGTGCACGCCAACAGGTAGCCAGGTGTCTACTAGGAAGTGCACTCCACAGAGGGCTGCCGTCTTGGTGGGTCGGGCTCCCTGGTGTCTCAAGCACCTAGAATCGTGCCTGGCACCCTGCTGGGGCTCCAAAGAGGTTTGCTAATGAATAAGCACCTCATGCAGGCTGGAGCTGGTGGAGGATTCCAATCCCCTGCCCTTCGGGCTTCATCGGATCCAACAGGCCAATTTCAGCCTCAGTTAAATCAGGTCCACGGCCACACGCCGCAGCTGACTAGGAATTCACACTTTCAATTTTCACCGTGCTACACTGCCCTGGTCCACTTCCCCTGCGCGCATCTCCTACATCTGGGTCTCATCCACTCCTCCCCCACTGCCCCTCCCCTCCTCACTCCTAGCTGAGGCTCCTTCACCGGGAAGCAATCAGATGAGATTTTCTCCACAATCTCCGGGCATCTCCTATACCTCCCCGGGTCCCTGTGTCCACCCCTCTGCCTGACTCCCTCCACCACGTCTGCACTGTCGGCTCCTCCATAAGACTATGTTACATTCGAGCACGAAATGCCAGCCCCTCTCACCTCCTCCAGGACCTCATCCGCCACCCCCCCACAGCTTCCGCTCTTCTAGAATCACATTTCCCCTCTTCCTGGGATCATTATCAGCACATCCACTAGCTGTCATTTCTTCTGTCTTAAAACTCCCTCTGTTGACTGTTTCTAATTCCTGTTTTCCTTTCCCTTTAAAGCAACACTCCTTAAAAGGGGTATCTGTACTCGCGGCCTCCCCTCATTCTTTCTTGAATCCCTCCAAGCTGGCATCCCCGGCCCCCAACCCTTGTCAGAGTCACCTGTAAACTTGACCTAGCTAATGCAATAATCTGGGGCTCAGCAAGCTTTCTGTAAAGGGCCAGGTAATAAATATCTCAGGTTTTGCAGGCCACACATCTCTGTGGTAACTCAAAAGCAGCCTCGGGCAATTTATAAACAAATGAATGTAGCTGTGTTCCGATAAAACTTTATTTACAAAGACAAGTGGGGGGCCAGATTGAGCCCTTGGGCTGTAGTCTGACAATTCCCGCACAGTTGCTTCCTAGATTTCATCTTACTTGAGCTCTCAGTAGTATTTGGTACATCAGAGTCCTCCTTCCTCCAGGAGCACATTCTTAATGTAGGTTCTGGGACTTCAGTCCTTTTTTTTTTTTTTTTTTGGTCCTAGGTCTCAGTTTTCAGTCTTCTTGTGGTTTCTGTCTATACGTGTCTAATCTCTGGTCTTTTATCTATATACTGAGGACTCACAATTCACATCTCCAGCTTAGACCCTCTCTCTTGAACTCCAGACACATAAACCCAGCTGCATTTGGTGTCTCCCCTTGGGGGTCCAACAGACGTCTTGAGCTGACTCCAGCTCTCCCCCAACAAGCCTCCTCCTTCCACACTCTTTTGTCTTTTCCTGCTCTGTGTCTGGAAGCTCCATCATCGAATTGCTTGTAAATCCTCTCTCACACTCCACATTCGATTCAGCAAATTCTACCAGCTCCACCACTCAAATGGAGCCAGAGGGCAGACACTTCTCCTGCTGATATCGCCTGGCCTAAGCACCACCATGCCTCACCTAGTTGTTTCAGTCCCCTCCTTGTGGTTTTGTGCTTTCCCCATTTCAGATTGCTCTCAGCACAGCCCTTTAAAAATCCAAGTCACCTGTGGCCCTCCTTTGCCCCAAACCGTCCACAGCTGTCCTCTCATTCTGAGTGACAGCCAGTCCTTGAGGGCCCTGGGTGATATAGCCCAGGTCACTGCTTGGACCCATCTCCCATCATACTGCCCTCCATACACACTCGGACGCACTGGCTCTTTGTTGAGCTTTGTAAACGCTAAGCACCCACCGACCCCAGGACCTTTGCTCTTCTTTCCCTCTTTCTGGAATGTTCTCCTCCCAGAAGAACATGTGATTCTCACCCTGCTCTTCATTTTTGCTCAGGTTTCTGCTTCGCATTAAATCCTTTCCTAACGACCCTATTCCCTATTAAAATGCCAAACCTCGCCCTGGCTCGCTTTCTCTATGCCCTTCATCTGTGTCCTTTGCCACCCTCTGGAGGGGCTACTTGTTTTGTACATTACTGGTCTTCTTCCCCTAAAATTTAAGCTCAAGTTGCCTCTCTGTTCACAGCTTTATGTCCAAACTGAGAAACTCCACTGGGCACAAAATAACAGCTCAATAAACACACACGTCCCTGAAAGACTAGCTGCATGGGCGTGCCTGCCCGTGCACACGTCACAGCTCAGTCCGACCCAAATCAAGCTCACCGGAGCTGTGCTCACTGGCTGGTGACGTCTGCCCATCATTAATGTCCGTGCTAATTACCGTGCAGGTTAATGCACGTCTGGGATGCAGCCATCCCGTGTCCCCAGCTAAGAATGCCCACAGTCTCCATGTTTTCCGAGCACGCAGACACCAGCCCTGGGATACACGCGGTCCAGGCGTCCACACGTTTCCTGGGGCTGCACGCTCGCTGGACACTTCCACACCTCCACAGTCTGCTGGCTACCAAACTGTTGCAGGCTCCGCCCCGGCTCCTCCTCCTTCCCATGGGAGGCATGTGCTAGGGGTGCGGTATTTAGCTCTTCCCAGCGGGCACTCCTGGGCAGGCTTGCGGGGTGTCATCCCTCTTTAAGCTCCCTTGGCAAGATGCCTTTCCTCCTCTCTCCTGCCTCCTTCACCCCAGGTGGAAAGACTCCTGTGTGGGTTTCTGTCTTCAACTGGGGCCACCTCTGTTACCAAGCTATGTGACCCCGGCAAGCCCCTGGCTTTTGTGGGAACTCGGTTTCTGCCTGTGGAATGAGGGGGCTGAGGCAGGTAAACCACGAGGCCCCGCGGGGGTCTCACACTCCCCACCCCGTCACTGCGCTGGGCTTCTCTCTGGAATAACAACCCCCCACAGCCAACGGCTCCGACCAGGGAGACGCAGTATTACTGTTCTGTCTACCACCTCCTCTGGGGATTGTGTTCTGTGCCTCCCCCCTGCCCCGCACAGGGTGAGGGCTAGCAGACCTGGCGTCCGATGCTCTGCTACCTTTGTGATCTTGCCGGACCACCTAAACCGGGTCTCGGTTTCCTCATCTGTACAATGGGTGCAAACGTTTCTAATCTGCCTGCTTCACAGAGCATTCAAGAGCATGAAGCAGTTCTATAGGACTGTGAGAATACTGGAGATGAACTGAATTCTGTTCAAACATGTGAGATCCTCTAAGATCTGGAAATAATTTTAAACAGAGATGTCCACATCCTTAGCCAGGGGTCCTTTGCCGCTTGGCCAAATCAACAGTGTAATTAGAGTTGGCCAAATGACCACTTTGAGGGGTCTTTTGCTGGCACTGGGAGCTGGGGGACTGGGGTGGAGGGTTTTGCCTGAAGCAACGCCCGAGCTCCTTGCATCTGAGCTCAGCCTGGCTAGGATGCTGCAGAGGACAGGTGGAGTTTTGTATCGCTGCACAATATTCCGATGGATTGGGTGCAAGCAGCCGAGGGAGCAGGTGTAGACCTGCCGACCTCTCCCTCCTACCTTGCAGGGCTCACTCCCACCCCCAAGCTGGCCCTCTGACCCCCGGACCCTCTTCTCTGCCGAGCGCCCCGTACCTTGTAGCCCTGGATGTCTCCGTTCTGGCTCTCCAGTGGTGGTGGCTCCCAGGTCACATCAAGCTGTGTGGCCGTGGCGCCATGGACAGCCACGTTACGGGGCGTTGCGGTGGGCACTGGAGGGCGTGAGAGGTCGTGAGTGAGGGGCACAAGTGGGCTTCAGGGAGGAGGAGGTGGGTTGGGATGGTGTGGGGCCCCCGAATCCCGTATGTCCTCTAGCTGGACTTCTGGGGTGGGGAAGGCTGAGGCTGCAAGGGCGGGCAGGCTCACCTGCTTCCCCGACGAAGACTTCCTGGGGGGGGCTCGAGGGCCCCTCCCCCACGGCGTTGTACACGCTCATCCGTATCTCATACCGCCGGTGTTTGTTCAGATCTGGGGGAGGGGGGGCACAGAGAGGTCACTGGCCTGCAGGGGCAGAACCAGCATGGGGGGCGGAGCCTGTGATGATGCGCCCGGGATTCTAGTTCCTGCCAGAAGGTTCAGGAAAGAAGAGGTAAGGAGTGGGGTGGCCGGGAATCGGGACACAGGACGCCTGTGGTTGGCTTCCCGGCCAAGGGAGAGCATACTAGACACTTTGGAAACTGAAAGAGACACTATGCATATTTATGCAGGGACAGCTAGTGCAAACCAATATTGTCCTCCCGGGCACACGGGTCACGCACGGGTCACCCTGTCCCCACCATGGCAGATGCTTGAAGTTCCCAGCTGCCCAGGCCCCATCAACCAGCTCCTCACACAGGGGGCTCACCCCTCAGGGAAGGGGCTTATTGGATGTGAATTCTGGGCTAAAAAACGCTATGTTTTTGCTAAGTTTGGGGGTCCTGGGTGGAGATACCTGGACAGAAGCTGAGAGACAAAGGGCAGTTGCAGGAAAATGGGCCGCGAAAACTTGGATGGGAGTTGCCATCCCTGCTTGGTCGGGGGAGGCTAGAAGGTTCTCCCACCGTTCTCCCTGGGCACCCTGCCCTTCTCCCCTTCCTCGGGGGGAGTTCTGCCACTCAGCTGGAATGTGGGTGGGGGAGTCACCCTCATTTAACCGGCCACACAGACCGTGTGGGCCACTGGCCGATGAAGGAAGGAGAAGGACAACATGGTCTCACACTTTGCTTCTGCTTCGTACAGAGAATGGGGCCCCTTTGCCCAAGCTCTGGGCCTTAGGGAGAACCACAGACTTTAGAAAGAGAGCGAGACTTAGGCCAGGCACCCATCAGGAACATTCCCAGGTCCCTGGGGGGACAGAGGGGGTCCTGCTCACTCTGGAGGTGGGGGTTGGCCTGGAATACAGAGCCATGCAGAAAAGTGCCTTCAACGGGATGAGGTGGGTGGCAGTGTCGTGGATGCCTGCCCTTCCAAGCAGCAGACCCAGAGCTCCTCCCACGGACCTCCTGTCATCCCCCCAGCCACCCCACAGAGCACAAGACCGGAGCTGCTCCCTCTTCCGTTCTGTACCCGATAGATGCACGCTTCCCTGGTCACCCTCTACATTTCTGTGTGTTTCCAGAAAGTCATGTGTGCTTTGGGCGATCCCATTCTTCAAGTGGCCTGAGGCGGGCACGCCCCTCAGCCCGGACTCCGGTGTCCTCAGAGGCCCCACACTCCCCATCCCTGTGGAAGGCCTGGGCCCGACTCGGGAGCCGCCATGCAGGGAGACTTACTGTCCAGCTCGTACTGGGTGAGGCTGGGCCGGCTCAGGTTCCGCATGGAGTACATGGCTACGGGGCGGGAGGCCGAGGGGGCCAGAGGGAGACAGCAGACAGAGGAGGTTAGTACACACACACCCTGCTCCGCTGGGACCCCGAGGAGAGGGGCGGGACGGGGGAGGGGCCTGGCAGTGCACATGCAGACAGAAGGGGTGTCCGGGTGTCCGACGCTGAGTTAGGGGCCCCGGGCGGGAGTGAGAGAGGGTGCCCACGAGGCCGGGGGGACACAGGGCACCGCGAGCCCCCTGGAGCCCAGTACCCCTGAGGGCAGCTCTGGGGGACCCTCGGTCCCCAGTCGCTCCCTCGTCTGAGCTGGGACTTCGATAGAACCATCCTGAAACTGTGGGGTGTTAATTTTCCCCTCTTAAAAGAAACCCTTTTACTTCCAGGAAATAGGCCAGCATTATCCAGAGGCAGATAAAATCACAACCACAAGCACATGTCTGCCAAAAAAAAAAAAAAAAAATAGTGCAAGCTGCTGGATCAGCTACATCCGAGTTGTTCTGTGAATATTCCCTTGCTCTGCGTTCACTCATTTTGTTGTCTGCTAGTATTCATTAGAAGCCAAGGCACGAAAGCCTTAGGAGGATTACGGGACAGCACTTGGCATGCTCTTCGTCTCTCACCCACCCGGGGACCCCAGGCCCCTGGGCTCCTCTCTGCTGCCCACTCCCTGCCCCTCCGTGAGCCGGTCACGGAGCCCATGGCCTCTCCCATCCTGGCCCTCAAGTCCAACCCGAGCCGCCGCCTTGGCCCCAGCCGCCTGCTTTCGGTGACCGCAGGAGCCTCTAACTGGAACCCCTGCCTCTGGTCCTCCACCGCCAGCCATCGCCCTCCTGCCCCAAAGGGCAAGCACGTCATCCTCCTTGGCTGTGACTCTCCCTGGGATTCCCACCAGGCTCCTGGCTCTTTCCTTCCCACCGCCACAGGCAGGCCGGATTCCGAGGACCCTGGGACAGAACAGTGACCTCCAACCAGCAGGTCATTGGGGTGAGCAGGCTTGACTCTTGGCCCTTTCCACCTCAGGCCCTTTGCTGGGCTTTCCCCTTAGCTTTGAATGGGTTGACTTGGGATCATCCATCAGGGTCATCGCCAAGGCCATCTTCAGGGAGGCCTTCCCTGACACTGACTCCCCTGGAAAAGGCCCCCAAGGCCGTCATGCCAACTGTCTTAGACATTTATTGTTAGTTTACTTCTTAAGTGCAGGCTCCTCCTTGAGCCCGCAAGCTCTGAGGGCAGGGGCCGTCTGTCTTGTTCACTGGTGTGCCCCCAGTGTCCGAGGGCATGCAGGAGGTGCTCAATAAACACCCAGTGACTGAACGGGACGGGGGTGCCGGGGAGAGGTGCACTCAAGAGAGGGCGGCAGGTTTCAGGTCAGGGTGCCTCCAGGAAGCTGGGAGCTCCCAGGCAGGGAGGGGAGTGTCCCGGCCCCACTGTCCCCTGACCCCTGTGGATGCCACTCACAGGTAAGCTCGGCCCACTTGGCCCCCGGGTTGTTGATGCCACGCAGCGTGAAGCCCCTCAGCCCCTCGTAGAGCAGCTCCCGGTACCGGATCCGGAAGCCCAGGAGGATGCCGTTGATCTTGTCCTCTGCTGGTGGCTGCAGGGAAGGGAGTGGAGAATGGGGAGGGGCAGGAAACCCCAAGGCTCACCCGCTTCCACTCCACCCCTCTCCCTTCCTCCCTCCCCATCCTGCCTCCTGTGACCATAGGGCAGAGCCTGAGCATCCACCGGGGAAAGAAATCAAAATGACACTGAGCATTTTTAACTTAAGAAGCACATCCAGTGAGGTTATTTCAGCTCTGCAATATCCTCTGTGGGGCAGGGAAGGACTGGAATCTCCATGCCATTCCCATTCCCAGAGCAGGAAGGTGAGGCTCAGCGAGGGTAAGGCATTTGCCCAAGGGCACACAGCACCGTTGGGCTCTCCTCCTAGACCGTTCCTTGCCCAGGGACACCTTCACACAGCACCAGCCTCCCTGGGCCTGGTGACCCCGCCACCTCCCACCTGACCAGTGTCTCCTGGGGTTCCTGCGAGGCCGCTCCCTATCCCTGAATGCACTGCCCCTGCGCTGCCTTTTACTACTTTCTTCTTCACTTTCTGCTCCCATCCACAGCCCACTGGGAGAACAGGCTTTAGGGGAAGGTGGAAACTACTTTTTAGGATACCTCTTTTTAAAATCCCGCTGAAGTGCTTCACCCTTCTATTAGCTCCTTCACTGTCTCCCTGGCTACTGACACCTCCCTGCCCCTTCGCCAGGATGGCCTGGGGCTCCGCCGGCCTGGTCCTGGCTTCGGGCTGCACAAGGTCACTTTCACTCCAGGGAGGGTCCTGTTGCAGTGCGGCCTCGGGCTGGGGAGGGGCTGCGGGGCCCCTTCCTGTTTCCTCTTAAGGGGTCTCCCGTTGGGGACGCTGTGGTGGACAAATGCCCGCCCCTCTGATGCCAAAAAGCGAGACAAGGGTTTGCTGCTTTGGGGCCCGTGTGGGTGACCTGCCGAGTCCAGAGGCTGGACTTGAGAGCGTATAGGAGGGTCCCGCAGGCAGAGACCGGCAGCCTGGTCTCAGATGCGTCTGGTGGTCTTTCTCAGACCATGGCAGGACAACAGTGCCCACCAAGGGACGCCTGGGGAGCTCAGTCAGTTAAGCATCTGCCTTTGGCTTAGGGTCAGGATCCCAGGGTCCTGGGATCAAGCCCCGCATCGGGCTCCCTGCTCAGCGGGGAGCCTGCTTCTCCCTCTCCCCTCTCCCCTGCCCCTCTCCCCTGCTTGTGTTGGCTCTCTCTCTCAAATAAATAAAGAAATAAAATCTTAAAAAAAAAATGCCCACCAGAGAGCAGGCAACGGGGGGAGGGGGCGGGGTGCACGGAGGAAGGGGGTTCTCTGTCCCTGGACGATGGGTTCCCGCTTGGGGTTCTGGCCAGGTATGTACACCTGTGTTTGCTTTGGTTTGATCAGGAATCCCTTCACTGATGGTGGGCCAGGATTCATGGGGACTCAGGGGACCCTGAAAGCCCCACGCACTTTTCTGTCCCAGGACTGGCAGCTCGGAGGGCACTAAGCCTGACCCTGCCACTTACTAGCTGTGTAACCAGGCCCGTTCATGTCACTTCCCTGAGGGCTGGGTCCTCGTCTGCAGGAGGGGATTGGAACAGAGCCTGCCCGAGGGGATTATCTGGAGAGCGGAGTGAGGGCATGTGTGTATGACGTTCCAGCCTTGCTGGGGGCTGTCACCTTTCTGGTCCCTGCACAGCGTGTGTCTAAGTCCTCCTGGGACATGGGCCCCTCCCTGTCTGCTGGCTGCCGGCCCGTACCTGCCATCGAATCAGCACGGAGGTGGTGGTGTGGGGTGTCACCGACACAATGGTGGGTGCCTCGTCGGGTGCTGGGGAGAGAGACAGACAGGTGAGCTCTGGGGACTGGGCCTTAGGCCCCCTGGCAGGCCACAGGGAGCAGATTCTTCTGCGAGTGTGGAGGGAGGGGGCCCAGAGCCCTGACCCCAGTCTGCACCCAAGAGCCCAGAGCCCCCTCCTCTTTGTCCCTAGAGCTACAGGTTTTTGCTGTTGCTGCTGCTGAGGCCCCCCCCACGCCCTTTCACTGGTTTTCTGGGGTTCGCCTTGAGCTTGGGGACAGCAGAGAAGGAACACACTGGGATGCCGGGCTTGGCGTCGGTGCCCGAATCATGGCAAAGGCCCCTCTGGCCCAAACCTCCTTGGGACTCTGCCCAGGGAGCCAGACACAGGGCCCGGCGGGCCCTCTGCCCCTCCCACCTTTGGGGGCCCCTCCCCTCCGAAGAGAACGCCCAGTGCCCAGGAAGCGCCAGTGGGCCAAGAGAGAGATCCGAGTGGGAGGGCAGCACTGACCGGCCTGCAGAGTGGTCAGTGGCTCTGACTCCTCGCTGAACTCGCTGTCCCCAATGTCATTGGTCGCCTTCACGCGGAACTTGTAGGACGTGAAGGGCTTGAGCCTATGGGCACGATCGGGTTCAATGAGCAGGGGTATCCCCTAATGCCTCACCCCACCATCTCTGCTTGGGAAAGGTGGGGGCAGAGCGTGCTGACCCGTTACACAGATGGGAACACCAAGGCTCAACAAAGTATGTTCCAGAGGGCACACGGGGCCCAGGCCCTCCGGGTCCTGATGCCTGTCTGGGTGTGGCCCCACTTTCAGCCCCCAGGTGGCCCTGTCTACAGGTCTCCCGCCTCACAGGGGCGAGCTGCTATGAGAGCACGGATAACTCTCCCTCTGAACAAACTCCTCCCCCCAGAAATGCCATCCCTTTCTAGAATCTAGTAAACTTAGGAAGGGTCACGGTTCTCAAGATTTAACCACCACTTCACCTCTATAAGCCTTGTTCCTCTCCAGGCAAACGTCTTCCCTTTTGATTTGTTGGGGGTGGGGGGTGAGGAGGAAAGTATTCCTCAAAACTCTCGGTCACGTCAACCGGAATATAAAAAAAGATGACCCACTAGGAATTAAACTGAAGCCAGAATTTCGGAGCAAGCTCCGCTCCCCTATTCCAGACGGAGAGGGAGATGCTGTCTGGCTGGGAGGGACTGCTAATGAGGAAAGGCAAGCGCCTCGCTGCGGGGGCTTCCGGGCTCCAGAAATAGATAATTAAGAGGCAGCCCTCACAGGGCTCCGGAGAGCAGGGAGGGAGGTTAGGACAGAGCCGGAGGCGGGGGTCTGGGGGTGGACAGGCTCCAGGAGCGTGCTCCAGAGTCCCCCCTGCCCCGGCCCCGTCCTCCCCCACCGGGAGCCCCGCTGGTGCTGCCTGGGCTGGGAGGGCTGGGGCGGAGTTGCTGGCGGCCCGGGCCTCACCTGTCCACCACCCGGGCCTCACCTGTCCACCACGAAGGCAGACGCGTTGTGGCTCACGGAGGCCGAGTGCAGTGCCCACCGGCCGCTGGGCAGCTCGCGGGTCTGGACGGTGTAGTAGCGCACGGGGGACAGGCCATCGCTTCCCGGCTCCCAACACAGCAGCACGCTGCGGGCCTTCACGTCCTCCTGCCGCACCACCGGCTTGCTGGGGGGCTGGGGGCGGTCTGGGAGGTGGCGGAGGGGGACAGGAGCAGGGAAGTCAGCCGGGAAGGGGGTGGGGGGGAGCTTTTTCAAGGAAGAGAAGGAGGTGCTCTGGGCTCAGGCCTGATGCCCGCAGCCCCATCCCCTTTCTGCGCACACAGGTCCCGACAGCGAGCACCCGTGGCTCTGTGGCTCCTGGTCCACGACCTGTGCTCAGGCCATTAGAGGCCCAGGTGCCTGGGAACTTAGATCTCCCGCGGGCAGCCCGACCAGGGACTGGCAGGGAGGAGGTCCGAACACCCAGCTCCTTTGTCCCCCCCCGCCCCAGCGCTGAGATGGGGCCTGCGCCGTCCCTGCTGGAGTGGGATGGAGCCCACGCTTCCCTCGGTGGGGCTCTGCCGGATGCCCTGCCCACGCCTGGCCTCCTTCTCGCTGCCCCAGGCCCTCCTGCAGGGGTTCTCAGCCTCAGCACTCTGGCACTTGGGGCGGCCGATTCTGTGTTATGGGGCCATCCTACGTGCTGTAGGGTGTTAGCAGCATCCTGGCCTCCACCCCCTAGATGCCAGTCATAGTTCCCTCTTAGTTGCGACAACTCAAATGTCTCCAGACGCTGCCCAATGTTCCCCGGGGGGCGAAGCAGCTCCTGGTTGAGAACCGCTGTCCTACTGGTTTTTCCTGGGAACACTAATGAACCACTTTCATAGGAACCGGGGTGTCAGCCTGCTTCAGGGGAGCCCGACCTCCGGTGAGTCACCGGCTCAGGGCCACAGGCCCATGGCAGCCGGGGCTCCACGCTGCAGCCCCACCCGCCACCCGACCGGACACCATCTTCACTGAGGGCAGGGGAGAAGGGAAGGAAGCTGGTCTCACCAACCCTCCCTCTTCGGACAACCAGGCTCCCTGGGAGGGGGACTCCCAGCCCAGCTTCTGGAAGTCCACTAGAGCCCTTGCTGACCCTGACCCCAGAGATCTCAGCCCACTTGCCACTCCAGGTCAGGGCGATGCGGCTCTCAACTGGCTGATTCCCAGGCACCCGCGAGGTCAGGGTGGGGGCGCCTGCGTTGGCCGGGACCCCCGCCCCCGCCTCGGCTGCCCCCAGGCCTCCCCAGCCCCAGCGGGCAGTCACCTCTCTTCTCGGTGGTCACCACCAAGGCCTCGGCGGCCTCTCCCCAGCCCTTGCGGGTCTGGGCCGTGATGCGGAACAGGTAGACGGACTCTGGCTTGAGGCCGGTGGCCGTGTACTGGCGGGCGCTGGGTGTTAGCACCTCCACGGTGGCCGTGCTGGCCGTGGTGGCATTGAGCCGGTGTGTGACCTGGTAGGCTGCGGGAAGGAAGGACATGGGCTGTGCTGGGGGGCGGGGCAGCTGCCCCTGGTGCCTGGGGAAGGGTCGAAGTCCTTCCTGGGCCACCGCAGTGTCTGCACTTGAGCTCCCCTGGCTGTGGTTCGTCAGCGTGGAGCCCTCTTGCTCATTCTTGTGTCCTCAGCTGCCACGTGGGGAGTGTGGCTGTGGCGGGCACTCCCTCTGTGGGGTCACAGAGTCCGTGACCCCCATGGCAGCCTCAGGTGAGGGGGACAGGGGCTCAGAGGGGCCAGAGCACCTGCTAGGAAGTGACTGAGCTGGAATTCCAGCCCGTCTGTCTAAGTCCAAGGCGCCTGCCCCTCCCGGCCTCCACTCTGCCTTCTGAGGAGCGGCCTTCTGAGGAGCGGCCTTCCTCTGGGGCAGGCAGTGCGGGCTGCCAGCTCTGAGAGCCCGCACTAGGCACAGGGACTGCCCGCCACGGTTTCGCGGGTGAGGGGGCTGAGGCTGTGAGAGAGCCGGCTTGCTCCAGTTCAACCCCGTGAGCCTTCCCCCGAGGGGCTGCGTGTGTGCGTGCGTGTCTATGTGTGTGTTAGGGGAGGATCCTTGAATGTGAAATGGTGCTTCTGATCTCCAGGCTCCCCCTCTGCCTTAGCTGGGACTGGCTGTGCTGAGCTGGCCAGTGCGCCCTCACCTGGCCGCACCTAGGAATCGCAGCCGAGGTTTACCAGATGGCCAGTCGCCTGGCGTCGGGGAGTATCTAGGAACTTGTAGCTGGTCTTTAAGGAACCTCAACCTTGACCATGCCCTCCAAACGATATTTCTAGTGGGAGAAATAAGACTCAAAATCCTTCTTGAGGAGATGTGGACACTTCCTGGGCCCAGTCTCCCTACCTGCAGCCAGGGCACTGGAGAGGGTAGAGGCTTACCAAGAATGATGCCGTTGGGGGTAGTGGGGGGCTGCCAGATCAGTCGCACGGACGTGGTCCTCACCTCTGGGAACAGGATGCCCATGGGCGGTCCCGGGACTGCAGGGGACAAAGGAGAAGCAGGTGGCCGCCCAGCTACTGCTCAGCCCCAGCCCCACCCCGGGTCCGGCTCCGGGAGAGCAGGTGGGCAGGCTATGGGGCAAGGGCGCACTGAGCTCAGTGATCTGTGGAGTGCGGCTCTGTGCCTGATGCTGTGATCCAACACGGGACACAAAGATGCTATCAGGGAGGTTTCTGTCCTCAAAAACGGGCATTATTTGGCAGGAACCAGAAGGGACCAGGCTCCAGTTCCTTTGGCTCAGTGTCCGTGTCCGTGTGCACATATACGTACGTGCAGGGTTGCCCTCAGAACTGGGCAACGGGGCCTGGTCCTGGGTCTGTGCTTTAGAAGGCACCACTCTGACTTCCTTCCACCCATAGGGTGAGGTGGCCACAAGGCCCACCCTGAGCCTGAAACACTCCTTTTCCAGGGTCTGCATGGGCCCGTTCCCCAGGCCCACCCTCCAGACTTGCACCTCTGGATTGAGGGATGGCTGGGGTGGCGGGGCGGGCAGCTGTTTGGGGCATGTGGACGGAGACTGAGTACCATGTGTCAGGGCAGAGAAGGGGAAGGGAACAGGGCAGAGGGGAGGATGGCTGGGGGCGGGCAACTCTTCCCATGCTGCCTCCTCCCAACAGATAATCCCCCAAAGTCTGAGATTTCTAGACTTGAACTTGGCCTTCCAGGTCAAGGCAGGAGGGTCAAACATACTGAATTTAACAGATCATTAGCTTGATTTATAACTTTAGAATACGTGGACACATGGTGTTTACGCTTCCTTTTGCACTCTTGTCTGGACCCCAGCAATGTTTGTGGTGGGCAGTCAGAGTACGTGTGTGGGGAGAGGGGAGGGAGCCAAGGACCTGTCGGTCAGCCTTTGATGGAAAGTTCTGCTGCAGGGATGAATGCCTGGAGCCCTGCTGGCATCGCCATTTTGCAAATGGGACCAGGAAGCTCGTGCCCAGGAAAAAGCAAGCCTCTTCCTTGCACAGACCTTTACTCCAAGTGCACCTGCCCCAGGCAAAACCCAAATCAAAACGGGTGCCAAGTCTATTCCGTGCGCTTGTCCCAGAGAGTGTGCAAGAGACTGCATCTGATGTCAAACTGTGCTTGCCTTCCACTTCTTCCTCAGGGACGCACAGTCTGGGATGTGTATCCCCTCGCAGTGGGTTGGTGGCCCTCAGTGACCTGTCCCCCACAGGAGAAGCCTGACGCCACGGTTCCCTTTGGGGCAAAGTGTGAGCCCAGAGGGGCAGGGCCGGGCAGGCAGGAGGGAGGGGAGCTCCCAGCCTCCCCAGGCGCGCAGGGATTCAAACTCACCATCATCCAGCGTCCGCTCCAGGATGGGAGGGTGGCTGGGGCTGCCATCCCCGATGCGCGTGAAGGCTAGCACCTGGACCTCATAGAGCACGTATTTGCCCAAGCCCGTGAGCTGGGCGCTGCGTGACGAGTTCCCTTCCACCAGCCAGAACTGGGGCTGGGAATCCGAGTCCTTCTCCTTATACATCACCTGCCAGAGCACAGTGCAGGGGGTGAGGGCCTGGGGTCTGGGTCCTGCGTGCCAGCACCGTCCCCACGTCTCATCCCCGGAGTGAGGCAGGCGGGATAGAGCTGCTGGACCCTGGGCTCCTTGGAGTGGCTCCCTGCACAGAGCTTTACTCAAAGTGAACCTGAGGGGCGTGGGATTCGGTGGAGCTTGGGCTCTGGGAGAGCAGGGGACACAAAGATGCACCGGGCCAGGGAGCTGGAAGGTTCCTTAGAGAGCATTCAGCTAGGAAAACAGGCCCAGAGAAGGGGCATGACTGGCACGAGGTCACACAGCCAGTAATGGGGGGGCACGGACATCAAGCCACGTCTCCCAACCTGTGGGCCAAGGCTGAACCCTGCGGCTAGGCGCAGCTTTGGGAGCAGTTCTAGATGATGGGAACTGGGCCCGTGGGCTGAGCGAGGCTGGGCAGCCAGTGGGGCCTCCTGGGGGCTTCCCCAAGGACCTGGGCCCCCCTGGAAGCCTCCAGCCCTGAGGGAGGACTCCTTGGTTGCCGTGCCACCCGGAGCAGAGACGCCGGGAGCTCCTGGGCATCCATTCCAGAAGGCGGAGACGTGGGCCCCAGGGGTCATGAGGACAAGGCACCTTGGATGGGGACGTGGGCGACCTTGGAGCCAGGACTCACCTTGTAGCCCAGCACGAGCCCATTGCGGTCGGCCTCAGGGATCTCGTCCCAGCGCACTAGCATGCTGCTGGAGGTCGTGGCCAGTGCAGACACATTGGTGGGGCCAGAGGACGGGACTGAGGGGGAGAGGGAGCAGAGAGGAGGAGCTCAGGACCCAGTCGGCCCTACAGGGGAAGGGGGTGTGACAGCCTGTCCCCAGCAGCAGATTATCCTGCAGTGATTCCTGGTGGCTCTGGAACATCGTAGATGCTGCTTCTGGTTTCAGAGGAGCCTCCCCGTTATCCTCTGCTCGGGCCAATGGGAGGATGAGCCCCCCTTTCCTGTCTGCGCAGCAGTGAGGGCTGGGGAGGGGCCGGGATGGGAGGGGACTTCCTTCAAAAGGGGCCAGGAAAAAGCCTCAGAGTGGTGAACCACATGTGGATGCACGAGGGCTGCCTGAAGGCTGGGGGCTCATGTTCTGTGGGTGACCCCTTGCCGGGGTCCTGTGAGCTGCTGGTTCTGCTTCTGGAATGTTCTGAGAGCTGATCCAACCTCCCCATCTCCGGTTCTTTTAGGCACTACTGGGTGTCAGGGTTAAAGGTGAGGGCACAGAGACACGGGCAGTTTGCAGGGAAAGACCTCCTGGCTAACCTGCAGGGGTGGGGATCCCCCCAACCCCCCGATTTTGGGAGCAGTGGGAATATGCTGGGGGACACGGCAACAAGGTCGGGCACTCTGCCAGGATGTTGAGCATGAACAGGAAAGTGAGCCTGGGCTTATTCTGAACAATGGCTCCAGCCTTTGTACCCTTGGAAGGCCGTGAGGGCAGAGAGACCAAGGTGGGTGGGTCCCCACCACAGGCTGCGGGGCCCGGGGGGACTGCTACAAAGGCCACAGTACCTGACTCCCGGGTCCTGCCCGTCACCATCTGGCTCCAGGGCCCGCTCCCGATGGCGTTGAAGGCCTGGACCTGGACGCGGTACTCTGTCCACTCCTCCAGGTCTTCGATGGTGTACTCACGCTCCACGCGGTCCTGGACCACGTGGCTCAGCGTCTTGCCATGGCCGTCTGCCCGGCTGTATTTGATCTTGTAGCCCACCGACTCGGGGTTCCCGTTGTATTCCATCTCCGGGAGAGGCTGCGGGAAGGCGGGGGCGGCAGAGCGGCCATGAGGCCAGGCCCACCCCGTGCGGGGGACTATCTGGCTTGTGCACCCTCTTCCAGGGAGCCCTACAGGATTATCATACCCATCGTCCAAGCTGTCCGTTCCCATGTGAGGCGCTCTCGCCAGGTGGGGCTTAGAATGTGTGAGTCTATATTTCTGGGGGCTTCCCCCCCACCGCCCCGTCTCCCTGTCTGTCTGTGCCAAGCTCCCAGGAGAGATGGCATCCATTCTCGCACACAGGGCAAACTCAGTACCCGGCCGGGGCACTCAGACTGGAGAGAAGACCCACAAACCTGTCTGTCCAACAGGCAGATGAGCACAGCACCCCTGGCCTCGGGTGTCTCTACCACTTAACTCCCTCGCTTAGGCTGCCAACACACACTTACTTAATTGCCTCTAACATGCCTGCTCCCAGCTCACGCCCGCTGCCCTTGGAGAAGCAAGTGTCTCGGGCATGGATGGATTGAGTACCAGTCACTGGCAGCAGTCCTTCCAGCAGGAGGCCTGAATCTCTCCTGCCTCATGTTCAGCCGCCTCCTTCTGGGGAGTTTCAGCCAAGAGAAAAGACAGATCCCTTTCCTAGGCGGCTGGGGCTGTGGCTGCTGGCTCAAGGTCGTTTGGATGAACCTGGGCAGTGTTGGTAAGCAGTGGGGGTGTGTGCATGTTGGGGGGACCTGTGATCCGGAGTAGGTGTGAGCTGAGGACTCCGCCTTCGGATTCTCTCCGAAGAAGAGGCGCCCTGGACCCTCACCTCCCTGCCGTTCTGCGTCCCTGGGCACGGTTCACAGGCTCCCCACATTCTGACCCACTTCCTCCCATTCCTCGGCCTCTGCCTCACTCCCTGCATACTCACTGCCTCCTGTTAGCTCAGACACTTAGTGAAGCCGACCAGAGACCATTAAGACAGCAATCAATGGGCCCGGAGTGCACGCTTCCTTACCTGCTAGGGAAAGGTAACAGGCCATGCACCATTACGCGGGACTGGAGGTGCCTGGGGCCCTGTGAGGTGCATCAATTGCCTTTTTATTCCTCCTCCAGCCCCCCTGGGCATCAGTCAGTCTCTAGTCTTTTAGTGTTTGGAAACCTTAAAGTGAGCTGCAGGAGGAAGGCAGGGAGCCGGCCCGGAGGGGGCCAGAGCTTAGGCGGGAAGGGGCCGAGCGAGCAGTAATTGGGGCTGCACACGCCGGGGGGGGGGGGCTGCCCGTGGGGCGTGGGGCCCCTGAGCTGGACGGAAAGACAGCTCTGCTCAGTGCCGGTCCCCTGGGAGGGGACTCATAATCACGAACTACCGTATGTCCATGAGCTCCTTCTACCAGGCGTCCAGCTAAATGAAAGGGGAAAGGGCTTTCCAGTCAATCCCACAGCGTGGTGTTTTGCAAATTGTGTTTTGTGCAAGTGGTAAGAGATCTCACATGGAAACAAAAACCAAGTCGCGCATGGCCAGACCGGCTGGTGAAGCGAGGTCAGGCAGGCTCTTCCCAGCACTAAGGAGAGGAGCCAGGCTGCGGGGTGCGGTCCCCCACATTCGTTTGTCTCAGAAGTCCTGTATGCGCCTAGCTCCTCTTGGATGGCTACTGTGTGGGGCAGTAGTCGGGAAAACACTGTCCTGGGGGGAACGGCATCAGGCAGACACACTTTCTCCTGATCCCCGGAAGATGGGGCTGCAGTGTGCTCCGTGGTTAGGGCTGTGGATTCTGGGGGAACAGACTCCCCGGGTTGGGAAACCCAGCCCTGCTGTTAACTAGAGGATAGGGGAGGATGTTGGCAGGGGCGGGTGGGTGGGATTTGGGCCAGTGATTTGACTGCTTTCTGCCTCAGTTTCCCCATCTGTAAAGTAGGGATCAGGATCACTCTGCTGTCACAAGCCTGTGGAGAGGGTTCTGGGCCTTACCTGGGGTAATGGCCCTTGACATGCAACCCTGACCTGGAGGGGTGGTCTCCCGCACCTGCCCCACAACCTCAGAAACAACCCTTCACTCTCTGACTTGGTGCAAGGGATGACTTACATCTGAACCCCAGGCCTACCACTTGGGAGCTGTGTGGACATGGGCGAGTTCCTAACTTCTCTGATCCTCAGTTTCCTTAGCTGTAAATTGGGGTCGCAATGTGCCCTTTGCAGGATGACCGGGAGGATTAAATGGAAGAAAACATGTAAAATGCTTGGCACCTGGCAATGCTCACTAAACAGCGTTTTCTAGTTCCTTCTTACAGAAAGCATTTGTTCATTTGGCTAAGATGAATTATCAGGCACCTTAAAGGTGCTAGGTGTAAGGAAAAGAGAAGGGAGCTGTGGGTATTCTGATGAGCCCCCTCCTTGATGTGGCCCTCTCGGAGGCAATGACCGTGGCAGGGTGACAAGGACCAAGGAGCCATCCCACCCCCACTGCCCTCGTGGGAGCCTCACCATCCAGCGGAGCCACAGGCTGGTCTCACTGGCTGTGCGCAGGGTCACGTTGGCAGGGGCCATGTCAGGGGGTGCCTGGAGGGTCTGGATCTTTCTAGAAGGCTGGCTGGGTGGGCTGGTGCCCACGATGTTCACTTGGCGCATTCGGAAGCTGGGGTGGGGGAAGGGAGCGAGCAAGGTGATGAGGGCAGGACCCCAGGCCAATGCCCGTCCGGGTCTGGGCAGCCCCCCGCATTCTGCCCTGTTACCTGTAGTATGTGAAGGGGTTGAGCTCGGGCACCTCCATGGAGCGGGCGTCGGGCTCGTTGGTGAGCTGGTGAACCAGCAGCCACTCCTCTCCCTCCCCAACCACGCCTACCTGGAAAAGGGAGACGCTCTTAGACCCGCTCGGCTTGTGGGGCTGAGATGTCCTGTGCCCCAGGTTCTCAGGGGTAAAGCCCTGCCCATGAAGGTCTTGATTCCATCCTGGGGCTCACCTGGAGAGCCCCAAATGGGATCACCACCTTTCCAGGCCCTGAAAATGACTTCAAGCATGACCCCGAGCCGTCTTGTGTAGAATCTGGTGGAATGCTTGCTAGAAACCCATGCCAGGGCCCTGCCCTAGACAGAGCCCGTCAGAATCCCTGGGGGTGGTACCCGGGAATCTGGCTATTTACCAAGCTCCCCAGAGGATTCTGAACACCCTGGCATGCTTCTCAAACCCCAGCTTCATCAGAATCTGAATTTCTGGGGGTGTGGCCCAGGTGTTGGAACTGATGGATGCTCCCCGGGGGCAGCCAAAGCAGACTCGCCACTTTCGGGGCTGTGGGCGGCAGCTGTGTATTTCTCCAGGCTGGCCAGTCCCCGCCCGACCCACGGGGACTGGTGTGTGTGTGTTTCCGCACATGTGTGCATGTGCACATGTGTGTTCACGCGCGTGTGTATGCATGTGTGTGTGCATATGTGTGTCCATGCACGTGTGTGTGTGTGTGTGCGCGCGTGTGCATGCGTGTGCACACAGTGATCAGGTGAAGTGGAGGCAGAACTGGGAACGGTGGGCATTTTCGGGGTATTTGGCCACATGACAGTTGCATATGAAAATCCCCACAGATGTGAACACACGTATGGTTCGCTCTCAAGTGCATGGCCATGCGCCCACGTCCAGGAAGCAGGCTGCATGGGCTGTGGGCCCCCCTGGCAGCAGGGTTTACCTGAGCCTCCACCAGCCAGCGGGAGATGGAGGTTTTCCCATCATAGCCCGGCCTGAACTGCAAGGTCACAGAGCGGGGGCCGATGTTGGAAATGCCCAGGTTGGTGGGGGCCCCTGGGAGTTCTGGAAGACAGGATGGGAGAGGAGATCCGTTGAGGACAAGGTCCTTCCACATAGACTAGGCCTCTGGGTGGGGGGCTATGTCACTCTTCTAGAAGTTTGGTAGGAGGAGCTGGGCTGAGGCTTCCGCCCTCCGACTCAGTCTTTCTTCCTGCATCCACAGCTCTCTGTGTCCAGACCAGGGGCCTGAGGGGCAGGGTCGGGGGCTGGGAGGGCCTCCCAGGGCCACAGGGAGGTTGGAACAGGGAACAGGGGCTGGGCATGCAAGGGCTTCCCAAAAGAATCTTCCTCTCCGTCCACACACATAGCCCCTTTCAGCCCTCCCAAACCCAATCATGGCTGAGGAAGATCAGAAGGAGAGCTGGGTGGGGGAGGGAGCCCCTAACTTCTGACCAGGAACCTTGGGATTCAGGATGAACAGAAAGAGTATAGATTCTGGAAGTCGGACTGTCTTGAGCTGGAATCTAACCCCACTGTTTCCATGCTGTGTGTCTGTGGGCAAGTCACCTAACCTTTCTGTGCCACAGTGTCCTCCTTGGTCAAATGGTGACGGTAATATCACTGATCTCAGGGTCGTTGTGAAGACTAACTGAATTGATGTAGATATAGCACTTAGCTTCAGGCACAAATATGTGTTGGCATCATTATCAGCTGTGGTTGAGTCAGCTGGGGTGTCTCAGCCATCTCGGGAGCAGAGTGGGGGGCGCAGGTCAAGGGATTCTAGCTGGGTCCCATAAGCATAGACTTACAGACCCAACCAGGACCATGTGGTTGTCTAATCCACCTCCCATAGATACAGATGGGGAAATTGAGGCACAGAGGGGCCACTTGACTTGCTTGAGGTCGCAGAGCTTGGCAGAAGCAGGGCTGAGAGTAGATCTCAGCTTGCTCTTTATACCAGATTTAAGATGATTCCCACCTTATTCTACCCTTTCCCAACCAACACTTCCACTGGCTGGAATCCCATTTGGACTTTCTGGGAGACAGTGAGAATTCTTCCCCTGAATCAGAGATACTATTGCTCGATGCAGAACCTGGTGTGGCATGGGGGTGGATGAGACGGGGGCAGGGGAGGGTCCTTTGGGGGACTCTGCTTTTCTGAGAGCCATGGGAGGAGGCAGCAGTGGGTCCACTGAGCCTCCAAACAGAGACCTGGGATTATGAGACGTAAACCTGCTCTGGGGGAAGCTCAAGGGACCATGGACCCAAGGCAGGGGAGAGCTCGGGGGGGAAGAAAGCCAGTATTCCTGAGAAAAAGGTAAGCTTCTTGGTCAGGAGGAAGACCACAGAGGCCAGGAGTCTTGCCCTGCGAGTGGGCACCCACCTGGAGGCACGCCGGAGGAGATGGTTGACGCGGACACCTGGCCCTGGCCCTTGGCGGTCATGGCGGCCACCTCGATGGTGTAGGTGGTAAGCGCAGTAAGGCCCGTGACGCGGTACTCCAGGGTCACGTTGGGCAGGTAGTGGGTCACGCGGGTGTTGGTTCGGTTATACTCCTCCCAGGAGATCCGGTACCCTGGGGAGAGCCCCCAGTTGTGCGTGAGCTTAGCTGCGACCAAACGCTGGCTTTGGCCCTTCTGCTCTGCTTCTCCCTTTTTCACTAGTCTGGGTTGGGAGCAATGGGGCCAAGGGAGCTGGGAACCTCGTGCCTGGGGCCCCAGGTATAACTTGGGTGGGATGCCCCTGTTGGGTGGGGACTATAGGAGGGAGCAAGTCATTATGGTGGGTGCTTGAGGCCTGTGGCGGAGGACCTGGGACGTGCTACAGAGCAGAGGGGCTGAGAACCTCCTCTGAGTACGTTCTAAGAAAGAGTGGCCTGCTGGGAGGCTTTGGATGAACATCAGTCAACAGGATGGGCTGGACGACCCTGTCTCACCCCCGGGCTCAGGAACACCCACCTGTCACCCTTACCTGTGAGGATGCCATTCTTCTCTCCTGGCTCTTGCCAGCTGACCTTCAGTGAGGTGTCCAGGATTTCACTGAAGCTCAGGTGTCCCACAGGACCAGGCACTGTACCCCAAAAGGGCCCCCACCCCACCCAACGCACGTTAGAGCCAGAGAGACCACTGTCTGCAAGACAGCCCGCGGTGCTCCAGGGGCACCCCAGGATGGGAGACAAGGCTGGGATCGCCCCATATTTGGAGCGCTCAGTCTGGCTCTTGGGTGGGTGGGTGGTGAGGGGGGCAGGGATGGCAGGGGCTGGGTGGTGCCTACCATCCTCATGGGTGCGCACCAGCTGGGGGGTGCTTCGAGGCCCATCGCCGGGAGTGGTGAAGCACAGCACGGAGGTGAAGTACTCGGTGAACTTCTTCAGGCCGGACACGAAGCCCACGTGGATGCTGTCTTGAAAGTTGGGCCGGGCAGTCACCATGGTAACCTCCTCTTCCTGCTCTGGCTCCCAGGCAATCAGCTGGGGAGAGGCCAGCAATTCAGGCAGGGTAGCAAGAATGTTCCAGAAGAGGCCGAGCGCTCTCCCATAGTCTGGGCCAACGGACAGAGAGCGTCTAGGAGCCCAGCTCCCTAGGGTCCCTCCTCCTAGGAAAGGGATGGCTGCGCGCACACCTCCAAGCCACGAGCGTCCGTCCTCCTGGGCGTTCCCTTTGGTGTGCTGGCTGTTCATTGAGCAACTTACTGAGAGCGAGGCACCGGGCTCAGTGTGCTCCACGAGGGGTCTCTCACCAGGGAGGTTTTCTACCAAGATGGGCTGCATAATTTGCAGGTTCAGTGCAAAATGAAAATGGAGGGTCCCCTTGTTCAAAAATTTTTAAGAAATGCAAGGTGACAGTAGCCGAGCATTGAACGGAACGGGGTGGTGGTGGTGGTGCTGGTTGGGGGGGTCCCTCTGAGCGCAGAGCCCGCCCTGTGTGTTACAGATGGGGACCCAGGCTCAGAGAGGCTCAGCGACTCCCACTATCCACACAGCTAGTGCGAAGCTGAGGGGCTCCTACAGCTTTCTCCGTCTGGGCTGGGCAGGGTCTCCCTCGGAGTTTCCCCATAGAGCTGCCACTCCCGCTAGACCTTTCAACTTGTTCCAAGCTGGGATTTCAGTCTGAGACCCAACCTGGAGGTTGGGTGTCGGCGAGAAGAGCCCGTCTGGAAACGCAGCAGGGCTTTCCTGACTTCCGCTCTGCACCCGTAACCCACGCCCTTCCTGCCTCCCCTTCCTTCTCTCCTTGCCTCTTGATCTGTCACCCCACACTCCTGCTTTCTGGGCCCTTCATCTGTCTCCGACAATGACAGCTGGTCTCAGAGACTTCCTCGTTCATTTGAAGTTGATTAACTAGCAATTAATGGTGAAAAGCAACACTTGATGAGTTTTAATAAGTACGGGTATTTATAGATATAAAACAATACCATGCTGATGTCTCCTGATTAACTCGCCCCTATAACAATGCTTCATCTCCTTTTCGGAGCTGTGTGTTTATAAAGGATGTTTGGAGATTTAATTGGTATTGTGAAAAGATAGCCTATAGCAAGTTAATTAGACACTAATTAGACCCTAAAAATACTAATCAGAAATACTAAGTGGCATTTAATAAGTATGTTAAATATTCTCCTTATTTTGGTTATCTTGTTTCAGAGCAATTAAATTGCTGAACTTCTTTGGAATAGATTAAGAAACAAGTTTAATGTTTTAATTTAATTTAATTAATGTAAATTTGAATTAATTACGCCAATAGAATTAATTGTGTGGTGTGTTCCCCAGCAAGTGCAAAATCTGGGTAAATATTATTTTATTGGGTTTAGGCCAATTATAATCACTACCATTATTGTAGGAATAAAGGACAAAGAATATCTTTACAGGTGCCTTAAAAGAATATCACTGGCAATTGGCTTCAAAAATGACCCAGAAGGGGCGCCTGGGTGGCTCAGTCGTTAAGCGTCTGCCTTTGGCTCAGGTCATGGTCCCAGGGTCCTGGGATCGAGCCCCACGTCGGGCTCCCTGCTCCGCAGGAAGCCTGCTTTGCCCTCTCCCACCCCCCCTTCTTGTGTTCCCTCTCTCGCTGTGTCTCTCTCTGTCAAATAAATAAATAAAAAATCTTAAAAAAAAAAAAATGACCCAGAAGTGCACAGGGCTGTGGTTTTCTGAATAACGACTTCATCTTATGGCTCCAAGCCTACAATGGCAGCAGGATTGAGGTGGCTTCAAAATATTTACTCTGGGATGTCATCCACTTGTCATTCTCTAGCTGTGTCTAAAGAGGAGGAGGCTTAGGGTTCAGAGGTTTCTCCCCCAGGCCAGGAAGACTATAGACTTGCCTTCTGCACCTTCCGTTCCCTGAAAGGAGGTGGGCTCTGGGCAGGCCTGGGATAGAATCTGTGCTTGAGTGAATGCACCCCAGGGCCACCGTCTGATGCGCTCATACTCTGCATCGGGCACTGGGGTGAGCCCGTCGCTGAGCAGTCCCACTGCATGACCATAGTGAGGACTGGATGTGGGCATCACTGCCCTATGCTGTTGCAGGAAGGGAACGGAGGACCACAAAGGTTGAAGCCTGGTTGGTGCACATGGGCCTGCCAGGGGCTGGCTTCAGATCTGTGGACCCCCCTCTGCCCCGCAGATCCTGGATGAAGGCCTCTGCCCCCCGAGGTACACACAGCTGCTAGGTGAGCATCGGAGTTTCTCTCTGCTGTCTGCATGCCTGCTCTTGTTAGCCAGGCTCAGCATTGATTTACTCTATCAGGCCCTTAGTCTCAGAGTCTAAGCAGCCTGGGCCGGTGTGAGCATGGTTGGGGGATGCAGGTGCCTGTGGGCTTGGGGAGCAGCACCAGATCGAGGTTCCTGGGCCAGGCAACTCTGCCTGGGAAAGCAGAGGAGAGGAAGAAGAACAGAACCCAGCTCTGCTCCTTGCTGTGTGACCCTCGAAAAGTCACTCAGCCTCTCTGAGCCTCAGGCTATTATAGGGGACAGTGATGGCTGCCTTGCTGGCTGCCAGGAGGAGGGATGAAGTGATGTGCCTTTTGTTTCTGGAGGAGGCAGTGTGTTACGGGGATGAGAGGGTGGGGGGGTATACACAGCCTGCTAGCTGCTGGAGTTAACAAAAAAGTAGAGGAAATTCCCTCTTTCCTTTTCCTTTTGTCTTTCCCTCTCTCCCTGTCTATCTCTTTGCATGTGTACGGATTCACATAGAACATTCTGGAAGGATATGCAGGACATTAACAACAGTGGTTACCAGGAGCGGGGAGAGTTTCGGGGTTGGGTGGGTGGGACAGAACCAGGCAGATAAGGAACTGGAGTGGGATGATTTCTGCTACACGTTTATCTTTTTACTTTCATTGGTTTTTGAATCATGTAAATACGTTTCCTGTTTAAAAAATTAAATTAAAAGAACTTAAAAATAATGGAAGGATTTGGCAGTAGTAGGAAAATTATATATACATTTATCCGTTGATCCAGCAATCTCCTTTCTACGAATCTATTCTAGAGTGAAATGTGAAAAATATGAAAAGATATATGCACAAAGCTATTCACTGCAGAAATGTTTATTATAGTAAAAGGCTGGACACAACCCAAATGTCATCGCTGGGAAGCTGACGGATCAAATATGGGAAAGCCACATAATGGAGTCCAGTATAGATGTCAAAAAGGGAACCGGGAATCTCTATATTCCTATGGAGTGATCCCCAGGATATAATGCAAATAAAGAAGCAAGATGGAGAGGGGCGCCTGGGTGGCTCAGTCGGTTAAGCGTCTGCCTTCAGCTCAGGTCATGATCCCAGGGTCCTGAGATCGAGCCCTGCATCGGGCTCCCCGCTCAGCGGGAAGCCTGCTTCTCCCTCTCCCACTCCCCCTGCCTGTGTTCCTGCTCTCGCTATCTCTCTCTCTGTCAAATAAATAAATGAAATCTTTAAAAAAGAAAAAAAAAAGAAGCAAGATGGAGAAAGTGTATAGAGTGGGCTGTCATTTATGGAAGAAGGGGACGACACACATTTATATATGTTTGCATTTGCTTATATTGAAGAAATGAAAGGAAAACACCAAACCAAGCAAACAAAAAGAAATCAAACCTACGGGGGAGGGAAAGGACCAGAATTCAGGCTGATTTTCTGTGAATTTACTTTGTATGTTTAATTTGGAACCATGTAAATATGTTCCATAATTATAGAACAAAATTAAATTAAAAAATCAATCCCTAAAATTCAAAACCAAAATGAAAGAAATGAACCTAATGGTGGATTGAGCTGTAGCAAACTTACACAGAGAGAAACTATTTCAAGAGACTTTGTAGCCCAGCCAGGGGGAGGACATCCGTACTGGGGATACACCCTAGGAAGGGAAAGCACTGTAAATAATCTGACACGATCTTCGGTCGTCACCGTGGTGGGATGACTGTTCTGAAACTGTTGTGGGTGTTTTTGGGATAAAGGAAGCAGGTAATTACATTGGTGTTGTAGGAACTGGATTTTTAGTATGGAGAAAAGAGAGACAAAAGACTAATAAGATGATTAAAGAGCTTATAGCCCTGAAATTGAGTTGGAAGAATCCGTATGTGTCTTACCTGAAAAGAAGGAGGAGGAGAAGGAGAAGCATTTCTGAGCTGTCCATTAACAGAGCCCAGAAACGGCCTCCAGTGCTGGTATAAGGAGCACCCCCGTGCCTAGATTGCGGTGTCTAATTATTATTTCCGACCAAAAAGAACAAGATTCCCTGAAGACATGGCTGATCCCAGGGACGGCACAGGAACTGGACACAGCTTGGACCATCCTATCAGACTACAAGGAAGCTATCGGCCTACCGGGGCCCTGTCAAAAGGACTCAGCAACCAAAGAGGCCAACGATGGGTCAATCTGGCATCAACACGAATAATAACAGCCATGGGTTGAAACATACAAGATGAGTCAAAAATCCTCGAGTACATAATAATACACCAAGAATAAAACAAAAAGATGTCCCCCCTCCCCCATCCAAACTCATCTGTCACTTTAGAAGATGCTAAGGAATGACATTCATTACTCTGAAAATTGGTAAGTGATGGAAAAGGACTGAGTTTTGACCATGCTTTTCCTAGACGAAATGAACCTTCAGGTAACCAAAGAGTTGGTAAGGGGGAAATTCTTTTTATTGGAAAACGTTTCTGCTAATACACCAAGGAGAAATTATAATATTTGACTGTCCCCATTTTGCAACCCTATTGAAATAATAGATCACACAGGGTGGTCAATGGTCACCACACGATAGTAAGAGAGACAGCCAGACTTTATGCTTTCTGATGTAAATGCACAGCACCATCTAGGAAATAATATTCGGGAAAAAACCACGAAATCATCAAACCTGAATCTGATCAAGGCTCTAGTTCTAAGTTCCAATTTACTGCGAATATAGCATTCAGAGGCATGTGTTAAATGACCCCACAGAGAGGCAATCAGCAAAATCTAGGCTGTGGAAAATTCTATAGGGCAAATGATTAAGTTTCTTGACTCAATAAATTACAAGAAAGAGAGAGAGAGAAAGGAGAGGGAGGGAGGGAGGGAGGGAGAGAGAGAGAGAATCTATAGATCAGCTGAGACCTAAAAAATACCCAACCAATTGCAGTCGTGTGGACTTCATTGGGATCCTGAAGCAAATAAAGCAACTAGTCAAAGAAATGTGAGTGCTGACTGCATATCTGATGACATCAAGGGGACTGTTGATATTTTTAGGCACGATGATGACAGTGTGGGTACTGTGGTTGTGTTTGAAACAGAGGCTTTACAATACTTCTTGGCAGAAGTATTTATGGATGAAATGATACGATGGCCTGGGATTTGCTCAACAATATTCGAGGGCAGAGTCAGAGGGTCGGGGAATGGAACACATTTGGCCATGAGCTGGTAATTGTTGAAGCTGGGATACATTAGGTC
The DNA here is from genome assembly GCF_964656455.1 of Halichoerus grypus. NCBI lineage: Eukaryota > Metazoa > Chordata > Mammalia > Carnivora > Phocidae > Halichoerus > Halichoerus grypus. The sequence goes on from NC_135713.1 coordinate 202,044,244, forward strand.
TTCTAAAGTTATTATTGTTTTCCCTCTACTTTGGTAGATGTTTGAAAATTTTTAACAATTCCAAGGGGGTGGGGGGTCCATTCTCATTGGAGGAATGCAAAGACCATGCACTGGTGTTTTCTCCCTGTGATGAAGCCCAAAGCAGCAAGAAACAAAATCCCTGCTTGAATCCATTTGTACTTAGAAAAAAAAAATCAAGGCATAGTTATTATTTTACAGTTAAATCACAGGACACATTTTCTTTTTTTTTAATGTTATCTATTTACCTATTTAGAGAGAGAGAGGGAGAGAAAGAGTGCGTGAGCAGGGGGAGGGACAGAGGAGAGGAAGAGAGAGAATCCTTTAAGCAGACTCCCTGCTGATCCCAAGACCCTGAGATCATGACCTGAGCCGAAATCAAGAGTACGACAATTAACCGACGGAGCCACCCAGGCGCCCGACGCATTTTCTTTTTAATGCAAGAAAAGGTGTAGACTCTGAAGTTTGAATCTGAGCTTTGCAGTTACTCTGACTTTGAACAAGTTACTTGCCTCTCGTGCCTCAGTTTCCTCCTTTGTGAAATGGGGTGAGGATAAAAGACTTCCTTCTTCTGGGAGAAGAATGTGAGTCAAGCCTCAGCCTCCAGCCAGGCTTGCACAGAGTGCCCTGCCAAGTGTGAAAGTGCCCTCCTGCGCTCAACTTATCTGGGCAGTTCATCCCGTGGAGGTTTGCGGGGCAGCCACGGTGCTGGGCGCCAAGCAGACCTGGCAGTCAGGCGGACCTCTGCAGCCTCCTCCTGCTCTGTCTGGGTCGTTGCCCTGACGGTCCTGGCCACTTGGCCTGCCAGGAGCCATCTGCCTTAGAAGTCTGCAGCCCAGCCCCATCCTCCCCACCCCCAATTTGTGAAAGAAAACTCAGAATTGGCAGCAAGAAGCTAATTGTTCCCAGCTCAGCTCCTCTGCCTCTCAGAGCTACGCAAGCCTCCCCTTCCCTCCCCTGCCTCCCCCAGAGTCCCAATTAGGAGGCTTTTCTGGTCAGCCAGTCAGCTGCAGCCCCCTGCCCCAGGACAGCCCCGCTCGGCCTGGTGCCCTGCCTTCCTGGGAGCGAGAGGGCTGTGGCAGGGCCATACCCAGCTCTAGACTGTCCCTCCTTTCTTTGCAACACCAGCAGAAAATTCTCCTGGTGATTTAATCTCAGTCCCTTTCTGCCCAAGCCTCCTCACCCCCACTCGCAGGAATAACGGCTAAGGCTGCGAGTCCTAGAAACCATCTCGCTTGTCCCGCATGTGCACACATGGACCAGAGCGAGAGCAGGAGCCTTCTGGAAGTGTCGGCGGTCATCACAAGGTCACCAGATCCCTGGGCTCAAAGCCAGAGCTTGTGGTGTTTCTCCCTCACGGCCTGCTTCCCCGGAGCACACCCCTCAAATGCACTGCTTGCCCTCCCACATCTGGAGGGGCCCGACCGCATCCTCCCACCTGCCCCAGCTGCACACCCCGCATGCTGTGCAATCTGTCTTCTGTTCTCTTAGGGGAGCTTGGCAGGGTGCTCCCTGTGGGGTGAGAGCAGAGACCCAGACGTGGGAGCAAGGTCTGGGATCTCGGAGGGTATGGCTAGGAAGGCCTGACTTGTAGCGCGGTTACAATGATAGATTTACCGCCGCCGCTGCCCCCGTTACCAATACCAGCAGCTGAACGACACCTGCTACTATTATTGCTATGCTAGTTGTCATGGACTGATCTGCGTCCACCTCCCCAAACTCACATGTTGAAGTCCTAACCCCCAGGGCCTCAGGATGTGACTGTATTTGGAAAGAGCGTCTTTAAAGAGGCAGTGAAGTTAAAATGAGGTCAGTAAGGTGGGCCGTAGTCCTGGCATGCTTATAAGAGGAGATCGGGACGCACGCAGAGGAGGGACCACGCGTGGGCACGGGGAGAAGGGGGCACGTGCGCACCGAGGATGGAGGCCTCGGAGGGAACCAGCCCTGCCCAAACCTGGATCTCAGGCTGCCAGCCTCTGGGAGTGGGAGGAAATAGATTTTTGTTGCGGGAGGCGCCCAGACGGTGGCACCTGGTTAGGGCCGCCTGATCGGGCGAACGCATCCCTACTCTGGCTACGATGGCTCACAGAGCACTTACGTGTGTATCACTGTGCTCAACGAGTTACGAATATTCTCTCATTTGATCCTCACGCAACCCTAAGGAATCGGCGTTCTTATCACCCTCACTCGCAAATGAGGGAATGGGAGTTTAGTCTGGTTTTCCGGCAGCTAGAACGTACACACAGGAGGGCTCGATCAGCGTTTATCGAAGGAGCAAGGCTCAGACAGACTGTAGGACGTGTCCAGGGAGCCAGCGAGCGGCAGAACCAGAGCCAGGATTCAAACCCACATCTGTCAGGGTCCCAGTCCCGTGCCCTTAACCACACTCTCTGTGGGGTCAAGGGCAGCCCACGGACATGTGTGGTTCTAAAAGAGCCACAGCTTGGCAGGAAGAAGTGGGTTCTGGATTTTTCTGAGGCCACGGCTATGCCCAAGTATTCCTGAGCCTGAAACAAACCTGGTTTTGCTTATAACCCAATCTCTCCGAGAAAGTTCCTCTGCGCTGGGTCACAGGCTGGGCAGTGTCCAGACCCCCCCTCGGTCCCCCCCCCCCCCCAGCCTGGAAGGGGCCTGAGCGAGAGCCTGCATGCCTTTCACCTTGATCACGTGTCCTCTGCTTGGTTTGAACCAATGATTTCAGAAGCACAGGGGGTCCCTCACCTCCTCCCCACTCCTCGGCCTGCGGCCTCCCTCAGAGAATCCCCAGCCTTTCTCCTGGGGCAGGGCGAGGCCTCACGTACCTTGTAGCCCTGGTTGATGCCATTGATGAACTGGGGGCTGGGGGCATTCCAGGTGAAGCGGATGGTCGTGGAGTTGGTGGCCTCCGCGTGCACATTGCCAGGAGGGACGGTGGGGACTGGAGGAGAGCAGAGGGATGGGGTGAGGGGGGCGGCGCAGGGAGCGAAGTCAGTCTTGCCCAGTTAAGTAGAGAAAACACAGGCATGGGGTCTGCGGCCCCTGCTTTGTGCCACCCCCTCCCCCCTTTGCTTTGTGGACTTGAGGCACCCTCTTTCTCTCGATTAGTTTGGGTGTAATAACACTTTCCTGACCCATTTCACCGGGTACCAATAAACAGAAGTGGTGGATAGGAACGAGCTTGGGGGAGGTTGTTATGTACAATCCTGGACGCGAGCCGTTTCATGATCCAATAACACGGACTCCGAAGAAGGTCCCCGTACCCCTGAAGCCTCTGCCTTCATCATGCTTCCCCCCACAACTCCTCTGCCCCTCGGCACCCTCCTGCACTACGGGGTAGCCAAGCACAGCAGGTAATAGCTCAGGACTGGGGGAAACAGGTACAGGACCGACAGGTGCGGGCCGGGGAGGGAGAGAGAGAAGCCCCAGCTCCCCCGCGGTCACGGTCCCCACCCACCTCCCTGCAGTGTCCACTCGGTGACTTTGCTACTGTAAACACCCAGCCCGGCGCTGTTGTAGGCGGCCACCTCGATCTCATAGTTGGTCCAGATGATGAGGTCCTCCAGCAACAGGTTGTTGATGTCAGCGTCCGTGATGTTCTTAAACTGGTACCCGACGGGCAGCCCGGCCAGGCAGTACCTGAGGGGAGGAAGGCAGGACGTGGCCCAGGAAACCGCGTGTGATGCTGCAAACGTTCCATACCTGGACCGCCCAACATGGCAGCCGCGCGCACGCAAGGCTGCCGAGCGCTTGAAATGTGGTTGGTGCAGCTGGGAACGTGTACTTCTATTTATTTTAAATTAAATAACCACAGGTCTAGAGGATGTGTCTGTTCTTTTTGATGGAGTTGGACATTGGAGAGATTGGCTAACCATGGACACTAAGAGTTTCTGGGCAGATCACATTGATCTCACCTTGGAGGGGTCATTGATGGAGAGCCACGTCCGAAGGTTGGGCCCATTTTCTTTGTCCCTCCAAAGGAGTGGCTCCCTCTTTTGACAGTCACTCGCTTAGGGGGAAAGAACAAACTTGAGCTACCTACTCTATCAATTTCTACCTTCCACTGGAAAAAGAACACGTGGTAATACAGAAGTGGGGTCTGTATGGGCAAAATATGGGGGGATGGATAGCTCATAGGAGAACCACAACACACACATTATTGGAAAATTAGAGGCCCCAGATTATTTTGATGTGTTACAAGACCCCATAGCAGTGGTTCTCAGAGACTTACCATGCATCAGAAATACCTAGGGGGCTTGTTGAAACCCAGGTTGCTGGGCCCACCCCAAAGGTTCCCATGATCAGGGGTAGAACTTGAGAGTTTGCATTCAAATTGAGGCCACTGTTGGTCTAGGGACCAGCCTTTGAGGGCCACTCCCCATTAGGGTTCACCAAAAACCCACCACAAAATTAACGGATCATGGAGCAGTCAAGTCAACAATAACTCCTTCCAGATCTGGGCATAGCAGTGCTGGGAGAGCGCACACATACAGGAAAGAGACGTGCGTTTTGCAGCCAGCCAGAATTCAGAATACTGATGGACACTCAGTAACTTTAGTCTTATGCTAATTTGAATTAACGACACCAAATTAGTAGCACTTAATAACTCAGTTTGAGGTTACTGGTGAAGTACCCTTGGTCAAGTGTAGACATAAAAGTCTCCTTAACTGGGCTTCATTTTACAATAAGGACCAACAAAAGGAGGTCCACTGTTTGACCGTCCTTGGCCCAGTAGGTGGCTTCAGATGGAGCATTCCTGGTTTCCCGGATGGTTGGCCCCTCAGATAGTTACCCATCTCCCTGTGCCCTATCCTGTGGAGCCCTGACATGTGGCCGACCTGCCGATCCACACAGCCTTGAGGACATTACCCTGTACCTCCTCTCTCAAGCCTTCACATTGTTTTCCAAGACTCTGCCTTCTGGAAGTTCCTCTGTACGTCTAACCTGAGTCCTTCCTACCAGGGCGAAGTCATTTCTTGTTGCCTGGTCCTTGTGAGATGGAGAAGGACCTGCCGTGACTTGGCTGTTTTCCGATCCACTCCCGACCCTTCCCTTGGGTGGGGGCTGCCCCTCCTTTCCCCGGGGAGGCAGGGGGTACCTACCTGATGATGTAGCCCTTGAGAAGGCCATTCTGGTGGCTCTCGGGAGGCGGCTGCCACTGGATCATGATGGACTGATTGGTCCGGCCGCTGGCGATGACATTCTGTGGGGGGGCTGTGGGGGGCTCCTCAGGGAGGGAGACCCTGGATATGAAAACATCAAGCGTGGGTGGGCCTTTCCACTCTTAGTCTTGAGGGCAAATACAGGAGTTTGACGGGATACGAGGAGGCTGCTCTGTTCCTGGATGACTCTGTACAGTTGCTGTGTGCTTTTGGGCAAGTCGCTTAACCTCTCTGAGCTTGTTCTTTTATCTTTTAAAGGAGTATAATAAAGCTCCACTTGCTGCTTTCTAAGACTGGTTGAGGCTCAAGGAACACCATGTATGGATGAATCCTTTTACAACACCACAAAGCCCCACATGTGTGTGTGGTCTGTGCTGTTGAGGGACATGGGCCTCAGTTTCCCGGATGTCAGAGAAGCTGCTGTGGGGGCGGATGATGTCATAAGTCCTCAGGTATTTCAGAAGCAGGAGTGTTCAACAGTCACTTCCCACTTACAGGCTGGTGGTACCCCGTGACGAGGCTTCCTTTTCTGGCCAGCTGAGCCCGAGGCTGTGGGCAGGGCAGGCCAGGTGGGGCTGGGGAGGCACGTGGGGGGGGGGTCCATCCCCCGCTTCCGGAAGCGAGCGTCACTGCATTTCTTTCTCTGGCATTGCTAGGGGACGCAGTGTTCCATTGCGGTGTATTGTTCGCCTAACTGACATGCATCCATTAAAAACAGAAGTTAATTATTTTTGATGGATGTCTCTCCCTTTCAGTTTATTTTTATGTTTTTGCTTTCTGATGGATAGCTTTCCAAAATGTACTGCACACTCCCATGTCTTTGTAAAGCCTGCGAGCGAGGGTGATTTAACCTTTTTCTTCATGACTCAAGGCTATTAGTAAGATTCATCAGGAAAGATGAATCGGGGCTTGAAGTGACGCCCAAAGACCTGGAGAAAGTGGGGTGGTTTTCCCGGCACTTGGAGGATCTCTGTTGTTGGGATTTTGTAGTTCTGGAGGGCTGGGGCCGCATCCACTTTGTTCCCCGTACCCCTCATGGTCCTCACACAGCCCAGCACATAGTAGGTGTTCAACAAACAGCGAGGGAATAAATCCTCCTGTAGTTACCCTCCCTGCCAGGCTGTTACCTGTCACCTCGCTTTCCGGTTAGGGTGTCACGACCCCTGTGGCATTCCCCCTCGCGAGAGCCACAAAGACTTAAGCTCACTGGAACTGTGGCAGAACCAAATAATCGATTTAAGCCAGAGGTCTGCGTACACACACCTAAGAGAATCTTTTAAAGAGCCAAGTACATTCTTGGTTTCTTTGTAAAAATATCAGTTGACTATATATATGAGTGTTTATTTCTGGGCTCTCTATTCTGTTCCATTGGTCTCAGTGTCTAAATTGACTTTAGTGTCCACAAAATAGATCTTAAATGTTCTCACCACAAAAAAGAAATGGTAATTTTGTGATGGGACAGAGGGCTTAGCCAACACCATGGTGGTAATCCTACTACACTCTCTAAGTGTATCAAATCGCCACACTGTCCACCTTAAACTCACACCATGTTATGTGTTAACTGTATCTCAATAAATCTGAAAGAATTAAAAAGAAACATAAAAAAGGAAAGGGGAGCACACAGCTTGGGGGCATGGGATTTGTGTCGCTGTCGTTCTGACCTTTCATCCTACAGGCCTCAGGTGGCCCAGAATCGCCTCCTACATAAGTGGGTCTTACCGGGTGGTGTTTGAAAATGGCTGACTCTCTGTTTTTACTTAATTTTCATCATTTTGTAAAAGCTCTGTTGAAAGCTTAGTGGACCCTGACATCATGCAAGTCACTGGATACAGAGAGCTGTGTGGGTCCCGTGGTCCCTTACACCTCACGTCCACATGAGAGTAACGGCGCCCATGAGGAGGGAGAGCGGAAATGAGCTAAGTCTGAACTTGCCCAGCTCCCGTGAGAGGGACCACTAACTCCGGTGGGTGCTTATCGCACACCAGGCACTGCTCACGGCACCTCCCGTGTCGCCCCGTCATCCTTACGGCGTCCCCGTGAGGCAGGCGTGAGTGATGCTGCCCCATTCCACAGACGCAGACACCGAAGCCCACAGGCCGCACGCTGCCACATGGGACTCTGCTGGAGGTCCCCTCAGCCCCTCCCTCCGATGGAGTCACCCACACCCCTTCTGGAAGAACACCTGCTCCCCTCACCTCTCCGTGTCCTTGCTGAACTGTCCCTTCCCCACGTCGTTGACTGCACAAAGGCGGAACTGGTAGGAGCGTGCAGGCACCAAGCCCTTGACCATCACCGAGGTAGCCTCAGGGTCCACACTGGCCAGGAGCACGGTCCAGGGTGCATCTACGAGGACAGAGGGTGGAGGCGGAGGTGGGCATCCCGGGAGGCCACGCTCCTTACCCCCATTCCAGCAGAGGCCCAGTGCCGTTTGGGCCAGCAGAGACCCTCCCCGACTCGGTCCAGTAGAGGCTGGTCACGTCATTTTTCTGGGTCCCCTTAGCCCACTGGTCCAAGGGGGTTGGAGCGTCCTGGCGAAGGAAGCAAGGGCTCACGGGAACTGAGAGGCACATGTCTTTTCTAGGTTTTATTTTTTTCCCTCTCAAATTGATGAGCTCCAGGCAAACTGTATTTAAAACACCGTTCAAAGGAGGCCTGCTAATTTTGGAGTTCACAGCTTGGGGTCTTGGAGGATAAAAAGCAAAAACGTCGCCACCACCCGGGAGGCTCTGGAGTGGCAGGCCCTGCGTCCCGCCCTTCACACGCCTGATCGTGTGCAACTGTTACAACGACCGGGGAGGCACATGCCAACGCTCCTTTTGCAGAGAAGCGGGGGCTTCCAGAAGGTTTGCTCCAAGGCACGGGACTTGGAAGAGGGGGGAGCCAGAGCCGGGGCCCCGGGCCGACTCCCCGAGTCCACGCTCCCAGCCGGCCGGGGCGGGGAGGCTTACTGTTCTCTGACATCTCCAGGACATAGCGGAGCAGGGGGCTGTTGCCATCGAAGGGCTTGGCCCACGTCAGGTTGATGGCCCGCCTCTCCGCGGTGCTGAGGGTCGCCATGGGGTGCTCGGGGGCATGAGGCAGCTGCCTAGAGGAGAGAGATGTGGTGGGGCCACCTGTGAGACCTGCAGTCAGGGGACACACGGGTGCCCAGGGCTCAGCCTGAACCTCGTGCTCTGCCGTACGGCCATCTACCTGGAGGCTCTTCTCTCTGCCCAAAGCCATACCCAGACTCCGCTGCTCTTGACAGAGGGCCTGAGCTGGGGGGGAAGGCCTTGGAGGAGGCTTGGGTATGTTCCCAGAGGGGAGTGGACCCAGGTCACATGTGGCCCGGGCATCCGCCAACATAAGCCTCCTGTTGCGGCCTAGGCCCCCCTTTGCGGGGGGTGGGGGGGCTGCCCTTACCTGACACGCAGGTGGGCACTGCGAGAGTCATTGCCTCCGGCGGACAGCACCCGGCAGGTGTACATGCCGATGTCCCCCGACCACGTCTGCGAGATGTGCAGGGAGCCGTTCTTGTCGAGACGGATGCGGGGGCTGCTCTCGGTGCCCAGGGCGGCCCCATCCTTCTCCCAGACGTACCTAAGGGTAAGAAGCAGCAGTCGGTAAAGAGAGGTCGGGAAGTAGGGGGGCTGCTGGGGCTCAGCCTGGGGCTGGTCTGCAGGAGAGCTCCAAGGGCGGCAGGGCACTCCCCAGGAGATGTGGGGCCCCCAGGGCCGGTCCTGGGCAGGAGCACAGTGGGGAGGGGAGCACCCGTGCAGCCGGCAGCCCCCCGTCGCTGTCGCAGGGTGCTCTGTCCAGGACGGGTTAGCCAGGAAGCCATTATACCTCCAGCTCAGGTCTCGGTCAGAGCCCTGTTTCCTTTGCCAAGCAGCCAGCATGAAAGAGCCGGCAAAAGGTAATCTTCCAAAGAGGTTAAAAGATTACAGCTGGAAAAAGCAAGTTTCCGGACAGACTGCATTTTGGAATTAGTTTTATGAGGGGAATCATTAGATCAATGCATCACTGTGACAAATTGACTTTAGTGTCCAAAAAATCACTTTAGCTTCGGTCAGTCGGTACAAAGGGGGACTTGAGAAATTACACATATGCCCATGCTTGACAATGAGAAGTATCTCCTCTGGAATGATCCCGGAGGAAATACAACTATTACCGTCATCCATGTAATGGGGGGTGCCAGCTCTAGGGGGCACGCCATGCTGATGCCCGCCCCCTGGCAAGGTTGGCCAGGGCGCCGGGAGCCAGGGCAGGGAGCAGGAGGGGGGCTGAGCGGCTTTGCACATAACCCGTCATTCACTCAGCTGGGGACTGTGTGGCCTGACCCCCGAGGGGTGAGAACTATCTGTGTTAGAGAATCTAAGACTGCTAGGGAGGATGAGCCTGTAATATTTTTAAGTTAAAAAAAAAAAAATCAGAAAATTGCAATTACAAATAGGAAAAAAAAAATGCAGGGCAAGAAAACCGAAAAGCTTTCCCATCATGGGTAACATGATGCAATGGGAGCATCTCCCTTCCAGACTTTTCTCTCCTGCCCCAAGGGGCATGGTACCACAGTGCTGCTGTGTTCTGGATTCAGATTCCCTGGTCAAATGTTAACCTTGGCCACTTACCAGCTTTGTGATCCTGGGTATGTTTATTTGGCCTCCCTATGCCTTTGTTTCCTCCTCTGTCCTGCGAGGAAAAATAATACCACCCACCTTCTAGGGCTGCTATAAGGATGGTGTGAGTTCATATAAAATGCTTCCGGTAGTAAGGGATCAATAGAAGTTAGTCATCGTTATGTATTTCGACTCTCAAAGCACATGTAGGTAAACAACAGCTAGCTAGCTAGCCATCCGTCCTGATTTTAAAGCTGCTTTCCCCACCCAACAGAGTATCATAAACTCTTTGTAATGTGACACTTCCACGCCCTGGTTTTTATCGGCTGCACACCGCGTCACAGTCACTCTGCAACTGTTCCCCCCACGTTGGACGGCTGGAGTAGCTCCTTGTTGTCTGATATTATAGTTAATGCTGCGAGGAACATCCTTGCAGCATATTTTCATGCATTCTAAATCATTGCCTCAAGGATAAATTCTCAGCAGAGAAATTGCTGAGTTAAATTTTAAGGCTTTTTATATACATTTACAAATTGTCAGAAGTAATCACCTTCAATTCATCTCCATGGCTAGGGAAGAATCATCCTTGCCAGCGCTGATGGCATGCGTAGAATTTTACTTAAAAGCAAATGGAGGGGCAGAGAGTAATTCCTGCTTAAGAAACAGCCTATGGCAAGCAGCCATTCTTTGCCCCAGGACGTGGTGTTTTAGGAAGGGTGTATCACCACCTGTAAAGTGTTTGCGCCCAAACAACTAAGCCCGAATCTAATCAGCCAGTTCCTTGAATCTAACTAGAAATACAAGGGATAGAAGAACAAGTGTACTGCACCGTGAAAGAGTAGCTGGCCAAACCCAGAATGTGGGGTCTTCCAGAGTAGGGGTCAGCAAACTGTGGCCCCCTGCCTGTTTGTGTAAATAAAGTTTTATTGGAACACAGACAGGCAGACTTGGAGAGCTGTGACAAAAGCTATCTAGCCCTCAAAGCCTAAAATATTTACTCTCTGTCCCTTTATAAAAAAAAGTTAGCTGGACCTTTGTCCTGTAAAACCTGGTTTCTCCAACTAATTAAACGCACGTAAACAAAGCAGCAATGAAACCAAAAATGAAAAGGAGGGGGAGGGGACTGTGTAGAGCTAAGGAGACACCAACCAAACGCCACGTGTGGACCTTGTTTGGGCCCCGAGTTAAACCAACCAACTTTTAAAAAGACACCTCTCAGACTATCAGGGATGTTGTAATATGGTATTAGCAGACATCAAGGGATGGTTCATTGTGTTCCATGTGACAGGGACATGGTTGTTATGTTTAAAGAAAAGTCCTTTTAAGTAAGAAATGCACATTGACATATTTAAAGGTGAAATGACATGCTTGAGATTTGCTTTTAAAATATTGCAGTAAAAAAAGTGTGTGTGGGGGGGGGGCGGGGCATGTATAGGAGGAACCAGGTGAGCCAAATGCTGACAATTGCTGAGGCCAAGAGATGGGTACAAAACCAAAGATACAAATGCAGTGATCTGAAGGGGTACCTGCACCCCGACGTTTATAGCAGCAATGTCCTCAGTAGCCAAACTGTGGAAAGAACCCAGATGTCCATCGACAGATGAAAGAAGATGTGGTATATATATACAATGGAATATTACTCAGCCATCAAAAAATGAAATCTTGCCATTTGCAACGATGTGAATGGAACTAGAGGGTATTATGCTAAGCAAAATAAGTCAGTCAGAGAAAGACAATTATCATATGATTTCACTCATATGTGGAACTTAAGAAACCAAACAGAGGATCATAGGGGATGGGAAGGAAAAATAAAACAAGATAAAGTCAGAGAGGGAGACAAACCATAAGAGACTTTAATCATAGGAAACACACTGAGGGTTGCTGGAGGGGAGGGACATGGGGGGATGGGGTAACTGGGTGATGGGCATTAAGGAAGGCACATGATGTAATGAGCACTGGGTGTTATGTAAGACTGATGAATCATTGAACTCTGCCTCTGAAGCTAATAATACACTATATGTTAATTCATTGAATTAAAAAAAAAAAAGAGATGGGTATGTAAGGCTTGATGATCTGGGTCTCTTTACTCTGGGCTATGTTTGAAAATTTCCACGTAGAAATTTATAAAAAAAAAAAAAAAGAAAGAAACAACTCATGAGTCCATTTAATTCAGGGTAGAAATTTTCCAAAATCATCTGTAATTATATAGCTGGCTATTAAACAATTTTGATGAGCAATTTTCAGGCCTCCTTTCAGTTTTAAATAATATTAGATAGTCCTCAGGAAATCAAAGAAGTGCAAAAATATTTAGTTGCAAGGACATTCATCATGATGTTTCTTTTTTTTTTAAAGTAGGCTCCACGCCCAGTATGGAGCTCAACATGGGGCTTGAACCCATGACCCTGAGATCAAGAGTCAGATGCCCAACTGAGCCACCCAGGCAGCCCATGATGTTTCTTAATATTAGCAAAAAATGGAGAAACCATCCAAATATCCGGCATTAGGGAATTGGTAACAGAAATTATGTTACATCCACACAATGGATGAGTGAATAATCATATAATTAAGTTTATACAAGAATATTTATTGACAGGGGAAGAGATTCACAATGGGTTCTTAAGGGAAAAAGCAGACAAAGAAACTGTGTTTCTAGGTTTTTTATAAATGACACTCTAGTATTATTATCTCTAACTGAGAGAAACAGATAAACCTACTTTTCTTCTTTCTCTCTCTCTTTCCTTCCCCATTTTTTGGGGCTTATCTATATTTTCAATATTTCCCTCTTAAAAAGGATATCTATTAGCTGTGTAACAAAGAAAGCCAATGGAAATATTGATTAGTATTAATAGTGGCCACAAGTGGATTGCTCAGAGTGGGTCTAGATCTGGGCTCAAATCCAAACAGAAGAGTTTCTCCTAAGGCAGTTCTGGAAGCTTTCTGGGCAGGCAATCTGCACCTGCTCAGGCCATGACCCCTGGACCCTGGCTTGATTTTTGAGGATGGCACAGAGCACAGAATTAAGTGGCCATCACTTTAATCTGGGTTTTTTGTTGGGTCCCTTCTAGCCTGTCTGCTCAGGGAACCCCTGGTCTGTTCCTAAAACTCCAACAGAGTTTTCAAGTCCAAGGAAGGGGTGGGAGATATGCAGGTGCCTTGGCCACAGACTGACAATTTTGGGGCCTGAGGGACCAATTCTGTTCTCTCTCCCCACCGAGTAAAGATTGCCCTAGATGGGGAGTGCCATTCTAAGGCGAGGACCCCTCAGTGAACTGGAATAGGGTTTTCCCATCTGTAGGTCCCTAGGGGTCCTTGGGAGGTGGGTCTGCAGCTATATTGCAAGAGGTCCCTGAATCCCTTTGCTCATTAAGAATTGTCTAGAGAATGAATAAAACGTGCAAGTATTTTCCAAATGCTAGCTGGATAATATTTTAATAAATAAAACACCAATTTATTTTAAAGTGTTGCTGAATTAATATAGCTTTTTATTATTATGAAGTTTTTCAATTAATAGGTGCTAAAATTATAGCTACCACTTAGGTGTGGGTCTGCAACCCACAGTGATATTCTCTGGTGGTGGGGGGGATAGGCGGGGTTCTCTTGGAGAACATTTTTATGTTCATATTTTTTTGTTAGCATATTTTTTTTTTACAAAATTTAATAATCCCAGGAATAAGCATATTCTGTTTCTTGTGTCGACAGTATTTTAATGACATCTATGTGATTTCAAGGCTCCTGCTTGCACTTATGCTGGCACCAGATGATGACTGTCCTGACGGGTCAATGTTTAATGTGCAAGGAGGTGTTTCTCAAACTGGGGGCCCGCAGTGGATTCTCGGAGAATGGGTGTGGGTCTAAAAGTCTAGTTAGTCCTCTTTATGCCAACCCTGGCTTCCGGGGGAAGCCCATTCAGTGTGGCGGCATAGACTGTCATGTGCCTAATGGCCACCAGATGGCGCCCCAGGCTACAGCTGCCTCCGGAGCAGTGGGGGCCCAGCCTCCCAAGTGGCATCAGCGCCCGGCCCCTTCCAGCCTCGAAGCCAGTTGCTCTGTCATTGAGATATTGGCCATAAAACACAGAAGCAACATGGAGGGAATATTTGTTTCTAAGGAAGCAGTTGCATTTTTTTTTACTCAGCATCCCGGAGTTCAAGGGAGAGCCCCGAAGGGACAATTTTCTCCTGGTCTTAATCCCTGAAGCTTTTCCTGGGGTGGGTCCAGGTGTCCGCAGCCCAAGCTTGGGAGGGGTTCTGGCTTTTACACCCTTCTTGGCTGCTTCTGACCTGTCTCCAGTGGCTTCCCCAGGGGGACCTGGTTCCTTTCAAGCCAGGTAGCTCACCAAGGCCCCAGCTCCCGGGGGTGGGGGTGGCCCCATTTTGGGGCGCTTTCCTCTCACACGTGTCTCCTGCCTTGGCCTATCTCTGCTCCCACGCCTGTTTACCCAGACCTGTCTGCTGTCCACCCGGTGGGCAGAGGGTCTAAGGTCTGGGTCGAATATTGTGCTAGAGTGGGGTCCTACGTCACAGCAAGAGCACCTCAGAGTCTCCACATGTCACCAACCAAAATGCCTCTTTCTTCTCCCCCGCTCCCTCCTGCATCCCTCCCTCCTCCGTTTTTCCATATCGACCCCCCCGCCCCCCACTCGGCCCAATTCAGTTCAAGCTAGCTCAGCCCTGCACTAGCTCTGCAGGTGGTCCCCCCAAGGCCGTGGCTTGGCATCCATACTTGCCCAGCTATCCCTAAAGCTGCCCTCCCCTTTTGCCTCTGTGGGGCCACAGCAGAGGGAGTACCTGACGGTCACTCGGGGGTCGTGGGTCACTCCGCACACCATGGAGGCCTGGGTACCCTTGATGACACTCTGGTCCTGGGGAGGCTTGGTGATGCGGGTCCGGGCTGAAAGACAACAGGGAAACAGGGTGGTGAGAAGGGGAGTAGATGCAGAGGGACAGGTGAGATGCAGGTGTGTGCAAAAGGCATCTTCAGGTGACCCGGGCCCGTGCGGCTGACTTCTATGGGCAGGGGAAGGCAGACCCAGCACGTGGATGGCTCTACCACGGTGGGTGACCCAGAATGCTAACAAGAACAACGTGCCTCTGTGGTACTCGCATTCTTGGAAGCCACGTTCAGAGTGGGGACTCATTTAATCTTCCCCCAGAAACCCTTGGGAGGGATGAAGAAATGGAAATCAGAGGATGACCAGCACAAGAGTGGTCCAGCCAGGGTAAAAATAGGATCGTCTGATTCCCCGTCTGCTGCGTCGCATGCCAGCCCACCGGTGCTCAGCCTCCACAGGGGGCCCATGGGCGTGTCTATCTTGGGTGCGGAGCCCAAGTGGTGCAATCTAACGATGCCAGGGGCTTGAGAAGTTTCCTGAGAGCTGGGCTCAGCACCCTAGCGTCCAGGGTCAAGTCTGGCTGGTAGCCTGTCCGGGTAAATACACTTGCAGTGGAACACAGCCATGCCCGTCGGCTGACGTATTATCCGCTGCTGCTTTTTTGATGAAAGAGACAAGTCAGTCGAGGAGCTGGGACCGAGGCCAGCTAGCCCTCAAAGCCAAAAATAGTTACTATCTGGGCCTCCACGTGGCACCGTCTGCAGAACCCTGGCCTTCCCGCGGCCCCGCTCCTCCGGATTCATCTGGCCCTGTCCTTCTTACAAGAGGCGCCCTGGTGAGACAGCCGTGCCGATGAGGAGGCGCTGGTGGTGAGAGCCCGTGCTCAGCACACACACACGCGCGGACGTGTGAAGTGTTCCCACTCTGCACACTCACCCCACACGACCAGGTCAGCCGAGGCTTCGTCGACCCCCCGAGAGTTGGTGGCCAAGCAGGTGTAGGTCCCGGCATCGGAGATGTGCGTGGGGCTGACGAGCAGGCTGCCGGACTCCAGCAGTGTGAATCGAGGCAGCTGGACAGAGCCACTGGCCAGGACGCGCTCCCCTGGAGGCGACACGGGGTGCGCTCGGGGTGGGCTCAGGCCGCGGCACGCAGCCCCCGGCTCTCTGAGACCTCGCGTCTCCTGTCCCCGGGCGGCTCTGGGCCGGCGCTCTCAGGCGGGCCCCCAGCTTTAGAAATGCCGGGAGGGCCAGGCCGGGGTCGGGGCTGAGGCCCAGCTAGGTTTCTGACATGGAGATGGGCACAAGGGCACTCGGTCACAGAGCCCGGGTCTCCTGGCGTCTCTCCCCCCACCGTGCCGTCTGCCCTTCACCCGAGAAGGCCAGGGACTGTCTCCTGATGCAGCCAGGCACAGCTCTTGGAGACAGCTGGTCCCGGGCCGGGGGGAGGGGGGGGCAGACAGCTCTGACAAGGTGGTGACGGGCATCCTGCCGCAGGATGCTTCTGGAGAGTCACCTTCAGGAGAGCAGAAGAAAGTGACGGGAGCGGGGGTGGGAGGGACGGGGGCGGGGGCAGCATTGCCTTGCGGTGGGACCTGGGGAGGCCTGCTGCCTGGGGCTGGGGTGCGGGCATGTGCCCCGTGGAGGAGCCCCACAGTGCAGGTTTTGGTCACTGTATCTATTTTATTCTATTTCTTTTTTTTTAAGGTTTTGTTTATTTGGGGGGGCGGGACACAGAGGGAGAGGGAGAAGCAGGCTCCCCGCTGAGCACACAGCTGGACTCCGGGCTGGATCCCAGGACCCTAAGATCATGACCTGAGCCGAAGGCAGATGCTTCATCGACTGAGCCACCCAGGTGCCCCGAGAGCTATTTTAAAGAAACTCTTCCCCGTCTGTACAGAGGGGCGTTTCCACGTGCAAGCCTGCGGGTGTGTCCATCCGCACACACGGCCAGGAACCCCAAACTAGTGAGCGTGGCGGGTGACGGTGCCTGTGTCCCTACGTGTGCTGGCTGCGCTTACACTCATTCCGCAAACACTCACCGAGCCACGGCCATGTGCCAGACCCTGTCCTAGGCCCAGGGAGACAGCCGTGGACAAAGCTGAAACCCCTGACTTCGGGGGGCGGGGGGGTCAGGCAGTAGGCGGCATGATAGGCAGGTAATCTTGTGTATTAGGAGGTGAAGTAAAGCGGCGGGGGGAGGGGGACGGGTCATGGGGAGGCCTGTGTACACGGGGAGAGCGGGGAAGGCGAGTTTTGGAAACAGGAGTGGAGAGGGCACATGGGGCAGGACCGCTTCAGCTCTGCTGGTGCAGAGCCCTCTGGAGCCCTGTGTCGCCGGGGAGGACGGACGCCAACCCCCCCACCCCGCCGCCTGCAGTCACGGCCACCACCACAATATGATCAAGCAGCTGTCATTCATCGGGCTTCCCTGCTGCCTGGGCACGGTGCAGGCTCCTCACGCGCATGCTCCTGTTTCGTCCTCATGCCAGCCCGGGATATGTGTACTACGGTCCTCGGTTTACAGATGGGGACCCTAAGGCTCGGAGTGAGTAAATAATTCACCCAAGGTCCACAGGTGTCAGAAGATGCAGAGCTGGGCCTTGAGCCCAGCAGGGTGGCATGCGGTGCATCCTGTGGTGTGAGAGATGGATGCCCTCCTGGAGTGTGCAGTGCACGACCTTCACAACCGTACACAGGGAACCCGACCTGGCTGGCTCCAGAACGGAGCTCTGAGGACTGCCCTAGATGGTCACAGGGTCACACCCTCCAAAGGAGATCAGTCCCCTCTACCTTTCTGCCAAGTGATGGCCGGCCGGGGCGCCCCCGAAGTCTCGCAAGCCAGGACCACTGACATGCCATCGATCACTGTGCTGTCCAAGGGGCCCCTGGTGATGTTGGGGGCGATGCCTGCAAAAGGAGACAGTGGAGCCTCTTAGCTACACCCTGGAGTAGCCCCCACAGCCAGAGGGCCAGGTCCTTGTCCTGCCCCTGCTACCCTGGCTGCTGTGGGTCCCACCGCAAACAAGGTCGCAGGTGTCCTGATGGGGCCCCTGAGGGCTCCCTGTACCCCCCGCCCTGTGGGAGGACCCAGGCTACACTACTCCCCCAGCCTTGGTTCTTAGGTCTCCGTTTGGGGGAAACCGAGGACCCTGAGGGCAGCTCCCACCCTCCATGACAAGGTAAATGGGATCCGTCCTTCATCAAACATGATGTCGAGGCGTCGAGGCTCCAGTTTCTTAAGAGAAAAAGTGGTTATGGCCAATAGAAGAACATGACCCACTCTGCACAAGCCTTGGCCCTGGAGAGTCCACAGCCTGGCTGAGCTGTGGTTCTTCAAGGCTAAGTGCAGCCTTCTTGCTCTGGGCTTGCCTTCCCTAGCCCAGCCCTCAGGGAACCGTCTGGTCGGACGTGCATGGGGGCGGAGCTTAGGGAGGGACGAGCACCAGCTTCCCTGGCACTCATGAGAAGCAAGAAGCAAGATGGCAGCCCTTCTGCCCTGACTCTCGCCCTCTGCTCCGTGGCTGCCCTGTTTGGGGGCCTCTGTGGGTCTGGGTGATGAGCCTGGAGGGGCTCAAGGAGGCCCATGACCATACGTCCCGCCTTTGGCGGCTGAGACAGGGAGCCCAGCGTCGCTCTGCACGTGCCCAGAGCCCGGCTGTCTACGGTGTGACCACTCACGGAGCATTTCGAGCTCATGCAACTCCATTAAGAGGGCAGGAGAACTATTATAACCACCAAAAGAGACTCCAAGAGGGCAAAAAGTCCGAAGTGGGGACTGAGATTCAAGTTCTGGCTCCCTTTGGGAATTAAGTTTCTCCGCTGGGACACTGGGACGGGGCGGCTTCAGCCCTGCCCGGGAAGCCAGGGACAGGTTGGATGACAGAGCAGGGCCTGGGGTTTCACAGCTGCTTCTCTCAAAGAGCCAGCGAAGTCGCCCTTGGCTCAGGGTTCCGGAGCACCAGACTGGGGCTGTGAAAGCCGGGGACAGCCACCCCGGCTGCCCAGGGACGGTCTTCTGGCATATCCTCTCCCTGCAAAATGCAGCATCTTTTCTCAAGAGGCTGCTGGCTTGGAGGAAAGCGGCGTCCTGGGCGGGAGGGACACAGGGGCAGGGCAGGGCCAGCTTACTGGTGACGGCCAGGTAGGTGGAGGTCTGCACCTCGCCGGCCCCGTTGCGGGCAAAGCACTGGAACATGCCCGTGTCGTCGGGGAGCAGCCCGCTGATCTGCAGGCCCCCGTCACCACGCTGCCGGAAGCGGCTCAGCCTCTCCACCTCCACCACGGCCGCGTCCTTGTACCAGCTGATGGAGGGCGGAGGTACGCCTGGGGGGACAGACGTGGGCCCACAGTTAGCCCACCTCCTGGCTCCCTCCATCCCGCCTCTGAGCCTGGAAGTCGGCAAGGGGTGTGTGTGGGGGGGTCCCAGTGTGTCTTGGTTTCTAGAACCTTCTCAGAGGTGCCACTTAATGGTCTTGGAAGAGGTGAAAGATGTTCTCAGCATGGCATTTCTTAAGTTCTTTATAACAGCAGGGGTTCCAAGAAAATTTAGCTTGATTAGTTTAGCTTGGAAATGCTGGACAGGACACATTAATTTTTTTTTTTAACTGCCATTTAATTTAGCAGAACTTGTGGTATGTTCTGGGAACCTCCAACCGGGGGTTGGTTTCCCAAACTCACATGACCACAGAGTCCCGTGTCAAAGAGCATGAGGAAGGGGGTAGTGTTCCTCAGGCGGCCCTTGGGAGCCCCCTCCTACCTGGTCTGCAGAGGGAGGTGAACGGGGGCTCCCCATCTCTCAGCCTTGCCCAAGTCATACACCCTTGGCCCGGCATGGTCTTCCTGCAGGTACCCCCAACCTCCTCCTGCCCCGGGGCTCCGCTCAAAGGCGACTTCCCCAGAGGAGCTCCTGCTCTCTGTTCAAAAGAGCCCCCCGTCGCTCCAAGCCCCCTAAGCCTGCTCGCTTCTCCCTTCTCCTTCCCAGCCCTTCTCCACGCTGACATTCTAGGACACTGTATTTCACTATTCCACGGGGCACACTCTTCCACGTAACACCTCTGTGATCAGGACATGTCTTACTATCGAAAGCATGTCATAATTTCATTGACAGTCTTTTTTCTTTCTTAGTGGCACATAAAATCATGGGGCATCTCACAACCCATTTTCGATGAAATGAAATAAGGTATCTTTGTTTATTGGTTTGTCTGCCTTCCTCTTAAGAATGTAAGTTTTGGGGTTGCCTGGGTGGCTCAGTCGTTAAGCAGCTGCCTTTGGCTCAGGTCATGATCCCAGGGTCCTGGGATCCAGCCCTGTATCGGGCTCCCTGCTCAGTGGAGAGCCTGCTTCTCCCTCTCCCTCTGCTGCTCCCCCTGCTTGTGCTCACTCTGTCAAATAAAATAAAATGTTTTTTTAAAAAAAGAATGTAAGTTTTGTAACAGCAAGGCTTTGGCTGTTTGGTTCAGTCTACACCTCCCTAGCCCAAGAGGAGTATCGGCACATTGGTAAAGCCTCCAAAAAACAGTTGTTGGGTGAATGAATGGAGCTTTCCCTTCCCTTTGTGTGGTCTCAGAAGGGGAGTCCTTACTCACGCCCTCCATGGACACCCTCCTCCTGCCTGAGCTACATTCTGCCCCTTTGCTCACAATCAGACCACGGGCCATGGTGCATGCTCTCTACCTCCCATGCGATCACCCCAGACTTCACCCCGGTTTCAGGCTGTCCTGTAGCTCAGCTGGGCCAGAAAGAGGGAGGCTGGGGGTGGGGAAAGAGGAAATTCTTCAGGAATTCTGACAAAGGGGGGTTAAGCAGAGAGAGTAGGGGAGGAAATGGAGCAAAATGACCCAGAAACCAGGCGGAGCTCATGAGATCCATCTCAGGCGAGATGTACCCAAGTTCTAGCAGTTCTGGCATTACGGTAATTTGGCATTGTCTACAACTCCCAAATTATGGGCAATTTCAGTCTGTCACCTATCCTGAAATTACGGTAATTTGGATTCATTTGTAACCCTCGAGTTATGGTAACGTGGGTTGATTTCCAGTCCTGAGATTATGGTAATTTGGCCTGTTTGTTTCCTGGGGTTTCTGCTCACTGCCAGACTGGCTCCCTGCTCAGTGATGCTCCCTGGAGAAGGAAATGGAATTTAGAAAAGTTTGTGACAGGGACAGGAAGGGCTAGAGGTCTGGGGCGGGGGGTCCTTGTTCCCCTTTGACCCCGCCACTGTGTTACCTTTGGCCCGACAGGGAATGTCCACCACTTTCTCCATCTCTGCTGTGATGTGTCTCTCTGGCTCCTTGACAAACTGAGGCGGTTCTGCAGGAGGAAGGACCAGGGGAGGGGCTCAGCGCCATGCTCCTCTTGATACAACCACTGCTCGGGTCACCCTTAAGAAGGCCCCAGCCCATCAAACTCAACACCCAAAGAACAAGTAATCCAATCAAGAAATGGGCAGAAGACATGAACAGACGACATCCAAATGGCCAACAGACACATGAAAAAGTGCTCAACATCACTCGGCATCAGGGAAATCCAAATTAAAACCACAATGGGATACCACCTCACACCAGTCAGAATGGCTAAAATTAACAAGTCAGGAAACGACAGATGTTGGTGAGGATGCGGAGAAAGGGGAACCCTCCTACACTGTTGGTGGGAATGTAAGCTGGTGCAGCCACTCTGGAAAATAGTGTGGAGGTTCCTCAAAAAGTTGAAAATAGAGCTACCCTACAACCAAGCAATTGTACTACTAGGTATTTACCCAAAGATACAAATGTAGGGATCCGAAGGGGCACGTGCACCCCGATGTTTATAGCAGCAATGTCCACAATAGCCAAACTGTGGAAAGAGCCAAGATGTCCATCGACAGATGAATGGATAAAGAAGATGTGGTGTATATATATACAATGGAATATTATGCAGCCATCAAAAGGAAGGAAATCTTGCCATTTGCAATGATGTGGATGGAACTGGAGGGTGTTATGCTAAGCAAAATAAGTCAATCAGAGAAAGACAAGTATCATACGATCTCAATGATATGAGGAATCTGAGAAACAAGACAGGATCATAGGGGAAGGGAGGAAAAAATGAAACAAGATGAAACCAGAGAGGGAGACAAACCATAGGAGACTTAATCTCAGGAAACAAACTGAGGGTTGCTGGAGTGGTGGGGGGTGGGAAGGATGGGGTGGCTGGGTGATAGACACTGGGGAGGGTATGTGCTATGGTGAGCGCTGTGAATTGTGCAAGACCGTTGAACCTCAGATCTGTACCTCTGAAACAAGTAATACATTATATGTTAAAAAAAAAAAAAGAAGAAGAAGATAGTAGGAAGAGAAAAATGAAGGGGGGAAATCGGAGGGGAAGACGAACCATGAGAGACGATGGACTCTGAGAAACAAGCTGAGGGTTCTAGAGGGGAGGGGGTTGGGGGGAGGGGTTAGCCTGGTGATGGGGATTAAAGAGGGCATGTGTTGCATGGAGCGCTGGGTGTTATATGCAATGACTCATGGAACCCTACATCAAAAACTAATGATGTAATGTATGGTGACTAACATAACATAATAAAATTAAAAATAAATTAAAAATTAAAAAAATTAAAAAAAAAAAAGAAGACCCCAGCCCTACGGCCCCTTCCCCCTGGGCGGGGACCCCCAGCAGCCCTGCCCCATCTCACCCAGCACAGACAAGTAGGCTCCTCGGACGACGGAGGGGACGCTACTGCTGCGCAGGACAGCCTCGCACTCATAGTAGCCGGCGTCGCTGCCCGTGGGGCTGGGGACGGTCAGCCGCCGGTTGTAGTCGCTGATGCCGCCCGACAGCGGCACCCCATCTTTCTTCCAAATGATGTGCAGCTTGATCAGGGGCCTGGAGGGCGAGAGCGAAGCGGGCTCTCAGCCACAGGGGCCCAGGACAGGGGTGGGAGGGAGCGCAGGCCAGGGCCTCAGCCCCCACCTCTTCGAGGTGCAGCACTCCGGACCTTGGTTTCCTCGTCTACAAAATGGGACAGCTGTGCCCCCGAGGGCTTGTGCTGCAGCTGGATGCTCTAATGCAGGGGAGGCATCTGGAGGCCAGGCCGGCACTAACTTGGTGCGCGGGGCCCCCAAGGACAGGAGCTGCCGGAGCCGTGCGTCTCGCTCTTCTGCCGCCTGGCGCGGCGCCCCGTCCGAACGGGAGCCAGCAGGCAGCACAGCGTTTCAGGCGCGGCGACATGACGAGGAGGAGCGCGAGACGAACACCCAAGGTCTGAAGAGGGAAAGGCAGGCAGACGGACATACCTGCCCCCCAACTCAGAGGGTGAGTCGCCACCCCCATCACCGACCCCGGCCCCTCAAGACCCCGAGACTGGGTTTGGCCTGCTCTCCTGTTCATTTTAGTTTTATATTTTTAAAAGACTTATTTATTTGAGAGAGAGAGAGAGAGAGAGAGAGCACTCATGCGTGAGCACGAGCAAGGGGTGGGGGGCGGGCAGAGGAGAGGGAGAATTTCCAGCAGACTCTGCACTGAGTGTGAAGTCCAATGCAGGCGTCGATCTCACGACCCTGAGATCACAACCTGAGCCGAAACCGAGAGCTAGAGGCTTAACTGGACGCTTATCCGACTGAGCCACCCAGGCTCCCCGTGGCCTGCTCTCCTGTTTAGCGCTGGGCGCATCCTCAAGGGGCCTGTGTCAGCTGCACAAGGTGTGCAGAGGGGTCCCGTGGAAAAGGGTCCCGTGGTCGAGTATTGTGGGCCACACTGGCTCGAGGGCCATTAGGCAGGTTCTGGGCTGCAGGTCTTCTCCGCGTCCTTAGTGAGCTCCACACCAAGGCCTTTCCCACCCTCACGGGGAACCTGTGTCTCCAGGAGCGCATGCATAGGAACGCTGCTACAGGACTGCTCTCCGGGACCCTTCAACAGGAGGTGACCCTGGGGCCCTTGGTCTGACTCCCCACCCATCACATGCGAGCACCTTTCCTGAGTACTTACGAGGTGGGTTCAGCACTCCACCTACACGCCTTACCAGGGAGGTGCGTGCTCAAATCATTCCCATTTTACAGCCGAGGAGACTGAGGCCCAGAGCATGGCAATGGGCCTGGGCCTCGGGGGGGTGGCCTATTCTATTGCCACCCTGCTGTTGGCCCGCTGGGTGACCTTGGGCAGGTTGCTTGCCCTCTCTGGGCTTCGGGGTAGTTGTGGGAGGAACAGAAATCATGCGGGAAGTACAGTACAGCGCCCACATGTGATGAGGCTCGGTAATTACTGAACTGTTTCCTGCGTAAGGGAAGTGAGGGTCGTGCGTGGCCAGGAAGGGGCTGCAGATGGGTCTGACCCCAGGTCTTCCCTCCTGCCAAGGCCCCCACACGAGCCCTCTCCCAGCCCTGCGTCCCTGTCATAGCTGCCTGCACACAAGGACCAAAACTGCCCCTTCCAGATCGCCCTCAGGGCCATAACTGAGGCGTCGATACCCTGAGCTGCGATCTGCTGCCCTGTAACTTCCCCCTCCCCCCAGGCCCGGTCTCTCCCCTCAGGCCACAGAGAACGAGCCAGCCCGTCCATGGGTCACCCCTCCTCCAGGGTAAACGCCCCATCTCCTTTCCTGGGTCCTCACGTGACACTTGCAGACCTCCCTGAACTCGGGCTGGTCCCCTTGGAGCCCACAGGTCAGGAGCGCTGGCTGGAGTTAAAGGTGCAGGGGAGCGGGGGGGGGGGAACGTGCTACCCACCTGGCATTGGCCACACACTCCATGGTCACCTCCGAGGTCCCGGCCACCACGCTGGTGTTCTTGGGAGGAATGATGATGGTTGGGGCGATGGGGTCTGCAGGCCCCCCGACATCTGGGGAGAGGTCAGGGGATAGCTGGAGACAGAGGGCGGAAATCCTGTCTCCACTCAGGAGACCTTGGTCCTCATGGAGTGGGGCAGGTGACCACGGGGCACCGACCCAAGCAGCATGACCCCGGGGTCCCTCTCACCTCTCCTCCTCCCTCTGGTCATGGGCATCTGCAGTGTCCAGCGAGCGCCCACTGGAGACCTCCAGAGCCCTCCCCACCTTCCTTTCACATAACATACCCTCCCCCTTAGTCCCTTGTCCTGTCCGTGCCTTCAAAATCCTTCCCTCCATCCACATTTATCTTATTAGCTTACTTCTTCACTGGCCCCCTCTTCCACCTGAATGCAAACTCCCTGTACTGGGTTGAATAGTAATCCCCCCAAATTCATGTCCACGGCAGCTGTGGATGTGACTTGCTTTGGAAATAGGGTCTTTGCAGGTGTGATCAAGTGAAGATGAGGTCCTTCTGTATCCGGGTGGGCCCTAAGGCCGATACGACATGTCCTTACAAGAGGAGTGAAATGGAGACACAGACACATGGACATACAGGGGAGAAGGCCAGGTGAGCACGGAGGCAGAGACCTGGAGTGATGTATCTCCAAGGCAAGGAGGAATGCAAAGGATTGCCAGCCACCACTAGAAGCTGAGAGGCAAGAAAGGATCATCCCCTAGAACCTTCAGAGAGCACACAGGCCTCCTGACACCTCAATTTCAGACGTCTGGCCTCTAAAACTGTTAGAGAGTACATTTCTGTCGTCACAAGCCCCCCAGTTTGTAGGATTTTGTTACAGCAGCCCAAGGAAGCTAATACATTCCCCGGGGCAGGAACCTCACGAATCCTTGCCTTGGGCTGAATTAGGTCTCCTCCAAATTCGTATGTTGAAGCCCTAACCTCCATGTGACTATTTGGAGTTGGGGTCTTTTGTCGGTCATCGGCTTAAGTGAGGTCATAAGGGTGGGGCCTTAATCCAACAGGGCCGGTGCCCTGATCAGAAGAGAAAGAGACACCACAACTCTGTCTCTGCCACGTGAGGACACAGCAAGAAGGCGGCTGTCTGCAAGGCAGGAAGAGAGGCCTCAGCATAACCCAACCATGCTGGTCCCTTGACCTTGGACTTCCTGAACCGAGAGAGGTCACCACTGTGCTGAAGCCCCTGGTCGGGTAGCCTGTTACGGCAGCCCGCGCTGAGACAGCCTTGCTCACGCCTCCTTCTCCAGCACCAGGGAGACGTCTGCACATAGCAGGGGCTCACGTATATTTGTTCGGTGAAGGCACGAATGGACCAGGGCTAGCCCTGCACCAGTTCAGGATCGGTGATTGAAATGCAAGAGAACATATCACGAGTGGGCTTTATCAACACAATACCCCAAACTCCTCTAACAGAGGCAGTAGCTTCGTCTTTTGTATTTTTTTGAGTTCTTTAAGAAGTGGCCAGGCTCTTGGTGGGTCAGCACAGGCCCGATATTGGCAGAAACTCCAATATTCTCCATGCACCTGCTCCAGGGCTCCTGGAAGTAGAGCCACAGAGGGCTTTTTCTCTCACGAAAAATCCATCCAGTTGGCTCCTTCCCAGGAGGTTCTGGAGGCAGCCGACTATAATGACCTGCACAGCCCTGGGGTGGGGGTGCGGTGGGGAACAGTGACAGGACATCCTTTATGGGGAGAGCATGTCACGGCCCCACTGCCGCTCTGGGCCACCCCGTTCAGCCCTGGGCAGGTTTTCTTGCCTGGACTTCAGGCTTTGCTAGAAAAGTGAAAAAAATTTAAAAAATAAAGTAAAATGAAGAAGGAAGAAAGGAAGCATATAAAGTAAAATAATTGCAACAATATAAAAGCCTCATGTAGGTGCCATAAAGAGCGATCGGATTGAAAGGTGCTGATATAGCTGAATCCATAAAAGTGTGCTCTAAGTTGTTTATTACATGCCGGGGCGCGCAGGTACCACGGCCCAGATTAATGGGGCAGGAGGAGGAGACAGACAGTTAGAGCCCAAGCGACATGCCCCACTGTGGAGCGAGGTAAACAGAGCCCTCGGAGTTTAAAAATAGGAGGGCCACCCCAGGGCCTCAGGGCAACTCGTTGGGTGGAGGGGAGACTGACACCCATCCGGGGACCCTGGAGGTCATGCCTTGGTCCTGGCAGCGGCCCTGGGGCTCGAGGGTAGGGACCAGCCATGGTTGGGGACCCCTGGACCCAGCGATGGAGGGCTGGGGGGTCAGGAAGACCTGGTTCAAAACCTTGCTCCGCCCCAGCCATCCTGCAGTGGTGCAGTGTGGGGGGTGGGGTAGAGGGTGTCTCAGCTGGGTCTTGATTTTCTCCGGGGCAATATGGGGATAAAAATGACTGCATCGCAGGGTTCTGTGAGTTCAGCCCCTTGCTCAACAGATCTTTTCTGGGTGAGGGCTCAGTCCCTTCCAGACTGTGCCTGGTACCAGGGATTCCCCACTGAGTGAGGCGGGTAGGGGTCTGTCCTCATGGAGCGCACGGTCTGGATCTCAGATCAGTGCTTAGACATTTATCGGATTAGAGCTGATGGGATGGATGCTGGGAAGAAGGGCCTCGGTGGGGGTGGCCAAGCTTGTCTGGGGTGAGCGCAGAGTACCCGGTGCTGAGTAAGTACTCAGTAAATCATAGTCTGTCCTCCTTGGGGTGTACCTGCCTATGCTCGGGGACAGCTTCCTTGTCTCCCACCTTCCACCCGCCCAAACCACGTGATGGACCCAGAGACCACCAGAAGGTGAGAGTCCACAGACCCTCCAGGGCCTTCCGACTGAGGGTAAGAGTTCCCACTCATCCGGCCCCTTCCCGGCACTCTGCTGAACCTTACTCCCTCATCACAATGGCCACCAGCCACCGGATGCCGGTCATGATTGTCATCCACAATTTACAGATGAGAAAGCCAGAGACATTAAGTAGTTTACTTCCCAGTGACAGTCGCTAATGAAGGACAAAACCAGGAATGGGATCAGGTCTCCGGGGCTGCAAACACGCGCCATTAACCACTCCCCAGATCATCTCTCTGGCTCAGTCCTTGCTCGGGCGCAGAGGGAAACAAATCTCCCTTTTGGCTGAGGTCCGCTCTGCTAGAAGTTGTCTGAACTACCTCTGAGCACCCCCTCAGCCCTGGTCCCTTTCCCCCGGCCCCCATGCATGCCTTCTCCTTTCCCCGCCACCCGTGACCTCCTGGTTGCAAGTCCCCTTTTCTCCACTCTGATTCTCTTTGATTGCTCCGGACATTTAGCTCTGTGGACCCCTTTCTCCAACACCCCTTTCCCTGAGCTTCCAGGACCCACCAACTACACTGTGCCTCACACAGTTCTCTCCGTCTCTGGTCTCCGGAAGTGAAGAAGCCAATGGTCCTTGTCCCTCCCACCCTAACCCCCAGTTCCCTGGCTCCCCCTGATCTCACCAGCCTCCTATTCTGGTGTGGTGTGAAGGTAGAGAAGGACAGCTTGGGGTGGACTGGGGACGTCAAGACGGCCCTGGGTGGCACGGACTTGGCTCCAAGCAGGACACACCTTGCTGACAGGTGCTCTCTGCTGGGGGCCCTGTGCTGGCAGCTCCTTGCTCGCCAGGTCTTCGGATGACCAGCTGGGGTGAGGAGGACAGCGGACCATGCTTGGGGATGGAATGCAGGACATCTGCCTCATCGGACTCATGCTCTGGGCAGTGGGGTGAATGGGGCCCAAAGGTCAAGCCAGAAAATCACATGCAAAGCAGAGCAAGGAGGAGAGTTATCTTCCATGTGAGTGCCTGCCGTGGACAGGACCCAGAGCTGAGAAAGCACAGAGGCTCTCCACACAGAGACAAAGTTGGATCCTGCTGCCCTGGGGTGATTCTGGTAACAGGCACCAGGAGGGGACACCACTGTGATGCATTCTCCTGGGGTCACCTCATCGAATCCTCCCAACTACACTTTTTCCAGAGGTACCAGGAAACAGAGACTCAAGGACCACGTGACTCACCTGGGCCACAGGTCAAGTGTGTGGGGGGGTGGAGCAGGGAGGTAAGCTGCTCCCCTCTCCTGGGCAGGCATCCAACATGGGGGCCATGAACCACAGGTGGCTAGGAGCTCTTAAAATGTGACTGGCGCCCCTTTGATTTAATGGGATTTAATTTGATCTAATTTACATTTAATTAAAAACAGATCCCCAAATCAGTTATTAGAACACTTTTAAGTATGTGTAGAACAACTCGGGTATCCAACATCACCTTTCCAGCTGTAAATTTGATGAAGTCTAAATGCAGATCACATATTTCAGATGAAAATTGAGCAACCAAAAGATGTGCTCCAAGTATAAAATACACAGAGATTTCGAAGACTTAGTAGGAAAGAGAAGCCCAGCATAAAGTACCTCATTAATATTTTCTGTCGATTGTATGTGAAAATGGTAATGTTTTGGATATGTTGGGGCAAATAAAATACGTTAATAAAATTAATTTCCTGTTGCTTTTTCCTTTTTTAAAAATGAGGCTACTGGCAAATTGTAAATTACCCCATTCCTGAGTGTGGGGCCACAGTCCAGGCTTGACAGTCTGTGTGAGGTCATCAGGGTGACCCCTGGGCAGGGGTCAGCTCCCAACTCCAGGGGGGGCACTGGCTTTGTTCTTAACTTCTGTATTTCTGAAGAGCATGGGCATCCCTCCACCCCACCTCCCCGCCCCAGGGCCTCTAAGAAATAGAATTGCCCCGGAGGGCAGAGGAGGGGGGAACAGAGGGAGGGGCCAGCCTCCCCGAGATCAGGGAGGGGGGCTGGAGCTGGTGGTCGGTAAAGTGGCAAGTGCTCCTGGTAAACTGGCTGGCAGGCAGGCGGGCTGGGGAATTTTGTGTCAGTGACATGAACAGGGTTTTGAAGTGCAATCACTTGTGGGAGGAGAAATTAGCTGAGAATCAGCTGATTCTGCTCTTAATCCAGCACAAATCGCCGCGTGAGAACAGAAGACAAGGAGAGATGGGGTGGGAGAAACAGACAACCGGAGGAGGCTTGGGTAGACACGGGGGTCCGGAAGGGTCCTACCCGCCTCCCTCGGGCCAGATGGAGGGTTGGGGTGGGGAGCTGAGATGGAGCAGAGAGTGAATGACATCCACAGCCTGCCTGCAGGGTTGCTGGCTTAAGGCCGTGAGGAGGAGGTTGGGTGTTGGGGAGGAGCACAGAGTGGGGGGCTCCAACCCCTGGTCCCAGGGTAAATTGAGTCACCTTGACTCAGACCGTGAACTTTGCCTCTTCCCCAGTGACTGAATTCTATTAGACTCCAGGTATCTGATCACTGGAGAATATAGGGGGGCCCAGGTCAATGTCAGAGGTCACCCTTGTGACCCTGATAGGTCAGTATCCTGAATGGAACCCTCCTCTGGGCATTCAGGTGTCTTTCTAGGCCAACTGGAACTTGGGGCTGGGGAAGGGGATTAATTCCAGGGATATGGGAAGGGGTTCTGCTGGTGCTCAGAAGGCCTAGGAATGGACACGGTAGGGCTGAGGAATGTTCTGGGCTTTCCAGACACCGGCAGACAGAGGCAGGGATCAGGGGAAGGACAAGGGAAGGCCCCATGCAGACCCACACTCATGTCCTGCTGCAGGCGGCTGTGTCCCCACGCGACCATGCATGATAAATGAGACTTGCTTTTGGGGCAGGAGTGGTACAGATGTGGAGGGACGTGAACATCTGGCCCCCCAGCTTGCGTGGTTGTTCGGCTGCTACGGCAAGCTCGGGTAACCACGTACTCGGCGAGGCTTCCGGGCCTGGGCCGGCTGCCGGAGCAACCCCACCCGCCGTCTCTCGCCCAGGGACAGAGCGCAGAGGGAGGGGGCCAGGCTGGCTGGCGAGAATCAGGCCAGGGAGGGCGTCCCAGCATTTCCATCAGGGATCAGACACCTGCCTTCAGTCTCGGCTAGACGAATAAATACCTCTTTGCCAAAGGAGACCCAAGGAGCCACCCCTTTCCATTTGCTAACATCTGTTCTCTGCCACTGGGGAGAGCTTGGCCCATCTCTTCCAGGGCGCTGGGTGGTTTCTGGGATGGGCAGAGAGGCAATTTTAGGCAGAAGCCTGGGCGGAGAGCCTGTGTTCCCACGAGTGGAGACAGCCTGGCTCTGAGTAGTGCTTTGATGGACCAGCTGAGTAGAAGCTGTGAGTGCAGTTCTCTTGAAACAAGCTCCCCATCTCCTGCATGCTCTCCCTGTCGGCACCTGAGCCCCAGAGGTGGCCGTAACCCACACATGCATACTCTCTTC
This sequence comes from Halichoerus grypus, assembly GCF_964656455.1. Lineage (NCBI taxonomy): Eukaryota > Metazoa > Chordata > Mammalia > Carnivora > Phocidae > Halichoerus > Halichoerus grypus. Next base: position 202,074,865 of record NC_135713.1, read on the forward strand.
TGCATCCCACACCGTCTCTGGGCCTCCAGCAGCCCTGCTCACAGCCAGCTCAGCGTCCCCTCCCCTGATGCGGGAACTCAAGCTTTGTCATGGGAACGGGCTCCAGCACTCAGCTCCCTCCTCGCTTCTACCCTCACACTCCCAATGCTGGGGCTCCTCCTCCTATTCCTGGGAGGCCCCTCCGCTGCCCTACTCTAGCCTCCCACCTCTGCCACCACTCCGTCTTCCCAATGACCCCCTGGAGCCCCATTCCCAAGATTTAATGACACGCTCCTCCATCCGTCCCAGGCCCAGCCGCTTACTTACTCTCCACGGCAAGAGTGATGGGCTGGCTGGTCTTGTTATCCCCGTTCTTGTCATTAACAGCCTGCACGTAGTAGCGGCCTGCGTCGGGAGCCACCGTTGACAGGATGACGAGGGTGTTCTCCAGGGTGATGGCTCTGCGAAGAGGAAAAGGATCTGTCTGACAGGGGCCCAGGGGCTCTGAGCATCGGAGGATGGGCACGGGGACAAGAAGCTGGTGGCCCCCGGAGCCCCTCCTCCAGCCCAGCTCCCAGGACCACTGACTGCCTCAACTTCAGCATGCTCTGTTTGCCGAGAATCCCAACATGCTGCCAGGGTTGGGGTCAGACCCAAACCCAGCAATGTGCACATAGGTCCGAGACCGTCCCCGTTGAAGCTTCCCAGCCCCCACCCCACACCTGGCCCTGGGCGTCCGAGCCCCCACGGCCTTCTGTCCTCTCCCACATCACAACTTCGATGCTGAGTGTGACCCTCTCTCACCAGGAGGGTCCAACGCCAAAGAAATCCATTCAATGGAATGAATGAACGAGGAACGGATGATGAGCAATGATCATGAATTTAGAAATGAAGAGGATCATTCCAGAATCAATGCCTTAACCTAATTCTACGTTTGTTGGGATTGATTCCAAAGCCACAGGTGGCCTGTAACACCGATGACGGGGGTTCCTCTGTCCCCCAGTCCCCTCTCAGGGTGTCAGGTGCTCCCTTCCCGAAGCTGGTCAACAAGGATGGAGACTGGCTGTGGGCTGAGGGGGCAGGAGGAAGGAGGCCAGCTGGGCGGTGGGGTGCAGGTCCCCTCTGCTGGGGTCCCACCATGCAGCCCCGCAGCACCTGGTCTGCAGGCAGGGAAAGGGGCCGGTCCAGGCGGGAAGCTGAGGACCCCATCTGATGCGGGGGAGACAGCCCCAGGAGCGCTGCCCACGCCCGCTCTGCCCGGCTCCCCCTCTCACCCGTTCTCTCGATGACAAACAAAACCATTAGTTTGTCAAGTCTATCTCGGATTTTAATGTGATGTGCCCGAGACAGCTGTTAAACATCCTTAATGTTAGTTTAACAAGGACAGACCCAGTTGAATTCTTTTCAAATTTTCCCATTAGGTGAATGTTACAGAGTTTTAAACAGGCTCTCAAATAAACATCCCCGCTGATGCCTCTCTAGCTGGGCTGTGCTGGTGTCCCCTCTCTCCTGGTTTTGGGGGGGTTCATGGGCTGAGTCTCACACCGTCAGTGGAGCTCTGGGAAGTAGGAAGGGAAAGCCCTCTCCCCCCAGTTCTTGGGTACCCTAATGATATTTTTTGTTTTTTTCTGGAGGAAAACCCCTCTCCAGCTAATGAGCTGATGGAAAGTAAGATAAAGCCAGGCTAAAATATTTTAAAAGTGACAAGCTGGGACAGGAACAGGGACCGTTTCCCTACAAGGAAGTCTCCTGCAGAGGTCCTTGTCCTTTAGTGCAGCTTGTGGGGCAGGCCAGGGTCGGGGAGGAAGGCTGGGCCATGTCAAGGGCCGGGCGCAGCTCTGGAATGAGCTCCGGCCACAGCCTCTAAGGAGCACACATCCTCCTCCATGCTGAGCCTCAGTCTCCACATCTGTGAAGGGGGTAGAAGAAATGCTTGTGAAGATCCCTCCCAGCCCTGAGGTTGAGGGATTCTGATTCCTGCCGCTGCTTCGGTCCTATCTGCATCTGGCCTGAGGCTGTCACCCTCCCTCTCCTGCAGCCCTCACCTGGCCCACAGTCCAAGGTGAGGACTAATGTGATGGGCAGCAGTGCACCTGGACCACTTGACGGGAGCTTCCCACCCTCTCCAACACGGCGACCCTGGACAAGCCGGCTGAATGAAGTCTCTGGAGGGTGGGCACACTGAGCATGGCCAGGCCCCACTCCCCAGGGCACCTGCCTGCCCTGAACCCCCTCTTGCCTCCAGGGAGGGTTCCCATCTCCAGTGCTTTCTCTCCTTAACCAGGAAGAGACCACCTCATCCCCCAACCTGTCCTTTGGTCTATTTTATCCACATTACGACGGATCCTTCTAGGTCAGTGGTTCTCAACCGGGAGGTGCGGGGGAGGGGGGCTTCACCCTCCAGGGGACATTTGATAATGTCTGGACAAGTGCTAGTATCACAGCTGTGGGGCTGTGATAGGAACTAGTGGGCAGAGGTCAGGGATGTTGCTAAGTGTCCTACAATGCACCGGACAGCCCACACAATGATTTTTCGGGCCCCAAGCGTGGACTGTGCCGTGGTGGAGATGCCCTGTCCTGGGTGAGATGGCATAGCGGGTGGCAGTTCATCCATGTAAGCAGCTGGGAAGCCAGGTGGGGCAGCGGGGCTGGGCTGGTGGGATATGGCAGAAGGTATGTGCACCATCTCCAAGCTCAGACCCTAAGGACCCCCTGTGCAACTCCTAGGTTCTCCCCTCTGTCAGAGCAGGGCAACTCTGAAGCCCAGGGTTGAGGACGGCAGAGCTCCTACCAGCCGGGGCCCCCGGATGACTGTGGAGGAGCGTCCTTCCCCTCCCTCGCCTCTGCTGGGACTTTAAATGAGAAAAAAAAAAAAAAAAAATACACTTCTCCGGTGCTAAGTCCCCGGCGTTTGGGGGTCTTGTCTGTAACCGCAGCTGGTGTTGCCTTAACTTGCGCTAGAGGCAAGAACACTCTGGACTGGGGCCCTCAGGACCAGGGATGGAACTCCGAATGTGGCAGAGGGACTTCGAAGCCCTCATGGCCTTTGACCGGCCCTCCCTCTGCCCTCAGCAGGTGGTTACGGAAGGTCCCTGGACTTCCGGCCTTCTGCAGGATGACCACCCCCTCGATAGATGGTTCTGGAATGACCCTGTACCTCACTTCCCAAGCGCACAGAGCTGTTTCTGGCACTCAGAAGGGCTTCTGGCCTGCTGCACCCCAGATCCACCCACTCTGAAAGAAGCTGCTGGAATGCTCTCAGGGCACGGAGGTCAGGGTTCAACTCTCGGACAGGGGCGGGGGTACATTTTCCAGCCACACTCTTCGGGCTCCAATTGACTAGATCTTTCCCACTTCCCTCATTGGCCCAGCTCCCACCCCACCTTCCATCCACTCCTATTAAGCCAGCCCTTTTTTCCCCTTGGGTCCATGGGGGCCCAATTGATAATTTAATTAAGAATAAAAGAAATCATCCTAGAACCTGCCCAAAGCCCCCAGCATGTGTCTTTGTTGGGCAGCTTGTCTCCTTTTCAACAGCGAGCCCCAGGGCCGCGGCGAAGTGTGGCTAATCGGCGTCCCTGCCCCGGCAGTGAGAACAGCCTTGCGGAGATAGTGCCCCCCCGTCGGCGCCCCGCACGCCCCTCCGGCTGATAGCACTCAGCAGATACGTATCTCTGGCAAACAGACGCCGGAGAATTTGCTTCCAGGGACCTTTCCTCTCAGCCATGAATATTAATCTGCTGTAATTGCTGAGATACAATCTCCACAGCCTTGTCTCATGTGTTTGGCTGGAGTGTTGGAGCGGGTGGGAAGGCGGCGGGTGTGACCACGAAGGCGGGCATGTGTCTGCACGCCAAGATCATTCTGTCCCAGTGCCAGAGGCTGTTGGCAATGGAAAGGGGGTGAGGACAGAGGGCGGGAGTGAGAAAAGGGGGTGGCAAGGTGTTAGGCGAGGGGCGATGCAAGTGAGGGTGGAGAGAAGTTCTCATCCCCCACAGCGAACACGGTAGAGACGCGTCCACGAGCCCTCCTGCAGCCGCGGCACCTGCTGTGAACTGTCATGGAGCCGCTCTTGCCTCTGAGTCTGGATGGGGCCTCAGCATCCTTCTCAACACAGTATTCCAGGCAGCCTCTGCCAACCGACTGGCCTGCAGGCTGCCATCATGGATATACCTGGAGCTGCGTGATAACCTCAGAGAAGGGAGTTAGGGAGGGCTCAGGACTCACCTGTCTCAGTACCCATGTGGGGGAGGACCCCCCCTTCTGCAGTTCAGCCTCACTGTCTGTGTTAATGGTAAACCGTGCTCTGCTGGCTTTACTGACCCTTAATGAGGCGCAAGGAAGCCTGAGCCGACTCATACAGCATGAGCCTGTCCACCTGTTAACCTGGGGGGGCGACTCCAATCCTTCCCTGGCTCTGTAGCCACACCCTTTGCCATGTGACTTCGCGGCTCTTCTCACTCAAGAGGCAGAGTTCATCCCCCTGCTTCTGGAGGCTGAGTTCTACCACGTGACTCGCTTTGAGCATCGGGATGTTAGCAGAGGCTTGGCAGATCCATGTTTCTGCTTCCTTCCTGCTCCTCTGCAATGGCCAGAAGAAGCCGGGGCTAGCTGGCTGGGGGATGGGACATGCGGAGCAGAGTCCCCCGGCTAAGCTAACCCGTCAATAGCCAGCCGACCCCAGGCAAATCAGAGAGCCCAGCCAAGGTCCCGATCTGCACATTCATATGACACATAAATGCTTACTGCTTCTGGTCCCTGGGACCTTTTGTTATGCAGCATTTCTGTATCTGTGGGTAACGGATATAGTCTAGGACAGTGGTTCTCAATTGTGTCTGCATGTCAGAGTCACTGCGGAGCTTTAACCGCCCCCCCAAGTGCCAGGGTACACCCCATTTCAACAAACTCAGAATGTGCAGGGGGGAGGATCTAAAGATAAATGCATTTTAAATTGTCCAAACGATTTTAACAGGTAGTCAGGTTGCAAATCACTGTACCAGGACCAATTCTCTATGAGAGCAATCACTTTATCCTTCTTCTCTCCTTGTCTGTGTCCCTGTTGGCACATAATTTCCACATAAGACAGAATTAAGGACCCTGACTCTGGAGTCGGCCAGGCTGGAATCAGCTGTGTGAGACCGGGCAACGTGGATCAACTCTGGGGGTGGGGGGGGCTCTACCGTCCAGAAAGTGGAGACAAAACCAGCCCCCTCATGGGACTATTGTGAGGGTCGTTCCTCCAACGGCCACTATTTGAGTGTGTGCTCTGGGGACTGAAAGGGGAACGAGACAGAGCGTCTCTCGCGTGGAGGTGCACACCCATCGCGGAGGAGAGGACGATGCGGGCAGTGTGCTTAGCCCAGGCTCCAGGCCACAGCGGCCACTCAAGGAACGACAGCTGCTGTTCGTGCCGGGATGTTACCACGTTATTCTTGTGAGGCCTCTCTCACCCCAGAGGCAAGAACTGTCCATCTTGGCTCCCGCTTCCCTCAGAGACCAGGATGGGCCCCGCCCACAGCTGACCTGTGGCCTGAGGGGACCAGGACAAAGGTGGTCTTTCTTGTTTTCTGGGGAGTGGGGTTGAGGGGGGAGAGCTGGAGTCCAAAAGGAGAGAGCTGGGGCTGGCTCCAGACCCCGAGGCAGGATCGGGAGGGCCGGGAGCGTCCCTGGAGGAAATGCTCTGCCCCTCGCCCTCTGTGAGGTGTTGGCTCCATGGCTCCTGCCCACAAGCCCGGCTGCCACAACCCACGCCCCGGGCCACACAGAGGGGTCCTTGTTAATGCTGAAAGGGCCATGTGTTTCTCTCCCTGCCGGGCCTCCCCAGCCTCCCCTCCTCCAAAACACACATAGCCACACCCGTACCCCACACGGGAAACGGCCGGGTGGCCACCCTGCCGGGGACATGCCAGCGCCCTCCCACGGATGGGGATGGCTTCTGTCACTGCCTGTTGTGGGTTTCAGTGCTTTGGGAGGCAGCTGAGAGTGGGGCCGACGCCCTGGGGCTCCCCAGGAATGCCACCGAGCTGCTGTGTCCCCAAGTCTTCACACGTGTGTTCCCAGAAAGCCCCTCCTTGTTGGCCACCCTTCTCTTGTCATCCGGGAGGTCCCAGATCCCCTCTCCCACAGGGCGAGCCCCCTGCGTCCCCCTCCAGAGCAGGGCCTCACATGCGGCTGCTGGGCGGGATCTTGCGGCCGTCCCGGAACCAGGTCACCTGTGGCCGTGGGAAGCTGGCGATGCGTGGGGCGCGGATTACAGCTGCTTCTCCATGGGAGACACTCTGGTGCTTCTCGCCTTCCTCAAAGCTGCCCATGTCTGTGGGAGGGAAGAGCGTACGTGTGGGTCAGACTGCCCAGATCCCGTGCTGGGAGTGGTGGTGGCAGGATGGCCGTGGGGAAGGAGGCCGCCAGGCTCAGACCACCCACCCGACCCCATCACGCCACCTTCTAAGCCCATCATTATGACATGCCCTGCTTTGTGCTTTGGGGGTTTACATCCATACACCATGACCCATCGATTCATCCAGCAACCACGAAGAGGTTGGTCATTATTTCACACATTTTACAAAGGGAAAAACTGCCCAAACAGGCTCCGAGAGGTTCCTTGACTTGTCCAAGGGCACGTGGCTAGGAAGGGGGCAGAGCCAGGATTTGAACTCAGATCTGAGTCTGGAGTCTGGAGTCTGCCCTACAGGGGTTTCAGCGTGAGGAGAAGGGCACATCTTGGGGCTGGTTTCCTAGGTTCTTGGTGGAGGCAAGGTTGGGTACGCTGGGGAGGGTGGGGTCTTGGATGCTCATAGAGTATGGATATGATTTTCCTCCTCTGCCTTGGGCGGGAAGCGTATGAGGCTGCATGCATGTGTGAATGGAAACACCATATTGCTCTTTTAAAAACATGCCTACCCTGCTGGCAGATAAGGAGGGGAACGTTTGTCCCGGCTTTGCTATGCCGGCCTGGAGGGGAAGAGAGCAGCAGAGATGTAGGCAGGAAACTTCTGGTGGCCCACCTGCCGGCTGGAATCGGGGTGGGGTTTGATTCTAGTAGCAGAGGGTTACAACGGGGCACGGGAAGGGGTCTGCGCTGAACGTCATGACTTTTGAACATTAATGTACATCCTTGCTACTCCAAGTGTGGTCCGTGGGCCAGCAGCACGGGCACCGCCTGGGAGCCTGTTAGAAATACAGAGTCTCAAGCCCCACCCCGACCTACTGAATCAGAACCTGCATCTTCACCAGACCCCCAGTGAAGGGTGTCCATATTCAAGTGTGACAAGCATCACTGTCCCCAACTTGGCCACATACCAGTTAGAAAAAGTGCTGATGCTAAGTTCAAGAACTCACCTGCAGACTTCTGTTTCCACTGGTACGGGGTGTGTGAGCTGGCCATCAGCATTCCCATGTGCAATCAGGTTCTGACCACCGAAAACTGAGCTGCATGTCCCCACTGCCCACTGTCCCCTCCTTGGCCAAGGCGGCCACGTCCCAAGCCACCTGGTCTCCTGCTGCTTTCACTGTTATTTCTCAACCCCTTGAATATCACTGCCTCTTCTCCCTCTCCTTCAACCAGGCATCCCCCAGCCTGGCTAAACCTCAGAATCCCCCGAAAGGGTGGGCGGGACTCAGATGTGGGTATTTCTAAAGCTGCTCAGGTAGTTCCAACATGAGCCAAGGTGGAGAATGACCGTCTGGGCTCAAGCTAGCAGCTCATAGTACTTTGGTGGGTCTCAGAATCCCCTGGGAACTTGGTAGGCCCATAGATTTGTTCCCATCCTTTGCTCCTCCCCAGGGCACGGAAAGGCCCTGCTTTGATGCACCTGGATCTCTGAGTTCTTGATTCGCTCTCTCTAGGACACTGCTGCATGCCAAAGTTTGAGAACCACGGGCCTATCCTCTCTTTTTCCAAAGTCCTGGGTTCTATTCTCCTCCTGGCCCCACTGCCCCCTGGGAGGCCTCCCTTCATCTAAAGGTTTTGACCACAGTCTCTCTACAAAGACTCTCATATCTGCTCTGGCTCTTCTCTGAGCTCCAACACCCCAAACTCGATTTCCAACAGAAATGTTGGCATTTCTTACCTCCTTCTTGCTTTCTTCTGTCAATAGCTCCCACCTGCACCTGCCTGCAAATAGCTCCCACTTGCACCTGCCCTGGAGCCTTTTGTGGTGCTTTGCTTCCCTTCCCTGTACCCACAAAGTCCTTTGACTCTTCCTCTGGTATAGCTCTCTCATTTACCAAGCCCCCTGACCCTAGTTCCCACTGGCCCACCACCAAGCGAACCCCGTTACTCCAGCCGCTCTGACCACCCCCCAACAGGGTCTCCATAGGCTTCCCCCCACCCATCATCTCACACTCTTCCTAATTAATTTTTTCTGGACATATGGCTGACTTGCTCAGAAACTTTGGGATCTCCTCATTGTCCCAGGAAAGTCTAAATCCCCTTGCTTGATTCAAGATCCCTCCCTAATCTGACCCCAATCAACCTTTCCCGTCTTAATGCCCACACCACATCATGTGCCCTCCTGCCACGCTGAATTACATCCTGCTTCCCATCTCAGGCCTGTCCTTGTGTGGGGCCCCTGCCTAGAAAGTCTCCAGAACAAGCCATGATTCACCAAGGTGCCATGATTCAACAGCATCTCAGGGATCCAGCCAATTAAGGATCGCAAGAAAGAGAATGTGCTCTTGGCATCCTTGTTCTACATTTGGTAGGCAGTAAATGTAATGGTAATGGCTTTGGAGTCAACTCTGAGACTTGAGTTCAAATCCTACTTCTGTCACTTATTAGGCATGACCTTGGGCAAAATTTTGACCTTGCTGAGCTTTAATTTCCTCTTCTGTAAAATGGAGTTATGAAGAGTATGTTCCTCATAGGTTGTAGTTAGGATTAGATGAGATACTACATGTGTGTGTGTCAGGATCTATCTTTCCACAGACGGCTGCATCAATATTTATCTCCCATCCAACATGCCCTTCTTATGAATGTGCTGGCAGTGATGGTATATAACTTTCAAGGCTAGGTCATCAAAAGGATGCAGCTTCCCCTTGGATCCATCTCTCTGTCCAGACACATCTACTTGGAATCCAGCCACCATGTTGTAAGGAAGCTCAATCTGGCCCACACAGACATGGGAAGGGTGCATGAAAGGAGGAACTGAGATCCCCAGAGGACAGCCAGCACCCACACTGGACATGTGAACTGATGTGTGCCTCAACGCCTCACATAATTTCAGTCCCCAGCCTTTTAAGTCTTCCAGCGGAGACCTCAGTCATACGGAGTGGAGACAAGCCATCCCTACTGTGTCTTGTCTAGATCCAAGGCTCACATACTCGGTGAGCCTAATAAATGATTGCTATACACCACTATGCTTTGGGGTAATCTGTTATGCAGACACAGAAACTGGAAGAATATATTAAAGTGCTAAAAATTATATCTAATATTTGTAGTATTAAAGTATTAGAATCGTATACATTTTTCACAGCTTAGCTGAAACATCGACCTCTTCAGCAAACATTACCCCATGCCACCAAACAGAATTAAAGAACAGAGATTGCTGCACGCTGACCCTCCATTGGATTTCTTCCTAGGTGGACTTCACATGCATGTAATCTCATGCTACCAAGGCTAGCTTGACTCTAATAAATACACATTTTTACTTATTTATTAATTTCCATTACTTGGCTCTGTCTATAAAACATTATATCAATAAATCACATTGATTTCAGTTCTCACAATAATTTTATCTATTTAAAAAACTTTTCACAGAACTCTGAAGATATATTTGAACAATTTAAAGCAATTTCATGGTAATAGTGTTTCTTTCTCCCCTCTTGAGTTTTATTAGCTCCATTTCATCAGTGAGGAAATTAAAGCTCATGGAGATAGAGTGGCTTATCCAATGTTAAGCAGTCAGGGCTGGGCAGGGCCAGCAATCAAATCTGCGCCCCCACCCCCCGCATTTCCTCTCTGCTTCTTTCATAACTCATCCCCTACATTAACATGCTTCACACACATTCTTTATCTCTCCCTACCATACTGTAAGCTTCAAGAGGCAGTTGCGTTCATCAGCAAGTCCCTACAAGGCACCCAGCCCTGAACTCTGCACATAGTAGGTTCCTTCTAAATTCACCCAATGCCGTCGTACAATGACTCTTACTGAGCCCCTACTGTGGGATGGATGAATGGAGGGTTGGAGGAAGAGAGGAAGAGATGAATGGATGGAGAAGGAGGGGATGGATGGAGGAAAGGCGGGCAGGAGGATGAAATGACTATACACGGGTGCAGGTATGTATGTATGAACGGTGAGAGGGATGGAAGGAAGGGCACAGCTGGTCTTGGTCCAAGTTTTGCAGCTGATGTTCTCCTCCACGTTTCCATCCCACAATCTCCCTGCCTCACCATGGCTCTCAGGCCCCCCAGAACCCTCCCAGTCTCTCCACTGCACTGAGTCAAGTGGGCTTCTGGCACCCGCTCAAGGAGCCCCCAGCTCTGCTCACGGGCCCCAAGGCACAGGCATGCACACACTGAACAGCAGCAGCAAGGCGCCAAGGGGGCGTCCACTCAGCCGGTCAGTGCAAAAGGGAGGCTAGAAGGAGGGAGGCCACACACTGGCAGAGCCTGGGGAGCCAGGAACCCCTGGGAAAACTCAAGCACATTAAGGCGGAAACAGATAAGGGTTTTCGCTTATTTCTCTCCCCGAGGCACATGCTTGTTAACACACCGAGTTATGCCTGCAGCGCTGATCTACCTTTCCCAACGAATTCCCCGAAGAACAAAGAAATGTAAGCCTGGGGCACAGCTGGAAGTGGCCTCCAAATTCCTGATGTCTTTGTTACATCTTAAAAGGTCTTGTGAAGTATGCATCCCATTTCAGAATACATTCATTGCTTTTATTTATTTCTAAAACATTTTTTTAAATCATGAAATATGTCATGCATACAAAAGAATGAATATAATTATATGTATACTTTACAGAAGACTAGAACACTCCCATACCCACCACCCAGCTTAGGGAACAGAACATTAACAAACCTGCCCCCTCCCCCCAAGGTGTTCCCCACCCCAGGCATTCCCCCCTCCCCCACCGAGGTAACTGTTGCCCCAAATGCTGTGGCAATCATGCATGGCTTTCCCCCCAAGTTTTGCCACACAGAGATGCATCCCTAAACAATCTAGGGTTAATATAGTTTGGTTCCAAGCCCTTATATGCCTGGAATTATTTTGTATGTCGTTTACCGTGATTTTTTTTTTTGGTGCTTTTTTTTTTTGGAGCTCCAGCTACGTGCTTACACTTAGTTCAGTCATTGTCACAGCTGCCTGGGTGTCCACATGATGAGGTAACACAGTGCACCTGCAAGTTGGGTCTGTTTCCAGCGTTTTGCTGTCCTGCTAAGAACAGTCTCATGCAGATCTTCTGGAGCACAGGGCTAAGACAGTCTCTAGAACATGAGCCTAAGCATGTAACTACTGGGTCACAGGGTGTGCACACATTAATTTTACGAGATAATGCCAAACTGTTTCCAAATCTGCACCAATTTACCACTTCACACTCCCGCCAGCACTGATGGGAGTTTCTGGCAACTCTTGGTCTTGCCAGACTCGTTGTTTTTTGCCAGTCTGGTGGACATGAGATGGTGTTTCATTGTGGTTTTGTTTATTAGAGAAACAGTGCTTTCTCCCTCCAATCAGATCGTATGATGCCTCTTCCCCCACCAGGCATATTTATTTCCACTGCACTGTGAGTAACATCAAAAGTGCTGACCACTTCTTGAATGCTACCATCTGTCCCTACTGCCCCACTTCCTCAGCTACATCTCCTTCCACTCTCTCCTTCCCTCACTCTGCTCCAGCTACCCTGGCCTCAGACACCCAAGCCTACCACAGGGCCTTTGCACTTGCTGTTCCCTGGCTGGAAAGACCTTATCCCTTTGTGTGACTCATCCTCTTGCTTCCTTTGAGACTCTGGTCAATGTCTCCTCCCCAGATGGCCTCTCTCAGCCACTGTATCAAATAGGACCCCTGCCCCAGCCTCCATCCCTCTTAACTTGGCTTCATTTTTCCTTAGAGCACTTTATTTTTCTCCATGGGCCTTCTATGTTCTGCATTCTATCATATATTCACCTTTTAACTTTTATGGCACCCTACTACTTTCCTGAGGGCAGGAACAGGTGTCCCCGTTTTGTCGCCTGTGTCCTTACCGCCTAGAACAGAGCTCAGCATGCAGTGGGCCTACAACAATAGTTGCTGCACGAGCGAATGAAACAGGCAAAAAGACACGATCATGTTCTCTAGAACTGTAGATGGCCCCTAAATAGTCCACATTCAATGCTCACACTCAGGTTAAGAATTAAGAAAAACGGGCCCATTGGTGGCATCTTGGGCGTCAGTCCCAGCAACAGGCTCGATGCCCTCATGTCCCATCTTTTTTTTTTTTTTTAAGATTTTATTTATTTATTTGACACAGAGAGAGACAGTGAGAGAGGGAACACAAGCAGGGGGAGTGGGAGAGGGAGAAGCAGGCTTCCCGCCAAGCAGGGAGCACAATGCGGGGATCCCAGGACCCTGGGATCATGACCTGAGCAGAAGGCAGACGCTTAACGACTGAGCAACCCAGGCACCCCATCCTCATGTCCCATCTTGTACAGGTGGCTTCCACACGGGGCAGGGACGCTTTGCCCTGTGGCCTATGGGTGGGCTTGCTGCCCCCAGAATGTGGATGTGGACAGCCAGGAAGGCTCCTTGACCCAGGAAGGCTCTCCTAAACCCCTCAGCCATTCAGCCAGCTTGCTGCAAGCCAGAAATGTATGGCAACTTTAAAGGAACAAAGAAGAGACCAGGGGGGTGGGGGTGGGGAGTGCAGGCAGAAAGGGAGCTTTGGTGGCAAAGAAGGGGGGTGGACGTTTTATTGACTTCCTCTTAATTGCTGTAATTAAAAACATGTAAAGAATCTTTTTGTAACGACTTTGCCATTATCATTAGTTGTTAGCACAGCTGCCTTATTAATTTCTCGTTAGAACCCAATTCACAGTCCTCTTTGGGAAGGGGGGTGGGAGCCAGAGGTGGGTCTTGCCTGGCCCAGTCCCGGAAGGGGCCTGGAAGGGCAGCATCACTGGGAACCGGCTGCCTGGAGCCCCCAGGGCAAAGCCTTCTGCCCCCCAACCCCGGGATGCAGAAACCCACCAGGAGAGATGGAGGGGTCCAGAGAAGCAGCCATTGCCTTCCCATCCTTAGACCTGTGGGCATCTGTGTGACTGTACAAGAGAGAGGTGGACAGACAGACAGATGCAGGAGGTCTGCAGGGCACACAGCGGGGAGAGCCCCTGGACTGGGACTGGGTGAGCAAGGTGGAAGGTTTATGGAGACACTGCTGTCGGCGTCCTGTGAGGCACGCTGAGTACCCGAGGGGGAGCGCCTCCTTCAATTCTGCATCCTCCGTGCCTCACTTGCCTTACCCTAGCCCCAGCTCTGGAGAGCAGACATGGTGGCTAGGCCAGAGTGAGAAAGGTGAGTTTATTCCAGGACGCAGAGGGGAGAGGAAGCAAAAGCACAGAGAAGTTAAGCAACTTGCCCAAGGTCACACAGGTAGGGAGAGGTGAGCCTGAATTTGAATGGGAGGGGGGTGGGGGGGCGGTTCATGGCTAGACCCTACAGTGTCCTGACAGCGAGGCAGGAGAAGGTGGAAGGTAGAAATGCTGGCTGTGGGACCTTGGGCTGTCCTCTACCTTCTCTGAGGCTGTTTCCCCATCTCGAGATGTGGTTTGTACCACATGCCTTCCTGCCTCTCAGACTTGTCCTGGGAACCCACGGAGGAAAGACAGGCACACAATTACACTGAAGGAGGGATCCTTCTGGAGGCTCTGCCGTATCTCCTTTGGCATCTCCTGAGGGAATCTGCGTCTGTTCCAAAAGGTCTTGGGGCACGTGCTCACCCTTCCAGGAGGATGGAGGCCATACTTCTTCCTTTGTCTGCCCCCCTCCCACCCCCCCGCACGCATACACCAGGTGCCCAGAGTCCTAAGCTACTCAGTGCCGAGGCTGGAGCTGGAAGCCACACTTCCTGAGCCCCCTTCCCCGCCATGGCATGGCCATGTTTTAGGCACAAAAGAACCCAGGAATTACTTGTAAGCATTTTCATCTGCTCGCCTCTGCCGACAGCCAAGAAGAGCATGTCACCCCCACCCCGTGGTGGGAGATGGCGTTCATCCTAGGTAGACGCAGCATCCATTTGCGGCGTTATCTGGACATGGGACAGTACAGTCCAGAGCACCCACCGGGTTCCCTGGGAACCCTGACCTCAGCAGCTAACCCCCTCTCTCCCCACCCCCACCCCATTTTGATTTTTCTATTCCTGACCTTAGATGGCAGTGTGGAAAGGGGGGTGTTTTGGAATCGGGCAGCTGTGGGTTCAACTCCTGCTCTGGTACTTCATCACTGTGTGACTTAGGCAGCCTTGTGGGATAAGGACGGGAGAGAATGGTGTGCACTGCCCAGCAACAGGTGGGAAAGAGCGAGGTGGGTGGGGGTGGTTTTGCTAGGTCCCCCTTTCCCCAAACCCAGGATCCTGGAAGGTGTTTTGAGGGGTGGGGGGACAGGTTGGACAGCTAATTCTTCAACTTCCATAACTAGAGAGAGACACCCCCCCAGATGAGACAAGTGTGTCCAGCAAGGGAAGGGATGGGGAGGTGAGTTTCCCTTCTCCGTCCCGCCGTGGCCACCAGAGTGGGGTGAAACCATCATTAACTTGTCAGGATGAGTGTTTTTCTCAACGGCCCACTGGAGTCCCAGGGCTCCCCTCACTCCTCTGGCTTGAGGTCCAAAGGGCTGCAAGTAGTGACTTCTCCTTTCAGATGCTATGGAGCAAGGCGTCTCGGTGCGGTTTGAGGAGCGGTTCTCGGGGCTGGCCTGGGGGCTGCAGCTGGCGGTCAGGAATGGGGTGAAACTGGGCCTCCCCACTGCGTTCGGTCCTTCGGGCCCTTCCAGGTACGCCCCTGCTCTCTGCCAGGGACCACCTGTGGCCACATGGGCACAGCTAAGCAGCAGCCCCATAGAACCTGGTGGCAGTGATGGTTGTGACCATGTCCAGAGGCTCCTGAAGCCCAGGCTGACACGTGGCTCTGAGGGGGTAGGGACGCCCCTGTGAGAGGCGGGTGAGGGGCAGACACTGGGCTGACTGCAAGGCCTAGGTGTGACTGTCAGCTCACTGCTCTGCATTTGGCCAGAACAGTGTGTGCCAGGAGCCCTTCCGTTCTGTGGCCTGTTTCTTCTGGCCTTAGCACGATGCTACAGAATATTAATTGCAGCAGTAACGCTCACTGACTGGGCAGGCACTGGCTAGGTGCGTTGGGCACATGAGCTCAAGGAATTCTCTGGACGAGCCTAGACTGTCGGGGACATTGTGTCCTGGATGGCATTTCCAACTGCATGCACACTGACACACACACCTATGTTACCACCAGCGCCAAGGTGAGCAAAGAGGCAGACCAACCTAGGCATGCACATTTGCATGCATACAAGCACACACATCTATGGATATGTGCATGTGCACACACGTGCACACATGTTCTCTCCCACATGCGGGGGACAAAGCAGCAGACTGATGCACACACACACACTCGCACACACACGCATGAACCCACACGCACGCACGCACACTTGCACGCACACGGGCATATGCATGCACGCACAGTCTCTGGAGGCTGGCCCGTGGCTCTGCCCCTGCCCCGCGGGACTCTGGGCACTGGCTAAATGAAGCTCCCCGGGGAGCTCTCCAGCCGTGACAGTGCCCTGATCCATCATTTTAATTCAGGGCTTTTCTGCTCCTCTGAGTGAGCTGAGTTGCCTTTAGTGCTGATTTATGGAGACAATCCGTCCTCCACTTTTGATTACAGTTGTTTTCCATAATTATTATCAACACTCTTTGCCTCGCTTGAGGTTTCCTTTTAGATTTCTCTCCCCTACTTCTGTTCAAGTAGCAAGCTCTCTCCTGTGCTAATTCAGAGGCGAGCCCCTGTAGGCTCTGGATGAGAAGGTGTCTTTTTTTTTTTTTTTTTTTCTTAAATTTCAAGGCTCACTAAAGCTTTCCACACTCCCATGTCCCACTGTGCCACCTTGGACCTCTGCCCCTGGAAGAAGCCAGAATGAAACAGCCCATAATGAGGTTCATTTCTAGCACACAGCAGCTATTTTAGGATGGGAGGCAGGACTGAGAAGGGGATGCTGAGTCTCAGGGGGAGGGTGCTGATTGGTGCTCTGGGGCCTGGCCCCTGAGATGCACTTGGGATCTTCTGAAGCTGCCTTCCCTCCTTCCATTTGAGAAAGTCCTTCCGGGGACCGGGGGAGGGACTCACAGGGGCCTACACTTAACTGTCTGCTCACCGGGCTCCTCCAGGAACCCAGACTCGTCACCCCCACCCCTCCCTCTTAGGGTCATGGTGCCACCATGAGGCATCTCCCAACGACTCTGCGGATCAGGGGACCCGCTTGCTGTTACTGCTCCAGCACTGAGCGAGTTGGAGGATGGAAAGGTTAAGGTCATGGGGGGCACCAGGAAGTCTGCGGAGAAGAGTGTCATAGCTGGAGAGATTCAGGTGGGCCATCATGAAGACCCCCAAGTGTGAGGCCCAGCCAACCCCAGAGGAGGCCCTTGAACCAGGTGATAGGGCCCCCTTTTAAAAGAGAAGCAGCTGGTCCCCTGGAAAGAGTGCTGAACTCTGAGCCGGCAGATGTGTGTGTCACTTACCAGCGGTGTAGCCTTGAGAGCACCTGTCCACCACAAAACGAGGGCACTCCCGTGATAGGCAGAAAGGGCCACTGTCAGCACCCAATGAGCATGGAAGGCTACGGCTGGGATTTGGCTCTGCCCAGAGCACGGCGGTGGGTGGGGACCCTGCAGACCCTCTCCCGCTGCACAGACCCTCCTTGCCCCCAAGTCGCCCATCGTACTACTCACAGGCCACCTGGACCTCGGTTTGCCGCTGCAGCAGGGCGCCCATCCGGTTCCGCACGATGCAGCGGTAGAAGCCTGCGTGAGTGCGGTCCAGGCTGGTGATCATGTACCTAGGGTGCAGACGAGAGAGCCAGTGAGCAAGGCAGGCAGGTGCAGGGATGCACATGTCAGACTGGGATCAGAGGGCGAAGGTTGCCAGGTCACCCTCTTCCTGAATGGAGAGCACCAGGGAGTTCTGGATTCTCTGGCCACGTCTTGGAGTCACAGGAAGGTCCCTATCAATAGAAACGTCCCTCCCAAGGGCAACCAGGCTTTAGCTCAGGTGCCTAGGGAGTAGCCTGCATTTTCCCGCGGATGGGAAGTGCTATGCCTGAGCCCTTGACCCTGGCTGGGACCAGGCCTCCTCTGCTGGTCCTCCGCTGGAGGTTGCTGTCTTCCCTTGCCTGCGACTCGCATGACTGGGAAAGGTGGGGGCATTCTATTTTGGCCAGGCCCAGGACTGTACTGTAAATATTAATTGAAATGGATGGGGGTGGCAGAGGCAGGAATGTTCACATGCTTCCCCAAATGCTTTGCATCATCTCACCCTTAACATTCGAGACAGTTCCACTGCAGCTTTATGGAGGAAAAAGGCAGAGCCTTCCGAGCAGGACAGGCTGGCTTTCTGTACATGTGGGCCCTGAGGCCAGGATGCACAAACCCGAGGAGGACCCTTGGGAGCCTGCTCTGGGAGCACGTGACTGGCCCAAAGGGCAGCAGAGTCTGGTGTTGGGGGAAAGGTAGCTGGAGAGCAGGTGTGTGGGGCACTGACCTGGCTGAGAGGCAGGGAGGAGGCCAGGCCAAATTGGGGAGAGGGGCTTCTGGCAGGTAAGACACGGGCAGGTGGTGCTCTCTGGTATGGAGGGGGCTAGTTCCCCTGGTAGCCCCTCTGTGATCACCTTTTCTGTCCCTGGCCAGTGGATGGCCCAGTAGGAACCTCAGAGGATCAAGGGGCTTGTGCCTAGGACATCCCCCCCATCCTTGGGTGTCCGAGGGTTTGCCCAGCTGACTTGGTGGACAAGCTCATTGCCACCTGCCTCTAGGCTATGCCAACCCTGGGACAGAGCAACCTTATTCTCAAGAGTTGCTAAGTTTTCTTTTACACAAGTTCCAGCCGGGGCTCACCACCACCACCAGCATCACCATCTCCACTACCACCATCAGCACCACCATCACCACCAACACCACCATCACCACTATCATCACCACCACCACCAACAACAACACCTCCATCACCACCATCACCACCACCATCACCACCACCACCATCATCACCATCACCACCATCACCACCAACACCTCCACCACCACCCCCACCACCAACACCATCACCACCACCATCACCAACACCACCATCATCACTATCACCACCATCACCACCATCACCACCAACACCTCCATCACCACCATCACCACCAACACCTCCATCACCACCATCACCACCAACACCTCCATCACCACCATCACCACCATCACCACCAACACCTCCACCACCACCCCCACCACCAACACCATCACCACCATCACCACCATCACCACCATCACCACCATCACCACCAACACCTCCATCACCACCATCATCACCAACACCACCATCACCACTATCATCACCACCACCACCACCAACACCTCCATCACCACCACCATCACCACCACCACCATCATCACCACCATCATCACCATCACCACCATCACCACCAACACCTCCACCACCACCCCCACCACCAACACCATCACCACCATCACCACCACCATCACCAACACCACCATCATCACTATCACCACCATCACCACCATCACCACCAACACCTCCATCACCACCACCACCACCAACACCTCCATCACCACCATCACCACCATCATCACCAACACCACCATCACCACCATCACCACCATCACCACCATCACCACCAACACCTCCATCACCACCATCACCACCATCATCACCATCATCACCATCACCACCACCCCCACCCCCAACACCACCACCACCACCTCCATCACCACCATCCCACCATCACCACCACCATCACCACCAACACCATCATCACCATCTCACGACCATGAAACAACAACTACCACTTTCTGAGCACCAGCTATGCCTCTGGCCTGGTCTTAAGTACTTTCCCTTCATTTTTTCATTTCACACAGCAGTTCCCAGACTATTGGATATCATGGACCAGTAACACTCAAAAAAATGGGGCTTGACATAAGACTGTCAACTTTTTACTTTGCCAAGTAAGATCATTAAAACCAACTAACCAAAAAGCAAACAGAAAAACAATCTAGCTACCAAAAACTTAAAAAAGATAATATTAAAAAGTGCCAGGCAGGGAGAGAAAAATAAACAGAAATGGTCAGCATTTTATCTAAAAAGGACATTTTGAGGTCATAGAGAAATGTAACCTCAGCATAAAAGCAATTTTAACAAATTTTAAACTTAAATTTTATGCAAACCCACTACACTAGCTTCATTTTCCTTGTCATAGGTGAACAAGGGCAAACTGCTGTGGGGCTATATATGAGAGTCCTTCACATAATCCTTGGAGAGGGTACATTTATCAGCACCCCCATTTTAGAGGTGGGGAGACTGAGGTTCAGAAATGTTCCTCACTGCCTGGCAGTCTCATAGGTGGTCTCACAGGCAGGGCCAGGGTTCTACAGAGCCCGCCTGACCCCAAGCTCAGCTGCTAACCAGTTAAACACCGACGTCATATTCCAAAGCGCCCCCACTTCCGTCCTGGGACTCACAGATGCCCTGGCTCTGCAGCATGATTCAGAACCTTCTGGCTGTCCAAGCCTCTTATCTCTGCCACCGGCTGCAGTTCTTATCTGTCCCTTGCTACTGCGCACGGTGTGATGGAGGGGAGATAGCAGGTGCCCAGGCTCTGGCCAATTTCCCGTTCTCCTCCCACCCCATCCTCAAGCCCATTACCACTCTCGCTTGCCTCGGCTGCAGGGAGAGGAGATAGCTTTGGGGAAACGGTTTGGGCCTCGAAAACGATGGGGTGACCTGAGAGGAGAGATGGAAGGTAAGACTGGCTAGAACGGCTCTCTATCTTTGAAAATGGAATCAGAAAATTATTAAAAAGCTGCAGGGAGAGGAATATGAACAGAAATGGCCCCCAAAACTAACAAAAAGATGCTCAACCTCCATCACAATGAAAGGCCAATCAAAACAAGACAATGTTCACATATCAGATGCCAAAGACTTTCATGTTTGATCACATGCAGCGCTGGCCAGAGTGGGGGCGGGGAGGCGGGCCCTCAGATCAGCTGGTAGAAGTGCAGAGTGGTCCAGCCTCTGGGGCAAAATCTATCAAAATGATAATAGGTAAGCCTTTTGACCCAGAGGCTGCACGCCTGCGAGCTAGCCTCTTAGATACACTGCCTGCAATAATGTGGCAAAAAAACCCCAAAAAACAAAAACCAAAAAAAAAAAACAAAACAGCAGGTGTAAGGATGCTCAAGGTGGCATTGCTTCGAATGGCAGAGACAAACATGCAACTGGAAACAACCTAGACGTCCGTCAAGAATGCAACTGGGTCAGTTCCAGATGCTGCAGCCACAGGATGAACGAGGAGCACCTGTCTGTTTGAGACAGAATGGTCTCCGAGACACACAAAGCATGGGAAGGAAGTCGAAGCTGGAGAAGGGGAGATCCTTATGGAAATAACAACACGAGGAAGGAAGAAGCCAAGCAGTATCGCGGCTGGGCGTCAGGGACCAGAGTGATAACGGACGGTTATGGTTCTCAGTAAGCTGCTGTGTACCCACACAGGCTACCAAACCCTTCATTTGATGTTTAGGACCATGCAAATCGACCCAATAAAAATAACTTCAGTTTGTGGACCAAAAAAAAACCAGTAAAAAAAGAGTAAATGGTATGATACCATGTGGGTAAATGAAATAGTATACACATTTATATATATTTGCATACACAGATCAGATCACACGTATGTAAAATGTGTATATTCGCATATGATACAAGTACCTAAAATGTATATATTTGCATATACGTGATATACATACATAAAACCTCTTCCAGATGGGGATACTCGATGGATACCTGTTATCTCCCTTTCGGGAGAAGTGCTGGGTGGGGAGGGAGGGAAACGTCTACATTTTATGTCTTTCTATGCCCCAGAATTTCTTTTATCATATGCATATATTGCTTTTATTTTAAAAATAAAATGTAAAAATGCACTTTAAGCATATAATTTAAGTATACATTATAAAACAGACACCAGGGACTCACTGGATGCGGATTTGTTTGCTGATGTCAGTGATGCGTGGTGAAATTTAAACTTTAATAAAAGTAGATTTCTGCAGAAGGCTCTATGTCTGTTTGCTTCAGCCTGGAACCCCCGGGGCCCCAGGGAAGGTCAACTGGCTGCAGGCTGGCCCCTCCCCCAAGGCCAGAAGAGGACCGCTGGCCTTGGGCCTCCCTTTGGTCCCCCTGTAGTTGAGGCCAGGCGCCCCCTGGCCTGGCAGAGTGGGGTGCAGCCTCCTCTCCATCCTCCAGCCTCCCTCTCCTCCCCGCCTGGGAGACCTATTTCTGGCTGGATGGCAACATTATTTAAAGTAACAGTTCCGCCCACTGCCTTTCCTACCAGGGAAGCCCGCTTCACTCCACCCCAATTGCTGGAGTCTCCCTGCCTCCAAGGCGGGTGGACGAGGCAGCTGGCCAGCATCTCAGCTTGCAAATCTAGCGGGCTGTACGCAACCTTGATAATGATAGTAGCAGTGCTCATTATCCCTGAAAGGCTCCCTTCTGGGCCCTCTGGACACACTCAGCCCACAGCTCCGTCTGCCTCACCCACCTGCGGCTGCTGGCCTGGCAGGGAAGTGGATGAGCCCAGCCCTGTCTGGGTCCCCTCCAGGGGCAGCGGGATGGACGGAATGCCCTGTACAGCAGGGCCCACACCTGATCTGCCCAAGGCGGGAGCATGCCATTGAAGAAAGTACTGGAGCTTCTGACTCAGAAATCTAGGCTTAACTTTCCCCTCTACTCTTTCTTAGGAATGTGGGCTGGGCATGTTATGGAACCTTGCAAGCCTCAGTTTTGCCATCTGTAAAATGGGGACAATGATGGATGTCTTTGATGGGCTCATTATAAGAGGCCCCAGACATAACTGCCAGGCATATAGCAGGTGCCACACAAATGCCTGACAAATGAGGGAGCAGGTGTATGAGTCACTGGCGGGGAGTGGAAGGTATGGGGTGAGGTGGGGAGATTCAGAGAGGAGGACAAGCGGGGTGTGGCAGAAACCCCCCACCGGAGGGGGGATCCATGAGGGGCTCCACACCAAGCATCAGAGTCCCTTGCCTGGCAAATTCTTCAGCTTCCCCATGGATGTGTGAACCCCAACTGTCCCCAGCCACCAGCGAAGGACCTGCCATGCCCCCTTGGTTACCCAATCCTCTTTACTGGTAGAGGGGCTTCACCTCAGTCCCTCAGCGGCCAGTACAGGAGGTGTCCTCCTCTTCTGCCTCCTCGGGGACACTGAGGACAGTGAAAATGACAGAGCCCCTTCCAAAGGCTGCTCCTCTCAGCTTCCTGACCCCAATGAACTTCCCGCCACCCGCCTGACCTCCCAACCTCCTGGTCACCTCAATTTGTGTCCTCTGGGTGCAGAGCCTGAGCCTGGCTTCTCTGGGGATGAGAAGCAGCGACGGTGGGTAAGGGGCGCCTCTTCCTGGCTGACCTGAAACTTTATTCTCCCTCCAATGACAAAGAGTCACAGGTCATGGCTCAAGGGACTGGGGGACACCTGGAATCACCCACCTCAAGGCCCCCTCGAAGGATCACTTATTTATTGATTTCTTCTAGGAAACATATTCACAGGATGCAAAGACTAAAAGAAAAGGCACACAGGAAACGTCTCTCCCATCCCTGTGCCCCAGCTGCCCGGTCACTCCCAGCTCCACACGCACACACAACCACGGCGACTAGTTTCCTGAGTAGCTTTTCAGAACTTCTCAATGCAAACACAAGCAAATGCAAGTTCATGATCCCTCCCCTTTTCAGCAGGAGACTTGGGGCCTCCTGTCGGCTGTTCTGCTCCTTGCTTTGTGCATGTGACAAGGAGATCTTTCCATAACTGCACGTGTGTGCATGTAACTAACTTCCTCAGGCTTCCTAACAGTGGCTGCGTGGCCAGTCGTGAGGAAGGCTTGCTTTGTCCCCGTCAGGCTGTCAAATGGAGCAGGCAGGGGTGGGGGGTTGTGGGGGGAGAGCCTTGGGGCAGGGCTTGGCCAGGGTGGAAAGAAAGGAAGATGCACTAAGGATCCACACGGTTCTCCCTGCCCCCTCAGAGTGTCCTGATTTGGCCGGCAGGAGCCGCCGGCTCAGTCCACTCCTCGAGATGGAGAGATGAGCTCAGGGTGCAGGGCGCACGGTGAGGCGGGGAGGAGCCAGGACAGATAAATGGACTTTCAGAGACACGAGCTGGGCAGGGAGCAAATGAGGACCTAACAAATGTGGCATCTTCTCTGGCACACGAGGAAACACACAGTGCCCTTTTTGGTTCGAGTCCTTGAGTGTCACAGTTGATATTTAAAATGATTCTTACTTGCATTAAATAAGATATTTCAATTCCACGAAGCTGTCAGGAGCTGATGCGGACACCAGAAATAATAGGCACGCTCTCCTTGTATTGTCCTCGTTAATAAATCAGACGCCTGGAGATGCACGTGCTGATGCTCACACAGAGGAAGGGGGTGTGTGTGCACGTGCACACGTGTGTACACGCACGTGCCATTGCACGCCCACCCATGCACATTCATGTGTTTGCACCCATGTGCACACTTACACCCACGTGCATGCACATTCATGCATACACGCACACAGTTGTGTACCCACAAGTGCACTCATGCTACTCCAAACACACGAGTGCACACACACCTAGCACATGAGCACTCACGCACGCACTGTGCACATGGTCATGCATACCTGCGCGCACTCACGCACGCACTGTGCACATGGTCATGCACACCCGCGCGCACTCACACAAGGTGCACAGTGTATACGCACATGTTCACACCACACTCACAGCCCGGGCACATACTCACGCATACACATGTGCACACACTCCCACATGGACATACACTCACGTGCTCACGCATGCATGTGGGCACACAACAGGGTACACCCACCCACACTCATGCAAACACACTCATGCACACGGGTAACAATCCCGGGGTGACCCCGTGTCCAGCCACTCCCATCTGAGGTCACCCAGGGCACCCCAATCCACCCTGCTCGGGTACAGGCACTCTTCCGCTCACACTGAGGCCCCGGGCACTGTGGGCTGCCATATTCAGATGCGCTCAGGGCACACGGATGTCTGGTCACAGACACACACATTCTCTCCCACCAAACCACATCTTCCAGGGGCAAGGGAGCCCCCGGGGACTGACCCCTTGGCGCTAGGGCTTTTCTCTCCAGAGGCACTGTGTGTGGGGAGGAGGGAAGCTGGACAGGGAGGGAACTGAGGTTTGGGGCCAACAGATCCCCCCAGCTGTGCTCCTTCCCTGGGCTCCCTCACTAAGGTGTGGGCTCTCCGTGACTCACCCGCTAGGCTGCTTTTCCTCAAGTGAGCTGTGCTCAGAGAGAGTGGGGTGGGGGAGCAGCTGAGCCTCTACATCCACTGGGGGGGGTCACAAGGGGCTCTGGGCCTGCTGCCTGCAGGTGTCACCACAGACGTCTGAGGCTGACAGGCTGTGGGGACAGCGGCAGGTGGCTGAGCTCCGGGGACCAGGCTTCCTCCCCTCTTCCCACAGGCTTTTGGGCAATGGGAGACACAGCGAGTCCTGGTGTGTGTGTGGGTGTCCTCCCAGACCTGCGGACACACGCCCCGCACCCCTTCTTCCTGCAGCAGGGAGACAGGGGGCGCTCGGAGCACTGGTCACCGGGGTGGCGGCAGGCTGGACAGGCGCCCCACCTCCTGGGTTTGCGTTTGCAAAGATTCCTCAGGAAAGAAAGCAAGACTCCGTCCAGTGTGATTTAAAGAGGAAAGTACATGTACCAGAAAATAGATAATAGTAATGTACCATTATATAATTAAGGTAATTAGCACTAGGATAAAAAGCGTCATGTATCTAACATATATCAACTCAGCTAATGCTCGCGATCCTGGAGGAGGCTCATGCTAACGGAAGCTCAGTTTACAGATGAGAAAACTGGGCCCAGAGTAATTAAGTAACCTGCCCTAGGTCACACAGCGAATGAGTACCTCGCACAGAGGGGCCACCTGGTACGCAGAGAGGATGGACCTCACGGGGACGTGTACCCAATTGTTTGGGGTCTCTCCTTTCTGGGGCTGGCTTGGAAGCAGGAAGTGCTGACTATCTATATTATTTCCCCTTATACACAGAGAGACTGTTGATGGAGGGACAGGAGGGGCTTCTGGGCAGGACCTAAGGATTTGGTCTGCGGCAAGCTGCAGAGAAAGCTGGTGCCCAGTGCTGGCCATTCCAGTATCCGTGGGGATGCAGGGGCCCGGGGCGTGACTGCCCAGGGAAACTCTTTGGTGGGACTTTTGGTTATGGAAGGGGATCCGGTAGGAGAGGCATCGGGAACATAGCTGAACTGTTCCGTGTGATGCAATCACTGGTGGCATTTTCCCTCGGGTAGCAGCCTGAGGGATCCTGAATTCATGGGTGGGTAGGGGGCGGGAGAGAGAGAGAGAGACAGAGAGAGACAGAGAGATGGTGGGATGGGGAGAGACACAGAGACACACACACACAGGGGCAGACAGAGAGAACCAGAGAACCAGAGAGAGATAGAGACCCAGGGAGAGGCAGTGAGAGAGGGACAGGGCAAGACAGACAGACAGACACACAGAAGCACAAGCTGCCCCCACAAAGGAAGCAGACAGGTCTCGAGGGCGGCTGGTCCCGGGAGGCTGGTCCCGGGAGGATGATGTCAGGAAGATCCCCCCCGTGGTGAGGGCCGGCAGGGCGATTCAGGAACCTTGATGGCTGTTCGTCTATTTTCAGCAGTTTCTGTCCTGTGCTGTAATTCCCCTCCCACACCTTCGCGAAGAGTGTTAAGCACCCAACTGGCTTGTGCTAATGGTGCTTCGGGGAAGGAAGGGAGCCGCTGTGCTCCGACTCGGGGAGGGGTCACCCTTGGAAGGGAGGTGGCAGCCTGGGGGGCAGGTGGGAGGTTTGAGTGAAGCCTGAGGGTCCTCTGGAGCAGAAGTAGAACAGGTGGCACTGAGGCCCAGGCCAGGTGAGCATCGTTGTCCCCAGGGACCTCGGAAGACGTGAGATGGTCATGGGCTCACCCCTCACAGACCGCGGACATTTGGATAGTGGAGGACTTGGGTACAGTGGGTGCCCCCCCCCACCCACCTGGAGGGCTGCAGGGTGGAGGGTGCCACAAGAGACAGAAGGAGGACCCCTGATTCTGAGTACAGAATATTGGGGGAGATGGACGCTGGGCCACAGGTGTCAGGCCTATGCTCTCATCCCTTCTCCTGCCGCAGCGCTTCCCCTGTGGCCACACAGGGGTGGGTGGAACCTCGGGAGCGCCGGGCCCCCCTCTGGGTGCAGGCAAAGGACAGAGATGCGGGAGCAGCCGGGACTCGCTCACATCTGCAGGGGTCTGCGGCACCTGCGGCCTGCAGGGACCGGGCTGGGCAGGAGGGCTTGGGAAGACCCCTGCCTCCAGGAAGTGGGAAGATCCCCGCTGGCCCCACTGTCCAGCTCTACCCGACTTCTGGTGCTTTCTGATGAAAACAAGCTGCCCCTCACCTCTCCATGGGTGGCCCCTCAGCCCACAGGGTCCCTCTCCGCTTTCGCTAGGACTGTAAGCACCCTTGGGCTGGTTAACATACTCCTTGCCTGCTGACCTAAAGCCCTTGATCTGTCACAGACCTCATTTGCTCATTTCGAGATTTGCAGACCACTGGCCTTGGAGAATGAAGGACCAGAACTTTCCTAGGCCACAGAGGCCAGCAAGTCTGTTGAAGCCGCCCGGGCTCTCTGATTAGTCCAGCGATCTTTGAGCAAAATGTTTTTCTTTTTTAAGGTCACACCATGACTTTACTGACTTCCCCTGGCGCATCTGGAGACCTTGCCCTCCTTTGCAGAAAATAACAGGCCATTTGTGCACATCACCAAGCTCGCTTGCACACACACCCCTCCCCTCCCCACGTATCAAGGAACTAGAACTTCTTCCACAACCCCCGAGCACCGACACAACTCTGTACATGGCATCATCAAGTCTGCATGTAATCAAGAAACGTCACAGAGCACTCTACTCCCTTAACTGATTAAACCCCATTAAACATCTCTGGGCCAGGCAGAAACCTCGGAGCTGGCCTTTGGACAAGAGGCTACCTTCTCCCCAGGTGGCTGGCCTCCTGAATAAAGCTCATATTCCTTTCCCATCAAAACTCGTCTCTTGAGTAGTGGCTTTTTGAGCGACGGGCAGCCAAACTGGGAACTGGGGTTTTGGTAACAGGATGTCCTCTCCAGGAAGCCTTCCTGAATACCCCCTGCGTTGTCCCAGAATTCTCTCCTGCCAGAGCTGGTGCATTTGTCACAAGTGAATGTAATGTCCTATGTACCCATAGGGGTCTCCCTGAGCTCATGTCTAGTACATGGTCCCATGTCCCCATGCACCGTGCCTGAAACACATGCTTAATGAACATTCTCTGGATGAGTGGATGAGATGGCCAGTGTAGAAGGCCACAGAATGCCTCCCGGAGATGTCCACATCCGAATTCCCAAAGCCTGTGAGGGTGTCACCTTATAGGAAATGATGGTTGAATTGGGTCCTCCAAAAAGATATGGTAACATCCTAACCCCAAAACGTGTAAATGTGCCCTTATTTGGAAACAGGGTCTTAGCAGATGTAATGAGTTAAGATGAGGTCAGTAGGGTGGGTCCTAATCCAAGATGCCTGGTGACGTTGTAAGAAGAGAGGCAGACACAGACACACAGGGAGAAGGCCATGGGTCCCTGGAGGCAGAGACTGGAGCGACGGGGCCACAGGCCAAGGAGGGCCAACCACACCAGAAGCTAGCGGAGAGCCATACGATGGAGCCTGGGCACAGGGGCTTGGGAGCCTTCAGAGAGAGGGGCCCTGTGGACACCTTGATTTCCAACCTCTGGCCTCCAGAACTGAGAGAATCCAGGTCTATTGCTTTAAGCACCCCCCCCCCCCCCCCCCCCAGTTTGTGGCATTTTGTGACGGCAGCTCTAAAAAACTCACACAGACGCAGCAGGGACTCCGCAGCTGTGATTTAGCTACGGACCCGAGATGCGGGCATGATGCTGGATGACTCGGCGGGGCCCAAGTGATCCCAAGCATCCTGCAGAAAAGGGTGATGTGAGGAGAAAAGAAAAGGCTGGAGGGATGCGGGGCAAGAGCCAAGGGATGCAGGCGGCCTCTAGAAGCTGGGAAAGGGGAGGAGGTAAGGGTTTTTCTCCCCTCCTACCTCCAGCAGGAAGGCTGCCCTGTTGCCACCTGGATTTTAGGACTTCTGACCACTGGAACTGTGGGAGAATGCGTGTGCTTTAAGTCACTAAGCGTGGTTATTTGTTACAGCGATGGTGGGAAACTCATGCAGCCAGATCCCCTCCAGGCTGGGGATGGAGCTGGGGCCAGGAAGGTCTCTCGGACAATGTGGGAGGGGGGCGGAGGGTGGGGGATGACGCTGGAGCCGTCCATTCTCTGCAGACCCCTAAGAAGCAGGCAGCCAGAGGGCTGAGCTGGGCTGGATGCAGAACTGCCTGAGGCAGCTACTCAGACAAGACACAGCCTCCTGAGCTTGGACAACCACCTTCTGATGGATGGTTCGTTGGGCAGCTCAGGACCCTCTGCAGGGCCTCCCCTCCCTGTCCCAGCCTCCATGCTACCCCGGGAGCCTTGTGTGTGGCTCTGAGCATCCCTGCTCCCACTGGGAGAAGCCGCAACGCCCGGATTGATCCTGGGGCCTGTGGTCAATGAGAGGGATGGTGGCATTATCGACTGGAGGCTGCTGACACCATGACAGCCCAGGCTAGAGTTGGCTGGGGAGGGTGTCTGTCCGCCCTGTGACCTTCTGGGCCAATTAACTGCTCTCAATGAACAAGGGAAAGGACTTCATTAAGGGCTGCCATCAGCAGGGTGGTCCCCCCAGACTCGGAGCAAGAAGACAGGTGGCGGGGGGAGAGGGAGGCCCAACGTGGCCACTCAGCAGGCACAGGTGGGACCGTCACTGTGGGGAAAGGAAGCGGGGACTGCCCCCACTCTCTTGAACAACGATAAGAGCATCCGGTTCCGAGCAAACACCTAAAGTACATTATCTGGTTCACCTCCACGCTCACTGCAGAGGGAAGGAGGGAAGGGATTCCTCCCCCTTTTATAGCCAGGGCCCTGGGCTCAGAATGATTGAGCAAGTTGCCTTAGGTCACCCAGCCAGAGGGCAGCAAAGCGACATTAAATGTCAGGTCCATTTGAACCCACACCCGTCCCGCCCCACGCCTGCCCCTGACCTGGTGCCCTTGTGGTCAGCGGGCACACCCCAGAGAGAAATGCCTCCCGGGAGCTGCTGGAACCTGTCCTGACCCAGGAGCCCCGCAGACAGAATCACCCAAGAGCCAGTAGTCACAAGATCTGGGGGCATTTTGCAAAGCGCAGAACGGGACAGGACACCAGGTTTTATTCTGGGAGTAGAGAGACGCAAGACCTGTCTGGGCTCAAGGAGTTCAAACCTGCAGATGTTTCAGGGTGGATTTTCAAAACATGACTGGGACAGAAGGAATCCTGAGGTTTGAGGGGGTCGGGGGGCGGCAGTGTGGTTATTTATTTATTTATTTTTTAGAAAGGAAAGAGAAAGGAAGAACAGAGAGGCAAGAAGTGGGGCCTGTCTTCTGCTCACAGTGATGCTAAGGAATTTTCCCCAGGGTGCCCTGCTTCCTCTGCCTCTGGGGCAGCAAAGCAGCTCTTTGTCCTGGGCTGTCCACACCCAGCTGAGATTCCTCAGGGGCTTTTTTTTTTTTTTCTTACACCTAGTAACAGGCTGCATGGAAATCCGGCCTCCAGGAGCCAAGCTGTTTGTGCTTTGTGGCCAAATCGTGGAAGGCCTGGCGGAGCAATCTAACCGACCTGCTTTGCTCTCTCCCAGCCTCCCCAGCCTCCCAGGTGCACGGGGGAGAGGTTGCCTTTATGGCCTCTCTGGGCCCCTGGCAGAGAAGCGGCCTCCTAATTAGACCCGCTGGAGGGAGGGCTGGAGGGAGGGCCGGTGGGGGGGGGGAGCCTTCTCCCTCCACTCTGCAGGGACACATCGGAGAACAATGTGAGCACAGCCTGAGTTCTGCATTTGCCTGTGCGTGATTCGTCCACAAGAAACCCCAGGTAAATGCACAAAACCGCATGCAGCTGACTCGCATGCAGAGCCATGCACCCCACGGGTCCCCCAAGCATCCTCAGCTCCCCCGGGTCTGGTCTTACAACTCTCCTTTCCATCTCAGACACCGCTCCCTCCCCCAGCTCGCAATAACTCGGGAGCTGTAGCCCTCTGCCTCCCACTTCCCCAAGCGGACCGCGGGCCCTTTCCCAGGCGGAGTGCCAGATTTATTGTAGTATTTACGCATTTCTCACCCACCGAACATGCGGAAGCCTGTGTGACTGTCTTTAGTGGGTTGCTCTCTTTTTTTTTATGTGCCCCTAATGAAGTTTTTGAATGCTGTTCCCTCACCCCATTTCCCCCATTAGCCCTGTGGTTTTTATTGCGTGATTTTGCATAGCGTGGTGGTTTTCACATTCTAGCAGAGCTGACTGCAAAGCGCTTAGCACGGCGTCTGACACTTGGGAAGCACTCAAGAAATGTGTCCTTGCGTGTACTATTATTATTTTTTTTTTTTTTTTTTTTTTTTAAAGAATTTATTTATTTATTTGACAGAGAGAGACACAGCGAGAGAGGGAACACAAGCAGGGGGAATGGGAGAGGGAGAAGCAGGCTTCCTGCGGAGCAGAGAGCCCGATGTGGGGCTCGATCCCAGGACACTGGGATCATGACCTGAGCCGAAGGCAGACGCTTAACGACTGAGCCACCCAGGCGCCCCGCGTGTACTATTATTATTAATCATTAGGCCCGGACTGGCGGGCCCACGAGGCGTCAGGCACTGGGTTAGGCGCTGAGGATCAGCAGCAACAGTTGGAATAGCAAGGCCACGTGTCCACGGTGCTGGGCTGCCTTGTGTTTAGGAGATGCTATTGCCACTGCCGTCCCCTGCCTAGAAACGCACTGCTCCCCAGCTCTGCCTCCAGTCCATTCCATTCCTATGGCTATCCCCGCCTAGACAACGTGCTGCCCCCCCCCCCCCAGCTAAACATTGGCCCCTGGGCATGCTATCCCCTCCTAGACAACGTGCTGCCCCCCCCCCCCCCCAGCTAAACATTGGCCCCTGGGCATCTCCGAGTCCCAGAGAACAGAAGGGAGGAGGGACTTGCTCATCTCTGAACAGGAAGGACTCTGTTACAGCCCCTTCAACCACCACTAAGGATAATGGCTAATTCACACTAAAGGGGTGGGGGGCGTGGGCAGCATTCACTTGGGGGGGGGAGCCCTGGATGGGCACAGAGGGCAGGTGATGGTGTGAACCCTGCCAGGCTCTGCCCAGCCGAGTCCTGCTCTCTGGCCTTCAGCAGGCTCCTGATTTTCCCAGGCCAGATATTTGTGGCATTAATGAATGTTGATGAGGCTGCAGGATGCACTCCAGTCTCCCCTGGGGGCCCCCCCAGCTGGCCCGGGCAGGTCAGGTGGAGGGACGCTGGGAAGAGGCATCCCCGGCCATCCTGAGAGGGGCATGTGATGAGATGCCCACTCTGTTCCTCGGTCCTTGGGGAGACCTGGCTCAATGTTCTTCCGCTCTACCTGGGGCCAGGCTTCAGATGTCAGGGCGCTTCTCCTCCCAGAGTTCCAAGGCTCAGGCACCCAGGCAGGGTGCTCCTGGCTCTGCGGTGTATCTCCCCTCGCGAGAGTCCTGGCTGCCCTTCCACTGAGGTCAGAAACATGCCCCCAGCGACCAGCAGCATCCAGTGCTGTGCCAGGGGCTGTGGGGGCAAATGCTCTAAGGGGCGGTGGGCGCTGGAGAAGGAGGGTTTCTGACTGTCAGTGTGTTGTGTGACCTCGGGCAAGTTGTCTGATCTCTCTGTGCCTCCATATCCTCATCTATAAAATAGAAATATAATAATAATAAATAATAACCTAAGCCAAGTACTATCTTAAGCACCTTATATTATGCAAAAGTATTTATTCCTCATTAACTACTCTGTGAGGTCAGAATTAATTTTATCCAAATTTGGTGGATGAAGAAGCTGAGGAAACCAAGGCACAGAGAGGTTAAGTAACTTGTCCGAGCTCACACAGCCAGTAGGTGGCAGAGCCCCAGGGGGCTGCCTCTAGATTTTGTGCTCTTAACCACCAGGCTCTAGTCCCTCCCTGAAGGTGAGGGTGAGGTGGTGAGGATGTTGTGACGGGGCACCTGTGATGGGCTTAAGACAGGGCCAGTGTGAGGTGTGTGGAAAGCACTCGCTGAGAATGAGCCGCCACTGGGATTATTAATGTTACTATATTTCACTTAGTCATCCATCCTGTGAGGAGGGAGCACTACCCTCAAACCATGGCAGCTTGTGTTAGGAGCTGTGATGGTAGTTGCCCTGAGCCCCAGGGGCCCAGAGTCGCCTCCCCTCCCCAGCCTTCTAAACACCTGCTCAGGCCCCAGGCAGCTGGCTCCGAACGCAATCCCAGCGGCCCTGACTTCCTGGCCTCTGTCCAGCATGACTCACTGCCACCTCTGCCCATTCTCTTTGGGTTTTCTAAAGTCACCCTCAGAAGTGACTTCAGGGAAACGTGGTGGGGGAACCGGGCCAGAACGGCGTTAATGAGGCCCTGAGGACCCGCCTGTGAGCTGCCATCTGGAAAAGGCAATCCGTGTGCATGGCCAGGCACCAGCCAGATCTGAGGCTAGGAGCCTGAAGAGCAGGGCTCTAATATTTTGCAACAGCTCCAGTCAAGTGTGGGGTCTATTCCTCCTGCTAAATCACGGTTGACCCTGTGACTTGCTTTCACCAATAGAATCTGGTGGAACATTCTGAAGCCCAGGCCTTAAAAGCCTTGTAGCTTCTGCATTCCCCTCTCAGACCACCAGGCCCCGAGACTACTAGGCCATGAAGGATGGTAAACCACAGGAAGAAAGACCAGCACCGCAGCTGTCCAGTCCAGCCCAGCAGATGGCCAGCAGAATGTACCTTCATGTGTGCCCAGCAGAAAAATGAGAAATCGTGGTTGTTTAGTCATGAAGTTCTGGAATGTTCTTCTGGGCAGCAATAAGTATCTGACCAGAGGCTGTGGCCGAGGTCAGGCTGAGCATGCTCCTGTGTGCGGGGGACCCCCCATCTCTGTATGTTCCTTAGGGGTCAAAAGTAAAGGCGCGGGTGCAATGGTTGGAGTTTCTGGACATGCTGCAGGTGGACCTCTAGGGTCTGTGCCCCATCTCCGGTGAGATTGTGTTTCTTGGTTACTATACTCCATTCTGCAGGAAGCATGGCCTCTCCCTTCCCTAAGCCCTCCATGAGCCCCCACCTGCTCCCTGCTGACACTGAGCCCCCAGAGGTTGCCAGCTGGAGCTGAGAACCCTGCTCCCAACCCCCACCCCTCCTCCCACTCCCAAGAGGCTCTGTGTGGCCGACTTGCACAGCTGGCTGGGAGCACGTCTCTTCCTTGGCAAGGGTGGGAAATTCAAAGTCACAAACACTTTGGCACCCCATTAGTCAGAGAGCAGAAAAGCGGGCCACGGCAGAGACTCCTCTTGGGAGGACAAAGACACAGGGCAGAGACCACTTGAACCCTCCCGCGTAGCGATATCCCATGCAGGGGCTCTGAGGGGTATGGGTGGGGGGAAGGGAGTCGGGCACTAAGGCAGCCCCCAGGAAGCAGGGGTCATTACCAACTCCCCAGGCATCTGTCTAGACCATTTGCCTGCCTGAGTGCTAAGTGAGTCAAGGTCTAATTAGTTTCTGTGTCCTGGCTGAAAGCCAGAGAAGGGGAGGCCCACAGGAAGATCTGGGGAGGGGGAGTTCTTAGGCCATGCTGGGGTCTCCAGGCCAGCTGTGTGGGAAGAAAGAAGGAACATCTCATTTCCATATATTGGACTATCCCAGATAAAAAACCTATGTGCCTCTGATGGAGACCACCTCTCCCTGCCTTCCCAAGGACCTCGGGCCACGCATGCCCACCTTGCGCCCCTCTGTGTGCGTTGGTTCCCAGGGATTAGGGCCAGATTTAAGTCTGTCAATTTCAGGTGCTGAATGATCAAGCCCTTCCTCATTTGCATGTTAAGTTTCCTAGTGGTAGAAAGAAATAGGCTCCGTTCATCAGAGAAGAGCTTTCTTTGGGAGCCTTTCATTAAAGTGGCAGCGAGCGCTTTGCCCGCGTGTTCTATTTTGCACTCTGGGGAGTCTGGGTACCTCGGCCCCCCATCCCAGGGCTGCTGGGACTGGCTCCAAAGAGTCTGTCAGTCACCACAAAATGGGAGGAGGGGAAGGGGGAGAAGAGAGAGCGTGGCTTGTGTGTGCACATCTATGTGTTCTAGAATGTTCTGGCAGTGAAGCTGGCAGCCGGTGCACATCCCTCGCCCCATCCCTAACTTGCAGTGTAACCCTGGACGTGTCACTTTATCCCTTGGGCATTAGTTTCTGCATCTATAAAACAGGAAGCCTAGTGACTGCTTTGTGGATTCCTCGGGCCGCCTGTGAGAGTGAACCGCGTGGGTACACAGCATCCGCGCCCGTGTGATCGGTCCTGCAGGGTGCCCACGTGTGGGCCGTGGATGGACACCCAGAGCTGTGTCTACTGAGCGTGTCAGCAGAAGAAACACCACAGCCTCCCTGCCTGCTCCAGCTTCAGGGGGGCCCACGGTGCATGGGCATGTCCTCCTTGCCCCACCTGCAAGGGCTCTCAGGGTCATGACACCTCGGAGCGATGCTGGGAACCCATGTGAACCCACAGGGACACTAGGAGAACTCAGCAGACATCCAAGGGGACAGAGAGGCGAGGCCAGCACCGCCTCCCCCAACAGAGCGCATCCCTCCCGCCTCCTGAGGGGTTCAGCCTGCCTGATGGGGAAAAGGTCACCAAATCAACCTGGACTGAGGAGTCTCTGCCTTCGATCATGCCAGAGCACTGCACGACTGCCTGGGGGCGCAGGGGGTCCGGGTCTGAGTGGCCGTTCTGACCCTCACACCCTGTCTGGTCTCGGAGCAAAGCCACTTTCCCCTCCGGGCTACAGGGTGTCCCAGCTGTAGGACCGAGGGCTCAGCCATACCAGCAGGGCCTGGTGTGAGTCCATCAAGGCCCTGAGCGTGTGCCCCTAGGCTCCGCGCCCTCAGCTCAGGGGCCGGCAGGGTGACACCCACCATTCATCTCTGGCCTCCGCGGGAGTGGGGGGCCCACTTCTTCCCCCAGCCAGGACCCAGTAATGAGAATGTGAGAGCCGGGTTGCTATGGAAACCGAGACAGCCAATGCTTCAGAGACTTTTGCTTCTTGTTTCCCTTTTTCCCCTTACATTTTGAACTTATTCATCTTAATTGACATAATTATTGCAACGTCAGCCTGAGGCACAGGGAGCCAGCAGTGCCCCTCGCCACCCACCACCTGCCCTGACCTTCCAGGGCTCTCCCTGTCGCCTCTCTCCCGGCTTCTGTCACTCACCAGCAAACCCCAAGGTCACGGCTGGCCCCCTCAGGTCCAGGAAGAACCTGTCCTAAAGCGGGGGCAGGCCTGCACCCCAGTGTTCCTGGGCACCTGTGGGGACGGGGTCGGGGCTGCTACCCGTAACAGAGAGGCCGTGTTCTCTCCCAGCAGGATTGCCAGAGCCGATGAGGGTGCCTTAGTGACACGGGGGAGCCGGACCCTCCTGCCGCTGGGTGAGTGAACTTGGGCCAGGCTCTGGGTCTCTCCGAGCCTCTGTCTTCTCATCCGTGCCATGGATTTGTCCTACCCGCCCATTCACCCCATGCCTGGGAGCATCAAAGGGACTCAGCTCGTTGCTACTTGGATTGTCGGGAAAAGACAAAGAAGGGGGTTAGGAGAGCCCCCCACGAGGGTGGCCAGCCCATTCTGCCCTCGGGTCCTCTGATGCCCGGCCAGTTGTGCTCAGGTCAAGCCAGCCGCTGACTCGAGCATGGCAGGATGCCTGCACACACAGGGGCAGCCCTGGCTCCAGCTGGGAGGGTCTGGGGGGCACGGGTGCCTCGCTCTTGACCACTGGTTCTCAATGGGGCGGATGTGGCCCCGCAAGGCACATTGGGCAGTTCTGCAGACATTTTGGGTTGTCCCATTTGAGGGGGGAGGGAGCTACTGGCACGTGGTGGGTGGAGGCCAGGGATGCTGGGAAACATGGTACAGGGCACGGGGCAGCCCCCACAACAAGAAATGCTCCGCCCCCAAATGCTAACAGTGCCCAGGCCGAGAAACCCTGCTCTCGTGGTCCTCCTCGTGGGCGACATGAGCACTGTCTGGGGGTCCTTCTAACTCTGCTACCTCGCCCGTCGCTGGAAGCCTGCCCTGTGTGTGCGGATGCGGGGCCTGCTGGGCTCCCCGCAGCCCTCCTCCCCTCCTGGGCTCGTCAGGAGCCGGAGGAGGGCCTCTGGGTCAGGGGAAGGACAGCACGCTTGGCTGGGGGCCTCTTCCTCCTCCCAGCCCACCTCCCCCATCCCTCCCTAAGGATTACGACATTTCTAAACTCGTTAACTTTTAATTACTACCTTCCCTCTGCCTGAGTACACTGGCTCCGTGCCACGTACATCTCTATTAAAATTCAATTTATGCCCATCATAACTAATTCCTACACTCCGGCTTTCTCACCGGCAGCCTTCAATTTTCAGACAAGATGTCCAAACTCACGGCCAAATCAGAGTCCATCTCCAAAGAGGCTGGCAAGGGGTGGGTGGGTCTGGCTTTGTCGTGGAAGAGGAGCCTGGACCTCCTAGGAGCACCGGAATGAGACCCTGGCCAGGCAGGAGGAGTGGGGACAGCCTGGCCTGCGGGGTGGACGTGGGTGGGTGGTGTTTACGGGTTGGCTTCCGGGCCACCGTTTCCACTCACGCAGCCACCGATGACCAGACACCCTTCTGTACCCTTAACCTCACGTGACGCTCACGACCCTCTGGGAAGTAGCGACTGGTGCCATTATTCCCATTTGACAGATTGGGCAACTGAGGCAGGGGTCACATTGAGGGTCCGGACTGGGATTCATACTGGGGGGACGCCGGCGCTGAGTTTAGAGAGATCAGGCAGCAAAGGTGCGTATGGACAGGACAGGTCAGGGAGAGGTAAAAGCAGGGTGTACTGAACAGCAGAGACCATCGGAAAAGGGCTCCTTCTGCCCTTGAGCCAAGGGTGCTGGTGAGAGAGGAGACTGGACAGAGGGCAGGACCAGGACACACAGGGTCTTGAGGCTCCCTTGACCCAAATCCTCCAGAGACCACCCACCACCTGCAGGATACAGCCCAGAATGTTCTCATACTCACCCCTGCCTCCACATCGTCCCCCCTACAGGCCCCTCATCCAGCCCTCCTCTCTCTCCCTGAGGTCACCTCTGTCCCTAAATCTAGCTGACAGTTGTTAAGTGTCCCACAGCAGCTGACACAGCTGGCCACTTGGTCCTTCTCTAAAGCCCCCCACTTCTGTGACACCCCAATCGCCATTGTGGCCTCCTGGCTTCGTGCTGCTGGGCAGGTTTTCACCGCTTTTGTTTATCTGCCTCCTGGGGTTCTGAGGCTCTTCCCCCTGTGCTGTGTCCACTCTCTCATCCCGCTCATTCCCACGGCATCAGCTGTCACGGTGACCTTCAGCGTGGGCTTTTCTTCATTCCTTCCCGCCTGCTGGACGAGGCTGCCCGAAGTCTCGCCGAACACCCAAAGGGAGCACGGAGACCTCCCACAGTGTCCCTTCCAGCGTTTCCCCCACCACCTGCCTCCCTCCCTCCCCTGCACATTCAGCCCATCGTCGAGGCCTGTCAGTTCAGCCTCTGAGATAGGTCTCGGACCCATCCATTCCTCTGATCCCCGCTGTCTCCAAGATGGCCCGGCCACCCACCTCCTGCCTCGACGGCCCAGCCCGGCTCCCACCTGCTCTCCTCCAGCCCACTCCCCACCCAGCTGCCTGGCTACACGGTTTGAAAGCAGACATCTGATGATGTCCCTTTCCTGTGACAAATGAGTCAGGGGACCCACGTCGCTGTTGGCTTGAGATAAGAGCCCCCTAAGAGAGCCAGC
The DNA here is from genome assembly GCF_964656455.1 of Halichoerus grypus. Taxonomy (NCBI): domain Eukaryota; kingdom Metazoa; phylum Chordata; class Mammalia; order Carnivora; family Phocidae; genus Halichoerus; species Halichoerus grypus. The sequence goes on from NC_135713.1 coordinate 202,113,101, forward strand.
AAGCCCCGACCTAATTGACCCCATCTGCTCCTCCAGGGTCCTGACCTCCTGTCCGAGCTGGTCATCTTTCAGCTCCTCCAGCCTCAGAATCTGTGCACACGGCTCTGTCTGCAAGCCCCCTTCCACCCCTGCTAACTCTACCCATTCTCTAGGTCTCAGTGTCCCCGGTGACACGTCCGACCTGTGGTTTCCCTCGATAGCACGCGTTGAAACTGGGGTCCCTTAATACGTGCGCAGAATGACTGCGTTCTGCTTCCATTCCAGACTTCGAGCTCCATGGGGGCAAGGGCTCTCTGGGCTCACTCAGCGCCCAGTGTCAGTGCGCTGGGGGCGGGGGAGCATTCACACCACATCCACACCAATGCCCTTTCCCCTCTCGGTTCAAGTTCAACATCTTCCACAGGTGGCCCCAAACTTCTCTGGGACCCTCTCTTGGTCTTTACACCTGCCGTCCCTCCCTAGTCCAGGCCCTTACGGCTCTTGCTCTTCGGCTAGAACAAAGGTTTGCAAAGGGCAGAGGGATGGGCAGGGCTGGCCTGCCCTTCCTTATTGTCCTCCTGGTCTAGCTCCGTGCCCGGCGGGTAGAAGGTCCCAAATCTGCGCCTCATGACTGAGCAAAGGTAGGCCTCTCCTGACGTTCGTCCATCAGGCTGGGAGAGAGAAGATCTTCCACGACTTCAGGGAACTAAGCCACGGAGCCTCACGTCCCTCACTACCAAGATGCCTCTCCTGCAGGAGCTGCTGATGTTCAGGGATGGAGAACAGAGCCAAAGGGAAAGGGGCCAGCACGGGGCCCGGCACAAGGTGGCTGGTCATTTGGAGCACTCGTTTTCAAGAGTTAACATATGTGAAACCCTTCAAACAGGGCTGGGCCCATGTAAGCCCCCGTGTTAGCCGTGACTGGCTCTCCTGCGCTGGTTTAGAAGGCTGGCTGGGGCCATCCCCAGAAAGCGGGTCCTAGCAGTGCCACTGTCCTGGGAGAGGACAAACAAGGCCACACAGCCAGCTTGGAGCGGCGGGGGGCGGAATGCAGGCTTGGGGCCCAAAAGATCCTGGGTAAACCTGACTCCCCAGGTCTGGCTGTGTGACCCTGGGTATGTTGCTGAATCTCTCTGAGCTGTGACTCCTAGCTATGAGGCAGAGATAATAATAGCACCAATCTCCCAGAACTGCTGTTGGTAAGAGCTTGGCTCCGTTTCGGGCACCCACGTGGTAGGTGCTCCAGTGCCCTCTGGGAAGCCCGCTGGCCTCTGCGTCCCCAGCCTCTGCCACCTGCTCTCACTTCTAAGGGGAGGCCAGAGGACAAGCCAGAGACAAAGCAGCTGGTGCGGAGAGTTTCACTTCATCCTCTCCTCTGAAGAATTTCAAAGGCTGTGGCATGCCTGGGTCTCTGCCTCCACTGCGGGGCTTTACTGTCTCTGCCGCTGAGCCCGCGTGCGGAGCCCCAACACCATAGCTCCCCCCACAAGGCACATCAGCCTGGCAGTGGGGCTGGGGACCCAGCCTGGGGCCAGCCAGACGCCCTGCCTGGCTCATCAGAGGTTCCCCTCCACACACCTGCTCTTCTCCACGCCAGCCAGGGGCCAGCTGCGGCCTCAGGGGCGGGACTCGGCCTCTGCTGGTCTCACTCCCTCTCGCTTGCGTGTCAGGGGGTCTGAGGGGGCCCCTGGCTTCTTGCCTCTCAGGGCAGAAGAATGATGTACAGGGACAAGAGTGTGGCAGGAGGAGCCCGATCTGGACCCCGTGTGCATCTCTACAGGTGGGACAAGAACACACTCTGGGAAACAGACCTCCTGGATCTGCCTCTTGCTCTCTTCATGACCCCGCAGGCAAGATCCAGAACCCCTCTGAGCTCCAGGCTCCTCGTTTGCAAAAGGAGGGTAATAACGCCGTGAGAAAGTGTATGTTAAGTTAACCATGCGTGGGAATCTGTGTGTGTGTGCGCGCGCGATCCACCCAGCTGCTTTGTTTTTCTGATTCGATTTTAAGGGTGAGCAAAATTATGGGAGACAGCACAAGCAGGGCAGGACAGCAGAATCTGGTGGATGGCTTTGCCAGGATGTGGTCACAAGGACAGGCGGTTCTGGGCCATCCCCCCTCCCTCCTCCCCCATTGCTCCTGAGCTGGTGGGTTGTCCCCAGCCATGCAGCCCTGGCTGGTTTAGTGAAAGCAAAGGGAGGCAGAATGGATGCAGCCTGGGGAGATGGCCTGGGGCAGGGGGAGGGGAGGGGAGGAGGAGGGAGGGCAGAGGAGGGAGGGCAGAGGAGGGGGGCTGAGGGGAGGGAGTAGAGGGGAATGATCTGATGGAAGAGGCTCCAGGGGCAACACAGGAGGCCCTGGCCTTTCATGAGTTAGCATCCCACCTGGTCAGGAAGTTAGGCTAACACGCCAATGTGTTTTGCACAGACACGGACTCCCAATGGTTACACATGCATACAAGAGCATGAAGGAATCACACACCCCCACTTACCCACCCCCATACGCACACTCATGCACAGAGGTTAACAAACACATTAGACCTTAGGCCTCCAACTGAGTATTGTGTTCAGCTTCCTCCCACCCCTCCCACCCACCCCTAACACACACTCCGAGAGTCACTGTGAGAAGCCGTGCACCTGTTCTACTGACAGAAGTGGGCAGGGGGACGGCGCCCAAAGCTTTGGGAGGGTCTTCCCATGCATTGTCCCACCCACATGGGAAAAGAGATCTCATTTCCTTAGAGTCTGATAGTGCTTTGTACCCAAGTGGTACCCCCAACTGTTACAGCCACTTTATTTCTCAAACTGGGAGTTCAAGGCTGGTTTCAAAACAGGTAAGATAGGTCACCAACAAGGGGCTCTCACAGCACTTGATAAGACAAAAAGAGTTCTAAGAAGGGTCCCGGACCATAAAAGTGGCATTGGAATGGGTGTACAGGGTCCCCGCGAACACCTCGGAGATGTGCTCGCTTGCACATGAGATCTGGTAGGTTTGTTACCAGACCTGTGCTGTTATTCTGTCAAGACAAACACCCCGTATAATCCTAGCAGGTGCCATCTATTCCATGACATCAGCGACGGGCCTCGTCCCATAGAATCTCATTTAATTCTTACTGTAACCTTCTAAAGTAGGCATGTGCCTGATTCCAAGAAAAGAAAACAAGTGCACGGTGGCTAATTCTGCCCAAGGTCACAGAGCCAGGGAGTGGTAGGAGCGTGATTATATTCAGGCGGCCCTAACTCCGAAGTCCATGCTATTTGCACTCTGCCCCCCCGGGATGGATGTGGCCCCACAAACTCATCCCAGACACTCATGCTCAGAAGGATGCACAGGTTTCCCTTTGTGTAGATGTTACACGCGCGTGCGCACACACACACATGTGCATGTGCGTGCGTCACGCCCATTTGGCTACAGATCCCACTGAGAATAAAGGCCAGTGGAGACTGGATGTGAATGCAAACTTCTTCCTTTGGAGACGGGGTAGGAAACAGTGAAATTTATGGCAGCACTTCGAAACTTATTTTCTCTTGACTTGCTGAGTAAATTCAGCCATCTTTTTGCCTGAAATTGGATATTATCACCCAGCTCAGAGCCTGGGGTTTGCAAGAGACTAGGAAGTAGAAAGCAGTGCTCAGAGAACCACAGGATGAGAAGCTGGCCACCCTCCTCTGGGATGCAATTTTTGGTGTGCATGTATTTCAAAGGCGAATCTGGAACATTTTATTGAGCCAAAAAGCAAGAGAATGCTAGAAATCCAGGGGGGACATGTCCAAAAGACCCAGGATGCAGCTAGAAGAAGCTCCATAGCCAATTATGGGTTACTACTGAGCATCAAAATGAAAAATGACAGGGATAGATCAAGACACATTGAATAGGAAAAATTATCCATCAGTTCATACTGATGCTATATCATTTTAAAGAAGATGAGAAAGGGAAGATCTCTTTTACAAAAGAATGACAAATATAAGTAAAAAAAATGATAGAAGTAGAAAATCTGCTTATCACCACCACAATGGTAATAATAGATTCAGGTTAGACTCATCCATGGATACTCAACCACCGGGTGAGGGATTCCTGGGGAGGAGACTATTCACAGTTTCCAGTTGTCCCCTAAAGGCAAGGGGATATCTCCATACCTTGACAATGGAGAAATCTGGTGCACCTCACCTTGACCAATTCATCAAACCCAAATCACCAATAATGGGGCAAGATGATACTGAGTGCCTTCATGTATGAAGCACTGAGAAGGATACACATCTGGGTAATACTCTTGCCCAAAAGGTTTAACATGAGTCTAATCATGAGGCTGGAACTGGACAAATCTATACTGGGGGACATTCTGCAAAGCTGGCTGAGGTCTCAGAAATGTCAATGCCATGAAAGATGGGAGAAAAATGAGGGATGGTTCTAGATTGAAGGAGTCCAAGAGTCCTGACAACTAAGTTTACTGTGTGGTCCTTGATTAGATCTTGTATCAAACAATAGTAAAAATAGCTACAAAGAACATCACTGGGACAGAGATATGTGAATATGGGCTGCATATGAGACAGAGGTACATCGATGGGACATTTCCCCAGCGTGAACATTGTGTTGTGGTTCTGTAGGAGAATGCCTTGTTCTTGGGAAATTCTACTTAGGGGTGAAGTGACATGATGTCTGCAAATTCTTAAATAACTTAGCAAAAATAAGTGGGATGACCCAAGCTGGATGGATCAGAATCTTTCCCCAGGGCTTCCCATGTGGAACTTCCAGGGACGCTCCTTCTGCCCTGAAATCATGGGGCTGTAAGCCTGTGACCGCAAACTTCTCAGTGTCACTAACCACATGAGAATGAAGTCCGCACCCAGAGGTGGTGCCGCTGAGCAGCCCAGGGGAGACAGAGCGCCCGGCAGAACCAAGTTCTTAGTTCTGAGCCCTGAGACCCCTGGAAATGCCAAGGTTCCTGAAGCCCTGACCTCAGTCTGTGGCTCACTTGTAGCATTGTGTATAAATGATGAGAAGACAAAAGGTATAATGGGATGTATTGTGGACGATCACAAAGGGCAGAGAGAGGCAGACGTGAGTGTGTAAGTGTTGTGAGACAGAGACAGAGAGATATTGATTGAGAATACACGTGTGTACTATGAGGAAAGGCTTTCTGAAGGAGCTGGGATCCTGTAGGAGAGAGAAAGAAGGTTCTAGAAGACACAATATTGCAAGTAGAGGGGACAGGATGGTTTGAACAAAGGCAGTGCAGAGGGCACGGGCAGGGGGCTGCCATGGGGCCCGGGATGGGAGGGTCCTGTTTGGTGTCGGTGTATCACCTCAGATGGGAGCAGCCGGGGGTAAGGTGCGTGCCATCAGGAGCAACCCGAAAGAGCTCTGAAGGCAGTGTAGGGAGAGGAGTTTCCCCAGTGGAAGCTTCTTTGTGTCCCCCTGAAACTGCCACCCAACCACCCAACTGACCTTTGAGTAACCTAAAGAGCCAGGTGCCGACCCCCATGTGGTCGAAAATCCATGTATGACTTTGGACTCCCCAAACTTAACTACTAATAGCCTACTGTTGACCAGAAGCCTGACCGGGACCATAACCAGTCAGTTCTCACGGATTTTCTATGTTATATGCATTACGTACTGTATTCTTCCAAGAAAGTAGGCTAGAGAAAAGAAAATGTTATTAAGAAAGCCATAAGGAAGAGAAAACACATTTACAGCGCCGTTCTGTATTTATCAAAAACATCCCCATGTCAGCGGACCCGTGCAGCTCAACCCATGTTGTTCAAGGGTCAACGGTGTCTGCATTCCCCACTCTGCTCTGTTTTCTAGAACCCGCAGAGCACGGTGAGCGGAGTTTGCTTGGGATGCGTATTAAGGAAGTGGTCTTTCCTTGATGAGACGCTGGATGTAAAGGATTTCCAGCCCTGGAGCCAGACGACTTGTATTTGAAGCCCAGCTCAACAATCTGACCTTGGGTGAAGTGTTTAATGTCTCTGAGCTGCAGTCTGCCCATCTGTCAAATGGGACAACTAACTGAACCTACTCATAGGGTTGCTGGCAGGACTGAATGATGAAGAACCAACCCTCCTCCTCCTCCTCCTCCCGGATCCTGGCCCGGCTCCCTGCAGGCAGAAGTCAGGGGCAGGCTGGGAAGCCCCGACACCACTTACACCTGTGGTGTGCTATCCACATGCTCCCGGCGTTCCCATGCAGGCATGTCCCCCATCCAAAGGATGCGGGGCTCTTCACAGAGGCTGTCAAAACTGCCCCAGGGACGCCAGGCAGGAGCTAGGAGAGCTCTGGGCCCCCAACTGAAAACCGCCATAGGGGCTGCTCACGGGGGCACCCCTAGTCTCCCTCGTGGGCTCCCTGGAGACCCAACCCCCAGAGTGGCCAGCACTGGAGGGCCTCCTGCTTCCTGGACTCTCACCATCTAGAGAGGAAGGTGGTCCTCCTGTCCCGGACCCTCCCTCTCCCTTCTCTGACAAAGTGGTCACACCTACCGGCCAATGCAGTCCAGGGTTGGGGCACAAGGAACCTGGGGCTGGGGATGGGGGGGCATCCCAAACTCTGGCCTCCCCGCTCAGCTAAGAAAAGGATGGTTCTCCAGAAAGGACAGATCCTCAAGCAATTAAACAGCCTCCTCTCATTTGCCTTCCGGTCCCTGGCACAGATCTGTATCAACATCCCCAGGGCAAGACAATCTTAGCCCCAACACACCCGATTATGCACATCAGGCCTGGGGATTAATCACCATCCACAGCATTGGGAGCCAATAAAAACAGGCAGAGATGAGATGGGAGATAGGAGCCGGAGGGAGGGACTGCCAGGAGGAAAATGCTGGAGGCCCGGCGGGCTTGGGGGGTAGCTCGGGCTTCCAGCAGCAACAACGCGCTTCACTGAGACCCTGTGCCATTCCTCCTTTCTCCCCACTTGGCGGTGTCCTGGGGAGGGAAGGGCCCGTCCAGAGCTCCGGGCATGGGCATGAACATGGAGTGGGGACAAGCCCCAAGGCCCTGGGCAGGCCACCTCCATGTCACACCTGCACTGCCCCCAAATACAAGATATTCCCTCACTGAACCCACGTTGCCACATGCCCCCCAGCCGTGTGTCGGACCCAGGCCCCTCCAGTGCCCCCAGGAGATAGCAGAGTTCTCAGGGGTTGGGGAGGAGGGGCTCTGGTCACGGGCACGACCACAGCCCAGCGGCTGGTGGTGGAGTCCCCTACCCCGACCATCGCCTCTGCTCTGTTCCCTGTTGCACGGTCCGCTCCGTCTGGGTAGCACCCCTGGCCCGCCCCCTAGACATCCTCTGTTGGGCTCAGCAGGGCAGGGGCCTCTTACTCCTCGGGCAGGGCTGTCTTTGCCCCCCAACTTCCACCACCCCAGCCTCCCAGGAGCGCTGGCATGGGAACTCTTGCCCCCAAACTGCCAGACAGGCCCCCATCCTGGTTCCCCTGGCAGCCAGGAGGGAGGAGAGGGGAGGGGAGAGGAGGGGAGGGGAGGCTTGCCTGTACTCCAGGGAGAACTTGGTCAGCTCTCTGTTGTTGTGGAGCCACTTGAACTCCAGCGGCCAGCTGCCCTCCGCCATGCACGTGAGCACCAGGCGGTTCCCCTCCAGGTGCACCTGGGTCCGCACAGGCTCCGTCTTGAAATAGGGGGCCACGTCATCTGTGGGAAACAGACACACAGAGCCACGAGTTAGCACCTGCTCGCCTCCGGGTGGTTGCTCACGTAGTGCCCTAATGCCCCTGGGCAGACAGAGCAGCTGCATCCAGGTCACTTGCTCAAGGTCACGTGGCCGGGGAGGACTTGAACTTGGGTCGGTCCGACTTCAGAGCTTGATCTTCAGAGCGAGTCCTCCACGCCTACCAACCAGTTCCCCGCCTCCCTCCTCGTAGACCACACCAGGCTCACTCCTTCTGCTGCCACCCCTTCCCTCTTTCCGGTACTTTCTGTCTCTCTCCCCTCTGGATCCCCATCCACTGGATACCCTGTGCTTCTGGATTTCTCCCTCCAGGACAGAAGGAAGGGGGAGGCACCTGCTGCACTTCAGTCAAAGGGAATATAAATGTCACAAGGAAAACAGGGGGGTGGGTTGACACAGTGGCAGGTGACAGGTATCCTGGGTCCTGCCCCCGAGGCTGGGGGAGCCCCTCAAAAACATCAAGGGCAGAGTCCATCCGGTGGGCCCCCTCCACCACCAGGCTGCTTGATCCTTCTGTCCTCTAACGCTCAGATTTGGCCAGAATTGGGCGTCTGTGGTCTGCAGGCGGGTTCACATTCATGTCAAGGCCTCACCCAGGCCCCAAGCACAGTCTGACGACTCAGCACCCGTGATGTACGTCTGGGGCCCGGTCAACTGGCTGGACTGCATTGCGCCCCCACCCCACACCCCTGGTCTCAATCTCATGAGTGGATAACTTGTGACTACTGGGGAGGGTCTTCCTGGAACCCCACCCCATCCCTGCTCCTGACCCTCTGCATGGCTCCTGATAACAGTCACAGAGCTCACCGCCTTACAAAGCCCATCAGAAGGCCCTCTCTGGGGAGTGGGCTGGGGGAGCAGCGCCCACCCCGGCCCCGGTCCTTCGCCCGCCTCTGGTGGCAGCGGAGGGCAGAGAGGCCAGCAAGCACCCATTTGCGGGGAGCTGGGAGCACGCTCTGCTGAGGCAGCCGCTCTGCTCCCCATTTGACAAATGGGCACATTCGCACTTCAAAGGCACATTCCTATTCCCCAGCAGCGTTCAAGAGCCCTTTGAATCTCATTTTTAAAAACCCTCTGTTAGTTCCTGTCATCACCCGTTTGTTTTAAAACAATAACACTCCCAGCCCCCAGTGATTCAGTCCCTGGGATGCAGGGCTGACTCAGAGCCAGAACATCAGAGGGGCGGGTGGGCGGGGCGGGTGCTTGCACACGCACACGTGCACACGCGCTCCGCACCCAGACTCCCTCGCCTCCGTACAGCGGCTCACTGGGCAACCTGCGCCCAGGTCCGCATGTGCCAGCTCATTCCTCCGGCTCTCCGGGCACCAGCGTGGAGGAGGCCAGCGATGCGCGCGGGGATGGGCTGATTCCAGCAGCTGCCGAGATAATGACGCTGGGAAGAGGAGGGCGGGGCTGCCCTTTCCCCAGAGAACCTGCTGGGTACCACCGAGCCCGGAGCATCCCTGCATCCCTCATCTCACGCTATCCTCACAAGGAGGCCTGGGAGGGGCTCAGGCTCCCCTCCCCCAGGGCCTGCCGTGTGGTGTCCCCCGCCCCGCCCCTGCCATCTGATACAAGGATTTGGGAGGGAGGCCCTACTAGGCCCTGAGCAATGGCAGGAGTCCAGCTAGCTGGTTTTCCTTGATAGGCCTGCTGTCTTCCAAAAGCAGGGCATAGCAGGGCATGTGGGGGCTCTAGGGGGCAAGACACTGATAGGGAAAGGATACTGGGGCAGGGGACAGCCGTGTGTGTGTGTGTGTGTGTGTGTGCGTGTGCGTGCACCCACGTGCGTGTTGTGTAGATGTCTCTGAGTGTCTGTGTGTATGTGTGTAGGTGTGTTTTCATATGTGTGTATCTATGTGTCTGTGTGTTCAAGCGTGTGTCTGGGTGCGTGTGTTGTGTATGTGTTTACCTGCAGGAACAGGTTTCTGTGCCATGAATGCACGGGGGGTAACACAAATCATTGGCCTTGGGCAACTTACTTACAACCTTTTTGCACTTTAATTTCCTAGTTGTAAATTGGGGGATATGTTTGTGGCGTAGATTAAATAAATTGAAAAACATAAAGAGGTTAGAACAGCGCCTGGAACACACTAGAGGAGGCGTGGCTACTGTTACCATTGAATGTACGTGCAGATGGGCAGACTACGAGAGAGAAGAGCTCATGCCCTGTTGGCGGGCACCAGCTGCTCCTTTGTGCAGTATACAACTTGTATAACTGTACAAAACAACCCATATTCACTTTGAAAACACACACACACACGAAAGACAGATTTTTTAAAATTAGACAAAGTGATTCTAAAGTTCACATTTAAAAAAATAACAAAAGAATAACCAAGAAATTCTGAAAAAGTATGGTAGGTAGAGAAGATTAGCTCAGATACTGAACTATATTATAAAGTTGCAATAATTAAAACAGTGTGTTCTCGTACACATAGTCTGATGAAATGACAGACTCAGAATCTAGAAATAGACCCCAATACATATGGGATTATTTTATATATGATGAAAGCAGAATTTCAAGGCAGTGGGGAAATGATCAATTATTCGCCAAACGACTTTGAAACAGCTAGGGAGCCATTTGGGGGTAAAAAAAAAACAGTTGAATCTCTTCCTCACACTTTTCCTCAAAATAAATGCTGGATGGATCAATGTTTTAAGCATGAAAAATGAATTCTAAAAGAAGTAGAAAAAAGTCACAGAGGTTTAAAAATATATAATCTCGAGGAGGTGAAGTATTTGCCAAGTACTTTCTAAGTACTACACAAACTCCAGGAAGTCATAAAACAGATTGATACCTTCAGCTTTATAAAAATTCTACATGGAAAAAAAAATACCCATAAACAAGAGAGCAACAAATGACAAACTCGGGGAAAATATCTGCAACTTCTATCATGGACAAAGAGCTCATTTTCCCGATATAAAAAACATTCCCATAAATCAGTAAGGAAAAACGTGAACAAACCAACGGAAAAATGGGCAAAGGATATGAACGGTTCACAGAAAAGAATTACAAATAACTCCGAAACACAGACAAAGATGCTGAACCTCATGATAAGAGAAAGGCAAACGAGACTCAGTAAGATAGCATTTTTTCCTATCACTTGGGCCACGATCTGAAAGCGAGATAGCGCCCGGTGCCAGGCAGCCCGCGGGGACCCACGCGTGAGCGCACACGGCTTTGTGGGACTGCAGCTCTGCAGAGAGCAGTCTGGTGGGGCCATCAAAACTACACATGCGTTCCCCCTCCCCTATCCGCCAGCTCTTCTAGAGACTTCTCCTTCACACACACACCCGTGCATGGGCGAAGGGACAGCACTTCATAGCGGCATTATGTTTTGTAACAGAGAACGCTCAAAAATGACCTATATGTCCATCAAGCCGGTACTGGTTACAGAAATGCTCCCACTTCCAAACTCGAGGACCTTCCACAGCATCAGGCTTGGGACGGTTTTAGAGAACTACCGTTATGTGAAAATAAGCAAGGTATGGAACGGACATGTAATCTGCCACCATTTGTGTTCTTTTTCACTGAAGCATAAAAATATATTTGCTTGTCTAGGCAGAGGCTTTTTCTAGGGGGTTACATAAGAGACTGAGCTCAGTGAGGCTTTAGGAAGAAGAACTGGGTGGGAGGGGACTCGCTTTTCGCTCTGTATCTTCTGCTAACTTCTGTTGTGTCACACAGGGATGGGTCACTTATTTATAATCAGATCCATGCCCACATCTGCATCTACGTATGTGAGCTTGCAGGGTGAGCAGTCACGGGCCGGTCCTGCCAGGGACAGAGGGAAGGGCAGGCCCTGTGTGTGCATGGGACACGGGGTGTAGCACGGCTGGGGGTCCCTGACCACCAAGAGTGTGAGATCCTTGAACGAAGAGCCGCCTTCAGAGGCGGACAAGAGGCCTCAGTCTTGGGCTTCCTTCTCGTTTCCCGTAACAGCTCGGCGGCCCCTGACTGCCTTGCCCTTGATATTCCCACTAAATACCCCCATTGTCATCCTGCCACTCCAGGCTCCAGGCTCCGTGGCCCGCAGAGAAGCTTATCTCAACTCCAACCTCTCCCCTCCCTCCTGCCCCCCAGCAACATAACGCCTTCTTTCTCTGGAGTCCCTCCATTGCTCCTGGGATTTGACTTCCCAAGCCAGCCCAGGCCTGGGACTCCCACCTCCCCTGGAGCCAGGGTCTGGGCAGCCAGGGTGAAGACCTCCGCCCACCACCCGGATGGCCAGGAGATGTCTATCGCCCTCCGGAGCCGGCTTCCAGGGGCAAATCCCCTCCCGCCTCTGAAACGCACCAAGGCCTGTCTCTTGGCAGCTCCTCTCTGGGCGCACAGGAACTCTAACTGCTCACTCATGGGGCGTCTCTGGAATGCACGGGAACTGGGGGGAGCTTGGGATTCTTGCAAACCTCTCTCCTCACCATCCCCTGGTCTCTGCACCATCATCTTTGTTCTGGGTTGACCTCCATGGCCTCCTAGCTGGTCCCAGCTGGAAAGCCTGTGTTCCCTGGAGCTGCCCAGGCCCTGGGCCATAGGAAGCAGGGACTCAGGGCAGCCCCCACCCTCCCCCCCCCCCGCCATCACCAAGCCTCACTTCTAGTCCCACTGCCTTTATTTCGTGCTTCTCCTGGAACTTTCCATACGGGGAGCATTTTATGTCCATCATCTCCATTAATAGTCCTGAGAACTTCCAAGGAAGGTGCTATCATTACCGCGTTTACAGATGAGAAGACTGACCCTCGAGAAGGTTCAGTTGTTTGACTCTGCCTCCCAGACATGAAATCAGATCTGGTGGATTCCAGAGCTCCAGATCTTTCCATAGCTGACGCTCAGCTGTCAGGCTCTTCATACCTGGACCTGTGGCCTCATGGGTGGTGAGTGAGGGATGGTGCCTGTCTCTGGGCACTGGTTTTGAAGCCACAAGCAGGGGTCATGTTGGATGTGTGGCAGGGGCATTCCCACACCAGCTTCGAATGTCATGGCCCCAGAATGAGATCCAGGGATGAGAGGCATGCTGGCTGGGAATGCGTCGGGAACAGAACATCCCAGGGGAGACTGGCCACCTTGGGGTGGGGTCTGCGGGATGGGGGGGGCACGAGCTAGTAGGATGCAAGGAGTGAAGCCTGGGAATAAGGGAGGCCAAATGGTGCAGAGGATGAACAGATGCAGGTATGAAGGATCAAGTAAGAAGAGCAGGGGTTAGAGCTCATTGGGCGCCCGCCCCACAGCTCTGCTCACCACTCAAGCGTCTGGGTGCCAACCTTTCCCAGGTGTCTGGCTTGAAGGTCCCGGTGGGAGAAGAGAATCTGGGTTTCAATCCCAGTTCCTATGCTAACTAAAATTTGACCCTGAGCAGACTAACTCCGGAGCCTTACTTGTCTTGCCAGTAAAACAGCTTCTAATGCCTGCCAGTAAAACCCAGAGGCTGCCGGGAAGGCCAAGTGAGCCAACGCACACCATGTTTGGAGCATCATGCTTGGCACCTCCAGGGCGTTCCCTCTGCAGAACAGACCTTTGGAGGTGATCAAACGGGGAGGAGGTAGAGAAATGGGGCGGGGGGGTGCTATGATCACCACCCCCTCCCTATTTCCTGCATCTTAGAGATCTCTCAAATCTGAGCTGTCCAAATTCAGCTGCCTCATGGCCACGGCAAGCTGGCTCAAGAACTGAATCTTGCCCAGGGATGGCTCATAAGGTCTTGAGCAAAGGCTCAGGACGAGGTAGAAACGTGGGAACTGCAGGATGTTCTGCACAATGTCAGAAATTCCTGGATGTCCCTCTTCCACCCAAATCCAGGTGGGGAGGTGCAAAGCCTGGAACTGCCCGGGCCAGAGAAGGTTCCGGAATACAGTGCTGTGGGCACACGGAGAGGCTGCCATGCGTGCTCCTGTTGGAGGCCCTGCCCTCCAGAGATGTCTGGGGGCCACGCCCAGTGGCAGGTGCTGGTGGGCACTCCCTGAATGCCTGATAAAGACCACAGGACCCACAGATGCTCCCCAGGCCAAGCCTGCTCCTACCCCATCCAGCCAGGGCAGCAGTACCCCGGCCCGGCAGGCCCTCCCTTCTGGCTTCCCTTCTGCCTCCCACAAATGAGATGTTAATTTATGCCCCTCCACTGTCTCCTGGCAGCTGCCTGGCCCAGCTCAGCCCCAGGGCTGCCTGCATGCCAAGTGCTTCATTAGCCAGGAAAGAAGGCTCTCGCCCTCCTTAATCTAATCCTCGCCAGTGACCTTCAGGAGCCAGGCACCTTCTGAGGCCGGGGCCTGGGAGGGTGGGACAATCAATTATGCCTCGGCCTCCACAGCTGCTGCCGAATGGATTTCTCGCTCAGAAAAGCATGTTCAAAAAGCATCTAATGGAACGGATCATCAATTTGTTTGAATACACATCTAATCTGATTAGGGGGGGCCTAGACACCAGGGCAGCCAGTGTGACTGGGCCCCGACATGGCCCTGGGGAACCGTAAGTGGGGTGGAGGGGCCCCGTGTGGGGAAGGAAGGGTGTGGGCTGCAAGCCCACCACCCAACCAGCTTGGCCCATGGTACATTCAGCCAAAAAGTCGCAGAGAATATGAACCGTGGAGAGGCCACCAGGGCTGGGCAGGTGCCTCCTGTTATTCTATGCTCTAGCACTAGGCACAGAACCCAGGGCAAAGAAGATGCTCAGGAACTGAAAGAATGAACTCATGAGTGGAGAATGAATGATGATGAGACCCAACGTGGAAGCCAAGGGATGCCAATCTTGTCACTTCCAGGGTAAGACGAGTTGATGCCTGAACTGGGTTGAATGGTGTCGCCCCAGAATTCATGTCCTAGCTGGAACCCCAGAATGAGACCCTATTTAGAAACGGGATATTGCAGCTGTCCTTAGTTAAGATGAGGTCCAAAGGGAGTAGGGTGGGCCCTATATGACTGGTGTCTTTATAGGAGGAGAGACATGGGAATAGAAACACAGGGAGAAGACAGCCATAGGGTGGAGGGGGCAGAGACTGGGGTGGTGCCTCTACAAGCCCAGGAATGCCAAGGATTGCTGGGAGCCGCCAGAAGCTGGAAGAGGCAAGGAAGGATTCTTCTCTCCAGCCTTCAGAGGGAGTGTGGCCTTGCCAACACCTTGGTTTCAGACAGCTGGCCTCCACAACTGTTTGAGTCACTCCATTTATGGTATTTTGTTATGGCAGCCCTAGGGAACTAATACTATGCCTTACAGAGACTTTTGTCTGCTCGTTCCACGTAAGTCAGCCTGGCGGAGAACAAAGAGCACTAGGCAAGTGAGTCTGGAGCCCTGAGTCCTGCTGGTCTGGACCACGACCTTCTTCAGACACACCATGTCCGCCATGCCCCAGGGCCTTTGCTTATGCCATTCACTTTCCCCGGAGAGCCCCTTCTTTCCTTCTTTGCTGGGAAAATGGAGGTATTAAATCTGTATTAGTTTCTACCTTTTGTCCCTTCTAAGTTCAAATGTCCTGTCCTCTGTCACTTTTCTCCTGATGTCCTCTTCCATATCTCTCAGACTTTTGAGGTTACCTCCCTTACAGCCTGGAAGCTGCACATCATAGTCCCAGGTGTGGTGGCACCCAGGCTAGTCTCCGCTGGAAGACAGGGACAGCAGTCCCCTCGCCTCCCCGGTCCCAGAGCCTGGCAGTGCATCTGGCACGCAGGAGAGCCCAGATCCATGAGTGAAAAAGTGGACCACGAACTTGCCGTTGAACGTGGCCAGGTCACCTCCCTCTTGTCGGCTGACACCGCTGGGTGATCTTTACGTTCCCTTCAGGCTTGAAGTTTGCAAGATCTGAGTAGTGGTGTAGGTTAGGACCTTGTTGGGCCTTGGAGTGGGATTCCTTGGATTCAAACTCCGCTCAGCCACTCACTAGCTGCATGACCCCTGGCAGCTCTGAAACCCCTCTGCATCTCAGTTTCCTAACCTGAAAATTGGGGTATGGGTAGTGGCTGCCTCCTGGGCCTTGTGAGAAGACTAAGCGCTTAGACCGGCGCCAGGCACAAATGGCCCATCCTCATCTTTACTTGGTGTGACCTTTGCAAGCCAGGGCCTCCCGCGGGACCACACCAGTAGATAACGCCAAAGCATCCCCAGCCTCATGAGGAAAAAAGAGGGTTCTCATTTCTGATGGGTTTATCTTGCAAGCAACAGAGGGGAAGGGAGCCTTTTCTTACATTTCAGCAGGAGGGTTAAGAGATTAAACTTACACCATTGATTAGAATGTTTTTGCCTAACGGTGCTATTATCATTTTACTGTATTCAGATTCACTTGAGCTATAAAAGCAGCGATAGTAAAATTTTCACTAACTCCTGGAATTCCTCCCAAGAAGCTCCATTATGCTGTGTGGGTGATGCTTGTCTTCCCCTCGGTGACCCCCGAGGACGGGACATGTATTTGGAGCAATTCTCTGGTTTTACAGCTGGGACCGGAGACCCCGGGCCACGAAGGGACTGCCACAGCTCAGCTTTGGGGGTCAGCTGCCTGGCCAGGCCTGGGTGGCCCCACGGAGACTCGTCCCACTGGCATCTGGCACTCCCACAGGGGACTGTCTCAAAGATTCCTGGGGTGACCTCTCTCTGTCACAAGGGTACCACTATCAGCCTGTCTCCTAAGCTCTGGTGAGGGAGAAACATCCACCTCCCACGGGCCTCAAGAAGCCGAGGTACGGATGCTTCCAGGAGCCCACAGCCTGGGGGTCTCCAGGGCCCAGCTTGCCCAGTGATGGCACCACCAGACACAGGGCAGCGAGGCCTGGGTGCCAGGAGCAGTGGGCAAGCGGTCCCAAGCTCTGGCTAGCATGCTCTCCAAGGGCAACCCCCTTTCCTCCTGTTTCTCGCCTTTGAGAAAGGTCATCACCTAAAGGAGATGGTCCATTGTCCCTGAAGAAGGGAGGACAGGAGAGGAGAGGAGACCTTAGAAGTGGGGGGTCTGACTAAGCGCTGGCCATCGACTTCCTAATACCCACCAGAGCTAAGGCACACGGCGGGCACATTGGGGGCTCCCCATTGGCCTCAACATCCCCAGATGGGTGCCTGCCACCCAAATTTAGTGGCTTCTCCTCGCCTCCCCTTCACTGGCTTCACAGCGAGCAGCTCAGCCCGGGGAGAAGGGAAAGAAAGGGGTTTACCGAAGACCTCATCCACACCGACCTCCCCGTGTTTTCTCATTTAGCCCCCGACAACCCTGGGGGAGAGCATCATTACCACCCTGTATTTCTCTCATCGATGACACTCAGAGGAGAGCGGCGCGAGGTCACCGGGGTTTCGAACCCATGGCCGCCTGCCTCTCTGCGAGGCCTCCGATCTCCGCGGAGGTCAGCACGGTGTTTAGACCACAGGAAAGGAGGCCGAGGCTGGGCCCCGGGGGAAGGGAAAACCAGAGCGGCGGGTCCGCCTCCAAGGCAGAGGCTGAGAGCTGGAACCCGCCGCTGCCAAAGAAGCATACACATTCATCAGGCTGGTGACCCCGGTGTACCAGCGCTTTGTGGTGTGTAACAAAGACTGTGGAGCAGAAAACTGGAGTTCAATTTGCCGTCCACGCCACGCAGCGCCCAGCCCATTCCCCTCCCTGGCAGGCACCTCTGCGCTTCATCATAAATAACAACACCACGCGGCTCTCCGGCCCTTTCAGCAGACGCAGGCCCCGAGCAATTTACAAGCGGCGTTACACACAGAGGCCGCCCGTGCCTGCCCCTCCCCGGCCCCTCCCCGGCCCCTCCCGTGGGCGCGCGTGCCCGATCTGGAGGGAGACAGGCCCTCGCCCACCCCTGGACGCTGGGTTCAGCTCCTGCCCCGAAGTCTCCCTTGCCCCCTCCACTGGCACTCGCTAGCAGAAAGCCCCGGGGCCTGGCAGAGACCAAGCCCTTGCTGCCCCCCAGTGCGGGCGTCACAGTCCCTCCTCCTGTTTTAGAAAGGGTTCTGGATCTCCTCAGATCCGCAGTGTGTCTTTGTCTCCAAGAGCAGCCCTGTTTCTCTCCTCCAAACTTCACGGGGGCTGTGGGGGTGCGGTAGTAACTGAGGCCCCTTGCGTGAGGGGCAGCTATTCGCCTGGGGGCTCCACGTCGGGAGCTACTTGGGGGAGGCCCACTGAGGCGCTGGGGCAGACCGGGCAGCTTCCTCTGAGCAGGCTCAGAGATTGCCCAGGAAGAGGGGCTCCGGCCATGGCTTCTCCTTCAGGTCAGAAGAGTAAAATGAGGTCATGAGTTGTAGGATTGCACGTATGTGAAATATCCAGAATGGGTAAATCCACAGACGGGACCGAGACTGGTGGCGGCCAGGTGGTTGGGAGAGAGGAGTGGAGAGTGGATGCTTAATGAGTACGGGGTCTCCTTTTGGGGCAATGAAAGTGTTCCAGAATTAAGCAGAGGTGGTGCTTGCAAGCCACTGTGAAAGTACTAAAGGCAACTGAATTGTTCGCTTTAAAGTGGCTGATTTTATATTCCATGAGTCTGATCTCAGTTACAAACAAACAAGGAAATCTGGTACAAAAGGTCTTTCCCCGTCCCCCCCCCCCATTTGCTTACCCCCCCTCCAGGGCTCCCACTGCGCCTTCTGTCTCCCCAGGCCCAGCCGGTGTTTAGGAGGAAGATCAGAAGATCAAGAGGTTGTACGTGCTCCTTCCTGTCCTCAGAGGTCACCTGGCTCCCTCCCTTCCCTTCGGCCTTCTCTCACCTGCCATGACACTCAGGGGCATCTTCCTTGTCAGCTGCTGGGACCTCTCCGGGATGCGGAGGGTGGGGCTGGGTTTGTAAGCAGTGTCACGGGCACAGGGCTAGAAGCCCCCTCCCTGGCCGCTGCCCAAGCTGACAGGCCATCTGGAAGGCTGGAAGCTCTGGCTTAGCAGGTGGATGATGGGGTGTGAGCCCCATCTCTGTGCTACAGGCTGTGGGCACCGAGGCAGCACCTGGGTCTCCTGAGCTGTCCCTTCCTCCCTTGCACGAGGGAGGGGTCCTGCAACACCCTCCTTGCCCGGGGTTCTTTAGGATCCACTAGACACCGGGAACACAAAGGTCTGGCCAAGTGCTGGCCACACGTGGGGCCTCTGCACTGGTGTTGTGCATCCTCTTATTTCTGCCACACAGCATCGCCCTGGGCGTGGACTACTGTCCATGCCATGGAGGCTGGGGGAGCTGAGTCACTGTTACGGTCAGTGGCCTGGGTGGACATGTGGGCGGCCACTAGGATCTCCTTCCCTTGCTCCTCCCATAGAACGCAGCCCAGAGCGTGAACTCTGAGGATGTGAAAGACAGGGGGTGGGCACAGCTCAAGGGGCATCAGGTTCAACTATAGGCTGTCCGAGCCCCCACTGCCCTGGCTGCTGGGCCCACATGGCCTGGTGGCAGGTGGCTTTTCCGGGCAGCACCCGGAGGTCCTGCTTGGGGGAGCAGAGGGAGCCTGTGGAACACAGGGGAGGTGGAGGGAAGGGGCAGAGGACAGGGGCAGGCCTCCCTGTAATTTACCCCTGCCCCAGAAGCAGCCAGGTTCCCCGCCCTGCCTCTTCGCTCAGTTGCTTTGAAAACCTAGAGCTTCTCCTTTGTGAGTCATGGTGGCCAAAGCCAAGGCTGTAGGAGGAGGTGACGGCATCGGCGCCCTGCTGTTGATCCCCTGCCAGTTGTCCACCTGGGAGGTCAGGTGGTTTCCTCTCTGGCCAGTAGCACCCCTGGCTTCCCCGGCTCGACACCGTGTTCCCCAGAGCTAATGGGGCTCCACCCCTCTCTGGAGCCTGGGCCTGGCAGCAAATACCGCAGGACAAATGAGAGAGACAGAGACAGGATTCATACTAACGAGAGACAGGCCAGGATTAACCAAGAGCATGTCCATGGCACCGTGGCTCACACGGACATGGGGTCTGTGTTCCCGACCTCGGGCCCCACCCTTCCTGGGTGCGAGGTCTAGACACCAGGCAAGACCCTGGTTGCTGTGGCCCCCCACGGGCTCCAAGTATTTCAAGCAAGAAGCATTTGTAGAACTCACCTAGTCCAACCCCTCTGCTTGGTCAATGGGGAAACTGAGGCAGAAGAGTTTAAGGGAAGACTTGAGCCCAGCTTTTCTGATACCAGGTCACCCCATCTCACTCGATAAGCTCTTGGCCTCATTTTTCCCTTCTATAAAATGGGCTGAGGGCTTTTCCACCCACATCTAGCTTCCACAGCTGGGCTTTCCTGGGGAAGACTGGCTGATGCTGGGAGGGCCTCTCTTCCCCAAGGGAGCCCCAGCTGCCCCTCTCGATGGAATGAGGTCGGGGTGCTCTGGAATGTTCCTCACGGACTCCTGCTGTACCCCTATTGCCTGTTGGCCTGTGTCCCTGCTGTAACATGAGGTCTTTGCAGGCGTGATCAGGTTAAGATGAAGTCATTACGTACGAGTGGGCCCTGACCTGACTGACACAGACAGAGACACGGACGGAGAAGAGATGCCACGTGAGCACAAAGGGTGGGATGCAGCTCCAGCCCAGGGAGAGAGGATTGCGGGCAACACCAGGATGTGGAAGAGGGGAAGAAGGGTTCTCCCTCCCTCTCTCTCACAGCTTGGCCAGCACCCTGACTTTGGACTTGGCCTCCAAGAGCGTGAGACGAGACGTTTCTGTTGTTGAGCCACCCGGCTGGTAGCGCTGTGTATGAGCCCCGGGCAACTCACCCACCCCCACCATCGCCCACCACCCCCCCAGAAAAGAGCCAGCATGACTCGGAGCCCATCCTCTCTGAAGGTTTCACAGATGCCCCTCCCCCAGCAGAAGGGAGCCCCCCTCCGTGCTCACTGAGCCATGCACACGACCATTGTCACGCCAGTGACCCCTGTGGTACCCCCACCCGTCAGAAAGCCCCATGGGGCTCGAAGCGGTTAGAGGACGCATCTCACGATGGCCACCATGGTGCCTTCAGTCCCTAACCTGGCTTCGTGCGCAGACGGGGCGCGCGACACAGAATGAAGGAATGAAGGAATGAATGAAAGGGAATCTTATTTCCAGGGGCTCTGTTCTGATCCCTAACCCACCTTGCCCCCAACCTGTCACGTCCCCTTCTCTCTGATCACTTCAATGCCAGGCCTCCGCGTGCCCTCCCTGGCCCCCCAGCAACGTCGCGCCAGCCACTCTGTCGCGGGGCCGAGCTCCGCTAATGATGACTGACGATGCCCCGAGTGCCAGGATTGGCATGTTGGCAGGAGGCGCCATCGTGATTGATGGCCCTGCGTGGCCATTTCCAGTTCACTCCCCGGAAGCCAAGCCTTTCTGGGAAGGAGAGCAGCACGACCCCTGCACCGCCCACCTGCGCACGGGAGCCGCCTCCCTGCTTGCTGCCTGGTCTCCCCTCCTTCCCCTGATGACTGGGGCATGGTGGTGGGTGGGATGTTTAGCTTTCACGGGCTCAGAGAGTGGAAGAGATGTTCCTTGTGTCCCCCTTTTCCTGCAGGGACACCCCCATCCAGAGAGGGTGACCTGGGAGTCACACACTTACTGTCCTCTCCTTTCTGGCTTGGCTAGAGACCCCTGGCCAGGGTCCCGCACCCCCAGGGCCAGTCTCTGTCCGTGGTTATGAGGACCAGTGTCTCTGTGCACTCTGTGGGTGGTCCCTGAGCCCAGGTAGGTACAACTGTCCCATTGTACAGATAGGAAGACAGATGCTCTGAGACATGAAGCGTTTTAGCCTTGGCTACTTGGCTACAGCGAAGGCCAGGGTGGGCACTGGGATTTGCATGCAGGGCTGTCCCTCTCCCAAGTCCATGCGCCTTCTGCTAGAACACGGAAAGTGGGTTCGAAAGGTGACAGAGCCACTTGTGGGCACTCATTGTCAGGCACAAATCTCAGAAACAGGGGCAAGTGTTCCATCTTCTATGATAAAGCACAAAGTTCCCATGGGTGTGGGCTGGCCTGGGGTCACAGGGAAAAGGGCCAGGTCTCCAGCAGAGGTCAAAGCATGACACACAGCACATGGTTGGGGCTGCCAAGAGACTCACTTTCCCCAGGACCTGTGTGACCCTGGGTGGGCCAGGCTGGTTCTCCAGGCCTCAATTTCCCGGTAGGTCATGACCAGGCTCATCTTTGCCCATTCCTCTCCAGGGAGCTCGGGAGTAAGTGAGAGATGGCAGTTGAGGCAGGAAACCAAGGAGGGGTGAAGGTCTTGTCACCAGCAGGGTGAGACCCAAGACAGGCTCCCAGGGGGGAGCTGATACAAGGAGGGGGTGGGCCCCAGAAGCCGCCGTTGAAGGGCTGAGGCCAGGAGGGTCGCAGGAGACCTCTGCCCGCTGTCCAGCCGTGCCCAGGCTCGGGGAGCAGGAGGGCGCGCTGGGGGCTGTGGTTTGGCAATGGGTAAACCCAGCATGGGAAAGGAGGGGTTTCCAGGAAGGCTTCAAGTTACCGGAAAGGACAATAAATTAATATAACAGGGCTGTTTGGCTGGTGACAAGGGATAAAACATGTGGTCCAAAAAAGCCCCATGCAAGATGGTCACAAGGATGAATGGGAAGGCAAGATGGAGGGGGAAAGAGCGGGAAAGGTGCTCGCAGAGCCGGGAGCAGGGGGAGGGAGGAGGAGGCGGCCTTTGGGGTGGCGTGGCAGGGTGGGGGGCTCCTGACCCTCCTGCCATCCCCTCCCCTCCCCTCCACCCCTTCCTCTGCTTCCCCGGCTCCATCCCCCCCCACCTCCTCCCTAGATTCTTGCTGCCCCTCGTGCCCACCTCGCCCAAATGCTCTTGGCCTCCACCACAATGCAGAGCGTGCATTTCGCTCGTCCACTCGTTCTGCAGATGCCGTCCGGACACCTACCACGTGCCAGGAGATGTCACGGAGAGCAAGAGGAAAACCTCTGCCTGCCCTCCACCTGCCCAGAGGCACATGGGAGGATGAGCCACCAGACACAACGAGCAAAGCCCGCGATACATCAGGCCTCCCGCACAGCTGCAGCCTCCAGGCCTCAGTGGACCATCAGGGCAGGTGCCCCCCGCAGCGCTCTGAAGGCAGGACGTGCGCCGGGTGGGGGGATGGGCGGCAGGCAAACTCGCGGGCAGAGGGTGCCACTTGTACCACAGCCGGCAAGTGACCGAGGAACGGTGGCTTCTGGGAACTTGGGGTGTTTCGGCATGACGGGGAGAGAGGGTGCAGGGGTGTGGGCTGTGAGGTGGGAGAGGAGACTGGCTGACATAGCGGCCGCCAAGCGGGCCCGGGGGGGATGAACTTGGACTCGAGCCCTGGCTTCTCCAATGCGGAGCTGCATGACCTTGGGCAAACCACTTAGCCCCTCGGAGCTGGTTTCCTTGTTTGAGGCGAGTGATACGGGATAATAGCCCCTGCCTCACAGAACTGTGGCGAGGGAAGAATGAGAGAATGCAGAGCTGGCTCCTGGCACAACTGCTGGGTTGTGAATGATTGAATGGTGAGGGCCAGGGTCCCAGAGAACGAGGGGCTTATACGTCGTGCTAAGGAGTTTGGGTGTCACCCTGAGGGTGGCGGAGGGGCACGGGAGATCCGTGCATGTGTACGTCGGCACTGGGGACCCACTTGGGTGCTGCTCTCCCAATTCTAGTCTGTTTTGTCCCCAGTTTCCCAGAGGAGAATAGACCCAGCTGGTGAAGACAGAGAAGGGGCAGGTGGTGCTGAATGACCCTTGATGGGGAGGGAGGAAGGACCCTCGCCTTCTCAGCATAGACAGTCTCAAGGTCATGACTCATCATGCTGCCCTCTCCCGCTCAGTGAGCACTGACTATGGGCAGGCCCTGTGAGGCCCTGCAGGCTGGCTGGGGAGATAGGATTCAGAGGGGCAGCGATGACTAATGGCGTGAGGCATCAAGGAATCCAGCACCTGTGGATGCGAGAACCAGGTGCGATGGGCATGTGGACAGAGGAGGTGGGGGCCAGGTTTGGGTGGGCAGTCAGGGAGCTCCATGGAGGAAGGAGGCATCACGTGAGTCATTCGCTTGTTGATGAATCCAGAGGCACTGGACCCTTAGCTCTGCACTGGCCACCCTGGGACGCACCGGGACACAGTGGGGAGCAAGGCCAGGCTGTCTTTGAGCTTACGAAGCTTAGATTCTACCAAGACATGCAGGTGTTAAACCAGGGACTACAAGAATGAAGGTTCGTGAAAGCAAGGTGTAGGGGGTGGTGGGCACACAGGACACAAAGCAGAGACCTCCCCAAGGTGACGTGCCGGCCAAGACTGAAGCCAGCAAAAGCGAGAACAGGTGTGCCAGAGTTTGAAGGGACAGACAGCCTGGCCCGTTCAAGTCAGGTTAGGAATAGGAAGGGGGCCCCTGTGGCCAGCGCCCCGGAGGCGAGGAGAAGAGGAGAGGGAAATGGAGTGAAGGGAACGTGTGGGCACGGCACCAGCCATGCGAGGGACCCATGTCCAGAGAGATGATCTCTGTGGAGAAATGCCTCCTTTGGGGGACTCAGCTTTCTTTCAGGCCTGGGGGGAGAATATTTTCTGCCCAGAGAGAGATGAGATGTGGAGCAGAGAACAGGGGATTCAGCTTGGACCCTGGTGCTGGCAGTGCGGGCGGAGGGAAGTATGGGGACTGGGGAGCTATTTGGGAGGTAGAACGGCTTTGTCTGAAGGAGAGGGTCAGCGGTGACGGTGCCACCTCCCGAGAGCCACACGCAGGAGGAGAAGCCAGGTGGGTGGAAAGACCCTAACCTGTGCGTGTTGTGGCCTGCTGTATGTCCAGGTGGGGTGTCCAGCGCTGGAACCCAGGGCTGGAGCAGGGGGAGTGCAGCAGGGGCTGGCATGCCTCCGAGAGGCAGGAGGGGAGCAGTGGGGAGGGAGCTGTGTGGCCTCTGCCGAGCGGAGCTCCAGTGTCACCAGCTCTGGGCGCCGTGGACCCTTCGCAGGCAGGCAGAGCACAGCACAGGGGAAGAACTAACGTGCACGCGCCCGCACGTGGAAGTGCTCGCGTCCTGCCAGGTCGTCCCAGGTGCTCTAGGCGCACATCTCACCAAATCGACGCAATCACCCTTCAAGGTCATTATTGCCCCTCTAACAGATGGGGAAGCAGCAGTGCAGTGAGGCTGGGATCTGCCCAAGATCACACGAGACTGAGCGGCGAAGGAGGGATCCACACCCACGTCTGGCCAAGTCCACGGCCCAGGCTCTCATCCCAAGGAGACCTACTGCCTCCTTAAGTCCCAGGGGAACCGGGACGGCTGCCTGAACTGTGTTCTCCCAAGACAGTTCCAGAATTGGGAGGGTGCCCCCCACGCCAGCCCCCACAGAGGGCAGGGCTACGGTGACCACATTCCCAGCAGCTCCCTGGCTGTGGGTGCATACGGCAGCACCCCACTGCTCCTGGGAAAAACCCACAGGGGCAGGCAGAGGAAGAGCCCCAAGGGGGACAGCAGGGGGCTCACCGCCCCCAGGCCTGCATTTCTGCTCCTTGTCCCTCCATGGCTGAGTCCTCCCATCCTCTATCCCTCTCCCCACCGTCTGCTGACTCTCGGACGCTGCAGAGCCATCATGCAAACAGCAGCTGCGGATCAATCTCTCCGTGGCTCACCCACGCACACCACATTCAGCCATCCCCCTCAAGGTCGAAGCTTTTGTTTCCGGGTGAGAGGAGAGCCCCTCTGGCCATGCCCTGTCCCAGATAACTCACAGACCAATCAGTGCCTCTGTTCCCCTCTGCACCCAGGCACAGAGGGAGGGAGCTGATGGAGCAGCCCCACCCCATGCACCTGTGCCTTCTTGGGGGGGATCCCTGAACTCTCCCCAGTTTCTGCAGCTCCCTCAGGTAGCTCTCCTGCGCCTTGCTGTCTATTTCCCTCTTCTCTCTTGCGTGAGTCCTCCTATACCATTTTGTCCACTTGAGCCTTCTCAAGCCACAGAACGTTAAAGATGGCTGGCAATGGACCGGAATTGAGGAGACGCATGGAACAGGTTATCTCTCAGAAACTCCAGAAGGAACCAACCTTGCTCTTGGACAGCTGGCTCCAGAACTGTGAGGCAATCCATCTCTGTTGTTTCAAGCCAGCAAACGCGTGGCAGTTTGTTATGGCAGCCACAAGCACTGGACCCGTTCCTGCCTAGCTGGCGTGCAGAGGCGGACAGGGAGGGGGCAGAACCATCTTCCATGGTGCCCCATTCGAGCTCGGACCAACACTTGAAGAGAGGTAGGAACGAGTTTCTTTATGCTTTGCTCCAGCTTCTCTCATCCTCTCTGGATCCATACTCTTGTCTCCAGCATCCGGGGAATACCCGTAACCCGGAAACTGGGGGAGGGGCTGGAGGGCGGGGTGGGGGCGGGGCCTACACTGCAGGTTGGATGGGAAGAATGGTGTGAAAAGGGCACCACCGTCTGCCCACCTTTCCCTCTGTGTCACAGTCCTGTTCTCACATAGCTGCCTTGGACCCCTCCCCCATCAGACTCTTACCAAATGTCATGGCGCCATGTTAATCTTCAGAACAGAACCGTGTTTGTCAAGTGCTAATGGAAACAACCACAACCCTGGTAACTCCCGGGAAAGCTTCTGGCTAACAACCACCCAGGGGTAAAGGGAGCCCCGCCTGTCTTCTCTGACCAGGGGCATCAATTCCTCCTTCTCACCATCCCTGGAGTCCCACTGGACCCGCCTACAGCGTCTGGCCATGCCTGCCACTCCCTCCCCAAAACTCTGCAAACCTGGGTTTCCATGGCCCCTTCTGGTTCTCCTCTGACTTCCCTGCCTCCTTGCTTTTTTGTTCTTCTTCTTCCTCGGGCTCTGAAGAGTTGGAGTTCCTGGGTCTCTGTTCTGAGCCTTGCCATTCCTCTCCTCTCCTCTTTTGGTAAAAACACCTACTTTTTTTCCTTCTGGCAGCAGCTACTGCTTGGATGCTCGTGCGGCTCAGACCTTCCCCGAATGAACGAGCTGTATTCTGATGACCTCCAGGTTCAAACGTTTCACATATCCAAAGCTGGACTCAGATCTCCACGAGCGTGTAGCGTTCTAATGCTCTAGTACAGTGAGTAGTGTTGTTCGGTGGTCCAAGCCGGAAGCAATGGTGGCCATCTTTGCTTTCCTCGCCTCCGTGTCCCCCATCCTGTCACCCACCCAGACGCCCTGTCCCATCTCCTTTCGTCTCCGATCTAGGTTTCGTCTGCCGAGCCCTTACTGGCCTCCTGGCCATCAGTCATTAGCCTGATCTACTTAATTAAAGGGATTTCTAACCATGTGCTTCCTGCTCCAATCCCTTCAGGGGTACCCACTGCGTATAGGATAAAATACTCCTTTACAAGGAACACAAGGCCTTTTTGTCATGCCAGACACATGGTGGGTGTTCTGGAAATACTGGTTAAATGGAAGAACTCAGCAACTTGTGGTTTCTTACCAAACCACACAGCCTTACCCCTGGGTCTTTGCTCCTATTAACCCACTGACTCCTCCCCACCCACCTCCGCTGGGCACCGCTGCCCCAGCCGCCCAGAGGGGGCCCGTCTCCAGCTCAATGTTATCACCTCCACTGCGTGGCCTCGGGATGATCTCCTTATACATCTGTCTCTCTCTCTAGACCAGCGGTTCTCAAGCAGGGGTCCCACACCCAGGGGACACGTGGCAATGTCTCCAGATATTTTTGGTTGTCACACTGGCAGGGGTGTCCTCTTGGTATCCCGTGAGGTGAGGGTGGCGATGCTGCCTACATCCTACACCGCACAGGAGGGCCCCATGACAAAGAAGGACCCAGCTCAAATGTCAGCGATCCCAAGGTTGAGAACCCCTGGTCTAGAGATGCACCGGGTCCACATCTGCCCGTGTCCCCACTGCAGAGCCCGCCCCCACGCCCGCCGTGTTGTAAGCCCTCAACACATGTTGGCCGAGGGAACATCACCGCATGGTGCCCCAGCCCGAGTGACACCCAGTGGCATCTCCAAGCGTGAGGCCTAGGCCACAAAGAAAGGCTGCCGCTGTCTCTCGGCCCCGAGAATCAGGCTTCGGGGCGGGAGGCAGCCCTTCAGAGAGAAGCAGCTTCCTCCAGGAGCCAGGGTGGATGTGACCAATTCAGCTAACAAGTTGCCAGGGCTGTGATAATGTTGCCAGACAATGAAACCGCCCTTCTTACCAACACTGACTGCCAGGCTGATGAGACAACAAGGCTGTTAATTAGGCCCCTAATGGCAGCCGCAGAGAGGACAATTCTTCCAAGGAAAGAGAGCTGGGGCCTCTCCCCTGTCCCACCAGAGACAGAGGCTGAGGCTGGGCTCTGTCACTTTCCAGAGGAGGAAGAAGACTGTCACAGCCTGGGGTGGGGGTGCGGTGGGGGGTGGGTCGGATGCTCCGTCGTCCCCAGGCTCCCCGAGGGCAGGGGGTAGACCAGTTAGCTCTCGTAAGCCCTCAGCACCACACTTTGCTCAGACAGGCCCTTGATAAAGGCATTTAATAAAGAGGAGAAAAAACATCAAAGGGCCCTCTCTCCCCTTTCGGGTTCTGTGTTGGTCCTTCTTGCCATCTCCCTGGATGTCCCACATTGCTGTCACCTCTCTCAGAGCCCGAGCCACTCCCTCCAGCCCTCAGGGTGACCCTGGTGCCCCCACCGGACCCAGGCAGAACTGCGCTCCGCCGAGCAAGGCACAGACCAGTCCTCCTTCAGTGTCCCCTTCCACTGGCAGTGCTGACGGGGCTGTGCCAGCCACCACATCCCAGCCCAGTTCCTCAGCTTCCCCGGCCATGCGGCTCTGGGACCCAGGCAGGCGTGTAGCCAGGGCACGCTCTGGGCCCCCATGGCCAACTTGGGCCCATTGGCACGGTGGCCTGGCCTGGCTCCAGGCAGGCTGCCGAGCCTGGAAGGATGACATCCCCAGAGCAGGCGAGCTCATCTCCTGGCAGTCTGTCTGGTCCCTGGGCAGTGGCCAGCGACACAGGTTTGTGTCCCCAGCAAGAGTGTAAAAGGTCTAGGAAACCCCAAGTCCCTGGACACAAGCCTCTAAGAGCCACGCCCGGCTCCGAATTAACATTCTTGACCATCGTCATAACCATAGCAGCTCCCTCCATTCAGCAGCTCGCGTCCCAGGGTGCTCTGTGCTGCTCCGTGGGCTCCCCCAGCTACAGAGGCATCGGAGCCACAGACCTGCCCTCCATAACAGACACCGGCCAGCACCTCCTCCACAGGCCCCTCGGATCCCTGGGCACCTGCCGCCAGCAGGGACCGCCCGGCCCCGCCTCCAGCCTGCCCTCCAGCACCTTCAAGGAGGTGCCTCTCTGAGGCTGCACCCCAGAAGAAGGGTCATTATTGCTAATGCCTTTTCTCCCCCATCTGTTGTGATTGTTTACACTCCACTTGCTAATTAGAGACTAATTAGCTGGTGCTGAAATTCATCACTTTCCAAACACAACACGGCAGCTTGAGGAGCACAGCGATCGAGGAACATCTGCACCTCTGCTTGGAGCCCGGAGCCAAGGTGCATTGGGCTCCTCCTCCTCCCCCGCCCCTCCCCTCTCCTCCTCCTCCTCCTCCTTCCCCCCCCTTCCTCCTCCCTCCCACTCTTCCCCAAATCTGCCCTTTGATTCGGTACCCCAGTACGGTGCGGGGCACGGCTCAGGGTAAGGACTCAGGAAATTCTCACCGGGCTAGCGCACGAATGACGACCAAAGCGTTGATGGGACCAGGTGTGTGGCTGGGGGAAGGAGGGCGGGACCAGCAGCTGCCCATGACTAAGTGGGGATAGCTGGGGAGGGGTGGGTTCCTAGGGGCAGGCCAGAGACCGGACCTCGGCAGGGCCTTTGGGGTACTGGGTGAGGGGGCGCAGAGCGAGAGGGAGAAAAGACAGACAGGAAGGAGCATGTGGGAAGATGAAGTCACGAAGCCAGGGGCAGAAAGAGGAGCACCAGGGAGGCAGGGCGGCAGGCGGGTGGAGGGAAGGAGTCTTGGCGCTGGCTCCCTGGCTCGGGGTGAGGAGGTGGGATTGCATCTGAGAGAAATCTCTGTGGCCCACGGGCAGCCTCAATTGAAACCATCCATTTGCATGACAGCCGGGAGTGGAGAGCCTGGGCCCTGACCTCCCTTTTTCTCATCTCAGAGAAAAAAGCTGCTATTCCCCCAAGTTCCCTTCTCCTAGGCTGGGGGCTGCGGGGCTGCAGGGCCAGCTGCCCGACTCCTTTGCATCCTCTGGGCCTCCCTAGGGATGGCCACCCAGGAGATCAGCTGGCTGCCAGCCCGGGGCCCAGGAGCCTCCGAGATGCAGGGTCTCCTGCCCAGGCCCTGGGGTGATGAGCTGGGGCTCATCCGAGGGAAGTCGCAGCGCAGCCTGGGGTCTGGAGGGGAAAGAGTGGAACCTCATCTCTACCCCTCTCCTGGTGACATCCCCAAAGATGCTGCCAACCCTTGTAGCCCTGGCCAGGGAACCAAAGGTCACCTCAACTGAAAACCCTCACCGTGACAAACACATGGGCTTGCTCTCGCTGGTGTAAGAGCCGTATGCGTGCCTTCCTTGAGGGAGGGTTCCAGGAGACCCAACAGCCTGGGCCTAAACCGCCCCTCTGCCGCTTTCTTACTGTGTGGCTTAAGGTACACTGCATAACTTCTCTGAGCTTCTTTACCCATCTGTGAAATGGGGATGTCAACGCCTTGCTCACGGGGTGGCTGTGAGGACAAAGATGACGGTTTCCTCTTTTTAGCACGGTGCTTGGTAGTGGATATGAACCAGACTGGAGGGCAGGGGGTGGGGGCGCTCTCCAGGCTGGCTGCCTCCGGGAGCGAGCAGACCATTTCCTTCTTCCCCTGCCGTCCCTTGCGTGCAGTCCAGTTCACAGCCCTCTCTCCGGGAAAAAGAGAAAAGCCTCGATTTGTCATGTTTGCCAAATTTCCACGCTCTAAACACTCCCAGCACGGCCAATTCCAAGCTCTTGATGGGACACCCCTGAACAGCGATCGGGAAGAGAGGCAGACGACGAGGACGAGCACCAACCCTGGCCACCAGCGCCTGCGTCTCACCGAAGTAGGACTCGGGAGCAGAAATCTCTCTGCCAGTGGGTGTAACTGGCAGGGGGCTGTCCTGGAACCTGGGCCGGGCCAGGTGAGTCCCTGACACACAAGACTGCTTTGTCCATAGGTGGCTACTGTCCCTGAGTGGACTTAGGCCTCTGTGTGGCACAGAAGGGGAGAGGAGGGGGGCTGCACCCCAGATTTCACTCCTGCCCCCACCCCAGCTGCCCTCCAAGCTCTCTGGAGGCCTCCCCATACCCATTAGGTAAATGAAGTGCAGGGCAGTCTTGATCCCTTTGGGAGGGATTAGAGGATGGATGCCCCCTGTAAGGACTATACCATCCACCAGACACACCCTTTCTTCCTAATTCCTCCCCGTCTATCCTGACTCCTTCCCTTTGTACACACAGGATGTACACATCTTTTAACCTCATACCATGTTCTAGGTGCTCTGCTGACCCAGCCAACAGGACCCAATCCTGGCCCCACAGAGTTTATGGACCTGAGCAGCATCCGAATCCCCTGGAGGGCTTGTTAGAAAAAGATATGCTGAGCCCCATCCAGAGTACCTGATTCAGCAGGAAGAATCTGCCTTTCTGACAAGTTCCCAGGTGACGCTGTTGCCACTGGTCCAGGGACCACACTTTGAGAAGCACTGGCCTGGGGGGAGAGCCAGAGAAGCAAGCAGGCGATCTCCACCCAGGGAAGGTAAGCAGCGCTGGGCTGGGGAGGACTCGGGGGGCTGCGGAGTTCAGAGGCCCTTCTCCAAGCCCAGGAAAAGCTATGACTTGATTTCTTGTTTGCCTTCCACCGCCAAGCTCCCCCCAAGTCTAGTTAAGAGACAATTACAGGCCTTGGGTATATAGGTCCCGCCTCCCACCTCTCCCCTCCATGCTTTCCAAGCCCCCTGGGTGGTGTGTGCCACCCGGGCACCCCACCTCTCTCTGCAACAGGGCCAGATGTGCTGACGTCTGTTCGGACAAGGGGAGAATGGCCTAGGTAGGCCACAGAGAGAGACACCCCCCCTCCAAACTAATGAGGGGGTCACAGAATCACTCATCACTTCCTCTCTGCTTCCTCCCACCCAAGGCCTACAGCGGTGTCCTCTCCAGGAGCAAACAAGTGGGGGAACTCGGGGGCACAAAGCTAGTTCCCAGCTCCTACCCCTGCCCTCGTTGGGGGCAGGTGACGAGGGGCTGCTGGGGCCTCTTTGATGTTGGAAGACTATGGAACAGCCTACAGGTAACTGCAGCCCAGCCCTCCTCCTCTCCCTGGTCCCTACCTCCCCCTTCCTGACACCCTAATCCCTCCCAAAGGGATCAAGACTGCCCTGCACTTTATTTACATAATGGGGATGGGGAGGCCTCCAGAGAGCTTGGAGGGCAGCTGGGGTGGGGGCAGGAGTGAAATCTGGGGTGCAGGAGCACTGGCCTACCCTGAGGCTTTGCAGATAGGGGCTGGATCTTGGATGGGTGCCCGCCTGAGTTGGCAGTCTGGGACAGTGAGGCGTGTGCGTGTGTGTGCATGTGTGTGTGTGTGCGTGTGCGTGTGTGTGCACGTGTGTGTCTGGATGTTCAGTTAATACTCAGCTCCAGATATTAATCCCTTTTTATGCAAAGAGACAATGGATCGTAAGCCCTGAGAAATCAAACTGAAACTCGGCCAGCCTCCTACCCTGCTCCCCTCACCCCTGCCAAATGGACCCGCCTGTTAACGAGGGAGATAAACGGAGAGGCCATCAAAGCAGATTTTCAATCTGTCCATGATTTCGCTCTGGGGCCTTCAGAACTCCATGGCTCCCCTCCTCCTGCCCCCACTGCTGCCTCTCTGCCTTCCGTTCGTTCTCCACTTTGTTCCCCAACCCCCATGCTTTTATCTGCCCAAGTTGGATCTATTGACCCGACTCATAAGGGCTCCTTTGATTGGCTCCAGATCTGATAACGGAGAGCAGGAGGCGGGGGTGGAAGGGGCAGAGAGGGTGGCCATGGGGCCTGGAGGGTAGAGGCTGGGAGAGAAAGGGAGGTTTGTTTTTGGGGGGAGAAGGGCCTTCTCCCCCAGTAGACTGCGGATTAGGCAGGTGGGCATGTGCCCACCGGGGGCGAAGGAAGACAGAGAACCCACCGGGGGAGGGAAAAGGTCCCCAAAGCAGGGGTAGAGCCCTTCTTAATGTGCCAACCCTATGGCATCTTTCCCTGGTGCACTTACTCAGTTTCCCTCTTTAAATTCCCTCCGCCCCTCTCTACTGTCTTGCCAGGAAGCACCTAAACCCATTCTTACAAGTACAAATGACCTTGGAGGAGAAAAATCCAGCATGTCCATCCACGAACATGCCACTGGCTGCAGGGAAGGGAATGAAGAAGTGGGCCTGGCCGGCTCAGCCCTGCCTGGCACAGGGTACCTGTTGCTGGGTGAGCAGCAGCCCCACTGAACCCTGCAGGTGGCGTGGCTTATTCCCACCCCGGAGGTGACAGGCGCGGAGGCAGGCACCTTGTCCCGGGGGCAACTGACTGGTACCCGGGTGATGAAGATTCGTGACACCCGGGGATGCTGGGCCTGGCAGGAAGGGGTCAGTGAGCGCTGGGGGTGCAGCACACACTCAGGTGCCAGACAGACTCGTCTCAAGTAGGTGCCATGACTGTGCCCATGTTATACTTGGAGAAACTGAGGCACAGACAGGTGAAGCAGCTTCCCGAAGTCACAGCTAATAATCAGCAGAGCAGCCTGTCGGGCTCCCAAGTTGGTAGCCCCTGTACCAGGCTCCTCGCGTTTCTCCTTTGCTGACACCCCCCCCCTTCCCCCTTCGTCGCTCTGCCCCCTTGGAAAGGGATCACTGAGGGCCTGCTGCCAGAAACTCATCACGTGATCCTGGGGCCTTGGGACCTCAAACCAGGATTCTGGTTCTAAAATGTGCAAGGAGAGCTTTTTCAATAAATACATAAATAAGTCAATGTGCATGGGTGACACGTGAGATGATGAGTAGCCGAGTGAACCAGCTTCTGGCCTCCTAATGAATAATGTCAAACAAGGTCATGCTCAGGGACAGCCAGGCCTGCATGGGCCCCACTGGGGCTGCCTCTTCTCAAACATAAATGGCTAGGCAGGGGAGGACTTTGGTCATGGCGTCCCCATCTCCTGGATGGGGGAAGCAACCAGGAGAAGCAGAGTGGGGCTAGACGTTGGGCCTCCGGGCCACCCCCTTCCCCGCACCCCCACCGTGCTCTGGCGGCCACCCCATTGCTGCCCTAACCTCCAGGGGGCTTGCCTTCCCATCCATCAGCCACCGTTCTGGTCTCGCTGCACACCCCGGACGTGCTCTCTGGAGCAAAGCGATCCCCCCAAGAACAAAGGGGCAGGTGACCCCAGAAGAAGGCCAGAGAGAGGACAGGTGGGGTGGCCCCCACTGTCCCGAGCACCATCCGTGCTTCCCTGCCTCCTTTCCTCCTCAGCCCCAAAGGGGACAGGAGTTCCGCTTCTACCCCTTCCCCTCCAAATCTCCCCAAGAACTAAGGAGAAGCCTCGGGGACACTTCCTTGTCGCTTGAAATTTGTCTGGCCATCACTCACTGGACAGGCTGAGCAGGCCTCTTACGGGGGGAAAAACAACCATAAATGGGAGAGTGAGAAATCACTCGTTTGTCATAGAAGGGAAGTCAAGTCTAAGGGAGGCAGCCCCCTGAGGGCCGGGCAGGGTCAACGGGAAGGAAGGGAGATTAAACACTCGGCCTGCCCGCCTGCCATAGATCAGCCCTGCTCTGCTGAGCACAGCTGCCTCAGGGAGAGGGTGCTGGGGCCGTGCATGGGGGAGGGGAGGCTGCAGAAGCTGGGAACCGGGTGGGTGCTAGCTGCAGGGGGCACAAACGGTATGGCTGGGCCTCAGGTCACAGCCCCCGGGTTATAAAGCCATTTGCCTGGGTGGGAGCAAGAGTCCTGTTAGGGGTTGAACTGTGTCCCAGGAGACAGATATCCTCAAGGCCGCACCCCTGGTACCTATGACTGTGACCTTATTTGGAAATAAGGCCTCTGCAGACGTAACCAAATAAAAATGAGATCACTGAGGTGGGCCCTCACCCAATATGACTGGTGCCCTTATAAGAAGAGGGGAATGTGGACCCAGACACGCAGGGTGGAGGCCATGTGACTACACATGGGCAGAGTCTGGGGGAGATGCAGCTGCGAGCCAAGGAATGCCAAGGGCTGCCCAGAAGCGGGGAAGAGGTGAAAAAGGATTCTCTCCAGGTCTTGGGGGACTGTGGCCCTGCTGACACCTTGAGTTCAGACTTCTGGCTTTTGGGACCATGACACAAGAAATTTCTTGTATTTTAAGCCACTCAGCTTGTGGTACTTTGATACGGCAGCCCCAGGAAACTCCTACAAGTCCCAAGAGCATAGTCTGTCCCCGACCCGATTCCTCCAATAAACTCCGAGCCCAGTAACAAGTTGGCAAACAAGCCCAGTCCACTCCCCTGTTTCACACCATCCCAATTCCCACATGGTCCCGCAACTCCACCTCTGGGGGTGTGCTCCGAAGACCTGAAAGCAGGGGTGTCTAGGAGGTATGTGCACACCCACGTTCACACCCGAGAGGGGCCAGCGACCCAAAATGTTCATCGATGGATAAGTGGATAAACAAAACATGGTCTGTCCGTATGGTGGGATATTATTCAGCCCCAAAAAGGAAGGAAACTGTGAGACCTGCTTCAACATGGATGAACCTCGAGGACGACATCATGCCCAGTGAAGTAAGCCCACGCCCAAAGGACGAGAACTGTGTGAGTCCGCTCACATGAGGTGGCTAGAGCCGAAACACCCATGGAGACCGAGAGGAGAGCGGTGGATGCCCGGGGCTGCAGGGAAGGGAATGGGGAGCTCGTGTTGATGGGGACAGAGTCTCGGCTAGGGAAGACGAGCACAGCTCCGGGGGTGATGGCGGGAACGGTTTGCACGACACTGTGAGTGTACTCAATGCCTCTGACCTGTCCACGTAACAAGTGGTTAAAATGGCAACTATGCTTATCGTGGCGAGCTTCTGCACGACGTGCAATTGTCAAACCACTGTGTTGTACGCCTAAAGCTAATATAATATCGTATGGCAGGTCTACTCCAATTGGGAAAAAAAGGATAAAAATGGTAAACTTGGTGTTATGTATATTTTTACCCCACAAGGAGTTTTTTTTTTTTTTTTTCAAAAACCCCGCATTTCCATGGCTCCCTGCTGCCCTTGGAGTAAAACCAGAACCTCTTTCTGTGGTCTGGCACAGAGAAGGTGCCCAGTGAACAAAGGAGTGAAGTGGATGGATGGATAGACAGACAAATGGATAGATAGGTGGATGGACGGAAGGACAGATGGACAGACGGATGGATGGATGGATGGATAGACAGACGGGTGGATGGATGGATGGGTGGATAGACGGACAAATGGATAGATGGATGGATGGACAGAGAGATGGACAGATGGATGGATGAATGGATGGATGGACGGATGGACAGATGGATAGACAATGGATAGATAGATGGATGGACGGACAGATGGATGGACAGACAGGCCGACGGATGGACAGATGGATGGACAGATGGGTGAAGCATTCCACTGAAGGATAGAAGGGTGGAAGGAGGGACCCAAGGCAGCAGGCAGGTGCCCAGCAACATCCCAGCTGTTGAATTACAGCAAGGGAAGGAGTTTCTCGGCTACTTCTCCGGCATGGGGCTGGGCTGCCTGCAGCCGCCAGAGAACTCTGACCAAGCCCTTCAGGACCCCCTCTGGTGGGCAGGCCTTGGGGGGATTACACTGACATCCCTCTGAGCCCCTGCCCCAGCCACAGCTGGAGGAGCCAAGCTCTGGCTGCCAGTTCACACCCCAGGCCCGCCCCCCTCCGCCCATCGCACCACCACAAGTGGACATGTGCAGAAGGGGAGACCCACAATCTCCATCCAACACACCTCTACAACAGGCTGGGCGCCTTCCAGGGCTTTACAGTTTCCCACACAAAACTGAGGCTCAGATGAGACTGGGGCTCACAGAGGTTAGCTGACTTGCTCAGCAAGACCCCTGGTAAGCAGCTGCCAAGAGGGCGTGCAGCCAGGGTCCCCACTCCTAGCTACCAGGCCGCCCTGCTTTCTCTGCTCCCAGTGGCCTCGCTACACAGTCAGGAATCCACCAGACATGGAAGCAAGGTCTGGGGAAACATTATTGTGACCCCCTGTGGTTTAACACAGGTTAAGTCAGATACAAATCTGAGACAGGAAAAAGAGAAACCTCTCATTCAGTCCTGATAGAAGCGAGCATTAGGTGGTGGTGGTGCTGAAGGAACCTTTTATTTTGGGGCAGGATAGCTCTAGATTTACAGAAGAGTTACGAAGAGGGTTCCCACTGAGCCCACACCCAGCCGCCCCCAGGGCTCACATCTTACATCATGATGGTACATTTGTCAAGACTAAGGGACAAATACTGACATCTCTTTTATTAAGTACACGATGTCATCCGCATAATCTATAAGCTGCTTTTCTAGGGTTTCCCGCACATCCTTTTTGGGTTCCAGGATCCCGTCCAGGATGCCTCATTACGCTTGGTCGTCACATCTCCTTTGGCTTGATTAGACTGACAATTTCTCAGACTTCCTCCTTTTTGATGAGCTGATAGTTTCCATGACCTCAGGTATTTGCAGAAGGTCCCTCAGCAAGGGTGGCCTGGTTTGTTGTAATCTTCAAAGACCAGTGGGAAGGAACATTTGACACACATGTGCCCATATGCACACACACACGTGCACACACACATGCACACCGCATACCAAATAAACACGCTTCTTTGTGTCTAACTTCAATCTCTCCTGCTGCAGCCACGATACTACTGTAGTGTCAATGGGGTTTTATCTTTGATAACTTCTCTGATGTCCCTCACAGAATGTGGCACTAGGTATGACATTTAGTACAGCGCCCACTTTATAAACAAGGACGCGGATGCTAGCTGGCAAGGTTATGCTTGAAGACACTCATCCCTGGTAGCGGAGTCCCCGACTTGGGCCCCAGGCCAGGGTCCTTCCCTGTGCCTCTCCGCTCCATGGGACTTCACCTACCCCTCAAGTCAAGCCCGGTCCGGGAGGCAGGGGACGAGCAAGATCCTGGGAGGCCAGAGTCCAGCATCTTCACCAGAGCAGGGGGAAGGGTCATCCCTCTGAGCCCCTGCCCCAGCCACAGCTGGAGGAGCCAAGCTCTGGCTGCCAGTTCACACCCCAGGCCCGCCCCCCTCCGCCCATCGCACCACCCCGATACACAGCAGTGCTGGGTGGTGTCGGCTGAGCAAGCCGTCAATGGACAGCCACCAGGGCCCAGCCCTTGCTGTGGGAATGCCCCCTCCTTGATGTCCCCTCCCTGCTCCTGGCCAGGGTGGTGTGGGCATGCTCAGAGCATCCGTGAGGGCAGCATTGGCCGGGCACAGGCTGCTGGGCCGGAGGATGGGGGGCGCCAGGGAAGGGGATCAGGAGGGGTGGGCTGCAGCACGTGCAGAGACTACTGCCCAGGGCTCTGTGTCCTGCCCGAAGACACCAGCTCTCCCGCCGGCAGAGCGGATGCAGAGGCGCGGACAGTCCCCACTTTGCAGATGACACCGGAAGGACCCGAGTGAACCCTGGCCG
Organism: Halichoerus grypus; assembly: GCF_964656455.1. Taxonomy (NCBI): domain Eukaryota; kingdom Metazoa; phylum Chordata; class Mammalia; order Carnivora; family Phocidae; genus Halichoerus; species Halichoerus grypus. The sequence continues at coordinate 202,151,267 of NC_135713.1, forward strand.
CACACTTAGCAGGTGGGGCACGCTGCTGACTGTCTCACGCTCACCGCCTTTGGCATCCCACCCGTATCGGCAGGAGGTGCCCACCACCCCCATTTCACACACGAGGGGACAGAGGCCAGCTCCGTCCCTCACCCTGCCCTCCCTGTCTCTCTGCTGGCTGTGCGTTTCTCCTGGCGGACGTACCTTCTGATTTAGTCTGCTTTTGTTTGATTTGATAGGAAAATGAGCTTGCCCAGAATGCAGAGCTGCAGAGGGAAGGGAGTGCAGGGCGGCCCCATGCTGAGTGGCAGGAAGGCGCGGACGTCAAATTCAAAGCAGGCTGTCACTAACGAATCCACCCACGGAACACTTGGGCTGTGTTTAGACATGAGACTGAGAGCCTAGTCAACGGGGGCTCGTGGCTTGGTGGAGATCAAGTGGGGCTTGGAGTCTGAGATCTGGGGTGCAAGTCCTGGCCTGTTTTTACTATGTACCCTTAGGACAGCCCCTAACTTCTCGGAGCTTCTGCGATTAAATGGTGGCAAATGCATCTCTTTTAGGGGGTGTCTTGAGACTGTGAAGCCCCTTGCAAACTGTCAAGTGCTGTATAGTTGGGAGGGTGTATGTTTGGATTCTCAGCAGCCGGGGAGACTGAGACCCCGTGGAGGGGTCTTGGGGTCTGGGCCTCTGGACACTCGGCCTCCACCCCCAAGCCTGCAAGGGGCCTGAGGCTTGCAGAGCCATGATTTGGTGATTCTCTTTAAGATATAAAATATCAAATAAAATTATGTATAAAAGCCTCCGAGGGGCGTGCAGCTGAGGGGCCCTGAAGCCTCATTAGCTTGGTAGGAAATTGCCTACGACCGCAGGAGCTGCCCGGAGGTGACTGTGCTCCCACGCATGCTCAGAAATCATGCCACTCATTAGAAACTGCACTCGCTCTGTGCCCCTAGAGAGCACAGCCCCGGGGGTCCCCGGCCTGCGAGTGCAGTGGGGCTGGCTTGAGCTCCGGGCAGGCAGTCCATCGGGCCACACATCCCAGGACAGGACAGGCACGTCCCCTTTCTAGGGCTTAGCCTCCTCATCTGCAAACGAGGAGGGGCCTGGCGATCCTTCCTAGAAGTTTTTATTGCTTCTGAGATTTTATGAATATGTTTAATCGGTTCTGAGGGGGCACTGGTGAGGAGGGAGCCCCTGCTTTTCCCTGTCCTCCTGTCCAGGACTCGGGACTCCAGAAGGGTTGAGCAGGGAGGGATGGAGGGGGAGGGCAAGCTCGGGGTCAAGGGCAGTGACGCTGCCTGCCCTGAGCCAGCTCTCACCTTCCCTCTCAGGTATGGTATGGGGCGGTGTCCTTCCTATGTCCCCAGGGAGGATGCTGGAGGGACGCAGGGGTCAGCAGACACCCACCACTTGGGAAAGGATTCACACTCCAAGGACAGATTCCCTGCACAGTCCATTCCCCACCCCACCCCCTAACCCTGGAGTGTAGAACCAGAGCCCTGGTTCAGCAACCGTCAGCCAGATTCTGCCTCTCTGCTCCCACTACACAGGGAACCGCCCTGTAGAGGTAAGGAGCAGCTTCCCCAAACCTTTCCCCCGTCCACGCAGGAGTTACTATTACGGAAGATGACGTGGGCCAGGAAGCACATCTGGTCACAGAGGCACCCATGCACCTGACCCCAGAAAGAGCCACTGATTCAGGCCAGTGTGAGGGGCCACACTCGGCCTGCTCCCCTGCCTTCTGTCACGGAGGCTGGGGATGGGGTTAGCCGGCCTCCTGCCACCTTCCAGAGTCCAGCCTAGCCAGCTTCCAGTGGAGGGTTGGGGGTACAAGAGCCAGGCCCATCCTCCAGGAGCCCCAGGGCATAAGGAGGGAGGCAGTCTCTGGACCCTGGGCACTGCCCTCCTTCAGCAAGCATGGACTGGGCGCCTCCTGGGTGAGGCCCTCATGGGACCCATGTGACTGGCATGGCTCACCTGCCTGCCGAGGCTCAAAGCCACACACAAGTGCTTTGAAGTTGCAAGTAGGTAGAACCCTCTGGGGACACAGGAAAGCTCCATGGAGGAAGTCACACTTTAGCATGGTCTTAAAGAGGAACAGAAAGGTGAGTAAAGGAGAGAAATGCATGTGGTGTGTTTGGAGAACGGGAGGTCCTTTGACGCAGCTGGAGGTCAGGGCACCTGGAGACCAGGAGATGCGGGAGGTCTGTCTCGTGATGATGGTCACCTGCACTTATGGAGAGGCGCTCCACCTCCTTTGCTCTCCCTGTACTCATTTAAATTCACACAAAAAACTTTGAGGCCTGCCTGGCACCCTCATCCTTCAGGCTGAAGCTTCGCTGACTTCCTTCAAAGCCTCTCCTGCTACTCCCTGCAGGTGGGTTGGGACCTGTCCTGTGTGTTCACATAGCTTCCTCTCTTCACACATCACTGTGTCATTGCCAGAGTCTGCAATAGGATCTGGTATGGAGCAGGTGCTTCTCTACTGGATGGATGGAGGGAGGATGGAGGGAGGGTGGAGGGAAGGATGGATAGAGGGATGGATGGATGGATGGACAGGTATGTAGGGAGATGAATGGACAAACTAATGGATGGACAAACAGATGAACAGATGGATGGATGGATAAATGGATGGGCAGAAGAGAGAATAATGGATGGATGGATGGATGGATGGATATACGGACAGATAGAGGGGTAGATAAATGATGTATGCATGCACGTTTGAACTGATGGACAGATGGATGTATATACGGATGGTCAGATGAGTGGGTAAATGGATGGATGGATGGACAGATAGAGGGGTGGATAGATGATTCATGCATGCATGGAGACACCTACAGCCCCAGAATCATCATGTCACACTCTGCCGAGAATCATTCCAAGAACCATCTCAGATACCATCTAACCCAAGCCCCTCATCTCACAGGTAGATAACAGAGGCTCACGGGGGGGGGGGGGTGAGGAGAGAGCTGGGGGGGATGGCTCACGTGAGACCTTTGGGCAGATTGGGGGACCAGCCAGAGTCGGAGCCCAGGTGCCCATGCCAGGACCTATCAGTTGCCCAGGACGCAGGGGCAGCAGGTCTCTAGCAGGCAGGAGTGAGTCAAGGTCACAGGCACTGAAACAGCTCACCCATTCTCCCTCCTTGTCCTCCTGCAGAGAAAGGTCTCCGAAGCCCACATCCTTTTCTCAAGGATGTCACACCCTCTATGTCTGGTTGGGGTTTCCCTCCCCAAGACACCTCCGACTTCAGGGAGTGAGATGCAGGGAGTGCACCCCTACTGGAGTCCCCAAACTTCCCGCCCTTTCTTCCCCAGCGGCCCACCCACCCCCGCTGTGTGTTGGTTGTGCCAGCCCCGGGGCGGGGGGAGGGGGCCTCCGGAGAGCTGACTCTGTCATCCTCTCAGGAAGACTTTCTCCATAATTCATGAATATATGTGCATTAGAGACGCTGGGGGGCTACTGGGAATATGGGGGGGCAGGGAGGAACAAGGACCAGGGAAGGGACCGAGGGCACTAGGACACTGAGCTAAAGAGGCTCTTGCTTCAAGTGGGCAAAAGCCCTAGAAGCAGAGAATCCCTCTCCACCACACACCATCACCCCAGTCCCAAGCCCCAGAGGCTGATGCATATCCCACTGGGAGGTGGTCAGGGGACAGCATTGCCACTTCCCGCTGCTCCCCCAACCTGATTAGGGCTGATTAATGGCAAGCCCCGCTGAACAGGATAATGTGACCACCAGCTGCTCTGGGGGGGGGAGGGGTGTCCCTTGGCTCTGCAGGGCTGCCCCATGGACACCAGCCCGGCTCTCTGGACTGGTTCTGGCCTCATTCTTCCAGGGCCTCGCTCCCCTTTCTGGTGGGCCCCTGCAGCCTCCAGGCTGCCCCCATCCCTTCCCTAAAGCTGGGGCTTTCTTAAAACCACATCAGGGAGAGGCCCCAAAGGGATTCTCACGTGGTGGACCTGAGCAGGCTGAGGGAACAGCCTCAGGGTGAGGAGGGGGGTCCCTGAGAGGGGCCGGGGGTTGCACCCTTCTGCCTGTCAGGATTGGGCTGGCTCAGACAAGCGGTTCTGGAGGTGACAGGCTGCAGTGTGCGGAGCTCGGGTGACCCCAGGCTTAGACGAGGCAGGGCCCCTGCCAGGGACCTGGACCAACCTCAAAAGATGACAACTGTCAAGGAGCAGACAGGCTGCAGACTGGGAGGAAGTGTCTGCAAAAGACACATCTGCTGAAGGACTGTGATCCAAATTATACAAAAAACTCTTAAAACTCAACAACAGGGAAACTAACAACCTAATTAAAAAAATGGGCCAAAGACCTTCACAGACACCCCAGCAAAGAAGACAGACGGATGGCGGATAAGCACATGGAAAGATGCTCCACATCCTTTGTTATCAGGGAAATGCAAATTAAAACGACAATGAGATTGTTTTTAGAATGACCAAAATCTGGAACACTGACCCTCACCACATGCTGGAGGGGACGTGGAGCAGCTGGGAGCTCACCGGTGGCTGGTGGGAATGCAAAATGGCACGGCCACCTTGGAAGCCAGCTGGGCCGTTTTTTACTAAACTCAACATGCTCTTAGCATTCGATCCAGCAGAAATGCTCCTTGGTATTTAGCTAAAGGAGTGGAAAACTTAGGTCCAACCAAAACCTGCAAGTGGTGTTTATTGCAGCTTTATTCATAATCACCAAAACTTAGAAGCAACCAAGATGCCCTTTAGTAGGCGAATGGACAAATACACTGTGATCCATCCAGACAACGGAAGATTACTCAAGGCTAAAAAGAAATGAGCTATTTAGCCATGAAAAGATATGGAGGAATCTTAAATGCATATCACCACATGAAAGAAGCCAATCTGAAAAGGCTGCAGCCTGTGTATGATTCTAACTGTATGACATTCTGGAAAAGGCAAAACTATGGAGACAGTGAAAAGATCAATGGTTTCCGGGGGGAGGGAGAGGGAGGGATGAACAGGTGGAGCACAGAGGATTCTGAGGGCAAACTGCTTTATGTGATACTGTCATGGTAGATAAATGCCATGAGACATTTGTCCAAACCCATAGGATGGACAAGACCAACTATGAACCTTACCGTGAACTAGGGCTTCTGGGTGATAATGGCGTGTCCATGGAGGTTCATGGATTGTAACCAGTGCGCGCCCTGACTCGAGATGTCGATAGTGGGGAGACTATGCACATGTGGGGACACAGGGCCCATGGGAACTCTGTACTTTCTGCTCCATTTTGCTGTGAACCTAAAACCTCTCTAAAATAAAGTCTTAATTTAAAAAAGATGCCAACTGGAGACAGGTTGGGGAAAAGTGGCCAAGAAAAGGTTTCAGGCAAGGGGCTGGGGGAGTCCTAAGGGAAGGGAGAGGGTGGGATAAGGGGAAGCCTGGGTCCTCACCCTCCCCTCCCCAGACTCGGGCAGGGGCAGGCTGAGGTGCTGGGCTCGCAGAGAGGAAAGAATCAATTAACTCATTAGGCTGACATGTCTGCGAACATCGCTCCTGGGACTCGACGGGCCTGGCAGCCGGTCGTGGTTTAATGGGCCCTTTTGCTCTGAAATGACACCTGGGCCAGCTGCCTCTTCCATGGCATGAGACGTGCTTAAAGATGTAGGGAGGCACAGTGGGGTCGGCTCCCCAAGGAAGAGGGGCAGAGGCTGAGCGAGAAGACAAGGCCAGGTGTCCATCGTTGGGCCAGGGAAGGGCTGGCCGCCTCCCAGGTCATGACTCAGGACACATTTCCTCTGTCTGTCCCTGGGTGACCAGAGGGGAGCAGGTCAGTGTTGGTGGGGAGACCCGCTTCCAGCCTCTGAACCTTGGGGCCCTTGTGGGTCTGTGGAGGGGCCTTGCCTTTCAGTTCTGATATTCTAGGATCTGTGATTTTGAGTGGAATTCACATGTCAGAATCTATGGATTTTCTTTTAAAGATTTTATTTATGTATGTATGAGAGAGAGAGACAGTGCACGGGAGGGAGTCGGGGGAGAGGGAGAAGCAGACTCTGTGCTGAGCATGGAGCCCGACATGGGGCTCCATCCCACGACCCTGAGATCATGACCTGAACTGAAATGAAGAGTCGAACGCTAAACCGACTGAGCCCCCCAGGAGCCCCTAGATTGTTTTCAAACGCCCAACCACTCAAAGTGTCTCACGCCAGAGAACAGGACTGCTCAGAGGGGCAGGCATCCTATTATCTCTGGTCACACAGGCTATCAGGGGCACAGCTGGGATGCAAACCCAGTCCCCCGCTCCCACAGCTTACACGGAGCCACCTCCCTGGGCTGTCTCCTGGGGCCCAGGTGCTCACCTCCCCACCCCGTCCTGGATGCATTTCCCGGAGAGTCTATCTGGCTGTGCTGGTCTCCTCCCTCTTAGGGGACCAAGCCTGGCTTTGGCCCAGGGTGCTCTTTTGGACACGGCTGCTGAGTGAAGCAGCCAGACCCTCAGTATCAGCTCCCTGGAGGCCTGGACAGGTGGCAGACTCTGGGCTTGGTTGGGCTACACTGACCATTAAACCGGGGTGGGGGGGGCAGGGAGCACAATCCTGTCTATGCTGCTTGTATGATATGGGCTCAGAGAGGGCAGGTCTGCAGTGAGGGGAGCCCCCAAAGAGTGCCGATGGGGGGATGGAGCTCAGTGAGTACCTGCATCCCGTTCCCCTCCAGGCCGGGCCTGCCTGTGCCACCATGGGAGGGCAGAGGCCATGAAGACGTCCCTAAAGGCTCACTGGTCTCCTTCAGGCTCTTGGTCAGAAGGGAGAGAAAGAAAAGAACACATGTGTTTTGAGCCGTTCAGCATGCCAGAGACTGTGCTGTTTGCTGTTTACATTTTTTTTTAATCTCAATTAACCAGAAAAGTTGAAGTATTATTGGCCCATTCTATAGAATGAGGAAACGGAGGCTAAGAGCGGTTAAGTCACCTGTCGGGTGTCTCAGAGAGAGGAAGTGGCAACGGTGATATTCAGGCCTGGGGCCCGTGCCCTTCTGCTACCCCAAAGCTTGCAGGATTCCAGTGATGCTCCTGCCGGGAGGCAGAGGGCCCCGCTGCTTGGCCTTGGTTTCCCACCTGTTCCCTGAGCGGCCCCCCCTGCCAGCGCAGCATCGCGCCTGGCTTCCCAGCGGCCTCCTTAGCACGGGGTGCTCACAGCCCCTAGCGCGGGCACGGAATCGCCATCCTATTGTGGAATATTTTGGAGTACTGAAACTGATGCCCAAGGTCCACGTGGAGCGGCCCAGGAGTGCTGGGCTTTGTCCACCGCCCTCCCGGCGGCTGCCTCACTGTGCCCAGAGGGCAGTGCCTGCTCCCTGGGGAGGACGTGGCTGCGGTGGACATGGCCCAGGGCCCGGCCCTGTCCGGGGGACCCAGCGCGGAGGGAAATCAGGCTTCCCTCTCACCAAGCCAGTGTTCAGCCTTCGTGTGACTGAAGCCTCTGGCCCGTACACTTGGCCCTGCTGCCGTCCCAAGGAAGGATGGGCATCTGGCAGGTGGTTCCCCCACCGCCCGCCCAGCAGCCTCCTCCTGGCCTCGGTGACGGGCCCAGATGCCCCGGGGTGTGCCACACACACCAGCAGCTGCTGTCTGCTTTTCCCTTCTCAGCACTCCGGCTTTCAATGAGACCCCAGTTGCCTCCTTAAGAGACGAGTCAAGGACTCCTGTCGCCGTGACGCCATCGGCCTTCTCATTGTTCGCTGAGATGCTGGGCGCCAGGAGCCCTTGCCCAGGCCCTGCTGCTGGCTGATCAAGGAATGATTTCCCTGCCACAGGGAAAAACCAGCAAGCAGCAGTCTTCCTCTGTGAGGAAGCTCTGAGGCTGACAGGAGAAGCGGAGTAGGGAGCAGGGAGGGGGCAAAGGAGAGAGAATGGGAAGAGAGGAGGTGGCCCCCTCCACCAGGCAGCCTTCTTTGATTACTGCAGAGCAAGGGGCCAGCCACCTGGGGTCGCTTACTGAGAAAGCTTCCTGCAACATCATCACTCAGGACTCTGTAGGTGCTCTTTGCCCTTTAGTTTGTACTTGATTAATTAATTTTTACTTAAGTATTTTGATCCTTCATTTGTTCACCCAAAAACCATTTTCTGGGAGCCTAGCAAGTGCAGGGCACTGTGAGCAAAGGTTAAGCCCCTGCCCTCAATTTGTTCATGGACCAGGGGAAGAGGGTGAACATAAACAGTATCTGGATAAGATACCCTGAAGTGCTACTGGGGGGCAAGCAGGGTAAATCAGCCTGGAGGCATCAGGGAAGGCTTCCTGGAAGAGAGGGTATCCAAGCCCTGAAGGACAGATGGGAGTCAGCCAAGTAGAGACGGGAGCATGCTCTAGAGGGGGGGCAGACACGCACAATGACCCAGATGCCAGAGGGAACATGGCAGGTCCCAGTTGCTGGAGTGTGCGGTGGGGGAGAGTGGCGGGCAGGGATTAAGGGACAGTGGGGGGAAGAGAGGCCCAGGAGGTAGGCGAGGTAATGGGAAAGCAATAAAGGTTTTAGCAGGTAACAGACCAGATTCCTGCACCGGAGAGATCATTCCGGCGGCAATGTGGAGACTGGACAGGGGAGGCCAGCCGGGCCGCTCTGACAACGACCAGGCAGGGAGGTGGTGGCGACCACAGTGAGGCGGTGGGTAAGCACGGAGAGGACAGAGAGAGGCTTATGAATTCACGACACCTGGAAGGTGAAGAAGGTAGAACTGACGGCGTTTGGTGGGTGGTTGGAAGTGGCCCAAGACGGAGGAGGGGAGAACGTCTCCCGGGCTTCTGGCTTGACCAGCAGCTGCTGGTGCCAACGAGACCGGGAACCCTGGAGAAGGTGCCTGCCCAGGGAGGGAGGCAGCAAGTCCACGTGCTCTTGCCCAGCTTGTACCGGCTCTCCGAAACTCACCCTGCATGCCTCTTCCCAGCTCTGTGCTCAGGGTCGTGGCCTGAAGTCGGCCATGGTGGGGCACTTACGCCCAGAGCCCACTGTTGACATTCAGAAGCATAGCATGGCCCGTTCCCTCCACTCTACCTTCAAGTGGCAGGAAGGGAGTGGGAAGGTGGACGATGGCTCTGTGCTCAGGAGGGTAAGCTGGGCTAGACAGGGCTTATTTTATTATTGTTATTATTATTGTTACTGTTATTATTTTAAAGAGGGAGAGAGAAATGGTTGGGGAGGGACAGAAGGAGAGGGTGAGAATCTTAAGCAGACTCCATGCCCAGTGCGGAGCCCGACCTCATGACGCTGAGATCATGACCTGAGCCAAAATCAAGAGTCAGATGCTCAGCCGACTGAGCCACCCAGGTGCCCCCCTAACCTTTTTTTTTTTTTTTTTTAGGGAGACAGAGAAAGAGAGCAGAGATACAGTGTAGTGATGGCAGGAGATGAGCCACCTGGGGAGTCGGGAGAGGTTTGGGAAGGAGAGTCTGCGGCTTGAGCCCTAAAGGATCCCAGCCTCTGCCAGGGGCCAACTAGCGGACTGTTGGGGATGGCTGGCGAAGCCTCACCCCTCCTAACCCTCACCATGCTTTATCATCATGACTCGCCAGGCATGTGCCTTCCAGGGTGAGCTTTCCTTACTCAACTGCAAGCTCTCTGAGGATGGAAACGAGTGTCTAACTCATGGCTCTACCCCCAGTGCCCTGACAGTGCTGGGCAAACAGGAGCTACTCAGTGAATGTTTGGCAAATGAACGAACGAGTGAATGAATAAATGAACGAGTGAATGAATGACATAGAGGCGTGCACCTGTGCCCCTCTGTGAGTGGGCTGTCTTAGACTCTGTGTACCCAGAATCCTATGACTTGACAGAGCAAGGGGCCAGCGCAGGCTACTCAGTAAGTCTTCTGGGAGATGCTCAGGAAGAGGATTAAGTGAAGAAAGGCAGGACAAGGGTCCTCGCTGTGTGACCTTGGGCAAACTACTGAATGTCTCTGAGCCTCAGTTTTGTTAATCTATCAAATGCGGATGGTGATGCCTACTTCTCAGGGTGGAGAGAATTAAATAGGATAAGGTGAAAGTCCCCAGCACCTAATAGGTGCTCAGCTGACACCTGCCCTCCTGCTGTTCCGCATGGCATCACTGTGGGACCGTGCCCTCTGTTTCCCGGGTGCCGGGTCAGCTGGCATTTCGCTGCGCCATCTGGCCCCTCTCGCCACGGCTCCTTTCCTCCACGACCTGCCCGAGCTCTTTTCTGGTCTAGTGCCCTGGTTATTTCTCTATCAAGGTGAGCCAGACTGGCTTAAAAATATGACTGGTGGAGATGTGGCTAAAGTGACTCAAGCTGAAACCGACACAGTAGGGGATGGGGGAAGGGAGGTGGCAGGCTGAAGGGGTGGGGGGCCAGGGCTGTCCCTGGCCTCCCAGCCACTCTGCTCTAGGGTTAATGGTTCTGTAATTTATTCTGCTGGATGCTGCATTCCCAGGAAAGGGCCCTAACCTTCTACCCTTTGCCCAGCTGGGAAAATAGCTCAATTATTACAAAATGAGGTACTGTCCTATGTGGATGGACCAGCATAAAATGATCAACAGAGTGGGCTGGACAGGAGCTGCCACTTGTCTGGAGAGATGGAGAGGCACAGTGCAGAGAGCGGCTGGACACAGCAACCTCTCCTGGGCAGCAATCTCTCCCACCCTCATCCCCGTGATGCCTCCGCCACCTGTCTCTTTTCCTGGGACATTCGTAGGGCAGGTGGATAGCCAGAGTCCAACCAGGAAAGCAGAAATGACTTGATGTATTAGCACAGAAGGAATTTGCTACAGGGAGCTGGTTACAGGTGACAGGACAGTGGAGAAGGCAAATGGGAACCAGTGAGCAACCCAGAGAGTAGCAACCCAGGAAAACTCTACCATCCTGGGCTGAAGGGTCCAGGAGAAAAGGGGGGATTATTTGAGCCCACAGCAAATCACCATGAGCAGCTAGGACAGGGCACTCTGTCCACCAGGAGCTGGAGTCATGAATGAAACACAGCTGCTTTGAGGGATGCCAGGGGAGGCAGAGAGAAGGGCGTGCATCCTGGCTTCCCTTCCTTGCACCTGCTATCTCTTGCCCGAGCCACCCACTGGCCAAACCCAGCCTGAGCCAGCTGACCTGGGAGCCTGGGAAACCAGCAAGACAGCCCCCTGTGATACAGGACAGAACAGAACAGAGGAAGGACCAGAATGGCATAGAAATGGCACAGTCAAGATGGTCGCCTTAAGCCACAGAGCATGCAAGCCAGGGTCTGAGAGATGCTCTCCTGCTTTCCTTTCTGCCCCATGCCAAGGGCTCATCTGACAACGCTGGACAATGCATTTGGCTCCTTCCCAGCTCCTGGTGCCCTGGTGATAAATGCTCCGAAGCTTCCAGCCCCAGCCCGATTCATCAGGCTCCCAGTGGCAAGTTGCACCGCCAGAAACCTTGCCCACCAGGAGCTTAATCTCCCAGACAAAGAACAGAAATGTAGCCTGAGCCAGGGAGACATATAACACATCAAGGGCAGGTACCAACTGTCTGAGTCAGCCGAGGAGCCTTGTAGCTCCTGCCAGGAATGGAGATGGAGCCGTCTTTGGTTTGCTCCCTTCCTACCATCCCTGGTACGGGGCGGGCGCCTGTTAAGGAAACTCCCAGCTTTTCCAGGCTGTTCTCCACTCTCTGGTCCTGTTACTCCCTACCTAACCCCACCAGAGCCTTACCTTTCTCCCTCCCACCCTTCCTCAACACGAGTTAAAAAGCTCCAATGCACCACCGATTACACTGGAAGCTATGGATGCAATAGGGAGCGAGCCAGGGATGGTCCCTGCCCTCATGGTGCTTGCACGCACAGCCCCAAACCTTCCTCGGTTGCCCCCACGAGGGCAGGAAGAACTTCAGGAGGTCTGCCCGCCCTGCTGCTTGCCAAACTCGGGTTTCCAGGAAGGAGCTGAGGCCCAGGCATCCCCAGACCCACCTCCAGGCTTCCCATCTCCCCCAACCCCTTCCAAGTGAGGAGGGGATCAGAGAGGAGAGCAGGTGGGAGGGCACTAGATTCAGAGGGCTGTGATTGGCTGCCACTAGGCTGACAGATGACCGAGGAGACCAATCGAGGCCGCTGGGCAGCCAGAGTGCCTGCCAGTCCGGTGTCAGAGGCAGCTGCGGAGTAGGTCCCCCCGCCCCTCGGCCAGCCCACCCCCCCCACCCCCAACCAGCCGGTCGCCGGTGGGAGCGGGGCCCTAAATCTCTCTGACATAAAATATCGTCGGAGAGCTGTAGCACAGAGAGATTAAAAAACAATAAAGAGAAAGCGAAACTCTCGACTATAATTACCAGCCTCTAGCCGGCAGCAGCAAAAACGCACTAAAATTTTAATAGGAACCACTGCATTTAATTTAACGACACATTTTTTCAATTACCAGAATAATTGTTTTATTCATAAAATGAGTTTCAATAAAGAGGGTAATTTTCCTTTGTTTTTATTATTCATTTGTGCAACATATTTGAGATAGAATTCCCTCATGTTAAGGCAGCTTGGACAGGACTCAGGACATCTGTGTCATGAGTGAAAATCAGAGGGGGCAAGGGACGCGAGGAGGTGGCCGTCCACCTGGCCAGGCGATGACCGAGAGCGCTCTGCCAGGGCACCAACTTGTGCCCCCAGAGAACCTTCCAGAAGTGCAATCCTGTTCACTTTGCCAGACTCATCCAACCCCTCCTGCCAGCATCCAGCACCCGCTCGGCTGAGTTCCCCATGGCCACAGGGAAGGGGAGGCTAGAGATGCAGCTCCTTCTGCACCCGTGGAGGGAAGCAGAAGCTTAGATCCTCCAACAAAATCATCCTGCTACACTGTAACACGGCCAAAGCCCAGGGCCACCTGGAGGAGAGATTAAAGGTGGGCGAGACGGCATGCAGAGGACAGCCTGTTGCTACAGAGCTGAGAGCAGGCTTTACTTAAGGACCCCTGGGTCTCTGTCCCTGCCCTCCCACCAACCAGCCAGCCAATGATGATGACCAACGCTTACTGGTGCCTATCCTCTGTCCCCTGGACTAGCTGCCCAGCACCCAACAGAGCAGGCAATGTGGTCCCACCCACTTTGGACAGGAGAGGCTGTGGCTCAAACAGATTAAGCAACTTGTCCCAGATCTCACCAACAGGACACGGGGAACGGGATCTGCACCCAGCCAGGCTGCCCTGACCCCAGAGCCTTGGAGGATGCAGCCATCGGCAGCATCCAGTGCCATGGGCTGGCCTCGGGGTCTGTTCCTTCTCAGAGAGTCGCCTCGTGTGCACTTCTCACTCTGGCTTTGTTTACATTGTTCTCCACGTTCTCCCCTTGGCAAGCTCTCAACTCAAGAGCCCTCACCCTGAGCCTCTGGCTGGCACTCAGAGAGACAGCCTGTCTGGAGAATAGCCCTACAGGAGAAACTCAGGGCTGTCTGCGTCCTGGGTTCTTGGGAGTGTCCCAAATCCAGCCCGTGGGGTTTGGTGCCTGCTCCCAGGCCACGGCTGATGGTCCCAGCACCTTGCTGCTCCTGTGGATGGACGGATGCAGAGGCTGGGAGTGAAGGGTCAGAGGGTACCCTGCTCTGGGCACAGAGGTGATGCTGAGCACTGGGCTCACTCTGTGGTGTCTGTTCATCCCGAACTCATAAGAGTCCTCTTGAGAGACAGGCCACTGGGGCCCAGCGTGGGAACCGAGGCTGCCTTCAGTAGGGAAACTCATAACGGTGCACACTTTTCCGTGTCAAGGGCTTTATGCATACATTACCTAGTTAATCCCCATGGCCACCCTGGAAAGTGGGTATTATTATTCTCCTGACAAAGATGAGGAAAGTGAGGCCCCAAAAGGTCAAATGAGTCTTGTCCAAGGTCACTGAGCTAGTGAACAGCCTAGTGGGGATCATCCCCAAGCCTTTGCTGGGTGCACACCCTCCATACCTTGTGGAGCCCCCAAGGAGCTGCCCTCCAAAAAGACAGGATGGCCGGAGGATGGACAGGAGAGGACAGAGGGGAGGGCGTCAGGCTCACCCCGGAGCCAATGCACTGGCCACACCACCCATCACACCTGTGACCTCCTTCCTGTGCCCCCTGCCTGCCACTCCCCTGCACGTGCAGCCCCAGCCCTCTGGCTCCTTACAGCACAGGCCTTGACCCAGGGGAACCAATCACCCCCTTCCTGAGTGGTGCAGGTGGAGGGGCACGTCCCATTCTGGCGTGAAGCCTCAGTTTTCCTTGAGCCCTTTAGGAAGTTCCCAATACAGGGAGGCAGGAGTGGTGGCTTCTCAGGATGGCTCCCGGCTCCTACCCTAAGTGCGGTCTAGTCTCTAGAGGCCCTCTTTGGGGGGGAGACATTTGGGGGTCTCCACATGTCCTCCTGGAACCCCGGCTCCTTCTCAGTGGGGGCACGTCCTCCAGTGGGGGAGGGATGGCAGGGCAGACAGTGGGTTCCTAGGAGTACTGGGGCCCTGAACTCATGTGGGGAGAGGTTTTACATCCTTCATGTAGGGCTGGGACCCCTATGCCTCCCTCCAGAGCAGCCACACTGCTCCTTACTTCCTCACAGCCTTTGACTCCAGGCCTCCTGCTGTGGGGGCCTCCCAGGGCCTCGGGCTCAGGGGACTTCAAAAATGTCCTGGGCAGGGCACTTGGGGGGCTCAGTGTGTGGACTCTTGGTTTTGGCTCAGGTCATGATCTCAGGGTCCTGGGATCGAGCCCCCCATCGGGCTCTGCACTCAGCGGGGAGTCTGCTTGGGATCTCTCTCCCTCCCCTTCTGGCCCTCTCCCCCTTCCTGCATGCTCTCTCTCTTGCTCTCAAATAAATAAATAAAAATAAAATCTTAAAAAAAAAATGCCCTGAGGACTCACATGCCAGCCTGTGGCTCTCATCAGGCTGATCTTGCTGATGCCCCCTCTCAGGTCTTCTGTTCCTCCCAGGGGGCTCTCCCCATGACCTTGGGACAGGACCAAATTGTCCTTGCCCTTGGAAGCTGCATGCTTTTGCAAGATGCTAGGCATGTAGGAGCAGTTAATCAATACTCCACACAACAGCAGGGCACAACAACTTCCATGCTGGAATGTGCTGAATTAGGTCCCCCCCACCAGTCATATGTTGAAGCTCTAACCCCCAGCGTCTCTGATTATGACCGTATTTGGAGACAGGGCCTTTAAAGCAGTGATTAAGGTTAAATGAGGTCATTGACATGGACCCTGATCCAATATGATCAATGTCCTATAAGAAGAGGAGACTGGAACAAAGACACGCATGGAGGGAAGGCCACGTGGAGACATGGGGAGAAGATGGGCATCTACACACCAGAGAGAGGCCTGGGATAGATCCTTCCCTATTGGCCCCCAGAAGGAACCAACCCTGCTGACACCTTGATCTTCTGAAACTGGGAGAAAATAAATTTCTGCTGATGTTATAGCATCTCTGGCCAACGATTACACACACTTTTGTACCTCTCTCTTCCCTTCCTTGGAATTGTCTTCTGCCTTCTTGGCAAACATGGCCTCTATATGTCCAGTCCTGACTCAAAGCCCACCCTTTCCAGGAAGGCTGCCCTGATTACAGCCACTCTTTCCCCTGTAACTCTGTGGGGCTCTCAGCGTCCTGTTTGTGGGGGATGGATTTACACTTCTTCCTGGGTTGTTCTGTACGTGTTACTAAGTCGGTTGGGTGTGGGTTTTAGTACAAGATTGAAGCTATGAGCTTTCTCCTGCCAGGCCTGTGTCTCTTCCATCTTCAGGAGCCCCTCCATGTGCTTTGAACTCAGCTGGGGGCTCGGCCCCGAGACTGGCTGGGGATCCAGGCTGGGAGGAAAAAGGAATGGGGAGCTTTTCTTGGTTTGTCCCCCAGACAGCGCCAATGCCCTCTCGACCCCAAGTTAACGCAAGAGCATTTATTAGGTAGCTGTGTGCCGGCCCTCATTTAGGGGCTGCCGGCACACAGTCTTGCCCCCCAGAAGATCTGCATGCAGCAGGTGACACCGTGGGGAGAGAGAGAGTAGAAGCGGCAGCAGCTGGGTCTGCAGACACGAGCCAGGGAGGGTCCCATGGAGGACACCAGTGTTAACCTGGCCTTGAAGGGGGTGAGACCTGAACTGGGTGAGGGAGGGAGGAAGCCCATCCCGGGGGGGAGGAGAGCAGCTTCTGTGAAGGCGTGGCACAGGGACGGAGGAGGTGCACGTTGGGAGTGGCACGTCAGACCTTGGGCTCCATGTGGCCGGTCCCCTCCTCTGTCTCCTGAGGGTGCTAAAGCCCCCCAGAGGAAGGAGCTCGCCCAAGGTCACTGGGCTTGGCCAGGCCAGTGCCCTGGGCCTCAGAGGGCACTTGGAGGTCACTATTCCAGCCCCTGCCATCAGGTGGGCATGGCTGGGCTTGCCCCAATCTCCACCCCCCTCCTCCTCTGCCTAAAACCCTGGGGCAAGGAGGGGTGCAAGCGCAAGGAAGAGGGGAGTGGGGCCGCCAGGCGCCAAGATCACATAAGCAGCAGATGTCGGCGGATTAGTGGCTCTGCTTCCCAAAGCTGCCCGAGCCACTTAATATTCTGCAGACAGAACTGCTTCCCGTTCATAAAAAGCAAACACTGAAATGCTGCAGACTCCAAACACCTGGGGAGGGCTGGAGCCTTGCACCTCGCACCTCGGGAAGGGGGTCCAGGGAATGAGGCATAGGGAAAGGGGAGAAGGGGTGCTCAGCCCTCTTGGCGGCCAGAAGCAGCAGGCAGTCCCCACAGGGAGGGAGGCTGTGGAGGTGCCGAGGACCCCAAGCTTCAGAGGCTCCAGGGAAACGCCCAGAGCTCTAAGACACGAGGCCACTGCCCGTGGGGCCTGGGCATGGGGCAGACGGTTGGCAGAGCGATGGCACTCAGCAGACATCCCGTCCAGGAAGTGACGCATTCAGGGACCATTCCTCTCCCTCTTTTTTTTATTTTTAAAGTAGGCCCCACGTCCAGCATGGAGCCCAACGCGGGGCTTGAACTCACAACCCTGAGATCAAGACCTGAGCTGAGATCCAGAGTCTGATGCTTAACGACCAAGCCATCCTGGGGGGTGGGGGGAGGCCCTATTCCTCTCCCTCTTAATGACGCCAGACCCTAGGGATGGAGGCACAGTCACTGAGGTGGATCAGCGGATGAGAAGCGGCAGGTTCTTTCCAAATAAACAGATCAACAGAGCAAAACAGCACAGAGCTTTAGTTAAATAGTATGAATAATGCCAAGAGGGTGGCGAGCTTTCACCATGCTAGCTTTTCTTTTTTTTTTAAATAAAGGGAAGCCTTTATTTAAAGGGTAGTTGAACTACCAAGACCCCAGAGGGAAGGCTGCTGGTTGGGGTCTTGACCCTCCCCACGATGGGGGTTCCTGACCCCGACTCCAGAAGCTGTGGGTCCTAAGAGATGAGACCAGGCTGGCCTGCCTCCAGCCTCTTCCAGCCTGCGGCCTGGCTCCCAGGACAGGGGTCTCATTTCAAAGGACAGAAAGTCAGCCAAGAAACCAAGGGAGACAGGAAAACACCTGTGGGAAGTTCAGTGCGAGCTGCTCCCCTTCTCTGTGGGGAGACAGAGAAGTCAAATGGTGCTTTGGTCTGCGGCTCAACGGGAATCTCCCACCTGCCCCCGGGCTCCGCATGCGAAGGCCATGCCCAGGACGTACGTGTCCCAGTCTAAAGGGGACTCGAGGGGCGTGGCTGGTTGTTTAATCTGTGAGCATCTGACCCACGGTAGCAACATCTTCGACGTGCAAAGAGGGGCAGAGGCTGGGGGGGCAGAGGCCAAGGCCGACGGGAGACAGAGGGACCCCGGCAAGACAACAGTATGCCCCTGGAGCGCACACACTGAGGACCCTGGGGTGCCTGAGGACCAGATGGGGTAACGTATGTAAGGCAGTTGGCACAGTGTCTGGCACAAGGAGCTGATAAATGGAAAATAATATAATTTAATATGATATAATATAATGCAACACCATATAATATATTGGGTTATAATGTGCGTTCTTCGTGTGGGTTCTTGAGCTTGAGAACGTTCTGCTGACATAGGCGGAGGGGAAGGGGCGGGTGGGAGGAGCTGCAGCCCGAAGTCCTAAGCGGGATCGCAGGAAGGTGGCAGGGAGGCAGGTTCCCTGTCCTCTGCCAGCACTGCTTGCCCCCCCCTTGCCCTTCCTCCTCTCTATTCTAGAAACTACGCGTTAGCCTAGCTGCTTTCCCACTTGCCAAGGGCCTCCCCATGGCCCGGTGGGTGGACCCAGGGGGATGGTCAGGTTAAGGTCAGCCTCTCGGCGCTTCTTTCTGTGCACACCTCCCTGCCCTACTAGAGACAGGTGTCCCTAAATGTCTGTGCTTGAGTCATGGTGCCACAAAGACTTTGCCTAGAGGGAACACAAGAGAAGGCAAGATAGCTCAGGCCCTTCAGTCATGGGCCTGATTCCCCCAAAGGCTGGGCACCGCTAACCGCCATGGCCCCTTCACGAGCATTTCCTCTTGGTCTTTCATCAGCATGGAGGGTGGGGGTGGGTCCTCGAGGTTGTCATGCGGGGGAGGTGGATCTATGCCCCGGAGTCCTGCCTTAGCCCTGCTTGAAAGGCAACGTAACACTGAGCACAAGCACGGGCTCCGGAGCCACGCAGAGCGAGGTTCGAATCCAGCCTGCAGCAAATGGCTCAGACCCAGAGAACCTCGGTGTCCTCCTCTGCAGGACACAGCCCCTCCCAGTCCCCCCTGCCCCAAGGCATGACGATAAACCACAGACAGGTGCCCTGAGAATAGCTAATAACCGGAAACAGGCGGGCGCCACTCGACTGGAATGACACGGGCGACAGGGTGGAGGGGGCTGGGTGCCCCTGCGAGGCGTCTGTGCCTCGGGTTCCCCCTTTAGCCGCTGGAACATGGGGTGTCCCGGAGATGTCAGGACAGCAGCTGTTTCCTGGCTGTGTGAATAGAGAAGAACATCCGGCACGTTGGTGGGGGGCTCTGGGCGGCCACGCGCCCTGCTAACAGGGTGACCGTGTGTGGCTCCTCTCGGGCACACACGCGCTGCCTTGTGCGGAGCTGCCGCTCTCAAGGGGCTGGCTCCCACTCCTTCCCTGGCTCTGATTCAGGAACGCCCAGGCTCCTCCACCAGGGGACCGCATCTGGGCCAAAGCTCCCATCTGCCCACGAGGTCTTGTTGCAGGAGCCAGGACACCCTTGGGGGTCAGGAAGCGGGCTGTGTGGGACGGTGACTATGGACCACGCAGGCCACAGTAGCATGTCAGGCGCCCCTGCCTCCCTGTACTGCCCACAGGTCGGGAAGAGTGGAGACTCCACTGGCCCAGATTTGGGGAGGAGGGGGGGATCTGGTGAGTGCTCCGACCCAGACTCCCACGGCTTGGGCATTTCTAGCCACCCCTGAGATGAAGCCAAGGGAGGGGCTGAGGAACTATTTTGGGTCTGGAAAGAGGGCTGTGGTAGGCATGCAAGGGAGGCAAGAAGGGGACTGGCAGGGCGGGGGCCCTCCTTCTGGCTCCTTCCACCCACAGGAGCCACCCTGCCCGCGGTCAGTCCCCAGTCTGGCCTCAGCATAAATGATGAAGAAACCGAGGGGCAAGTAAGAGGTGGAGAAGAGAGACCGAAACAGGGGCTGGGATAGGGATAGGAGAAGTCAAGCCAGGGCCTGGGAGGTCCCCAGAGGGTGAGGTGGCTGCAGAGAAACAGCCAGGGAGACATGGTTCTCTGGGCTGCCATGGAAAAGTCAGCTTCCTTCCTCAGGCCGTCCTGTGTGGTTGTTGTCATGGGCCCTAGAGGGGCATGTCACAGGGGTCATTTGGGAGCACTCGGGGATCATTGTGCCATGGGGACCTTCTTCCTGTGTGTAGGGCTCAGGGCCTGCCTCCAATGGCCACAAGGCTGGACTAGGAGCAACTGGCCTGAGAGGTGGGAGCCGGAAGGCCACCTGGAGATTGTCGAGACCCCTGGGCTGGCTGCTTCTGGACTGAGTCTCTGCTCATTAAGGCTCTCTCTTCCAGGGCCGGGATCAGGGTGAGGAAAGTAAGGAAGGGGTGCAACATTTAAGGGAGGGGTGCCGAAAATCTTAGTCATCCAGATAAATAATATTTTAATGCGACATTTCACAAAACACAAATTAACATAAGAAATTTCACAATGAACAAAATAATCAAAATGTTACATAAAATCGGGCTCCGGCAGGGCCAGGAGTGGGGGAGGCGAGGACGGGCAGCCGTGCAAGTGCAGGGTCAGATCTCCTCTTCATTGAACATTTTGATATCTTGTTCATTGTGGAATTGTGGTATTAGTTTGGGTTTTTAAAAATATTGCACTGAAACGTTATTTATCTTGATTCCCAAACTTCCGGGCACCCTTTCCATTTTGCACTTGAGACAGTGGCCTTACTTACCCCACCCTATTCCCTCCCCTCCCCTCCCCCTGCTCTTGCTCTGTTCTGTTTTTACATCCAATTAGTTCACTTGTTCTGCCCACACCCCTCCAAGGATCAGGGAAGGCGAAAATATGGGAAAACAGCAGATATGTAGACTCGGATGCAACATGAGGCCAGAAGCCTCCAAAGGAGAAACAGAATCAGAGCAGGAGAAATGGGCAGGCAGGGGGGAGGGCTGGGGGCAGGTCCCAGGGTCTGTCCCCAGAGTCCTGGACGAGGGCTGGGGACACAAGGGGTGAGCCTTGGGGACTGGGGCAGTCAGAGACAGTGGTGAGAGGGAGACAGAACCTGAGCACAGAGGACAGAGTAAGAAAGAAGGAAAAATATCGCCAAGACATACTGAGCAGGTTACCTCGTGCCAAGGGCTGTTGTAAATGGTGTGTCCATGTTCTGTATGCCTTAACAGAGGCTCACCCATTTCATTCTAAAACAGCCCAAGGAGGTGGGTCCACTTACGTTCCCCATTTTACAGATGTGAAAATCAAGGCACACAGAAGCACGGAGGGCCGTAGAGCCCTGTGGAAGCAGAATACCAACTCAGGTGGTCTGACCTGGACCTGAATTCTCTTACCACCCGGGAAGGGAGAAGGGAGGGTGGGAGGGAGGCCAAGCCCCATCCTGGTGCTCAGCTCACTGTTGGTGGGTAGGTTTGGGCAGGCGCCCTCCACTCAGGAGCCTCATGGCTTTCAGCAAGGCTGGGCTGAGACAAAGCCAGTGCTGGGCAACTTAGCATTGAGCCAGAAATGTGCTCCCCCTAAGTAACAGGCAAATCTAATTTTTATAAATCACGTCATATCTCAAGTATCTTAGGGGAATTTGCAACTTAAAACATTTCTTTTGTGTTCCTTTGTAATTACTCCCTAATACACCTCTCAGTTTCAAATACCATGAGGCACTTTGCATTGAAAGGGTCTATTTTAGGTATTCATTTTTTGGGGGGTTGGGGAGGAGGAGGAGAATAAATAAAATCCTATTCCCTAAATGCCCTAGGTGAGTTTTCTTTTTCCTTCTACAGTCTTACAGTATATCTTTTTCTACACTTTCTGTAGTTATCCCGTTTCCTCTTTTTCCATAAATCCAGACATCGAGTTCTTAGATTTGCTTTGATCTGCATTATCCAATACAGCAGCCTCTAGCCCCAAGTAGCTGTTTAAATTTTAACTTAACATAATAAACATGAAATAAAATGAAAAATTCAGTTTCTCAGCTGCACCGGTCACACGTGGTTAGTGGCTACCGTGTTGGGCCCTGCAGAAAAGAGAGCACGTCTATGACCAAAGGAAGTTCTACTGGACTGTGCTAGCTTTGAGTGCGAAGTCCATCTGAGTCAGTTTCCACTTAAAATGAGGCTCGTCTGCATTCTCTCCGGGCCTGAGCCTCTGGGCTCTATGGTCATTGTGCACAACTGTTTTAACTTGTGCAATGGACGCAGGTGTGACCCACAGGGATGCTGACTGTCCTCCCTGCCCATGGCCTTAAGAAGCCAAACATCTGGGCTTGGGCTTCTGGTAAGGGTGGGGTAGCTGCTCTCTGCCCAACCCCCACCCCACCCCATCCCTCCGCCCCGCAGATAACAATTATAAACAACTGCCTGAGGCATTGGAGAAAAACCAGAAGCAGGTAACACTAGAGGGGATTCAACATTCAGAAGACAGAAATTGCACTCAGGTGAATTTCCCATGTTTATGGGGTTTTGTTTGAGGGCAGGCTCCAGCCTCTGCTAAGTGGGGCAGCTAAACTCCGGAGAGAAAACCCACACTGGCTTACAGAACTACAGTCCAGAGTTTGAAGTGACCAAGGCAACTGGAGAGTCAGGGTGGGATTATCAGCAAATCAGGAGCCAGAGGGAGAAGGTTCAAAATCTGTATATAAACTCTTCCCAAATCTTAGGCTGACCTTTGAAATATGCACGCAAGGGCTGCTTTAAGCCCCCCAACACAGGCTGGAGGGGCTGCACAGAGATATCTGCTACTGGTCACCGCAGGGGAGGCAAAGGTTGGAGTCTGAGTCCAGCCAAGGGAACTGTTTGTTTGTTTGATATCAGTGCACTTCAGGGTAACATAACAAAATCCAGAGTCTCTACAACATATCATCCACAATGTCTAGGACATAGCCCCAAACTTCTAGGCACCTGAAGAAAGAGGGAAATGTGACCTCTGCACAAGAGAAAAGAAATCAATACAGACTGTTTTAAAACAACTATTATAACTGTCCTGAAAGACATAAAGGAAAATATACTTGTAATGAGTGAACAAACCAGAAATCTCACAGAGAAACAAAAACTATTAAAAAGAACCAAGTAAGAATTCTAGAATTGAAAAATACAATATCTGATATTAAAAATTCACTGGATAGGCTTAACAGTGCCTTGAAGAGAACAGAAGAGAGAGTCGGCAAATGTGAAGACAGACCAATAGAAAACATCCAACCTGAAGAAGAGACAGAAAAAAGACTAACAAAACAAAATGAAACACCCAGAGCCTCAGGGACTAAAGGTCTAACATACATAGAAACGGAGTCCTAGAAAGAGAGGAGAGAGAATAGGGGTAGAAAAAGTATTTGAAGAAATAAGGGCTGAAAATCTCCCAAATTTGGATAAAGACAAATTGCAAGTTCAAGATGCTGAATGAATCCCAAGTAGGATAAATACAAAGCATTAGAGCCATTAACCCAAAAACTGCAGGAGTGACCATTGCTCCTGCTTTGCCTCCAAAACCAGTGGGCAGCAGGGCCTACCTCTCTGCAGACAACGTGCACATTATATATGACAATATCCTGTCTTAAAAGTGCACAAAAAGGGGGCTGAGGCTACAAAAGCACCTAGCAGGTGCTAAGTGCCTTTGCATACATTTTCTTAATTGACATTCACAGCTACCTCCTTAAGAACCAGGAACTCTTGTCTCCATTTTGTTTTGCTTATTAATTTCTTAATTACTTAAAAAATGGAAATGAACAATAAGGTTCAGAGACGTTGAGCAACTCACCTAAGATCACACAGTAAGTGGTGGAGTCAGGGTTGGAAGGCCAACTCCAAAGCCCATTCTCTTTCCTTTATATTACTGCCTATTAACTATGGTTGTACACTGGATCCATGGGTGTTGGGGGGCGGGGTTTGAAAATAACTCCCACCCGAGAATTAAATCAGAATCAAATGGGGATTGGGTCCAGGCACTGGAAAATTTTAAAGCCCCTCCAGATGATTGGAAGGTGCAGCATGGGTTGAGAACCCTCATGTACACTAGGCTGCAACCTGGAAAATACCAGGGAAAGAGAACTGGGTCAGAGCTGCTCGCACCGCTGGGTGAGCAGTTAGAAGTCTTGGGAAAGGCCCTTGGGACAAAGCTCTAACCCAGACCTGTAAGTCTGTAACCCTCCACCCCTGATCTTTTCCCCAGATTTCTAGGAGGTGCACAGCTGTCCCCAGCTCTCAGCTCCAGCAGATATGGGGGCAGTAAAAGTGTCCAAAGAGACTCTCTATGGCATGGCCTGAGTTACGGAAAGCTACAGGAGCAGACACAGGACACTTACTCTGGGTGAAGAATGAGCAGTAAAACCTCAGAACCCTAATTCTTCCAGGATTTGGCTAAGGCAGAGCGTCAGACACCCCCATTACTCTCTCTGAGCCCCTCAGAACCGATCCACAGTCCTGCCTGCACTGGGCGAGGCAGACATGGGGTAAGTCCCCCATGGGTGCAGCCTTGCCACACCCACCTCTCCTCCCGGCCACTGCTCACACCCTGCCTCCCAAACCCAACCCAGCTCAGGACACTGTCCCTACCACCCCGTGCACCCAGCCCTGAATCCATGTGACCCATCAATTGTGAGCCCCTTGCTCTGTTTCCCCAAAGCCCAGTGCAGAGCAGCTGCTCAATAAATAGTCTCTAAATGCATGTAAGTATGAATGAGGCAGGGTCCCATTGTTGTCTGGCTCAGCGTTGTCATCTGACACTAGATTATCCAGAAACACAAAAACAAAAACAAAACCATGAGACTCACTGAGCATCTTATGATGGTGGTGGTGATTGTGGTGATGGGGGTGGTGATGATGGTTGTGATGATGGTGGTGGTGATTGTGATGGTGGTGGTGATGGTGGTCATGGTGGTGATGATGGTGATGATGGTAATGGTGGTGGTGGTGGTGATGGTGATAATGTGGTGACGGTGATGATGGTGGTGGTGGTGATGGTGATGGTGGTGGTGATGAGATGATGGTTGTGATGATGGTGGCGGTGATTGTGATGGTGGTGGTGATGGTGGTGATGGTGACGGTGGTGATGGTGAGGTGACAGTGGTGATGATGATGGTGGTAATGACAGTGGTACTGGTGATGGTAGTAGTGATGGTGATGGTCGTGGTGGTGGTGATTATAGTGGTAATGGTGATGGTGGTGATGATGATGATGGCGGTGGTGATGGTGGTGACGATGATAGCGGTGATGGTGGTGACGATGGTGATGGTGGTGACGATGATGATGGCAGTGGTGGTGGTGATGACGGTGGTAGTGATGGTGATGGTCGTGGTGGTGGTGATTATAGCAGTAATGGTGATGGTGGTGATGATGATGATGGCGGTGGTGATGATACTGGTGATGGTGGTGATGATAATAGTGGTGATGGTGATGGTGGTGACGATGATGGCGGTGGTGATGATAGTGGTGATGGTGGTGATGATGGTGATGGTGATGGTGGTGATGATGGTGGTGGTGGTGATAATTCAATGATGATGGCACTGATGACATGGCAGACACCCTACACTGAGCACTTACTACATGTGAGGCATTTCACATACATGACTCATTGCATTCTCAGAACCACCCCACCAAGTCTGCTTTTAGCTTCGTTTTATAGGTGGGGAAACTGAGGCTCGCGGAGGTAATCCTGCTTCCCCCTGAGACCAAAGCCAGGTCTGTCTCTAACGGCAGAGCTCTCAGGAATAGCCCTATTCTCCTGTTCCCATGTTTCTCAAAACCCCTGCTGGACTGAATCAAATTCAATCCTAAATGCCCCCCGCCCCCGACCAGGACCAGGCCTCTAGCAGTGTGGGGGAGCCCATGTGCTCTGTGCCCCCTTTGGGGTTCCTGCTCCCAGCAGCTCCCCACTCTGTGCCAGCTCATGGCCTGGGTGGCAAGGGCGGGTACTGTGAGCCCCGGCGTAGTCCACATTGGCTGCGCATGCTCAGGTGGCCCACCCAGGCCCATTCCTGGCTTATCGATCCGGGTCCGGGGGGAAGCACGCAGAAGCCCAGCCCATGGGGTCCCTTAGGCGCTCCCAACAGCCTGTGTCTAATGACCGCAGAAAGCCATTACAGCTCACTTAGCTATAAACAGCTCTCCACAGCACTCATTAGGGCCACCGAGGAGCTCAGAGCACACTCCTCTTGGAGCGAGGGGGTGTGTGTGCCAAGCGAGTGCGGGCTGTGCCTTCTTACTGGAAATGCGGCTTCCTGCCGGCCTGCCTTCCGGGAAAGGGGAAGATGGCTGGGGCCTGGCCAGCTGCCCTGCCCTCTCCGACCAGGGTCCCCCACCGCAAGTGGTTCTCTACTCCCTGGGGCAGAACCCCAGCTGTCCCTGTGACAACACGAGCCGGGATTTCCACATTCTGGGCTGGCCTGACATCCTACCAGGAGGACAGCCAGCTGGACAGACTCCCCTGGGGGGCACCCGACACCCTGGAAACACTGGCTGTCCCTGGATAGACTCCCTTTCTTCTTTGGGGGGGCATTCTGATCATCGCTAGGGCCTAAACTTCAGGCAGGTGAGACCGTGGGTGGTGCTTGGTCCAGATGTTCTGTCTCTTCCAAATCAGAGCTTTCAAACTGTCTTCAACTTGATCCTAATAAAATCCTCTCTGGGCTCCAATAAATAAAACAGAGCAAAGGGCAAATACTTCATCCTGGTTAGGGTGAGGGTGGGGGCCCCAAGGCCTACCTGTTTTGCTGTCCCCTCATTCCCTCCCTTGCCCCCTCCCACACCTGCCAGGAGGGTGGAGCCACCTCTGTGAGCTCTGGGTTCCTTGGGAGACTGTTTAATAACCACTGACCTACCCCACGTGCTGTTTTCTCTGCCAGGGGCACCCGAGCCCACTCTTTGTGGCCAACCCCCATCTGCCTCCTGACCCTGGGGGCACCCCCTGCAGGAGCACCCCTTCCCCGCCACTCCCTCTCTCTCATCACCCAGTTCTTCTTCTTAGCATACCACGTTCTCCAATCAGAGTTCTATTTGCCTCCTATCTGCTGCCCTACTTTTCTCTGAGCTGCCCAGGGAGAGGGACCATGTCCATTTTGTCATCTTCAGTGTGAGCCTGGGGTGTGTGCATACAGTGGGTGCTCAGTAAAGGTCTGATGAATGAATGAATGAATGGTCCAAGCAGATGATGTCTAGCTTGCTTTAAAGCCTTCTGAAGGGTTATCTACATCTTATTGTCAATGACCTTCCCCATTCCCCAATCCTCATGGCCAACATTTCTTCCATCTGCCCCCCACCCCAAATCTGATTAGTTCCTATCTGTCCCTCACCTTTCAGTTGAGACATTTCCCCCCAGGAAGCTGCCCAGCCCCCCAAATGTCCAACATGTTCACAAGTGACAGTCCCTAGTGGTGTCCTCTCTGGCTTATGAGCCCGTTGGGAGAGGTGTGGCCTCTTTAGCATCCACACCTGCCCAGGTGTCCAGTGCAGGTGTGCTGGATAAATGAATAGACACTATGGCCGTGCCGCTATGAGGCAGCACCACCTGCTCTGGGCTGATGACCTGGCCATGGGATGGCCCTTCTCCATCCTCTGGCTTCCTCCCAGTCAGCCACCCCCTTGACACCTTCCCAGACCCTGAGCAGAACTCTCCAGAGAACATGTTCCGGGCCAGGAGGGATGAGCGGGACAATGGGAAGTGGGTACAGCAAGTGGCCAGGGTCTCTCTTTATGACAAGACAGTGATGCAGCTAAGGAAGGTGACAGAGGAGCCCCTGGGGCATCGTGGGCTGGAGGCCCAACCACCACATTCCTACGTCCCCCCTTCACCAAGACGGGGCACTGGTACTGGGCGACAGCAACCCCAGGGCCAGTGGACGGCAAGTTCCCTGCCTTCCCCAGTGCCCCACAGGTCACTCTGGGTCACCTCCACCACTCACCTGGATGCTAGGATCCCAAAGCTTGGAGCTGTCTTTGACTCTGATCTTTCCCTCACATCCAAGCCATCGGCTCAGCATCCCACCAGCTCTACCTCCAACATGAACCTAGGATCCGACCATTTCTTGCCACCCTGCCGCGAGCCCCTGGCCTGGACCACAGCCTCCTCACTGGTGTGCCCAATCCCTGCACTCTGTCCCACGTGGCACCCACAGGGATCAATTTAACGCATAAACTGGATCACCCTACTGCCCTGTTTAAAGCCTCCAGTGGCCCCACTCCCATGCAGAATAAAATCCAAAGTCTGCACCATGACCCATAAGGCCCCACGAGGACTGGACAGCACCTCCCGTGTCCCACTCACACAGGCCGCCCTGGGCCTTTCTGTCGCAGCACATGCCAACCCCAGCCCTTCCTCAGGGCTGAGTATCCTCAGCCCCTCCGCATTCTTCCTCCCTTCCTCGGGGTCCCTGTCCAAACACCAGAGGCCCTCTCAGACCCGCCCCCACGCCACGGCAACCTAATGCCACTCCCCACCCCCACTGGCTGGGTCTCGTCCCTTCGGGACACTACGTCTTCCGTCTCCGTACTTCCATAGTCTCTGCCCTTCCCTGGGGGATGTGAGCCCCACAGAGACAAGGGATTTTGTCTGTACTGTTTCACTCCTACATCCAGAGTGACTACAACAAGCCCCTGTACACAGAAGGTGCTCAATAAATATTTATTACATGCATGAATTATTTTTTGGGTCAATTAACTGATTAATCAATCAGTCTCCCTTGGCCAAATTTGTCTGGAGGGACACATCCAATCCCAGCCCATATCACCCCTGTGATCACACACACACACACACACACAGTCTGCCTGCTGATCGTTCTCCCCTCCTTTCCTTCAGCTCTCCCATTTGTACCTTCACCCCTTGGAGCCATGGTGGTTATGAACCTCCGTTCTCCTTTCTCTCCCTTCACCAGCAGCACCAGCTCTGGGCAGTCACCTGTGTGTTGGGGGAGGGTGGCCAGGCCCAGCTATCAGCCAGGAGGTCAATGTCCCCATGAACGCAGTGCTCCTACCTCCCCTTCAGACCCAAGCGACGTGCTAAGTCCCTGCCCTGGCAATGAACCTGTGTGCCGAGCGCACCTCCCCTGACTCTCCGCCCGGCTCCGGACACTCCATGAGCACAGCTTGTGCCAGAAGATCAGATGCTTCCAGTAATGACCCAAGGAACACTTAACCAAGAGGGCAAGTCCCGACTCTGGAGGAGTACAGCTCTCCAGTGGGAACCCAACAGCACACCCCGAGAAGTGGCTGGACGGGAGGAAATACCACCAGATGAGGAGCGCAGGTCCCACACCTGGCAGGCCCCAGCCAGAGGCCTCGGGAAGCAGTCGGTCCTCTCTGCTCAAGGTTTCCGTGGGGAGTTAGCTGATAAACTGCTCCCATGGTCTCTGATCATCGGCCTTCCCTGAGCTCCTGGAGTGGGAGGCTGGGCTCTACCCAGGCTGGGAACCTGGTGGCTTGGCCACTCACCCCGGATGACCCGGGCAAACCACTGATGCTCTCGGGGCTGCAGGCTCTGCCACGCGGAAGGGGCTCATGGTCCCTCCCTCTCGTGCTGGCTGCAAAGACCACAGCAGCGGCTGAGTTCTGACCTGTCCTGGGCCACACAGGTAATTGTGGCAATCGATAGGTCTCCCCTCCTCGTGGACTCCGCACCTGCCCTGGCCACCCCAGGGTGCTCAGGAGAAGCCACTCCAAACCAAGTATTCCATCCATCCATCCATCCATCCATCATTTCCCGGACCCCTGCCGAGGGCCAGGCCCTGCGTGAGAGCACGGAAGGCGGCGTGGTGACGTGGGCATGAGCCTGGATGCTGGCGCACACCCGTCTGGGTGAAGCTCTGCCTCCCGCTAGTCTCGCAGCCTGGGGCGAACACATAAGCCATCTGTGCCACATGACCGTCCCTGCAGAACTGGGCGGCCACCGCATCCATCTCGTGGGGTTGTGCTAAGGATTAGACGAGTTAATGTGTGTAGAGCATTTAGGATTGTGTCTGGCACTTGGTGAGTACTAGATGAGTGTTGCCTTTGTAATTATGGAATTAAGGATGAATAGACAAGCTCTACGCTCAAGGCGCTTGGGCCGGTGTGGGACCCAGAGCGCGCATACCCTGCTGGAGTGGGAGTCTGGGCTCTACCCAGGCTGGGAACCTGGTGGCTTGGCCACTCACCCCGGATGACCCGGGCAAACCACTGCCGCGACGCCGGGACGGAAGAAACATGAGGACCAGCCCGGCACTGTGGTGCTCACGAGGAGGTGGGCTCTGTTCCAAGGGACCACAGACGCCCAGAGAGGAGACACACGGTGAAGAATAGTGTGTGCCCACCATGTGCCAGGCACCGAACCAGGGGCCTGGGAGGATGAAAAAGCTTGCACCAAGGACCACAGCAGGGCCAGGCTCTTAGAACCCAACAGCAGCCAAATCCCAAGGCAAAGGGGCCTCCTGGGATGTGTGGGGCAAAGGTTGTGGAAAACATAGCATCAGAGAGCACGAGGCTGCAGGCGCCCTCTCCTCTTCTCTGGGTAGACAGGAAGCGGGCTGATGTTCCCTGAGGTTCGGGCTCCTTCCCTGCTGGCAGCCCTGGCCAGGCCAGGCCACAGAGGGTTCGATCGGCCCAGGAGACCCCAGGCATGAAAAACTCTCAAGGACAGAGGCTCAGGGCTAGGGGGGGTTGGTGAGGTCCACCCTGCTTGACCCCCTCCAGATGGCAGCCTCTGCGCAGGGACCTGGCTTCCCTGGAATGGGTCCGAACCACCCAGGAGGGGTCCACGGC
Organism: Halichoerus grypus; assembly: GCF_964656455.1. Taxonomy (NCBI): domain Eukaryota; kingdom Metazoa; phylum Chordata; class Mammalia; order Carnivora; family Phocidae; genus Halichoerus; species Halichoerus grypus. The sequence goes on from NC_135713.1 coordinate 202,181,564, forward strand.
ACTGCAAGGGGGTCAGAACCTTGCTTCTGTCATCTGGAAACTGTTGGGCTGTTCATAGGAGAGCCCTGCGCTGGAGTCAGGAGACCCAGGTCCAAGTCTAGGCCCCGGCCACCCCTCTGGGACCCAGTTCCTCTGGGTTAAAGAAGAGAATGGACGTGATCCCCAAAGCCCCTCCCAGCTCTCAGAGGCCATGGAGGTGCCAGCCGGCACGGGGCTGTGGGCTCCCTGGGACACGTCCCCCTCCTCCCCTCCCCTTTCCTCCTGACAAGGCCATGGGCACCTGCAGGTCCTCCCCACCCCCACCCTCTCCAACAGTCAGTTCTTACAGCCAGTGCCATAAACCCTGTGGCCGTAACTACCTCGCTGGGCTGTGGCCGACACCCCTGGGGTACCACTAATGCCACCCCCTTGGTGTCCTGGACTTCTGAGTGCAGTGGGGCCCTGGCCCCATTTCTGCAGGCCCCTCGAGCCCCACCTGCACTCCCACCCCCTTTCCCATGACAGAGCATGTGGAGGATGATGCCCAAGGAGGAGAGAACACCATCCCCTCTGTTCTCTCCCTCTGGGAAGCAGCATCCCCCCCCCCCCCCCCCCCCCGCCGCCAGCAAGGGCCAGCTTAAGGGACAGGATAGCCTGGTTATGGAGCCTTGGAATGACCCGCCCGAGAGTGGCTCCTTGGGGCTGGAATCCAGGTCCAGAGACGCACCGAGGGGCATGAAAGAATAATGTCCACAAGTGGTTTAGGGCTTTTCAGAGACCTATAAAGTCTGCAGCTGAGTTTATCCAAAAGACTGTTAAATGCCATCTGTCGGCACCAAAGTCCCAGAGCTAGGCCTAGTTTTTCACGTTTTCATTTACCTAACAAACCTGTATGAAAAACCTGCCACATCCCAGGCGCTGGGCTGCCTGCCAGGGATAAAGTAACACAGCCCCTGCCCTCAAGATGCAGGCATTTAGTGGGGGGGGGGGGGAGGCCCCTGCAGCTGGTGGGCAGACTGAGAGTGGTGGTCCCCACTCTACAGGGCTGTTTCTCAAGAGGCCAGTTACCCCAGTTCTGCATCTAGGCCTCCCTGGGAGAGACGGGGATGGGGAGGGGTGGTTGGCGCATAGCTGGGCAGCCAACCTGCCTGGGGGCAAATCCTGGCTCCTCTCCTACTCACCAGGTGACACCGAGTAACTCCTTGATCTTCTTATGCCTCCCTCGACTTCCTCACTTGTAAAGGAGGGATGGGGATCATAGGTGGTCTGCAGACTAACACACCTGAGGATGTCTACGTCCTAATCCCTAGAGCCCGTGAATACGTCCTGTTACATGGCAAAGATGGAATGAAGTTTGCTAATCAGCTGACTTTAAAATAGGGAGATGACCCTGACTTATCAGGCAGGCCCAGGGTAATTACAGGGGTTTTTAACTGTAGAAGACCCCTGTAAGGGAAATGCAGGCGGCCTCGGGAAAAGGCGAGGGAATGCATTCTCCCCTCGAGCCTCGATCCCCACCGCCTTCTTGAGTTTAGCCCAGTGAGACCGTTTTGGACTTCTGACTTCCCAAAAGGTGAGATAACCAATCTGTGTTGTTTGAAGACACCACGCTTGTGGTAATTGGCTACAACAGCTACAGGAAAGTGCACCTCAGCGGTGCCCACCTCCGAGGGTGGTTGTGCAAATTGAGGGCCTAAGGGCACAGCGCGAATGCATCCCAGGGTTGGCGCCCCAGCTGCCATGGCCCGACCCACACGGCCACCATCTCTTGCCTGGCTCCCTCCAGGATCTCTTTCTTGGCCCCATGTATCCTTGCAACCTTTGCAGTCGGTGAAGGTTAATTCTGTGTCACCTGACTGCACCATGGCCTGCCCAGATGAAAGACTAAATCTTGGTGTGTCTGGGAGGGCGTTTCCAGATCAGATTAGTGTTTGAATCCCAGTGTGGGCAGGTGTCCTCCCACCTGCTGAGGGCAAGAGTAGAACAAAAGGCAGAGCGGGGAGGAATTTGCCCCTTGCTGCCCCCTTTTCTTGCTGCCTGCCTGTTGGAGCAGGGATGTTGGTCTTTGTCCTTTTGCATGTGTACATACAGATAGAGATCTGTTGGCTCTCTTCTCCTGGAGAATCCAGACTAAAACCCTGTCCATTGTCCTCGACACAGGCAAACATCGCAATGAGTTTCCCAAGATCAAATCCTACCACTTTCCCAGAATGGAGACCTTGGTTCTTACGGGGTCTGCGGGTCGGGCCCCTGCCAACTCTGCAACCTCACCAGGCGTCATTGCTAGAATCTTCTCCAGCAGCCCTGGGCAGTGCCCAGCATGCTCTCACTGGGGCTTCCCAGATGATGCCCCCTGTCTGGAAAGTCTCCCACTTCGCTCTTGAGACGGAATACCTTTCAGCCATCATTTAGATGTGAACTCAAACAGCACTTCCTCAGGGAAGCCATTCTGGGCTGAATCGTGTGTCCTCAACACCCACCCCCCCCGCCCCCAGAATTCGGATGTTGAAGTCCTAACCCCCAGGACCTCAGCACATGGCTGCATTTGGTGATAGGGTCTTGGCAGAGGTAATTAAGGTAAAATGAGATCATCTGTGTGGGCTCTAACCCAACATGACTGGTGTCCTCATAAGGAGAGATTAGGACACAGATGCGCATGGGGGAAGACCATGTGAAGGCACAGAGGGGAGGCAGATGGCAACTACAAGCCAAGGACGGGGTCTCAGAAGAAGCCAACCTCGCCGACACCTTGGCCTCAGACTTCCGGCCCTCCGAACCATGCAACAATCCATGTGTGTGATCAAGCCGCCCTGCCCGTGGCATGAGGACAGCAGCTTAAGCACAGAGATCGAGCAGCCCTCCCCCTCCCTGACCCCTGGCCCAGCCGGGCTCTTCCTATCACCCTCCAGCCCCACCCTGTCGTTCTCCCTCTTGGTGGGTACAGATTTGTCCCCGCATGGTCTTCTTGGCCAGACCGCAAAGCCCCATTTTCTTCTACTGCCCCTCCTAGGACAGGGTTTGTCCCCTGTGCTGAAACCTGTCATCCCCACTCCCGGGGGTCAGTGTCCCTCAGCACCCTGTACTCCATCCCGAGCAAGGTGTCACAGGCTGTCCCCTCCCTCGCAGGGCCAGTCTTCTGGACCACAGCTGTACTCACTTCTCTGCAAGGCTCACGTGGAACCAGGGCCAGCTCCGCGGGGCCAAGACCTGGAGTCACACGAGGCCCCGCACGCAGTCTGAAGCTCTGCCATCGCTGTCCTGAAATGCTCAGTAATGTCATGTTCAAACTTGCGCCTTGTAAGGGAAGAGCGTTGGGACAATGGCCCCACACATGAGAGCAGAAGAGGTATGCAGAAGAAAGGAAAAGCTTGGGGTTTTAGTAACCTGAATGGCACTTTTTTGCCTGCTTTTCAAACAAGGGCCCCCGTTTTCATTTTGCACTGGGACTTGCAAATTATGTAGCCAGGCACCAAGTCATTTCCCCCAACACTACTGGTAAGGTAAGTCTCTTCCTCATTGGTTTCTTGAGCCTCCCAGGGTGGGGGGGAGGGGGGCAGGGGGCACTTACATCCACTCCTGCACCCCCATACCACCTTAGCTCTGGGAGAAACCTAGTTTCTGATCCGAAGTCCCCCAATCCCCAGCTCAGATAGCACCCCTCCTATGTGTTCCTCTGATGGCTGACGGAAATGGTGAAGAGGCAGAGCCAAGGACGGTGGCCCCCACAACCATGCTGGACCTCGCTCTCTCCAGACGCACATCCGGTCATCAGCCACCGCCCCCCCCCCCCCTCCGAGAAGCATCCACCTGCACCACTCCCAGAATTCCAGCCTTGCTGGGGGCCTCAAGGAATGTGCCCCTCCTCGTCTCCCACGGGAAAACCGCCTTTCCAGTCCATCCCCAGCCTGACTCAGGATCCTGCAGACAGGCCAGTCCCCTCTTGAGTGCAGTGGGATTGGGCGGGGCCTGGCCTGAGCAGATTGGGTTATTTGGGGTACGGCCTGGCCCACACTGGGCAGAGGGCTCAGTGCAGGAACCCTAACTTGGGGCTCTGATGGGTTGAGCCCCTCTTTTGCACCCCACATCAGGCCAAACCCCAGCAGTGTCTGATCTCTGGGGTTGGGGGGCAGAGAAAACACAAGGTGGAGAGCAGGGCGCACAGGCACGTCTGGAGGCATGTGCCATGGAGGCGCGGGCGTTTTGCCTTTTCTTCTCATGCTGGCAACAGCTGGCGCTGTATCTCGGAGTCTGTGACTGTGACAATTACCAAAATGTTTACTACGTGTCACTATTAATAATGCAGAAGCCCCCCAGCCTCCTATCCAGAAGCAGAGAGCATGACTACTGAGGGGCCGGAAAGGGTTTTCACTGCCCCTGCCAGGGCCTGGGCCCTGCTCACCTGCCCATTCACCTGTGACCCTGCCTGGTGGCCTCGGTGGAGGGACAGGCTCTGCACACGCCCTTGACTGGGCATCTACCTGCTCCTCTAAGTCAGTGGCCCCTCCAGGCCAGAGAGAGTTCCCTCTCCTCCTGGGTGCTTCTGTCATCCTTCATATATAGGCTTTAGAGCCATCCACCTAGGAAGCTTCTAGAAGATTCTGTTCCCTCCATAGCACTGCACTCTCATCTTTATGTATAGAAGTTGCGGGGGGGCATCGGGGTGAAGGCTTGTGTATCATCAGCCTACTCGCTTTCTGAGCTCCTTGGGGCTGAGACATTCTCTTCTCCATCAGCGTCTTTTCAGTCCCTCAAACACAGCAAGCTCCCTCCCACCTGCCCCAGGACCTTGACACATGCTATCTCCTCTTCCAGGACATTCACCCCGCACCTCTTTGCCTAATAACTCCTACACATCCTTTAGGGATTGGTGACAGCAGTCACTTAATAAATATTCCTGGGAAGAATGAGCAGGTGTCCCAGGAGCAGCTCTGATGCACGCAGGCTTTACCTTGTACAGCAGCAGTGACCCATCTCCCCCTGCTCAAGCGGGCACTTGGGCTGCTGGTGCACTGGGCTCTGACATGGGGATGGAGTGACCCCTTCTTCTGGAATAGTCCCTGCATCCCGGTACCACATCCCATCCCCGTTCTAAGACACGCTCAGCCCCCCAAAGCAGAGGAGGGAGGGATCTGAACAGCTGCCCCCACCCAGCAGGTTGCTGTCCCCCTAGACCTCGAAGGCTGGGAGGAAAAGTTAGATGGGCCACCCTGTGTGGTGTGTCCTGGCTGTGGGGAGAGTCCCCGACCCTGGAACCTGCTCACAAACAAGTCAGTTCCTGGGCTTGTGTAGATGCCACCCAGAAGGATCTGCCCATTCAGTCCAGTGGGACTCCTACCTCCAGGCTGGTGTGGGAGGGGGTGCCCCCAGCTGCACCCCAAGCATGCAAAGCCCGTATTCCCCAGCTGTGTACTGCACACAGGCCAACCTGGAGAACTGGCAGTTGGGCATGAGGACGCAGCCTCAGACTTCTCCCAGCTCCAGGACAGGACGGTGGGGTGCTTGGGGTGTGGGTGGGAGTGGGGGTCGGGCAGGGCTGCCCAGGCCTAGGGAGATAGGAAGCCTCCTCAGTAGCCATCTTTTCCAAACAAGTTGTCATCTTCAGGAGAAAAAGGGCACCACTTTGTAGACTCAAATGTCCAGCTGCAGGACCTGCCCCCCCTCCTCCCAAAAGAGGGCAACAGCCAACACTCAGGAGCAGCGTGCCACCCCTGTGTTGTCCTGCTCGCCGGCGTGCACGAGGCTTTGGAAAGTACCAGCAGGTACTCACCGGGCACCCTCTGTGTGCCTGCCAGGTGCTGGCCTGAGGACCCTGAGCTCCAGACCCAGGCTCCAGGGAGCCAGGGCTTTACTCTGCTCTGCCACCAACCTGCAGAGTGCTTTGGAACAGAACATGTCCCCCTCTGAGCCTGTGTCCTCAGCTGTAAAATCTGAGGATCATACTCCATATGCCAATGGGGTCCCCCAGATCTGACCTTCTAGGGGTGCTTCACCCTCTCTGACTCCCTCCTGCTTGAGGGACTTTGCTGCCCCTCCCGCCACCCCATCTGGCCTTCGGGCCTCCACAGAAGAGGAGGAGAGGGTGATTTATAAAAGGAAGGTTCAAAGATCGCAGAGCCTGTTGATTTGTTACAGGTGATGGATGCTGGTGGCTACTGGTCTGTGCTCACTGCTGATCAGAAACCAGTCTCCGAGGGAAGGTAAAGGGGTGGGGGTGAAGGGGGCAGAAAAGAGACAGCATGACCAAAGAACCAGCTGCATGGTCAACGTCTCCACCCTCTGCTCAGGGGTCTGGTCCAGCTCTCGGGCACAGAGAGGTCAGGGAGCAGGGACCCAACACTGGCTTCTCGTGGTCTCTGTGTCCTGCATGCTGACTGGCACCAGTCCACTGAGTCTGCCCAGCCAGCCAGCAAGGAAGGTGGTGCTATTCCCATTGGAGATGTGAAGAAGTGAAGCCCAGAGAGGTTAAGTAACGTGCCCAAGGCCGCACAGCTAGTGGTAGAGCCAGGATCTGAACCTACATCTGTCTTTCCCTACGTACTCTTTCCCTCCATGCCATGTACCAGGGTCTGCAGTGAGGGTCTAGGGTGCTTCAGTGAAAAGGGCATGGGACTGGGAATCAGGAGCCTGTTCAAGGCTAGCCTCCCCCCACCTCAACCACTATAAACAAGCCGTGTGCTCTTGGACAACACAGGGTCTCTTTCTGGGTCCAATTGCACTATCTGTAAACTGGATGATGCAGTACTTCTCGAACTAATGTGAACAGGAATCACCTGGAAGGGGGGGCAGGTATAAAAGTACAGACTCCTGGGCCCACCTCCCAAATGCTCTGATTCAGTTGATCGAGAGCAGCATGATGCTGATGCTGCTGGTCTACGGACCGTACTCTGAGTAGCACCGAACACTTGGGGTCCTTTTGGATCTCAAAATGTAATGACTATTAGAATCCCGGGATGAGGGAATGCTGAGTAGGAGGCCAAGACATGGATCAGGGCATGCTCTGGGCAAAAATCTCAAGTCTCCCATCAATCAGGATGTTCCCATCCTTACCACCTCCTGCCCTCCACCAGGGCTGACTCCCCCACCCCACCAGGCTCCATAGGGAGCCCCCCTCTGCCACATCCTGAACGCAGCTCTCAGTGTGAGCCCACAGTGGGGCAGCAGTGACAAGAAAGGGCTTAGGAGCCATGCACTGCGGCTTGGAAATGGGGCTTCTCCCCTTAGGAGCTGTGTAACCCCGGGAAAGTTACTAGACCCCTCTGAGTCCCTATTTCCTTGTCCCTAAAATAAAGGATAGAGTGGAAACTACCATCCACGTTCACCCACATGCATCCATTTAGGCTCGGGCATATGCAGGATGTCACTGGAAAAGTAGAAGAAATGGCCAGTTGGACCTATAGAGGGAAATTAAGGTCAATGGTAGGGCTGGGTGAGGAGGGTTGGGAGTGGGGGTGTGGGAAAGGATTTATCAGTCACTGGATACTCTTTGGGAATGTTTGCATTTCTTACCGCATGCTATTATTCTTCTAAAAGAGATTTTCTACCTGCTTATGGGGCTGTGGTAAGGTGATCCACACAAAGGGTTTTAGTATAATACCTGGCATATAGTAAGTACTCGAAAAACTGTCAGTGCCGCTTCTCCTCCTTCTTATCCCTCTCCAGCTGGCTGGCTCTCTCGGCCCACCTGCCAGTCTCCTGAACCGGAATGCTGCTCGTCTTTCCGTTGCCCTTTATTTATTTATATGTCTTCAAAAGGAAGGGGTGTGTGTGGCTGGATCAATTCATCTGCATCACTCACTTTGCTCAACTGCCTCCCTCTTTCCACTCCTTCTCCCCCTCGCTGAGACCAAGAGCGTAAATTCCTTCTGGCTATTAATTAAAAGCAGCCTCTCCCTTAGCTCGAGTGTACTTGCCATAAATTAATAGCGGTCTTCTTAATCAAATCTTATCTCCTCCTCGAGCCATAAACACATGGAGCTCGACTTGGTATGTCTGTGCACCCAACCGTGACATTTAATTTCTGATGCTTTAGCAGACTTGGTGGAGTGGGTGGGTACCTATCTGGGGGGCTGCCCACCTTGAGTCCCAGCATCAGATCCCTGGTTGACCAAGTGGGTTTACTGAGCTGCCTCCCCCGATGTCAGGAGGCAGAGCATGCCTTACTCTTGAAACCGAAAGGTTCAGAAGTTTAATCATCATGATTATCATCTCTGACACTAGAACGCCTTTGAATTGTTCTACCCCATCTGATTCTCGTGACAGCTCTATGAGGGGATGGACCTCCTTTCAGAGATGGGAAAACTAAGTCCAACACGTTCTTTACAGTCAGATCTGCATGGGATTCTTGCCCTGCCACTTTCTAGCTGCCCCTCTGACCTTCAGTATCTTCATCTGTCCAAAGGGGGAAGATAATGGCTCCTGCAGCTTTGATGTGAGATGGGATACAATGTCACATGGAAAGGGCCCAGGCCAGTGCCTGGCTGTAGATGCTGCACAGGACAGAGCTCTTCTTCTCAGGGACCCAAGACCATTCTTCTAGCTACAAATGGAGGAGCCTGGACACAGAATTCCTGAGTTTCTGGTGCCTGGGGTCACTGGGCTAGGTCCCTCGAGCAGGCTCAGCCTGACCTGTTCCCTGCCCCAGGCCCGCTCCAGTGTGTGTCCACAAGCCCCAGGACAGAGGTGGAGCCAGGCGCTGCCCATGCCCACGGGGAGGGCCAGCGCGGGCCAGCTTACTTGTAGTGCTAAAGCTACTCTGAGCGGCAACCACCCCAGGGCGCCCTGCTGATACCCCCTCACTGCTCCACTTAAGTAGCTGAGAGTCTCCAGCAATTTCCATTTAGCCGTGGGAAGCCTTGGACGGCACATGCCATCCTGGCGGGAGCTCGTTCATAGATGAGACAGGACTCAGGAGCAGCTCCTAGAGCTGATTTCCCCACTCAGGGCTCCGCGGGCTCTTCGGGAAATGGGCCTTTCCGTCTGGGTCCTGGCTTCCCCGGTCTGGGCTCCCGGGCAAACAGCCCTCCTTCTGCCCACCAAACGCTCCGGCGGACTTCTCTGGATCTCGCTCACAGAATTTCCGTGCCATGAGCTTCTCCCTTCCTAAGCGTGCAGCTGCTCTCCCTTTAAAGCCTTCTCACCGCTAATGGAGGCTGTTGTTTTTATTTTTATTTTTTTTTCTATACAATCAAGTGTGTTCATAATCCTTCACGCCCACAGGGAGGCATCTAAGAAATGCCTCTCCTGTCCTACCTCTTCTCAGCATCACGGTAGCTTCTAACCACGCCGTCTCTAAAGCCTGACCGGGTAGGGTATGCTCACCCAGTGGTTCTCAAAGTGGGGGTCCCCGGAACAGCTGAAGCAGCAGCACCCAGGAACTTGGTAGAAATGCAGGTTCTGGACCCTACATTTCTCCCCACTTGAGGAGGCAGAAATTCTGCAGGTGGGGCTGAGCGGTCTGTATTCGGCAAGCCCTCCAGGGGACTTTGACCCACGCTCAAGGGCGAGAGCTGATGCACTAGGTGAGTGGTTTTCAACCAGGAGTGCCCCCCAGGAGACATGTGGCCATTTCTGGAGACATTTTGGTTGTCACGAGGGGCATCTAGCAGTAGAGGCCAGAGATGCCGCTAAACACCCTACACGGCACAGGACGCCCTCCCAGAACAGAGCGATCCGGCCCAAAGTGCCTACATGCAGAGGCTGAGAAATCTTGCTCTAGACCCACCGAGGCTAGGATTATCCTGCCAGAGCATCTGAGAAGGGTGAGGGGATGTCACAGCGTCCCCCAGCATTCCCAGGGCCAGAGTAATATAATTCCAGGGCAGACTCCCAAACCCAAGAGCTCTGGACGATCACAGCGAACATGCGTGCAGGGAGCAGCCCTTAGAGTGGGGCCCTCCCCTGGGGACCCATTTTCCAGACGGGGAGCCTACAGCACAGGTCTCAGTTGTGAGTGACAGGGCAGACACAGGAGCCCGGAGCTGTGTCCTCGCCATGACGCCATGCATGGTCCCTTTAACTAGAGATGCTGGGATGTTGTTAGGCCATCTATTTAAGCAAAAAGGGAAAATGCAGGCATTGCAACCTCTTGCTCACTTAGTCTAGGAGTCATTACTGAGTGCCTACCGTATGCTTCTCTCTAAGCTAGCTGCTCTATGGTATGGCGGTGCAGTTCCACAGCACAAGAACTCACACTCCAGCTGGGAGAGACGAGTGCGCGCGCACACACACACACACACACACACACACACACGGTGCAGTTGTAGGCGCTCGGCGCATTAAGAGAAATAAAATGGGGGTGAGGGAGGCCCCTGCAAGAGCTGGGCCTTGAGATGTGGGTCAGATTTGCAAGCTGGGGAGGGGAGGCCAGTAAAGCAGAAGGAAGAGCTCATAAGGCCGCGTGGCTCTGCAGCGGGATGCGGCTCTGAGTCCCACTGCACCACTTACCAGTGGTGTGACTCTCGGGCAAGTCACTTACTCTTCAAGCCTCAGTTTCCTAATCTGCAATGTGGGGATGTTGCTACCTGCCACACAGCGCTGGCGGGGGGGGAAACAGGAAGTCACGGCAAAGCACTCGACGCTCACCCTGTTCACCATGCTGCTCCCAAGTCAGTGCCGGCAGTTCCTGAGGCCCGGATGATTCTGGTCTGGGCGCCGGAGCCTGGAACCCTGCTCAGGCTGTGAGACTGGGCAAGGTGAACAAGAGTACGTGTGTCTGGGCAACAACAGAGCCCCATCCCCGGCCAGCAGGGCAGAGCAGCTCATTTCTTCTGAGCGGTCCCGAAGAGCCACTGCAGATGAGCAGGTGTCATAAGGTGCTAAGTGCCATTAGCACCTAATTACGCCTTTGTCCTTGCCTTAATCAGGTGCTCTGGAAAGGGACTGCAAAGGTGACAGCCTTAAAGGAGAGCAGGCTGCTGCTGGTGGGCACATCTGCACAGGAGCTCACCCTTCTCCAGAACGTGGCCGCTCTCAGATGGCCTGAGGGCCGGGGGAAGCCAAGGGGACAGAAAGGATCAGCTGATTACAGACTTCAAAGCAGAGGCAACAGAAGTCTTGGCTCAAGAGGAAACAGGGAGCCAGTGGGGTCCTCTGAGAAGGGGAAGGCGTTCGATGCAAGAGGACATTTATCAAGATGAATCAGACAGCTGTCTGCAGGACGGGGGGTGACGAGAAGCTGGATCCGAGCGCTCAGTTAGGAGGTTATTACCATCATCTGGGCGTGAGCTAATGCGGCTGGGCACCAGGATCACGGGAGAACGGATGGGCCTGGCAAGCGAGTTCTCCCTCCCAGGCATTTGCCCCCCCCCCCGCCCCCACCAAGGACTCGAAAACAGCCTTGCCCATCACAGAGAACGGGTGCCAAAACCCAGACCATCCACGGGAGACGATGAGCACTCTGCCCCCTCAGACCTCGGTCTGTGACTTGAGATTTCACCAGTCCAAACTTGGGGAAAATATGGACCAAAGGCTCTAAACCTCAGGGGCTGGAGGGCGTGACCAACTCTGCCCTTTCTGGGCACGACCACCATGCCCACCGCTTCCTTGCCCAGTGACAGCGGGTTCTTATTGCTCCTGGTCTCGGGTCACATCTGGAGAGCAGGCCAGGGGTCCACTGAGGTCAGGGGAGTCCACAGGTGACTATGGACGGTTGGTGCCTGGTGCCTGGAGAGACACAGCTGGGGCTCTGGTCACCCAGCGCTGTCTCTGCTTCCCTAGCTCACCAGCACACTCTTCCTGGGCCCTGGGCTGGGGTTGCCAGATTAGGCAAAACGCCAGATGCCCCACTGAATGTGAACTTTCAGCCCCTAGACTGGCAGAGCTGGGGCCTGCACTCCACACGTGCAGGAAATGCAGCACAGGCAATGCAATGTCCGGGGCAGTTCATGTTTATCTGAAACTTAAATCTACCTGGGCTTCCTGTAACCAACCTGGTCCCCTATCCACCTGGAGATACCAGGTGCACGAGAACTATAACCCAGCACAGAACGAAGTATGCTGGACTCCAGGACAGCTGGGGCCTCCTCTGGCTCTCCGCAGGGCTGGGGCAGCTCATCTGCAAAATGGGGATAATATCCAGGGACAAGAGGGCGGAGGTAACGTAGCTGACATTTAATTAGGGATCAGAGACTGCCAACAGCATGCTCGCCACTCTAAGGACACAGAGTGGGCGTTACCAACATGCCCAGCCTTGGTTTCTCATGGGTAAGAGGAGGGCGTTGGCCCCTTTCAACTTAAAAACCTAATGATGATTCTGGGCACCTGCGTGGATCCGTCATGAAGAACGTGTTCACAGAATTGCAACTTGTCCTACCAATGGCCCCCTCAACACAAAAGGAGAAAGGTAAATCCGCAGCCAGAGGAAAGGACCATGTCCTGCAGCCCACGGCCAAGCCTCGATGAGCTTGGCACCATCTTTCCCTTGGAATGAGGCCACTCTGCTCCCATCATGTGGGAATTAGAGGCTGGCGACACGCTGATGCCCTGGCCCTGCCGTCAGGATTATAACCTGTATGATTAGAATGTGTAAGAGCAGATTTTATCGGGATAATAAAAATAAGAATGATCAAAATGGAGTCGGAACCCAGCCAAAGAGGGAGCATTGGAGGGAAAGGGTTTGAGGCTTTTTGATTTTTGAAGCAGGCCAGCCATGTGGAGGATGGGCCGACCTCCTCCCTATGTACCCCGCCAACACCTCCAGCCATCTGTCCCCGCCAGCTCCCTGCCTGGCTAGCTTGCTTCCAGAAATGTGGCTGTCTAGAGTCTAACGGGACACACCAGGAGCCTTCAGGAGGAGTCCTGCTCCGGGCGGGCGGAAGGGCTGGGAGGGCAGGGGGAGGCTGGGGGGGCCCGGACCAAGGAGCTGGCCAAGGACGCACGGGTGAGAAGGAACGTCCACGGAGGGCTTCTTTCAAGCACTGCCTGATGCCACGAGCTCTGGGGGAGGCACAGAATCAAAGGGTCACGGATTCATGCCTCGTCCACATGCCTTCCTCCCAAGCATACTGTGGGGCACTAAAATCTTCAGCTCACCCCAGGAGTGCTATATTTGCAGCACACGGGGCTATCCACAGAAGCGTGGATTCACAGGTTCACACAGGGTGGTGTGGGGAGGGCTCGCAGCTCAGCTGCTCCAATCTGCTCATTCTACCTAAGGCAGCAGGGGCCCCGAAGCTGTAACAGAGCTGCCAGCCCAGATCTTCCCTGAATGGGCTGGTGGGCTCCATCCTCATCCTCCTGCTAGGCCCACATCCCTGACTCCCCAGGTAAAGGTGGGGCTCTGTGGGTCCTTCCACCAGCCCTGGATTCAGAGCTGCTCCCAACGGTCCATGCAGGGCAAGGGCCCAAATATCTATGTTCTTCAAACCCAAACACCACGTTCTTCAAGTTTCTGGGCAACTCTGATGCCCAAAACTCTAGGGAAGGCAGGGCAAAGGAGCCTCAGGACCCACCCCATCCCCTTCTTCCAGATGGGGACTCTCCTCCTGACTGAGCAGGTGGGCCCCACAGAAGGGGATGACTCCGGAGGGCTGGGCTGTTGAGGGAAGCTGGGCATGTGTTCGGGGACTAGGGGTAACCGGGGCAGCATGTGCTTTCTGGGGGCCTGGGCGAGGACAGTGGTGGCACCTGCCTGGCCTGCCAAAGGTGGACACCCAGTGTGGAGGGATTGGAGGCCTCAGGGGAGGAGGAGACGGCACCCAAACTTGAACCCCTTCTCTGCAGTGCCCCCCCAACTCATACCATTCACATGGTGCCTTCTAATCAGATTTGGGGTTTCTTACACGAAATAATCGGATCACAGGAGGCGTTAACTGGATTAAGCAGACAGTTCCAAGGGACGCTGGCTATGAGTGGCTAGTCAATAAGCAAGCATGGGGGCCTGGGCATGTGACAAGGGCTGGCTTCCAATCCCTTCCCTCCTGGGGCAAAGCAGGGTGACAGGGTGCTCGGGGGGGGGGGCTGGGCTCCCTGGGTCCTCAGCTGCCTCCTAACTTGTCCCCATCCCCTCACGTACCCACCCCAGCCCTACCTCAGTGTCCTTCCTTCTTAAGAGCATGGACCACATGGCCAGCTCTGTGTTAGACATGTTGCATTTTAACCTTTAACATCATAGAAAACTTACAAGGTCAATTTCAGCATCTCCATTGAACAGAAGGAAAAACAGAGGCTTAGAGGTTAAAAGAATTGCCCCATGATTCATGGTTAAGAAATAAATTTGGGATTCCAATCCAGGTCTGTTTGATAATATTTCCATCTCAAAAACTGTCCCCCCAAACCTAGTCTTGGCCAATTCCCCCAACTTCTGGGTCCAGCTGTGGCCTGTCCCCACTTGCCAGCATCTGAGGCTGAATGTTGGGTAGGGGGAGGCAGTGTTGGTGTGGATCTGTGGGCTTCGGTAAAGGGGTCAAGATGCTTGAGGACCCCCCTCCCCAAACCCAGCTGATCCTGACCCACAGTGGGCTGGGGCGCTGCCTTCCCTGTGGGGCATCTGAGGCCTGAGTCACATGTCCTCAGGCTGTCCTAGGTCAGATACCTCAAGGCAGCCATGCACACCCATGCACACCCACGCACACCCATGCAGACATACACAGGAAGACACATGCATGCACACACAATGTACGCACACACACACACACATACCTGCACACACACAACAGGCCCACTCCTCCCTCCTGCTTATTCCCAACCCCCCGCACTTACCAGTATCTAGCATAGAGAAATTGTACCTAACTATTCTGCTAGTAATTTCCCCAGCCAGAATGTAGTGGCCATGAGAACAGGGCTATCTGCCCATTTCTGCTTTTTCTACGACTGCATCCTCAATTGCTAGAACAGTGCCTGGAGTCTAGCAGATGTTCAATTAGCATTTGCGGAATGAACGAGAATGCAACCAAGCTCGTGAGAGTGGCGGGTGCCGAGGGCCTGGGGCAGTGGGTTAACACTGTGGGCAGTGCGATTCTCTCGCCCTCGGCTCCTGACCGAGGGTGGGCCCGTGGACACTGGGGCCCAGCCTGGGGGCCACCACGAGGCTCCAGGAACGTGGGTAGTAGGACCTGCTGGAACGGAGGGACCTCCCTGGTGCCGGCGTGGCCCCCGCTGCTGCCAGATACCCGCATCAGCAGCTGCACGTGCAGCTCTCAGCTCTGCGTGTGACTGGGTCCCTGGCCGCTGCCTGCTACAAGGACATTGCCAGCGTAGCCTAGAAGGGTCAGCGAAATGGCCAGCACCCCAAGCTGCTTCTTAATGAGGTGTGGAGTCAAGGGATCAGCCCCAGATGGCCCCAGCTGCTCATCATCGCCCCAGGGACTGGCAGGAAGCTGGGGTGCAGCGTCAGTGAGGGCCTGATGTCCCCCAGCTCTCCCAAAGGCCCTGCAAGGGCTCGTCTGCCCCGGAATGCATGGATGCAGCCACGAGAGAGGAGCTGGGGGAGCTGCGGACAGGCCCCATCCTGTCCGGCTCCCTGCCGCTCAGGACCAGCCGCCAAGCAGCCCGGGGGCATGAGGGACACGGCCCAGGTGCAGGAAGCCCTTGGGACATGGTATTGAAGAAATCACAGGCCCCAGCCTTTGGGGGGATAGAGGAAGCCCACCGAATCAGAGGCCCTCCCGGCTTCGTGTTCCAGGCAGGCCTCCCACCAGCCCGTCGGTGCCAACACACCTGGTCTGTTCTGGGCAGAGACGCACAGGCGAGGTGGCCCAGCCAGAGGCAGTGAGAGGTTTGCCAAGACGGGTCTTTTGGAGCAGAACCATCAGACCATGTGGAGCAGCAGGAAGAGCAGAGCAGGGGCCCATGGTGTGGGTGTACAGGCAAGGGGGGGTCCCCACGAGAGTAGGCATCTTGGCATGGTGATAAGGGATCAGAGCGGGGTTCAGCACACCTGGTTGCGTCCCCACTCTGACTCCACCAAGCTGGGTGACCTGGAGAGCTTGCATGGCATGAAAGCGCAGGGGAGGTCCACACCTGATCTGGAGACCTTGGGTGGGTCACTTCACTCAACTCCCTTGAGCCTCAGTTTCCTTATCTGTGAAATGGGTGAGTAGGAATCTGAAGTGAGGTCACCTGTACAAAAGCACCTATCCTGATGCACTGCATTTGTTTTTACGTGTATGCAGTTTCATATTACTGCATCTCCTCCCTGTCCCACGTCCTGGCCTCTGAGTGCAGGGCTCTGACTGACCGTGAACCTGGTTCTTATGGCACAGTGTCTGGGGGCCCGGCACTCAGCTGATTCTGCTGCCCCCACCCCCACAGGGTGATGAGGAACAGGGACAGGCTGGTGTCAGCCTCCACAGACCCTCCTGCCACCACTCGGATCTGGGGACTCTTCAGCCCTAATCCTCCCTCCAGAGCCTCCAGAGTCTCGTCACAGCCTCGCTACACCTGATCAAAGGAAGCAGAGACACAGGTTTGGGGCGAGGGCGGCTGACCTTATCATCGAAGGCTGGCCACTTGCCTCAATCCACTCCTTGCCCAGAAAAGCACGGGCAGGACCCTGCCCAATTTCTTCCTGGGCCCCTGGTGGGCAGTGGGGGTCCCAGGGACCGTCTCCTAACCCACGCTGTGCCCGGCGCACCTGGTCTCAGCTCACCTGCTTTACACCTGTGCTCATTCCTACCAATAGCCAGCTGCTCCTCATCTCACCCTTTCCTTGAACACTTACTCTCCCAACTTTTGAGTACTTCCCACTCTCCCCCATCTCATGGGGGGTGGGGGTGGGGCTTGCAGGGTGGGGCCTCCCCCGGTTCTAGCTCCCTGGTCCCCCCCCTTGTCTGGCATGGGCCTCTGGCCTCTCCCACTGCTGCCACCAGAGGGAAAGCCAACCAGGGCGGAGGGTGAAAGCCTGATGCAGTAAGATTTCTGGACTCAGGACACAGGACACCCATGATCGAATCTCAGCCCGGCCATTTGCAACTGTCAGGCTGTGGGGAAAGTATTTAACTTCTGTGAGCTCAGTTTTGTCAACCAGAGTACCACAGCACTTGGCTTACAGGACTTTCTGGGATTAGCCATGTCGCTGGCAGACACAGGGCACGTGGAAGGTACAGAATTTCTGGAACCACGGGCTCACTGGCCATGCCTCTCCTCCAGCGTCCGCCCCCTTGCAGTCTCCCTCAGACATAATCCTCAGAGGTACATTTTCATAGGAGTGTTTTTTACCTGCACTTTGTGCCTATTATTTCACCTCATTTTGATCGTATCCCTACCAGGCTAAATATTCTCCATCCAGCCTCACCTATGGGAACACCCTCGTTCCTCTGAGATCACACGGCCAGCTAGCAGCCGAATGACGCAGACCCCCGGAGAGGGCGTGCCAGTGAAGGCCCTGCCCCAGTCCCACCCAAGCACCCGCAGAGTGGAAGGGTCCTCTGGCGCTCAGAGGCTGCTCCGCTGGGTGCGGGGAGGGGAGGTGAGGAGCCCCAGAATCGAACCCCCGGCCCTCCTGGGGCAGGCGGCTCAGCTGCACGGGCCTGGGTGGGGCAACTCGGGTGGCATGGGCCTCTCTGACGGCCAGCCGGCAGCGAGGCAGCCCCATGCATCAGCTAGTTTTAATTGTTTGTTCTCCAGCCTTGTTTACGAGGCGATAAAATCCCTAACACAGATAGGGCCTGCTCCCCCGCCCCCACCCCACCCCCCTGCCTGGCTCGCACTCCCTGGGGATGCGGCTCTGCTCTTTGTAGAAACCACTTGCTGAATTGGACCCACTTTAAAGCTGTCATTGTCAGTAAACGACCCTCCCAGAGAAGAAGCTGCAAGTGAAGCGTGAAGCTCTGGGTACGTAACAGGCATCACTGGCCTCTGCCTTTATAAGGGACTCAAATGATCCTCCAGGGAGCAGCCGACCCCGCCAAGGACAGCCCCCAGCCAACATGGGTGGCCCCCCCACCCCAGCCGGGGAGGCTGGGAGGGGCCCACACGAGGTGGCGAGCAGAGCTGGGTCCTGGCCTGGGCCTGCCATGGACTCTGAGCTGTAAGACCCGGGTGGGTGTCTATCTTCATTTTACACAGTAAAGGAAAGGGACCCAGCATTCGTGGCTTCTGCGTCTTTGATTTTTTGAAGTATTGGACTCTTGCTTCAGATGACATCTTACAAGATCCCCAGTAGACAAGACAGCTAAGAAGAGACTTTTCTGGCTACAGAGCAAGTGGGAATGGCAGACTCCTCCTTTTGGATGAATTACCCTTTTCCTGTTTTTCCAATTGAAGTCTAGGAGCTTCTGGAAGGCTACGAGTGGGCCTTTAGCTTTGTGGTATCCTGCACAATGAGCTTGGCTCAGTGGTGTGTCCCCAGCTGTGCTTAATACGTGTGTGTGTGTGTGTGTGTGTGTGTGTGTGTGTGTGTGTGTGTGTGTGTGTATGGGAGGAGGAGGGGAGAGAGGAGGGACGGAGGGAGGGAGGATGAGGGAGGGAACACACATTAATCTTTCTTTCTCGAGTTTCAAACACAGCTCAAAACTGTTCCTCCACCCTGAGCCATCCTCTACCTCATGGGGCCCAGAATAACACTGGCAGCCCCTCTCCTTCCCCGAGGAACCCAGCCTGCTCCAGGATCCGGCGAGCTAAGCCTGGGGTCTCCAACATGGGGGCCCAAGGGCCCCTGAGCCCCTATGGGGGGGGTCTTCTAGCGCACGCACACCCCAAGCCCTGTCTACCGGCAGAATCAACACGCCTCACACACCTCCGGCCATTCGTCAAAAGTGCGTGGCTGGTGTGATTAATAAGGTAAAAATCCATTTACAAGTGATATGGAATTCATAGCAGCCCTTTGTCGTGTGTTTCCTCAAAGAGCGGTTGCTAAATGAACAGCCACAAGCAAGCAGGGTTCCCGGACTTTCTCTGGAAGTGGGTCTTTGTGCTGGAAAAGGAGCACCATGGGTCCCACACGGCCTGACCCCCTTTTTGCCATCCCTGCCCCCCCCCCATCCTCCATCCCATCCAGGAATCCAAGGATGGCAGCTGTCTGCTGGGCCAGAGGCCACATCTGGAATCCATTCTCTTCATTAAATTAGGGGCTGTTTCCCAAGCTCTGGCTCCCTTGATCCCCCAAAGCCCTGTTCGTGCTGTTAACAAGGACAGTAATTTGTTCATTAAAAATGGGCCGCCTTCCCAACAGGCTGCCGCCTGCCCTCGGGGAGGGAGGAGGGGAGGCAGAGCGGCCTCCGTCCCGGGGTCCCACAAAGGGACTCTCCAGGGCAGAGCCCCACCCGCTCTGGCCACTCGGCCAGTGACTCCAAGGATGCCCCGGGATAGTCTGGGGGCAGCTCCTCTCCCGCTCCATGACAGGGCTTTGTGGCCATCCAATCAATGCGGACAACTTGATCTGGCACAGAGTCCCTGTGCAAACCACAGTCCATCAAGAGTCATTTACTGTCCTGAAAACAAACGGGTCCCCTCCCCCAGCAGCTGGCCCATCCCGCCTCCTTTCCCCCCGCCCTCCCCCCAGGGGTATCCTGCACCTGCCCTTGCAGCAGCTCAAAACTACGCATCCAGGGCCACTCACCCCTGTGCATTCCAATCTCTGTCCAAGCCAGGCTGGCGCCACCAGGGGACAAGACAGGAGGGAGGGTCTTGTGCATGGTAACAGGCCAGAGAGAGGCCTCCACGCCTTCAGACCCTGTCCCTTTAGTAACGACCTGAGTTTAACCACATCGATCCCTGGAGGTGTTGTACTGGGTTAGTGTCCCCAGAATCCTTGTTCGCCCAGAAGCTCAGAATGGGACCTTATTTGGAAATGGGGTTGTTGCATTTGTAATCAGGTTGAGATGAGGTCCTGGATGAGGTGGGGCTTCTGATGGTGTCCTTCTAAGAAGAGGGGAATCTGAACACAGAGACACAGAGATGCAGGGAAGGAGGCCATGTGGCCATGCAGGCAGAGACGGAAGGCAGGCTTCTCTAAGCCAAGAACACGGAGGGCTGCCAGGAGCCTCCTGAAGCCAAAAGAGAGGCAGGGGACGGATTCTCCCTCAGGGCCTCCAAAAGGAACCAACCCTGCCCACACCATGATTGTGCACTTCTGGCCACCCAGTTTGTGGTACTTTGCTGTGGCTGCCACAGGAAACGCCTACAGGTGGGTCGTGGGTTGGGCAGTGGGCTGGTTAGTTTTCTGTGTCAACTTGACCGCGCTAAGGGATGCCCAGACAGCTGGGGAAGCATTATTTCTGCATGTGTCCGTGAGGGCCTTCCTGGAAGATATCAGGATTTGAATTGGTGAACTGAGTAAAGCAGATGACCCTTACTGACAGGGTGGGCACCATCCCATCCATTGAGGGCCCCAGCCGCACAAAAAGGCAGAG
Organism: Halichoerus grypus; assembly: GCF_964656455.1. Lineage (NCBI taxonomy): Eukaryota > Metazoa > Chordata > Mammalia > Carnivora > Phocidae > Halichoerus > Halichoerus grypus. The sequence goes on from NC_135713.1 coordinate 202,201,831, forward strand.
GAAGGGTGAATTTGCTCTGCTGAACTGGGAGATGCATCTTCTCCCGTTCTTGGACATCAGCGCTCTTGGTTCTCGGGCCTTTGGATTTGGAACTGGAAGCACACCACTGGCATTCCTGCATCTGAGCTTACACACAGCAGACTGCGGGACTCCTCAGCCTCCATCATCACGTGAGCCAGTTCCTCTCAATAAATATACGTCTCTGTATATTCTAGTGATTCCGTTTCCCTGGAGAACCCTGACTGATACAGGTGGGTTTGGGAAACTGAGGCCCAGAAGCTGGAGTGGTTCACCCTCAGGTCACAAGAACAAGACAGCAAGAGCATGGAGCCTGGAGTTTAAAGCCCACCCCCCAAACTCCCCCCAAGAATCCTTCTATGTGTCCCGGAGACAGAGAAGGAACAAGGAACACGGGGCCCACATTCCAGCCATGCTGTTAGGAAGGTGGCCAGGGCTGGAAGGCTGAGCATGGGAAGAGTGGAGACCATTCCCCCATACTGTATCCCCAGCCTCCAGTCCAGCCTCTGGAAGCGGGCCTCCACCAAAGTTCCTAGACTCTGAGTGAGGATCTCGGATTCCCTAGCACACCACAGGGCACTAATAAGTGAATATAGGGAAGAAAAAGGGCTACAATCTTTTTAATGACATTCCTTTGCAGACTCCTCCTTTTGGATGCCAACTGGAAATGAAGCTGGATGATTTTCTTCCCATTCTCATCTCTTAAATCCCAGCGACCCACACAAGTTGCTTTGTGTTTGGGTCTGGGCACGGCCCCTGCCCAGGGATGTTGATGTGAGCCTCTCCTGACAGCTGAGGCTGGATCACTCTCTATGGTGGGGGCTGTCCCGTGCACTGTAGGGCGGTCAGCAGCGTCCCTGACCTCCACCCAACCCACTAGATGCCGGGAGTACCCATGCCAACCTAGGACAACCAAAAATGTGGACATTGTCCCATGTCCCTGGGGGGGGGCAAGTTAGCCTGGGATGAGGCCACCTTGCGTTGGTCCCAGTGGGTACAGACTCGGAGGTCTCCCCATCTGTGCAGAACAGTGGACACGCATCCTGGAAGAGGGGAGATCCTTGCTGCCCGATGATCTAGGGACCTGCCTTGCAAAGGAGAAGCTTCCTGTCTGAGGGCCTGTCCAGGTAGAGGTTGGACCACCCTCTGCTGGAGAAGGGATTCCTGCTCTGGAAGGGAGGGTTCATTCTTCCCCCTGAAGATGCTAAAATGCTCTGAGCAGCTAGCCTGCTGATGAGACAGTGGAATAACTCCTTTCTCCCCTGAAATGGAGCCACCGCTGGACCCCAAGATGCTCAGCACGCGGGGACGTCCAAGACGTCACACCAGGCAGGATGGCCTTCCCAGAGTATCCGGGAGCTTGGGCCCCTGGGACCCTTCCCGCCCCCCAGCTCTGCTGCATGGCTCTGTGCTACCTACTTTCCAAACACTATCTCATTATCTTTACTCCTTGAAACGACCCTATTAGAGAAGTATTATTAGCACACTTTAAAGAAGAGGAAATCAAGGCTCAGAGAAGTAAAGAAAGTTGCCGGAGGCCACATAGCTTGTGAGGGGTAGAGCCAGGCTTCCCAGCCGGGTCTGTCTGGCTCCTTCGACGCAGGCCCCAGCACACCCAAGACCCTCGGACGACATCGCCCCACCTGGGCCACCTCCTGGGGTGGTCACAGGGAGCCTCCTTCCAACAGGAGCCCTGGGAAAGAGGTATCAAAGAGGATGTTGGGGACCAGGAGGGAGGCCCAGAACCTACCAACAGTGTCACCTAGCAGTCCCAGAATGGCTGGCCGAATGGGCAGCGGGTCCGCCCGAGACTGCCACGTGCGGGGAGTGCCCGGCCTGGCCGGCTCCTGGCCACGGGCGCCGACACGTCAGCCTCCTTGGCCGTGGCGGTGTTTATTTCCAGGGCGAGGCAGGGAGCGGTTTCCAGGTGGGGGTCCGTGGAAAGAGCGTGCTCACACACACTCTCTTTCAAGCTGCCCTCGGCTGTTCGTCAGGAACAGAGCCCCATTCAGCGTGTCCAGTGAACCCGCCTGTGTGGCTCACAGCCCGCGTTCTGGGAAGGGTGGAAAAGTCCATTCCAAGATGCACACCCGCTCCTGGCGGAGCCAGCCCCCCTCCCCGTTCGCCACATCCTTCCCAACCTCCCCAGGAGGACAAAGCAAACACAGAGCGCCGGAAAGGGACCTGGCTGGCTCCGGGGGAGTCACTGGCCGCCGACACAGTGTCACAAGAACACACACGCACGCACAACACACAGCATCCCAAGGGCCCAGTGGGTGCTGGGCTTGAAGGAGCAAGCGGGGGCTTTGGGATTCCTACTGACACCCCTTTTTCCTAGCTCTGCTGAGTCTGAGGCTGAAGGCCGGGGCAGCTAGCTGACTGGTGCAGAAATCCAGCAGAATGGGCAGGACAGGATGAGCTGTTCCAAGGGAGGGGCCAGGGGACTGGCCCAAGCCACTGGGTGACAGGTGGGTCTCTCACCGAGACAGCGGGCACACGGATGTAGAGCTCCTGGGGGCTCAGTTTAGGGGTGGTACTAAGAGAAGACCCAGGAGACATTCAAATGGAGATGTCCAGGTGGTCTGGGGCTCATCACATTTTGGCTCAGACATTTGGGCAGAAGCTGTCAGCCCAGCAATGGCCACCGAAGCCAAGGGGTAAGGGTGAGGGGTGACCCACATTTAGGGGACTGCCGCAGGAAGAGGAGGCCCCCAAATGGGCCTGGGAAGGGGAATTAGAGAGGCAGGAGGACCCCCCCCCAGGCACCCCCACCCATCTGGGTGCCTCACTACCACTCAGCACATGCTGACAGGTCCCACCCACATCACCAGCCTGTTGTGGCACACATGGCACGTGACAGGTGCTCAAAATGCTTGTTGAGTGACTTATAGACCACCACCATAATGTTGTCAAAACCAAGAAGGGAGAGGTCCCCTTTGGGCAAGGTCAACTACAGGCCAAGAGGGCAAGTCTGTAAAAGGGTCCATTGGTCTTAGTGACGTGGGATCACAGGCAACCTTGCCTGGGAAGCTCCAAGGGGGGTGGGCAGGGGTGAAGGTGGGCAGGCAGTGAGGGAGGCGGGCAGATGGAGAGGGCTTGGCATGAAGCAAAGACAGAGAGAAGGGGCCAAAGCACTCAGGAGAAATTGCTAAGATGTGAGAGACTTATTAGCAGGTGTGCCCTGCTGGGAGGGACCCATCAGAGAGAGGGAAAGGATAAAGGTAGAGATGACAGGGGGCACCTGAGCAGGGGAGCGGGGCGGGATCCAGGCTCAGGGGCAGGGCCTGGGCGGGAGCCCAGGAAACGGGAGTGGAAGAGAGACATGGGGAGTAGAAGAGGTTTGCCGGGAGTCAAGTGCATTCTCTTCTCTTGGAGAAGGCAGGTGGGGCCACAAGCTAAGGAGTGGAGAAGGTGGCAGAGGGAGTAAGAGTGACTCCCAACCCTGTCCCAGATTTCCCTTCTCTCCCTTCCTGCATCAGCCCAGCATCACCTCCCCTGGGAAGGTTTCCTGGCTACCTAGTCCTGGGTGAGTTTCCGGTGACTCCCCTAAGTTCCAGTAATGCCCCGCACACACCCCCACCCTGCCCGCAGTTCTGTTTGGGCATCTGGGTGCCTCACTACCACTCAGCACGTGCTGACAGGTCCCACCCACATCACCAGCCCGTTGTGGCACACATGGCACGTGACAGGTGCTCAAAATGCTTGTTGAGTGACTTACAGACCACCGCCTCTTCTCTCCACCTAGAGACTCAGACTCCCAGGATTCACCAAGTCTAAGAAAGCTGACACCCCATTTCCTTGCCAACCCAGCGAGACCACAGAAAATTGTAGAGTTTGCTTTTTTTAGTTCCTGTGTTTTAAGGAAAACAAGACAAAAAAAATCCACTCACACCAAACAAACAAAATGAGGCGGCCCTGGTGAAGTGCTGATGAGGTCTAATTAGCAGAGATGGGGCTGTGTTGGTTTTCCTTTGCAAACATCCTATTTATTTGTGGGGCACTTGGGGGGGCACGTCATGCTTGTTTCTTATTATTACTTTGCTTCACGCCTCGACTACCACAGACGCACTCGTGATGAAAGACTGGCTCTCAGAGGCAGTAGCCGGAGCCCAGGAAGCCGGCGGAGGCAGCCCCCTGGGGAAGTGAGACATGGCAGGGGACGTGGCAGGGGGTGAGGGGTAGCCCGCTGAGCCCCTCTTCTGAGGTAGGGCCAGGAGAACTGCTTGCGGGTGAGGGGCTGGGAGCAGGGAGCTGAGAGGGTCTCTGGGTGCAGGGCGGGGAATGATGAATGTCAGGGTTTCCACCTGCCGTGCGGCCCCCATCCACACATCACCTCCAGCCCTTACACCAACCGCGAAGGTGGGGATGGCTGTTTCCATTTTGCCAACGAGGCTCAATGGGGTACCATAAATTGACTCACGTGATGTGGCTCGCCAACGGTCAAATTAGGTTTCTAACCCCGGTTTGGCTCACCCCAGAGCTCATTTCCTTTTGGAAAGCCACTATCTACTCCCCATGGAGAATCCAGATTTTCAGTCCAGAGAACGGGGAGAGAAAGGGGAAATCAAAGAAAGAGACAATATAGTCTATCAGTAAAGAACACTGGTACTCTTCGTTATGAAAGCCCTGAGGCTGAGAGTCTAAGGAGCTGGTGAAGACGAAGTTAAGGGGAAGGTTCTCAAGGTCAAGTCCAACGGAGTGGCAACCGGACCAAGACGGAGTTAAGGATGCCGCAATGAGAAGCACTGGGCTAGCTCAATAGCCCATGTTTTTGAGGGTCTCCAGTATTCAGGGCTCTGAGCTAGAGCATAAGGAGGATGGTCCCCGACTGCCTTACTCGTTCAACACTCTCCCTTGAGTAGCCTCTTGTCCCACTTACCCTGGGAGAGAAGGTTCATCCCTAAGAGCCACCACTAATTCAAGTGCCAAATAAGAGATGGGGACAGGAGTGGTCAAGAGTGCTTAGTAGGATCCTCCAGATCTTCAGGAAGGGAGGGAAAAGCTGTCCTCCCCACCAGAACAGTCCTGACATGAACAGACCCAAGCAGGAAGGCAGGGCTGCAGGTGAGCACAGGGGAGGTGCTAAGGACTCTTCTGCCCCATGTCAGTGTGGGGTTTTTCTCCTGCAATTCAGCTCAATCCTGGCACTATCTACCCGGAGACAGTGTCCAAGCCCACAGGTTAAAGGCTCAGTCCTATGAGACTGTCCCCTGCCCCTCCCTCAGATGCCAATCCCGAGACCAGGTTGTCCCCGTGTTTCTGACCCACTGGCTATGATCAGCGGTTCTAATGACTCCCTGCCTTGGGTTTGATACCTTATAGAATTAGGGAAACATTTTAGTTACTAGATTACTAGGATGTGGAGCTCCCGTGCCCTCTCCAAGCACCCACTCTCCCCAAAATAGCCACGTATTCACCAACCTGGAAGCTCTCAGAACCTCATCCTTTGTCCTTTTGGGCTTTTATGGAGGCTTCATTACATAGGATGACTGATTAAATCATCAGCCTCTTGGTGACAGATTCAGCGTCTGGCCCCTCTCCCCTTCCCCAGAGGTCAAGGGTGGTACTGAAAGTTCGAACCTTCCAATCACAAGGCCGGCTCCCCTGGCACCCGCCCCATGCTTAGGTGCAGTCCCAAAGGCACCTCATCAACATAGCAGAAGACACCTGTGTTGCTCTCATCCCTTCGGAAATTCCAAGGGTTTTAGGAGCTCTGTGCCAGAAATGGAGAAGAAGAACAAATATATTTTCTTACTATAAATCCCAGTGTCACAGGTGCCCACTCTGAGTGGCTGTTAACTAACTTACTAACCAACTGTCAACTATCTTAATTATTCCTTGGCCTGAAAGCAGGAGAGGGTCACACTCATTCATTTATTTGTTCAACAGATATGCATTTGTCCAGCGCCTACCATGTACCAGGTGCTGTTCCGGACATTTGGGATTCACACAGGGACCCTGAGAAAACGTCCCCGCCCTTGAGAGGCTCACACTTTGGTGACAGGGACCAGAGTAAACAATACACACGCTACATTTGCAAGTGATTGAATATGTTGCAAGGGGATACATGATGTGAAACAAGAAAGAAATCAAGCAGCCAGTGAGGGGTCTGGGGGTGTGACAGCAGGGGTTGGGGACAGGTGACAGCTAGGCTAGAGCTTGCTGGGAAGGGGACACCTGGGCAAGCACGTAGGATAGAATCAAACAGCTTTCAGGGGGAGGAGTGTTCAGGGAAGCCAGACCAGTTGGCCCAAAGGTGCTCCCGTGGGGGCTGCATGGTGCATGGGGCACACAGAACAGGACGGAGGCCACTCGGCTGACACTGAGGGGCTCAAGAAGCAACAGTGCGTCAGATCTCATGGCCTCACAAGCCACAGTAAGGACGATGGCTTTCCTCTGGGGCTTTTTAAAAAATTTTATTTATTTATTTGCCAGAACGAGAGAGAGAGCGCACACAAGCAGGAGGAGCGGCAGGGAGAGGGAGAAGCAGGCTCCCTGAGGAGCAGGGAGCCAGACGTGGGACTCCATCCCAGGACCCTGGGATCATGACCTCAGCTGAAGGCAGACGCTTCACCGACTGAGCCACCCAGGCGCCCCTCCTCTGGGGCTTTTATTTACACTACTGGCTTTGGGCTCTGGCTTCTGTTGTTGTGTTTTGTTTTTGTTTTTAAAATGATATTTGACTTTGGGACAGTTTTAGATTACAGAGCAGTTGCACAGTTAGAACAGAGAGTCCCCAGCCACCCCATCACCCAGCATCTCCTATTCCTGGCATTTTACACGCTACGGCACATTGGTTAGAGCTAAGGAACCAGCTTGGTATGTTACTATTAACTTCACTCCCGTGTATGCAGATTTCACTCGTTTTCCCCTAATGTCCCTTTCCTGTTCCAGGACCCCATCCAGGATTTAGTTGTCATGTCTCCTCAGGCCCCTCTAGACTCTGACAGTTTCAGACATTCCTTTTTCCTGATGACCTTGACGATGTCGAGGAGCGCTGGTCAGGTATTTTGTAGAGTGTTTGCCAAATGTGGGTTCATCTGAAGTTTTTTCTCATGGTTAGGCTGTGCTTATGGGTTTGGGGGAGGAAGACCACAGAGGTAAAGTGCTATTATCAACACATCGTATCAAGAGGATGCATTATCAATTTGACTTCTCCCTAATGACGTTGACCCTGATCACCTGGCTGAGGGCAGGGCAAGGGGGGTGTTTACCAGGTTTCTCCTCTATAAAGTTACTTTTAAAATGCCCGGAGAGGGATCACTTTTATTTTGAAAGGATCACTGTGGCTAGCTACTGTTTAGTACTGGAGGTGAGCCCAGGGTGCACATGATGGTGGCCTGGCCGGCCAACAGCAGAGAAAATGGAGAGAAGCAGCAGGATCCTACACACATAAGATAGATCCCGTTAATTAGATTATTCTACTGGATTAGATGTGGGTATAAGGGGTTTGTTTTCCGAGGTGGGAGAAATCATGCTTCTCGGCTAATGGGGATGACCTCAGAGAGAGAGGTGACGGGCCCTTTCATCTCTATGCGCCAGAAGCTCTCCATATCCCAAAGGGACCAACACCACGGACATCCCCCTGGAAACCTGAGAGCCTCTCAGGGCACAGGAGACAAAGCCCCTACTGGCGGGGCATGTGGCCCATTCCAGCCATCAACCGGCAGCTGTTAGGAGCTCCAAGAGTCTCCAAAGGCCGCCAGCAGGGCTGGGGCCGGTGTGACAGGACGCACACAGCTCGGCCAGGCAGAAGGGGGTGCCTGCATATGCCCGGGCATGAGCAGAAGGGGGTGCCCACATATGCCCAGGCATGAGCAGAAGGGGGTGCCCACATATGCCCGGGCATGAGCAGAAGGGGGTGCCCGCATATGCCCGGGCATGAGCAGAAGGGGGTGCCCGCATATCCCCGGGCACCTCCCCAGCCCTGAGAAATGGGAAGACACCCCATCTCCCTCCTCCAAGTCCTGGGGAAGGACACTGGTCTCTGGGGGGCACTGCAAGCTTAGGATGCTTTGGACCCACTGCCATCCAGGGATCTCCAGACAGGAGTTTGAACCGCACCCCCTGCCCCCGCCACCACAGGCTTCAGCAGCTCTTCAAAGTTGGCCATGTGCCCTGGAGAGAAAGAGAGGCCCAGCCAGGAATTTGGAGCACCCCGAAATGCGCCCCATCCCCCCACTCCAAGCCCAGAAGCTGCTTGCTCCTTCCCGGCCACTGCAGAAAGGGGAAAGGTAATCAATTGGCTCTTCTGCTACCAGCCCGAATTTTGTCCCATCACACGTGCTAAGCGGCTGCAAATCCCAGGGACAGTGTGATTCTCACTATCTGGGTCACTCTCTGGGTCTCTGTGACTCACAGGGCTGCTTTGGTGCAATTAGGACACTGACAGCCAGGAGAGCTGATGGCATTGCTAATTTCACAGAGCAGCTGTGAGGAAAGTAGGCGTGTGTACGAATGTATGTGTTTATGCACAAATGTGTGTGTGCGTGCAACTGGTGTGTGTGACAAGTGTGTGTGATGTGTTTCTGTGTGTGATGCTATTTGTGTAACAGCGTGTGACTATGTGTGTTATGTGTGTCCAGGAAGGACTAGAGGGTGTGTGTGTTAGAGGTTGGGGGGGACTGGAGTGTGGAGATCAACAGGGCATGGAGGGGAGATGCAACCCCCTCAGGATGAGCATGAGGATCTGTCAGAATCATGGGAAAACTCTCCGAAGAGGTGAAATCAGCTATGGGTCTCAATTCTGTATTTTTTGCACAGAGAGAAATTACATTTTACTAGAAATCCAAGTAATCACGCTCCAACAAACATGGTGGCTCAGAGTAGCTATCATGTGGCTCAAGGTCACAGGTTGGAGGCAGATGGGTAGGAACGGGGTTAAACTTCGGGCTCTCTCCCAGCCCCTTCCCCGCCGGACTCAGTGCCCGAAGAGGGGGATACAACTCATCTCTCTTTCTCTCTCTCACTGCCCCCCCGACACTGTGGAAGGGCAAAGAACCCCTCACTGGGGTTCAGGCTTCCGGGCTCTGTCCCTCCCTTTCCTGGCATTGGGCTGTGACCCCCGCTGCCCTTGAACCTCCCTCTGGGCAGGAGCACCACCTTCAGAAGGTCTAGCCCACGTTGGCACCCAATACTCTCCAGAGGGACCACGATGAAGGCAAAGTTCCCTCTCTGGCCTGGTCAGGGCCTGCTCGGACCACCACGGGCACTCCTCAGAGCCGTCTAGACAAAGCTCCAGACAAAGCTTCCTGTGCTGCGGCCAGCCCCTGCACCCCGCCCCCCCCCCCCCCGGGACAGGTGCCTTCGAGGGACCCAACACCAGTCCCTCCGAGGCCACTGCTCAGGTGGTCAGTGGAACAAGCACGGAGTTACTGAGGCCTGAGTCTGAGATCTGGCCCTGTTGTGTACCAAGCAGTTGTGAGAGCTTGTGTGAACTGCCGAAGCTCTCTGAGCCTCAGTTTCCCCATCTATAAAGCGATGGTCCCCGTACCACCCCTCACTGGGCTGTCTGCTGCTTCCCCCAAGGTGCAGGACTGGAAAGACCCCAGCAACGGTCTGAATGTTGTTGTAGCTCAGAAAGGGGGTCTCCTGTGCCTACTTCAGCTCTGTGGGATCCACGATTCCACACCCCTCTCGCTGGGATCAAGTCCTTGCTTGCTCTGGGGCAGTCCCACCAGCTGTGGCCACGCAGAAGGAGCAGCCCCAGAGCCCCGGGTGCAGGTGAAGGCGCCCCCCAGGCAGGACTCGGGGTCTGCAGGACCCGGTCTCCACTGCCCCTCTCAGGGGAAGCGGGGAACAGGACCCCGACACATGCTGCCGGTCATGGAGAGTTTAAATACCGCACACTTTCCCCATCTCAGGAGGGAGCCAGTGTTACCCATCAGCCACCAGGGAAGTCTCCCCACAGTACAGTTGTGAATTAAACATGCAGCCCTAATGAGTTGATTTTATTAGTTTGCAAACGCATTGAAGAGTCGTTATCAAAATAAACATCAATGCCTTTCACCCCTGCTGCAGGCTCTTCAAGCAGGGAAGATCAACACAAGTATCCACTAGCCTTAACACGGCTGGGAGCTGGCCCAGGCGGGACCCCACCACCCATCACGGGGGTCAAGCCCCACTCTCCAGCCTGACTCCTGAGCTGGGGGGTGCAGATGTATGCACAAGGGGGGGGAGCCCAGAGGACTAGCTAGACAAACAGTAACAGAAGCAGTGGACACTGGATGCTTGTTATAGATCAGGCTCTGTGCTCCATGTTCTCTGATCTTCCACTAACCCTATGGGGTAGGAAATCTTTTTCTAGGTGAAAACCATTTTATAGATGAAACACTGAGGCACAGAGAGTCCTTTCTCCCACTCAAGGTCATGCTGGGGAGCAGGGGGTGCAAGCCAGCTGATAGTCCCAGGCTCTGCCTCTAGGGACCCCCCCAGACCCACTCACAGTCCTGAGCGTGGCTTACACAGTGGCATAAAAGACTTAGATACCCAGGAGACTCTCCTGCTGAGTTAAGTGAGGACTGGGTGAAAGACAGCAAGACTAGTTTTCCCCCCAGAAGATCTCCATAATCCTGTGGCTGGGCAGGGAGATGCACAGGCTGACCTTTGGAGGAACCCACCCTCCCAGCCTGTCTCCCTGGAGACGCCAGCGAGTCTCCTGCTCACCTCCCCCTGCCCCTGGCCCCAGGCCCCTGGAGAGAGATGGTTCCAGGCTGGAGGAATTAGCCGCCAAGCCAGCAGGACAGGGACCGCATTGTCACGCTCCGCAGTCCGTGCTCTCTTTGGAAAGGATGTTCTAATCCCATTTCATCCGCTTTCCATGGCTGTCAGCTGTTTGCAGGCATTTGGGAGGCAGGTTTCTGAAATCGGAGCCATTGTGAGGCCCCACCCCCACCCGCCCGCCCCTGCCCCGATGGCAAGTGATCCTCCATCCATCACGCTGTCCTGGACCCTTTTGTTGGCCAGCCCAGCCCCATCCACTGGCATCTCGGGCCTCGTCCCTCTGACAGCTGCCCCACCTTTCCTTCTATTTGGGGCCCACAGCAGGACCGGGCCCCCTGAAAGGAGGAGGGGGGGGGACCCTGGAGGTGGGGGTGGAGAACCTCTGATTCCCCAGGGAAGGAATTAACTAAGTTTCAGCTACCTTCTGAGAGTGAGGGTAGCGGGAAGGGATCTCTGAGAAGCAAAGGGACCTGTACTTAATTTACTCTCCCCAGTGCAGCACAGAGATCCAGCTACTAAAACCAAAACAAAAGAAAAACCACTGCCCCCAGCCCCTTGGCACACAAGCGCAGAAGATAAAGCCTCCAGGCCGGCCTCTGTCCTTCCCCACCCTTCCCTCCCACCCCTCCACACGGTGCTTTAAAAATTCAACTGCGTGTGGTTTCCCAAGTCAGGGAGCCATGGCCACCCCAGCCTCCAGGCCTCTGCTCAGCCTGGCGTGCCCGGCCGCCTTCCCCTGATGGTCTGGTTCCCACCCCACCTCATAACCCAGCACAGGTCTCATGCCTCCAGAAAGCTTTCTGGACCCGACGATGGGTCACAGGGTTCTCCTGAAGGACCCACTGATGCATCTTTCCTACCACCTGAATGAAATATCCTATGGGATTTAACTGGGTGTACCTGGTCCTCCCCAGACTAGACAATGTGTTGAGGCCAGACAAACTCAGGGACCACATGACCTGTCATAGCATCATGGAAACAGGGTTCATAGAGGCGGGACGTCGACTGTTCAAATCTTACCTGACATGGGATGAGTGCTTGATTATGTACTGGCCACCTCTCTCATTGCTATGATTCTTGTTCTCGTTTTTATTTATCCAGCTCCTGAAACCATGCCTGGCACACTGAGTACATACTTGATAAACATTAGAACTGTTGACCCTGTAGCGTGGGATTCTATTCAGAATCTTAGAAAGATAAAGCAAGAAGAAAGCCTTAAAAATCACTGATGGAACACCTCTGTTGTAAATGACAAAGTCACTTGTCCAAGGCCCCTGAGTTGGTCTCTGGCAGAGCTGAGCCAAGAGCCTAGAGCCTCGAGTCCCACCAATGCCCACTGCCCGGATGCCCTCCTCTACATAAGCCAAAGTCCACGCAGACCACATGCTCCTGCAGGACAAAATCTTTACAGGTATCTTTGCAGAACTCGGTCCTCGGTGGAACACTCAGAGCGTGTTAAGGGACGAGGCAGACCCACTGCATCTGTGCTACTCACCGAGGGCAGAGGGAAAACACACACTCTCCCCAGGCTCTGTTCCTTTCTCCATGTCACTCTGCCCACCACCCGTGACCCCAGGGCCTCATCAGTGGCTGTGTGGGTTGGTCTGGAATAAAGCTCCCAGCACAGCAACTCAGGGACACCAGGATGGGAGAAGACAGGGTAGTGGGCAAGGTGGTCAGGCCGCCCTTCAGAAGCCACGTTTCTAAGCCATGGTCATGTGAAATGAGCAACACATAGACACACACACAAACACACATATGCACGCACACACACGTGCACACATACATGTGCACACTACACATAAACCTGCATACACAGACATGCCCACGCACGCGATGTGCACCCACGCCCCCCACATACCTACACACATACACACAGGTACACACACACTTCTTCCCTCTGCATCCCCGCCTGCCGGGCTGCATGGAGCAGGCACTCCCGGGAATGCTACGAAGGGACCAGAAAGGCAAGCCACTTGGATGTTCCCATGCAAAGCACGGCCAGGACACCGCAAACCCCGCACTCTGCTGCCCCAGGCTTCCCAGCGCTGCTTCCCTGCCTCGTGCGGCCCCCTCTCTCCTGGGCTGGGCAGCCTCCCCGTGCCCTGGCACTCAGCTCTCTCGGGCCGGCTCAGGGGGTGCGCACACGCCAGCTCAGGAAGGAGAATGAGCAGGAAAGAGGTTGGCCAGGATGACTTCATTTCACTTGGGCAGGCTGACCGGCTGCCTCCTGGGCCCTGGCCTGTAATTTTTAGCCCTGAGCATGTGTGTGTCTTGGTTTGCTTTGGTTTAGTTTTGTTCTCCAGGCTGAGTTACCACGTGGCAGTCCATCCTTTTTCTAAGAGTAATGGAGTCTTAGTCGTGGGTGTTTGGTGCTGGGAAAAATTAACGTTCCAAGATGGTATAAAAGAAGGAAGTTAAGAAACTAACTAGCCTTGAAGTACAGCTACTTTGGGCAGAAAAATAGGAGTCACAAGGATACGAAGCCCCTTTCTTCCTCGACCCAGTCCTTAAAAGGTGCCCGAGAGATGGTGGGCGGTGCTCAGCTGGGGCGCAGGCAGGGGAGTGTCCTTCCAGGTCTCCGAGGGAACGGGATGAGGCACCCCGGGAAGGGCTCAGATTCCAAGGCTCAGGACAGTGAGGCCCCTTTTCAAGTGGGGACAGCTGAGAATGGAGGGGGTGGGCAGGGCAGGCAGAGTGGAGAGAAAAGGGGTTTGCACAGTTATGGAAGGCAGGCATGGATGCCCGGAGCCTGAGCAGCCTTGCGGGCGGGGGTGGGCAAGACAGCTGGCCTCGCACCCAGAGGAGGAGGCGGAGGGCAGCAGAGAGCACCGAGAGGGCTCAGGAGTGAATCTCAGGGACACCACGAGGGACCTAGTCGCCTTTCTGATCCTTGCCCTGGGAGCTGCTAAAGGGGCTTTTCTCTGGGGAGTTTTCAGGGGACCAGGATCATTTCAACTCAGTCTTGCTCTAAGGCAAGTGGATGAACCCAGAGAAGGGACCCTGGGGTCCCTTCCAGCTTGTGGCTCTGATTTCAAAGTCCAGGCCAAGTGGGGACGAAGGTCCCGGGTAATGCCGCCTGGAGACCTCGTCCACCCGGCTGCAGAGAGCTCCCCATGTCCAGCTTGGCTGGTCTCCGGGGGACACTGGGCTTGGGGGGGGTCATCTCTGCTATTTGCATTGTTCTCCTGAATGATTTACCATCCCTGGCAATGTAACCCCTCCTCCTGTTGAATTAACTGGCTCTTCTGAAATCATAAATAATTAGTGAGCCCATCCTCGATGCCACTTAACAGTTTGTGTTTTCAAAGCACTTTATGCCCATTAACTAAAGAATTCTTGATGTGTCTCCAGGAGAAAAGGAGAGGGAGCCTGAAAAGACCTCTGGAAGTCATCTCTTCCATCCCCCTGACTCTGGGCAGGATTGTATGAAGGACATAAAACAAGCTAACAAACAACCCTGTTTAGAGAAACCATCAAGATCGAAATCGCCAGGACAAAACAGAACAAAGAGAAACAAGTCCTAACCAGGGCAAGCTGCTCTCTGATGAGTTAACCGCTAGACGGAGCCCAGCATGCCAAGAAGCCAGAGAGGCCCGTGGAATGTGGTGGGTCAGGGAGCGAAGCCCGCTAAGGGACAGAGCGGTGGTTAGTTTAATCCACAGCAAACCAAGGAGACCATGATCCAACAAGCAGGTTTCCTCACCTGCAAGTAGGGAAAATGGTAATTTGCTAAGGAGACCTATTCATTAGTCTGCAAATGACGCAGTTCAGATACTTAGGTATGTCCCTCTTAATTAGCCCCCTACCTTTGCTGGGCCACATTTAAAGGTTTGCTTCTGGCTGGGGGCAGAAATGGCCATCCATGCGTCTGCTGGTTCATTTACAATTGCCAAAACAAGATCCTCCTGGGGGGGCAGCAGTAGGCCAATCTCAGGGGCTGCAGAGCCAGCTGGAATCATGGAAGCATCGCTCCTTTGCCCTTGCTGGGGTTGCAGACACTTAATTTTACAGTGAGGGGCTCCTGAAAGTCTACTGTGTGTATAGCACAGTGCTGAGAGAGGAAAGGAACAAGGAGGAGCCTTCGCCTCTGTCCTCTGAACACAAAGGGCATTTCTCTCCAAAATCTACAACCCACTTCATGCCCAGGAATGGGGCAGCAGGTGTGTAAGGAAAGCAGCCCCCGCCCCTCGCCTCTATACTCATGTTCCAGGGGACATGGGCCAAGCAAGAAATCTTCTCCTGGGTAGGTACCTTCCCATTCTTCATCACTTCTGCCATCGTCACTAAAAGCTGCTTCTGGAACCAGCCAAGTAGACTGTGGCCAGAGCAACCATCCCACAGCTAATGACAAACTCTGGAATGCATCCATAGAAACCGACTACCTGAAGGCCCTGGAGAGTGAACCAAAGTGGGCAGATTCTGGAGAGGACGTGATACATGGAAGAAGCACATGGCCCAATGAGTTTCCTGGGTTTTTTTATGGCTTTTGAGGGCAGGCTGACGTCAGCACCTCACAGAGAGCTCAAGCCCCCACAGAACAAAGCTACAGTCATCAAAACAGTAAGGACAGACACGGAGACCAAAGGAACTGAGGTGGTAAGAATTAAATCCGTACGTCTATGGCCCAGTGACAAGACTGCGGAGAACACTCAATGGGAAAAAATGTCTCTTCGACAAATGGTGTCAAGGCAACTAGATATTCACAAGCAAAAGAATGAAGTTGAACTCCTACACCACACCGTATACCAAAATTGACACAACATTTAAATATAAGAGCCTAAAATATAAGACCTACATATAAGAGCCAAACCATAAAACTCTTAGGAAAAAGCACAGTTAAATTTTCATAATCTTGGATTTAGCAGTAGATTCTTAGATGTGACACCAAAAGGAAAAATAGGTTGAACTTCATCAAAATCAAAGGATATTATCAAGAAAGTGGAAAGGCAGTCTAATAGAATGGGAGAAAATATTTGCAAATCATTTATCTAACAAGGGTCTAGTATGCAGAATATATAAAGAATACTTACAACCCAACAATATGATTAAAAAATACACAATGGGGGTCGCCTAGGTGGCTCAGTCAATTAAGCGTCTGACTCTTGTTTTTGGCTCAGGTCATGGTCTCAGGGTTGTGAGATCAAGCCCCGTGTAGGGGCTGCTGAGTGAGAAGCCTGCTTAAGATTCTCTTTCTCTCCCTCTGACCCTCCCACCACTCATGCATGTACTCTCTCTCTCTCTAAAAAATCAATAAAATATTTTTAAAAATGCACAAAGAACTTGAAGAGAAATTTCTCCAGAGAAGACACACAAATGGCCAACAAACACATACAATGATGGTCAATATCGTTACTCATCAGGGAAATGCCAATTAAAACTACAGTGAGGTGCCACTTTACTAAGAAAGCTGTAATTAAATTAATTAAACAAATGAAACAAATAATTAAACAAACAGAATATAATTGTTGGTAAGGATGTGGAGAAATTGGAACCCCTGTACATTGCTGGTGAGGGTGGAAAATGGAAAACAGTTTATCAGTTTCTTAAAAAGTTAAACATAGAATTACCATATGACCCGGCAATTCCACTCCACCTAAAGAATTGAGAACAGATACCCCAACAAATACATGTACGCACAGGTTCGTAGCAGCACTGTTCACAACAGCTAAAAGTGAAAACAGCCCACATGTCCATTAACAAATGGATAAACAAATGTGTATACATACAGTCGAACATTATTCAGACATAGACAGGAATGAAGTTCGAGTACATACTACACGTGGATGAACCTCAAAAACATTAGGCCCGGTGAAAGAAGCCAGACACAAAAGATCAATATTGTATGACTCCATTTACATGAAATACCCAGAACAGGGAGACCTCTAGATACAGATGGCTGACTGACGGTTGCCACGGGATGGAGGGAGGGGAAATGGGGGACAACTGCTCAGTGGGTACGGGGTTTCCTTTTGGGCTGATGACAGTCTTTTGAAACTTAGAGGTGGTAGTTGCACAACACTGTGAAGGTACTAAAATGCCACTAAATTATTCACTTTAAAATGGTTAATTTTATGTCATGTGAACTCTAGTAGAAAACTCAGGGTCTTTTTGGTCCGAAGTATAGAGAATAAGGGGCAAAGACAGCGAATGAAAAGTGAGGGGTGAATCCTGGAAAGGAGAGAGCCAAAGGAAGAACCCCCAAATTCTGTGTAGAGACTCTGCCCAAGTCTCTGACCCTTTAGCCATGCATGCCCAGGACAGACTGCAAGTAACCCAGCTGAAGATAGAAGAACTGAATGGATATTTGAGCTGCTGCCCCGAGAGGGAGAGTCTGTTGTTTGAATCGACTAAGTTCATTCCCAACAAAGCAAAAATACAATCAACGCTCTTTGAAGAAATAGAACAGAATCCAGGTTCTTCATTACTTAACAATCACAATGTCCAGGATACATTCCAAAATTACTATACATACAAAGAACCAGGAAAATATGACCTATCCTCAAGATAAAAAAGACTCAACAGAGACTGACCCTGAAATGACCAGATGTTGCAATTAGCTGGCGTTGGTTGTAAAGTAGCTACTAGAACAATTCTCAATGAGCTACATGACAATATGCTCTTAGTGAATGAAGAGACTGTAAATCTTTAGAGAGCTAGAATACAGTATTTTTTTAGAATGTATAAAGCCATATGGAAATCTTGGAACCAAAAAATAAAATATATGATGGGTGCCTGGGTGGCTCAGTTGGTTAAGCGGCTGCCTTCAGCTCAGATCATGATCCCAGGGTCCCGGGATCAAGTCCCACTTTGGGCTCCCTGCTCAGCAGGGAGTCTGCTTCTGCCTCTCCCTCTGACCCTCCCCCCTCTTGTGCTCTCTCTCACTTTCTCTCAAATAAATAAATAAATAAAAATCTTTTTTAAAAAAGATTTTGTTTATTTGAGAGAGAGAGCATGAGCAGGGAGGAGGGGAAGAGGGAGAGGCAGAAGCAGACTCCCCGCTGAGCAGGGAGCCCAACAGGGGACTTGATCCTGGGACTCCAGGATCATAACCTGAGCCGAAGGCAGCCACTTAACCAACTGAGCCACCCAGGCACCCTAAATAAATAAAATCTTAAAAAAATAAAATATATGAAATTTAAAAATGGATGGACTTGGCAAGGGAATGGAGACGAGAGGAAATAGTGAGCTTGAAAACAGCTCCTTATTCAATCTGAAGAACAGAAAGAAAAAATATGGAAAAAACTGAACAGAGCCTCAAGGACATGTGGGGCAATATCAACACATCTCACGTAAGTGTTACTCAAGTCCCAGAAGGAGAGAAAAGAGAGAGTGGGGCTGAACAAAAATATTTGAACAAAGAGTGGCAGATGTTTCCCCAGATTTGGTGAAAGACAAATGTACCGATTCAAGAGGGTCAGTGAACACCAAGCAGGGTAAATACAAAGAAAATAAAACCATGCCTAGACACAGCATAGTCAAGCTTCTGAAAACCAAAGATAAAGATAAGGGGGCAGAGGATTTCATGTCCCCTTCTCGGCTACGCCGGTTTGTGTGTCCCAGAAATGGAACAAGGAGGACTTGGCACAGCCCTGGTGGATCAAGCCACATGTCCTCTGGAGTCAGCCTCCCACTGCCCTCATCCTATAGTATGCAGGGGATGCTGTGCTCCAAATTTCCAAACTTCAGAAAGCTTTTCCCAGTTTCATTTCTGCTCAGCCATGGCCAGTAAGTGCTTTTCTCTCTGAACAGAGAGGTCAACTACAGGGAGGAAAAGCCTTTTATCACTGGGATACCCAAAAGTGAGCACTGCATTGGAAAGCGGACCCAGGACCCTCCCTCATGCCCCCACTGTCTCCATGTGCACACTGATGCTGACTCCCCCAGCCAGATGCAGAGGTCTCTACTCCTTCCGTGGTTCCCTCTTGACCTGCAGCACGACCCTCTGGATTATAGAAACTGGGCCTGTGTCTATGGCTAGGACAAGTCCTCTTAGCTCACGGAGGAAAGTAATAGTCCTTGGTCTTTTTCCTCTTCTTCCCTTGAGTGGAGGGAGGCAGAGAGCCCTGCGACAGGTGCCGAGGCTGAAATCCTGCCATTACATCACCTGGGGGGGGGGGGGTGGTGACTTGCAAAGGACACCTAGACAAAGTAGGGAGAGGCGATCCTTTCTTCCCATGCCTCACCCTCTCCTCCCAGGGACAAGGGCCCCAGAAAGACCAGCTTCTTCAGGGGATCCCTTAGATCTAGGATGGCCCAAGAGCATGGGCACCACTCTGGCAGGGAGGGTGCTGGTTTTGGCTTTCAGCTTTTGGGACCCTGAACTCCAAAGTCCTCAGCTTGAAATTCAAGGCCTTGACCACTGACGTGCTTCTCCCTTGTCATTCCCGGGAGAGGTAGCAGGGACCCGACCTCTACCTCCCCGACCCTGTGCTTGCCTAATGGTCCCACCTCTAGGCCTTTGCCCTGGCAGTGCCCTCTGCCTGGAACTTTCCTCCTGAGCTTGCGGCTCCACCTCCCAATTAGCAGCTTCTTGATGCTCCCAGGGCAAATGCTCCCTCTTCCACAAAATCCCTCCTGACTCCCTCAGGGGGAAGGTGTCTCTTCCCCACTTGATTATTGCTTCCTATTTCATTTTGATTTATTTCACAAACACTTACGTGCTATCAACTATACGCCAGAAGCTCTTCCAAGAGCTTTACAAAAAATAACTTGTGTAATACTTGCAACAGCGTCAAGAAGTACCGGCACCCCCCCAATTTACAGATAGGGAAACTGAGGCTCAGAGAGGGTAGGTTGCTTGCCTATTGCCAAGGAGGCAGTCTGGCCCAAAGGACCTACCTCTTATCTGCAACCTGAGTTCTCTACGGCTCTCTCTTTTGGCTACACTGCTAGAGGCCCCAACAGTGTGTTGAGTAGAGGGATAGGGAGCCCCAGCCTTCTGCCCGGGGCCCACAGCAGGACGAGGCAGGAAGGAGGGAGGAGGCCTTGCCATCCCCCTGGCGAACCACAGAGCTTGAGCGGGAGGAGGGGCTGTAGAAGTAAGATCATACCCTCACGCAGTTCAGTCCCTCTCTGTTCCGTAAAAGCAGGGATGAGTAGAGAGGGCTTTGCAGGGTCAACTCCACTGCACCCCACCTCCTCCCAGACCCCGATGTTCTTAGCTCCCTCTCGCCTGTGGGCCAGGTGCTCCGTGCTCTTCCATGAAGTTTAATGAATCCATGCCAGGTAGGGACTAACCCTTAAGTAAGTGATGAGCTCCCCCAGGGGAGCTCCCGTACTTGTCCCCTGGAGAAGTCTCAGTTTCGTTTATATAAGGGGGTGATTCCATGCTCTCCTTCCTGAACAGACGGACCATTCACGAAGTCAGGCCTCTGGGTTTTCCCTCCAGGAGGAGGGCTGGGTGGGCCAGCTCAGGCCCCAGATCCTCCCCAGGCCTGTCTGCCGCTGGGGGCTGGGAGGACGTCTGCCCTCTGAGCGGGGAGAATGGGGATTCCAATGTGACCAGCTTCAGGCAACCAGCAACTTCTCCACACACATGCCATGAAAGCGGATGGAACCCACAGCACGTATTTTGGGAGGACCTCTGTCCTCTTAAGATTGACCTGAGACAGCATCGGCTGCAAAGGAGCACCAGTGCGTCCCAAACTTTAACATGTGTACACGTTACCAGGGGATCTTACCAGGGGATTCTGATCCGTCGGCTCTGAGGCAGGGCCTGAGATTCTGCATTTCTAACCAACTCCAAGTGGTGGAAGGTCCCCTCAAAGCAGAGCTGCATCCAAAAGCCCCGAATGAACCTGGCTTTACTCTGGGAAGACACAATCCCAACAGCGGTGGTGGTGCTAATGCTGTTAACAGTCACCAGTGTTTACTGAGCACCTACTATGTGCCAGGTGATCCAGGCCACCGCCGACTGAGGAAGGAGCACCTATCCAGTGTTGCAGAAGGATTTTCCTGATCTCCCTCAAAGAGTCGACAGGGAAGGAGGAAAGTGGACTTGGGGGATTGACGTCTTCTGGGCAATACATATGACTGCCCCATTTTACAGATGGGGAACTGAGGCTGGGAGAGCTTTGGTAGCTTACTGAGGTCCTACGGCTCACAAGCAGCAGGGCCAGGATTCTAGCCAACGTGTGCTCCGGCTCTGAAGACCGTGGGATTTTGTACATGACTTCTCTGGGATGAGGAGATAGAAGCAGCAAGAACAGTACATACCAGGCAGGACCAGACAAGCAGGCCCCTGAGATACCGGGCTGAGTTCCAGAGCCCTCCCCTCCATTCTCTCTGCCCTGCCTGCCCACGATGATGGAGACAATCTCCCAAAGTTGGCGAACTTCACAGAGGAACTTTCTGCGCTTGCTCACCATTCTGCCTCACCCTGTCTTACCCCCAGGGCCTGAGACAAGGGAGCCCTGGCCTTTTTGGCCCAAGGAGAGGTAGTGGGGGCCCAGGGAAGACAGCAGGAGGGAAAAAGGATCCTAGGTGGCTGGACTCTGCTGTTACAGACCGGGAAACCGAGGCCAGGAGAAGGAGGGGTCTCACCAGCGGGCAGAGCCGGCCTCCTGGGTGAGTGACCCATGTTTAGAGGGTCTATACCACCTCCCCTCCCCCCGTCCCTTGTTTGACACTCTGCTGTCACCATCTTGGAATTTTTAATGTGTTAACAAGTGACCCCCATTTTCATTTCTCACTGGGCACCACAAATTATGTCACCCATCCCGCCAGTGGGTTAGAGATCGTGCCCGGGCTCTCTATGGCGTGGTAACTGGGCAGTGAGGAGTGAGACGGAGCTCCGTGTGGCACGGCAGGCCGGGGCCCGAAGGCCTGGGGCACACAGAGACTTCCGGAGAGGCAGGACCTTCTGAGGGCCAAGAAAGTAACAGCCCAGAACGGTGCCTGAGGGGGGCCTAGAATAGCTTCCATGTCCTCCCTGTCTGTGGTGACAGATGAACGGGTTGGCCGGCGCTGGGGACAGGAGAGGGAGGAGAGAGGCCAGCTGTCTTTAGGGCCTTGGCCTCTCCAAGGCAACCACCACCAACAGCACCCAAACCCTGAGGGCTGGGCGGATGCAGGGTGCTCCGCTCTGCCAGCCTGTCGCAGGGTCTCCAAGTAATTAGAGGCAAGCCCTTGTCTTGGCTTTTCAGGGTTGGCCAAAGAAGAGAAGAGCCAAGCAGAGTTGATTCAGAAGCTCTGGCCTGGCCCGGAAGTCCCAGCTCAGAGGGGAGGCCTGGTGAGGAACCAACGCCAGACATTCATTCCTCTGGGGCCACTGTCCCCCCGGAGACAGGTGTTGGCATCAGGCATAGCTGAGGAAGGAATGTGGGGCCTGGGGCAGGACAGGCAGGGAGGCTTCCTTAGGCCCGGCACATTCCAGGAAGACAGGGATGGGGGAGGGGAGAGTGCTGGGGAGCGCTGGGGGCACACCCAGGGGTCTAAGCCTAAGCCCCAGAGGCTGCTCTGCGGTGGTCCCGGGACTGGGGACAGAAGGGCAGTGTTCAGGGAGGCCCCTTAACCCCTCAGCCTTTCTCTGACTTGCCCTTCCTGGGCCCAACGGACAAGAGTCAGCACTGGCCAGGGACTGGGGATCTCCAGGGAATGTCTGTGACATGTGGGCGTTTTCTGAATCAACTCCACCAGCCTGTTTTGTGGCAGAGGGGATGGTCGAATCCAAACTTGTGGGGGTTAAACAAATGCGTTCATAAACACAGGACCCTCCGAACGGGGCCTGGCAAGGGCTGAGCGCTATATAAACGGTGCTATTAGCCACTCTCCGGATTCCAAATGCACTTTTACATCTCTGGAATCAGAACGTATTTTATTGCAGATTAAATGGCAGTATTTTTTCTTTCTTAATAGCGCATAAAATAATGATGTGTCTCGTAATTGATGTCTTAAGGTCAATCAAACATGGGACAATGAGGACAATGAGCATACACATAGGAAGGACTGCATCTCTTCTAGCCACACCTCCCTCCATGTGAGTGGAGTTCTGGGGTGCTCTTGAGCACCCTGTTCTGTGGGAAAAGGCCTGGAGATCTCCAGCTGCTGGATGGGGCAAGCACCTGGGCTCCCCGGGGAGGATGTTGCAGGGGGATGAACGCAAAGGCATGGGCAGAGCTGTGACAGGCTGGCATAGTCTTTGGCCCACGGGGCAGGCACGTGGCAGTGGTGGCCAGGGTGGGGAGGGGGAGACAGGGACCCTGCAGGAGCCCCTGTGACTCACACAGTAATCCTCCAACCGCCAGGCTCTGTGTCAGGTCTGCTCCCACGTACTATCTCAGAAGATCCTCCCAACAGCCCAGTGAGTGTGAGGGAGTTTTGTTTGTATTAAGTCCACACTTAACAGAAGAGGAAAACGAGGCTCAGAAAAGTTAAGTAATTTGGCCAAATTCATTTAGCCGAAAGGGGCCCAATCCAGGCCAAATTAGGGGCCCGCCGTGGAAAGGGGGCCAAGCTGTTCTGTTCATCCCCAGTTAGAGGGGAAGCAGCAGACAGAGAGAAGGCTCTCAGACAGGGCCTCGGCCTCCCAGCATGGCGCGGTGGTTGAGAACGTAGGCTCTGGGTCTAGGCCTGTTCCTGAGTCCACCACTGATAAGCTATACAACTCCGGGCAAGCTGCTTGTACTCTCTGGGCTTGTTTCCTAATCCATATGACGGGGAAAGTATACTTCCTCACAGGGTTGTTGAGAGGGCCAGATAATCCATGTAAAGCATTTAGAAGGACGTCTGGCTCCAGAAAAAGGCTCGGTCCCTGGGAGCTCTTATTACACAAAAGCTAATTGTCCAGAGTTAGGGGGCAAGCTCCCCCCACCGCACTCATGACCCCAAGTGTCTGGGGCTAGAAGGTGGGGTAGCAGAGGGGAGCCTAAGTCGAACCTCTTGGGGGTGGGCCTGGGAGCTTGGTGCCTAAACCAGCGATCGGCTGCCCCTGTAAGGAAAGGAGAGGGAGGGGCCTGGCGGTGGCCATCCGTACTGCCTCCCGGGGTCCCAACCCTGCAAAGGGCTATTCAAACACCCACACTCCGGAGCGACCCTGGGACACATAGAGGAAAGGTGAGCAGATGGCCCCTCTTCCAAATCCACAGCCCAGGGGCTGACTCTTGGCCCACCCTCCCTTCCCCAGCAAAGGCCCTGGCCACTCCGTGGCTGACTCCCAGCACCCCAGCTGCTTGTTCCTCTGGCTCAAGGCACAGCAGTCCTCTCAGCTGCCAATCCAGCTGATGTGCCCATCCCCATGTCTCCAATGGAGCTGAGAAAGCAGGGTCGGAGAAATCACAGCCCTGTCATTGGCTTGCTCTTAGCTCAGGTGAAAACCAAAGGGCCACCAAATGCAGCAGGATGGAGCCTGCGAAGGGGGTGTGAAATCCCGAGCTCCCAAGCTCTGTGGCTTGGGACACCTCACTTGGCTCTCTTGGCCCCATGTCCTCCTCTACAAAAAATGAGGAGCCCTTTATAATCTGATCTTAGTGGTTCTCTGAGTTCCCCTACGGTTGTAGCTCACCAACTGCCCCTTAGGGAGCTCCAGGACCAAGGGCTGAGGAGGCGTATGGGGAGGAAGACCACAAACCCCAAATGCATGCGCTCATCCCCGATGTGAACAGGTGGGAGAGTCACTGTGCTTTTGTCTGCTGCTCCCCTGCTGGAGCTTCCACAACTTCTGCAAGACGGACGATGCCAAAAAGTGCGTGTGCCCTTGAGTGGAAGCACCCTCGGGGCTGGGGCCACGTGGGAGGAGGCCACTGAAGAATGTGGCCGAGCACAGCTCGACCTCAGTGGTCAGCAACCACTACGGTTGCACCTGCTGCCCGTGAGCCGGCTTAGCAACAGAAAAGGATGAAAATGGAGGCTCTGGTCAGTGCACCGGGTCAAGAAGAAGAAGAAGAGAAAAGAAGGGATCCAGGCTGGACAAGAAGTTAAACGGTCTGCATTCAGAGAAAACCCAGTTATCTATGTAGAAAATCCAATGGAGTCTACAAAAAAGTTCCTAGAACTAATCCTTCAGTCGGACCAAGTCACAGAGTGCAAGATCACCACGTCCAAATCAACTGCCTTTCTCTATCCTGGAGACAACTGTGAGTTTATAATAAAAAATAACATTTACAATCACATCAAAACCAGGAAATACTTAAGGAGAAATCTGACGAACAATGTACAAAACCTGTACTCTGAAATCCACAAAACGTTGCTGAGAGACACCAAAGTGCTACAGAACAGAGTGAAAATCCCATGTTCACAGGCCAGGAGACTCACATGGTCAGGGAGTCAACACTCTTCACGCTGGTCTATTTCATCAATGCGATCCCCATCAGAAATCCCAGTGGGTTTTTTGGGAAAAAAAAAAATACGATTCTAAAAAGCATAGGGAAATACAAACTGATTCTAATGACAGATAAGCTGATTCAAAAATTCATATGGAACCGTCCAGGATCTAGAATAACCAAAACAATTCTGAGAAAGAACAAAGTCAGAGAATGGACACTTCCAGGTTTCAAGACTTATCCTAAAGCAATAGTAAGCACGATAGCGTACTATCGGTATAAAGATAAACAGAAATAAACCAGAATACAGTGTCCAGAAATAGATTTGCAGGTCTATGGGTGACTGATTTTCAACAAAGATGCAGGGATAACTCGGTGCTGAATGGAAAGTTCTCAAAAAATGACCCTCAAACAATTAGATACACATTTGGGGGAAAGAAAGATCTCTACCGGGCATAGAGGGATTGCTAAGAGCACAAGAAAACTTTGGGTGATGATGCATCTGTTATCTTGATTTTGGTGGTGACTTTACAAGTCATACAGTGTCAAAATGATCCAGTTATATACTTTTTATGTCTGTGCAGTTTATGATGTCAAAACAAAAACAAAGCCCCTGGGGTCCCCCAAGGAAGATGGGGGCTCCTCCCACCCTGCAAGACCTAGGCTTCAAGGTCACCTCCTCTGGGGCAGCATTCTCGGGTCACCCCGCTGGGCCCCAGATCACCTGGTCGCACCTGCACTTAGCGCCTTCCACACTGTCCCATAATAGCAGCCACAGGCGTGATGCCTCCCTTGACCGTGAATAGTCTGAGAGCAGGGACCTGCCGTGGCCTTCGCTGGATCCCAGGCACTGTGCCTGGCGCACAGCGGGTGCTTAGAAAATGCTCGATGAGCAAATTGAGGCTCGAGGCTTCTGTTACCCACAGAGTAGGGTTACTTTGGAGCTTCCAGAAAAAGCTGCTTCAGCCACTGATAAGTTCACTGCCCGCCCTTCCTCTCCCAGGAAGGAGGCCCCTGGGCTGGCTTTTTGTTGCTGTTTTCTTTTAAGGAAGGACGCTGAGAGCAGCTTCTGGTGGTGAGGAAGGAAGAAAGGAAGGAGCGGTGGTCGCACCCCTCTCGTGTGCGAGGCCGAGCAGGGGGCTGCCCACGGTTCTCTAGCAGCAGGCAGAGCCCACCAGAGCAGAAGTGGCTCAGCACAGTCACCACCAAAGCACCCCGACTTCTCCTCCAACCTCTAGGCTAGACCTCCTCAAAGTGTGGCCCCTGGACTCCTGGCCCCACCCCAGACCTGCCCCATCAGAAGCTCTGGGGTGCCGCCCAGGAATCTGCATTCTGGCAAGCCCTCCAGGGGACTGAATGCAGGCTCCAGTGTGAGCCCCACTGCTCTGGACCACCCTCTCACCTCCATCGCGAGGCAGGCTACACCTGAGCTCCAAGAAGGTGCTCCTGGGGCCCCAACCGCAAGGGCGCCCCTCATGCATTTGGCCTTCCCTCAATCCTCAGGTGCCCCGAGGCCTGGCCCTAAACGGGGCCACCGCCTTCCCCCATGTGTGTGTCCGTATCACAGAGGCACGTCTTTGCTTCAGCTCTGACACTGAGCCTGGGTTCAGAGGAGCCGGGCCTCCCTGAGCTCTTCCCCAGCAGAGGTGCTAGAGTAGCTGGAGTTGGGGGCCTGCTCCCTGCACCCTGGGGCTGGACATTCCAAGTTCCTGGACAGACAATAAGTCCTAACATTCCAGGCGAGGTGGCGGGCGAGGCGCGCTGACAATGGGCCTTGTGTTTCTCCCCACGCCTTCCTGCGGGTGCTCTCAACCCGGGCTCCAAGGGAGGCTGAGCCATCAAAAGCACAGAGGTCCACCCGACTGGCCCTGCTTGCCTCTTCCCCAGGCCCAGGCTGAGGCCGGGGCCCTTATCACACCCACCTCACTCCCTGGGGCCGAACAATGGTCCTTTGCCTGGAGGCTTCCAGCACCTTCTAGGTTCATCACCCACCAAAGCCTTCGGAGAAAGGGTTAAATGCCAACACCTCTCTTCTTCCCACTCATGCCCAGGCTCTGTCTTCCTGCAGCCAGGGACAGCAAGCAGTGGGCAGAGCTCTCCAGCCACCCAGAGTCACAGCCAGAAGCATCTCCCCTCGCCTCGCCCTGGCTGATGTCTGTTCATTAGTGCAATCAGATCAACACTGACAGCAGTGTATTTATTACTGCCCCGATGACAGCCATTTTTCACCCAGTGATGCTCAGCCCTGTAATGAGCTTGGAGCAGAGCTAATGAGGAACTCCCCTCGACCCTCCCTGGCAGCTCCAGGCCTCACAACAGCCAGCCCCCAACCCGCCCCCTGCCTCCATTGGCTCTGCCAGGCCAGGGAGAAGGGGCTCCGAGTGGGAAGGTCAAGGGCCACTGGGCCGATCCAGCCAGAGCTGTGTGAAGCCAAATGCATGCTGCCCAGGGGGGAGGAGACTTTGAGGATGACTGAGCAAGAAGGCCTGAGTGCTGGGCATGGTCTCAGGGTAGTAACACTTCCCCCATTCTAGGTGTTGAGTGCCTGAGCCAGGGCAGCGGGAAATGTGAACGGCGATGGGGACGGTGGGCCGCCCAACGGAGCCTCGGAGTGCATGGATGCTTTCAGCTTCCAGAAGCCCAAGAGCCTCAAGAGAGATCTCAAGGGGGAACATTCAGTCAGTGCCCTGCCCCACAATGCTGCTCATGGGCTGGGGTGGCTGGCAACAAAAAGGGGGGGCAGTGGGGGGACAGTCCAGGGAGAGGCCAGGAGACAGGCCCCCGAAAACTCTGACCACCCAAGCAACAGGGTCACCGAGGGAGGGGCTGACGGCCTTACACTCCCACCCATACCCTTGAAGGTGTAGCCACAGACCACTCACGGCGGGTGGTTCTGGTGGCCCAGGTTCAATTATGTTTGGGGCACAATTACTTTAGGAGGTACGTATGTCTAGAAAACATTATACAAAAGTTTAAACATAAACGGTTGAAATACGTAAAGCATCTTGGAATCTAACACATGATGTGACCCAAGAGAACATCTCATTCAAGTTTTTCAAAACCAAGTTTTGACATAGATCCCAGGGGGTCCAGGAAGCCATGGGGCAGATATACCACCTCTCCCAGCAGCATCAACTGGCTTTAAAATACCCTTTGTGTGTTAAAATAGAATTCAGACAGACTATGGAATGGAATGCAAATTTTCATATATTTAAAACAGAACACATAAAGGAAGAAAAGGTCACGCGGCTAGCGGGCGCGTCGGGCTCATGGCCAGCTCCCCCAGGGTTCGTGCCCATCCTCCTCTACCACTGAAGTCCATCACTCTACAGCTGGGACACCCTGTGTTTATGGCACCATGTTTCCCAGTGAGGACAGGGAGGCCCAAAGGGACCCAGTGAGAATCGGTCTCGGTTCCTAAGGCCCGCACAGCATCACGCCTGTTACCTTCCCCCTGATGTTACGATTACCCCCTGCGCCCTTCTTCAAAGGGTTAAGTTCATTAATTGGGAACAATAATTTATGTCTAATGCCTCTACCCTTGCTGATGAAGGTTATTATCTAAATTTAAGGAGTTTATAATTAAAGAAATCAGTCACACACACACACACACATGAAAAGAGAATTCAGAACCAACAAGGCCAAAGTACCAAATGAGACATCTAGACTGTCGGCATCCTGAGAGCTCAGAGGTATTTGGGAGGATGTGTTCTAGCCGTCAGACCTTGGGGGAGAACAAGGGGTGCAGAGCGGGGGAGAGAGGGGCAGGGTGCTGAGGGATTCGGGGTGGTGAGGGCAGCTGAGCATGTGGAGGGCTGTGGGGGAGGGGAGATTGGGGCCGTGTGTAGGGCCAGACTGTGGGGGGCTTGGCGCAAATAACACAGCAGTGGCAAAGCCACGGAAGCAAGGGCCTATCCGTAGGGGCTGACCTTACAGGTCTCAGCATTTAGACCCTATCCCTAAGACCCTGTGTTAGAGCAGATGGGGTACCCAGGAGGGGTCTGACTTCCTTCACAGAGAGGAGAGGCCACTGCAAGCTGAGCCCTGTGCCCTACCCCTTCCCCCCCCCCAAAGCTGTGGTCCAGTTTGTGGTCCAACCAAGTAGTATGGTGAGCTGCTCTGGACCAGACCAAAGGTAGCAGCCTAGGAAGCAGGTAACCCACATTCATTGCCCCTTTCTTACACATCCAGTGACCTTGGCAAGTGAATGTTTCTGAACTTCAATGTGAACAATGTTAATAATGTGAATGCTTTCTGACCAAACCCCTTCGAAGATTGGGAAGAGAAGCAAAATCAGGTGTCTGTGAAAGCTACACACAGAACTTTGAGGTTTTATGAAAGGAGCCAATAAAAACATTCACCTTAAGGCCTGAACAGCTAAGAACAGCTAACATGTGGGTTCTCCGTGGTGTATTTGCATTTTAAGTTGAAGCCACAAAACTTCTTAACCGAATAAATAAACCCCTAAAAGCATACGTTTTGATGCCCCTGGCAGGTCTGTGAGAGTTAAAGACAGCAGAGGCATTTGGGGGCAGGGCACGTGTCAAATCACAGGCCCAAAGCTGACTCTGCGTCCCCAAGGCCGAGATGGTGATAATAATGACAATGACAAGCACTTCCTCAGTGTTCACTATACACTGAATACTGAGCATGTAGCAGATCTTATTAAACTCCGTCACGACCCCACAAGGTAAGGATTCCTGTTCTCCCCACTCTGCAAATGAAGAAAGTGAGGCACAGACAGGCTATGTAACTAACTCACCCAAGGTCATCCGGACAGTAAATGACAAGTAGGATTTGAACCCAGAGAGTCATCCATGTTTCAGGCTCCTCAGGGCTGTCCCACTCCCCAGGGAGGGGCCGGGGGTGATGGGGGAAGGAAGAGAAGCACAGAGAAGGACCAGGTTCCCATCCTGACCCCTCATATTCTGCCAACTCGAGGCCCAGTGAGGACATGGCCAGGGTGGAGGCAAGAGCCAGGGGGATCAGGAGGAGGAAGGGGAGGAGGAGTTCTGAGGGCTATTTTCAAGCTCTACCACATCCCCAGGCCGCCCTGGTCTTCCGACAGCCCAACAGAATGGGCATCTCATCAGCAAACAGTCGTTTCTCTCAGGGAAGGTACCAGTGAGGGAGGCCACAGAGGCCACAGCAGCCGGAGCGAGTGGGAAGATGACAGGCACTGGGGTCATGGAGCCCTAGGTTCAAATCCTGACTTCCTAGCTATAAGCCTTGGGCAGGTAGTCTCTGTGAGTCTCAGTTTACCCGCATGTTGGAATCGAGGGAAGGCAGAGGCAGGGGACAGTTACAGTGCACCTAACATAGTCTGACACATAGAACTGCACACCAAATGTGAGTGCCTCCTCTCTGGTGACCCTAGGATGGGGAGGAAAGACCAGATCATTCAAAACTGGGGAAGAAACAAAGAGAAGTGGAAAAAGACGCGGGTGGATTATAAAGATACAGGGGGGAAGGAGGGGGGACCTGAAAACTCTGTGCAACCGGAGATCCTATCCTGAGACCATTCGGAGGGGCCAACACAGAGGCCCAGCCGGTCACATTAGCTTGCTGAGTGCCTGCGACAGGCCAGGCTCCATGCGAGTGCTCTCTGCCTGCTCCTTCCCTGCACTCCCCGCCAGGCTCTTCCCCTGCATGACGGACAAGGGGCATTGGGAATGTTAGTGACTGAACCCAAAGTGGCCCAGGGCAGCACAGAGTGACAGAGCTTGAACCTGGGCCACCCCAATTCCAAGGCACCGACCGAGATACTGGATGCTACTCGACAGCTTAAGGAAAAGCCCCAGAAAGCAGGGAAGTAGCAGCCCCGAGCTGGGGCTAACTTGGGAATGCTTTAGGGATGGCCCCGTCCGGGTAAAGTAATTCTCTGTATGAAATGCCCTTCTGGAGGGCGCCTGGGTGGCTCAGTTGGTTAAGCGACTGCCTTCGGCTCAGGTCATGATCCTGGAGTCCCGGGATCGAGTCCCGCATCGGGCTCCCTGCTCGGCGGGGAGTCTGCTTCTCCCTCTGACCCTCCCCCCTCTCATGTGCTTGCTCTCTCTCATTCTCTCTCTCTCAAATAAAAAAAAAAAAAAAAAAAAAAAAAGAAATGCCCTTCTGGAGAGACCGCAGAGTCATCTCCGCGGTTAGGAAGGAATGCTGGACATCACCGGTGTGCCTCGAGATGCCGGTCTATTTTCCAGCACACAGAAGCCTACGCCTCCCAGCCCCCTTGCCACGGGGTGGGACCATGTGTTCGGTTCTGGCCAATGGGTTGCAAGGGGAAGTGATCAAGGCCACAACATTTAATTGCTGGTGGAAGTCTTCCTCCCTCTCTTATGCATATCAAGTGAGGCCTCCACGCACGTGTGGGCGTTACTCCCCAAACCCCCCTACCTGTCCTCCCAATTTCATAAAGGTTCAGTGCAGCTAGAAGGGATTCAATAAGGACCCAAGGGTCACCCTAGCCAGAGGCCAGACGGCCGGAAGCAACTTCACCTGTAGGACCAGAGGCAGGGGAGTGAAGGTGAGTCAGAGCAGGTGGGGCTCCGGGCTCAAGAACAACACGACCCCATTCTAAGTAAGCCTAGGCTGGGATCTCTGCAGGCCAGGGCTCCCATCCTCGGGGTGCTTGGCTCAGTGTAGTGAGGGCCCCATGGCACGGGGCTTATCTGATGTAGAGGAGCCATGAGAGTGGGTAACTGGTCCGAGAGAAAGCTGGAGGAGGAGGGAGAGGCCGGAAGACAAAGGGCTTTATTCCTTAGCTAAGTGTTCATTCACTAATTCTTCATTCCTTCTTTCCCATTCCTCGAGCTCCTTCTCCATGCTAGGCGCTGCCCTTGCGACTGGGGATACGCAGTGAATAAAGCCCCTGGCCCCATGAGAGAGACCAACGGTAAACAAATAAACAAGTCAATAAATGTCAGGTGAAGCTGAGTGCCACAGAGAAGGTAAAGTGCGGGGGGGGGGGGGGCTGTTTCGTGACTGGAGATGCCATGTTTTCACAGGCTTAGGGATGGATTAGGGACATTAGGAGAAAATCCTGAAGGAAACAAGAAGTGGGCCTTGCAGACATCTGGGAGGACTGGGCGTGGCCACAGGGATGGCAGGTGCCAGGTGGGAGGCCAGAGAGCGACTGGGCAGTTCTGGGAACAAGGAGGTGGTCAGAGCAGTGGACAGAGTGGGTGGAGATGTTGGAGGAGGGGGGAGCCAGGAGGTGTGGGTTAAGACATCCTCCCAGCCTTGTGGCCAATGCATTATAAGCACTTAACAGTTATTGAGAGGAGTTTAAAGTGATTTAGGATCATCTCATTTAACATCCAAAAAAACCCCACAAAAAACCACCCTACAAGGTAGATATAGTGATTTTTAACCATCTCCACATTCCACAGATGAGAGGAGTCTCAGCTCAGGGTCACTCGGTGGTGGAGGCAGGGGCCAGGAGCCCCCCCCCCACCAAGTCCCTGCCGATACCTGCAGGAGAGGGGCCCCCGCAGGGCTCCCAGGGCTCAGAGTGGGGCTTTCTGGACCAGACACCCAGCTGGGGAGTCTGATGAGACCAGCTATGCAGCGCCCCTCTCCCCCTGCAAGGACCTAGAGCAGCCCCGGATGGCCCCTTGCTGGACACTGGCCCTGCCTTCTGCCCAGCGTGCGGACAGCAGAGGGGGCGGCCACGAGGAGCAACCGAGATGCCTCAGCAACCGGCTTGTTTTCTTTTCCATTACAGGCAGTGGGGCTGCTGCCGGCAGTCGCTCTGGCCCATTTGTTGCTATTGGCATCCCAAGGCCCCGAATTATGATGACTAATTCCCACCGTTTTAGGCAGCTCCAGGGCCCTCTGTGGCAGTGTGCTCCAAGGGGTGCCGGGGTGGAAATCCCACAGGCAGCACCGTAACAGCCAACATCAATTCCAGCTCAGGCTCCTGACTCCCCGAGGGGCAGGGAGGCAGAAGGATTGGGGAGGAGGTGGTCCAGCCAATCAGAGGGCTTCTTGAACCGCAGCCAAATCCCAGGATAATCAGCCACCGGGAGACTAACAACCAGCTTGTTTTGTAAGGTAGTGAGTCCTCCATCACCAAGGGTATACAAGCAGACACCGGATGGCCACTTGTCCCAGGTTTATGGGCAGAGGACAACACTAGATGACTTTTCGTGTTTCTTTCAAGTCCGAGGCACTGATTCATTCTAGTCTTCAGGACAGAAAACAAGTTCATTCCCTTACTGTTTAACTTACAGCCCGACTGCGTCCTATGGTACAAAGTCAAATGCATACCAATATGCAGTTTAACACATCATTTTAAAGTCGGCCGTTCAGGCACTGTTTAAATAGAGAACTGCTGTAAAGGATTTGGCCTCTTTCCCAGCCGCCCTTCCCTGATGGAACAAGGTTCCTGGCCCCTACTCTGGCCTTCCAGTAGAGGACACAAGGGAGGGAGCGGTCGATAACTATTTGCCGAACAAATGCATGAGAGGGAGGGTTTCTGAGGCAGGTGTCAGGCTGCCAGCGTGATTGGGCCTCTGGGTAGGGGTCCTGAGTTTTCTCTTCCCATGCAGGGGCCATATCCCATAGACAGGAGAAACAGCAAACTGTGTCACCCATCTGGCCACAGCCAGAATGTTCCAGACTCCCCAGGTGAAGCTAAGGGGTGCACAGGGTGAGGGAGAGAGGGGTGCAGGGCGAAGAGCCAGGAAGGGAGCAGGGATGCCCCCTGGCCCCCTCTTGTGTGGGGCTTTGACACGTACCCGCTAAGCCCCAGGCAAGAACGACACTCGGCCTTGTGGTAATTAGCAAGAGGCCCTGATCAATAAGTTATTTTTTGCTGTCAGTAATTAATAATTACAGCTTAGCCACACCATGTAATTAAACTTTCATCCCGCTCCCTCGCGTGCTGTTTGGCTTTTATTGTGATTAGCTCCCAGCACTAAACTTTCTCCCTTTGGAGCCTTCAGGAGCCTCCAAAGCTGGGCTTCTCAACACTGCCTGTTCTACTCCACTCACACTCCCTTCTGTCCCTCCCCCCAGGCACTGTTCTCTCGAAAGAACCTTCTGGACCAGCTGGCTGGGCTGCTACTGCCCTCCTTCCAGCCCCTGGGCCTCCTTGGGATGTCCACCAGCAATTAATTTTCGTGGCACCTGAAAAATCTTTCGAGAAGCTGGCTAAACTGCAGACATCCAGGCTCACCCAGACATTTCCAGGCGGAGTACCTGGGAGTGGAGCCCAACACCCCGGGAGGGCCATGGCAGACAGAGCAATGTAGCCTCGGAAGAAGTAGGAAGTAAAGGAAGCGTCTTGGATGAGGAAAAGGCATGCAAGGCCTTTTTGGTGGGTGGCCAGGGCTATTCCTCACGGTCCTCCGGCTTATGGTGTAAAAACAATCATCACCGTCATCGTAAAAACATTTACCCTTTATTAAGCACTTTCTAAGTGCCAGGCACTTGCTGAGGGCTCCCCCAAATACCTGGAATTGCCCTTTTCTACAACATCGCTGCACTTAGTTTAGGAAATGCATGTGAATTTCGGGGGAAATGGTCCAACGGTGGCTTTCAGTATAAGCAGGTGATGTTGCCGGGTCCGGGAGCTGAAAACACTCGCCAAACCCTAGACAAAATCCAGCGGTGGCCAAGGTGAGGTCTGTGCCAGGGAGGAACGCCGCCTGTTCCCTCACTCTGTGTCCTGACTGGAGAACGGGGCTCATGGACTCAGAAGGGACAAACAGTGTCAGGGGCTTCAACTACCCCCAAGGGTGAAGAGCGTGGCCTCAGACTCAGACGCTAAGGAGAAACTCCACCCTCTAACCCCAAAGCAGACAGGAAAGGACCCCCCGAGCCCCCTGTGGCCTGTCCCTGCCCCACCCCCCGGCCCCCTACATACAACCAGCACTGCCCCCATGTCCAAGCGAGACCAAGTTCCCACCATCCCCTGCATGGTTTGCCGCCAGGAGACAAACGGAGAGTACCCATGGCCGCTGGAAAACACTCTCGGAGCCAGAGAACACAAACTGAGCAGCAGGGGACCTGGGCAGCCTCACTCTGAAAGGCAGCAAACATGAGAACCAGAGAGGGAGGGAATCAATCAGAGACCTTCAGCGATGACGACAGGGTGAGCCCCTCCAGCAAGAGGACAGAGACAGGAGGTGGCCAGACCTTAACTTCAGCTGGACTGGTCGGTCTTGGCCTCAGGTGGATGGGACAGTGTTGGCTGGGACATGGAAGAGGCTTGATGACCCAGAAAGAAGGACCTTCCCATGCCCCGGGGACTCCTTCTGGGCCTGGGCCTGCACGGGCAAGAACTAGTGAGCCACCTGCCCCGGGGGGAAATCACACCAGAATCCAAAGAGTAATTAAGTCAGATGCCTCCAGACACGGGCTGATAGCCCCAGAGCCCTCCTTGTCTCCTGGCTTTCAGCTAGTAGCCCCACAGGCACCTCAGAGCAAATCTGTGAGGTGCCCCAGGGCAGGCTACACCCCGTGCCTATTCTGTCAGCCTCAAGGTCCTCTCAGAACCCTCAGAAGAAGGGCCCGCCCCTAGTAAACCCACTCCAGCTGCGGATGGTCCTGGTTCCAAGGGAGACAAGGGCCCAGAATTCACCTGGTCCCTGACTCTGCCGCCAGATCACCCAGCGGCCTTGGGCAAGTCATTTAATGCCTCTGGACCTCAGTTTTCCTATCTGTTAAATGGTTGCTAGAGTAAGCCGACCTCTAAGGTTCACGCCTGCTGGAAGATTTTATGATGATCCTAAAACTAATAATAACTTTTATTACCTTACGTTTACAGGACCCCTTACAAAATTTCTAAGTGCTTTAACGTAAATTGCCTTGTAAAATCCCCCCCTCAACCCTGTGAGTGAGAGCTGGATTATTCTCATCCCTTTGATCTTGGCTCTCTGGACTGCCTGACGCTGGGCGCAGTGGGGTCCCTTCACCCCCGCTGCTCCGAGACCCCAGAGCTGGGGTGGGGCGGGTTCGAGATGCAGCCTCCGCATTCCGGAGCCCCCCTCCTCCCCGCCCCGTGGGTCCAGGCATGCTCCCGAGCCTGGAAGGGGGAGGCCAAGCCCCTCGAGTCCTGAAGCTCGGTCCAGGCTTCGTCTCCCTCCGCCCCCAGCAGGCGCCGCTCGGACACCGCTCGCACCACTGTCTGGATCTGCGAACCCCAAAGGCAAGGAAGCGCCGGGTGCAGCCGCCCTTCCCCGCTGGGACCTGCCCGAGGACTGGGAGGGGGGGATGTCTAGGCATCCGCCCTCTGGAGGGGGGCAGCGCGGATCACGCCTCCTCATCCCTCCTAACGCTCCCACCCCCCCAAAGCAGCCCTTCTCCACCGCGAGGCTGCTCCAGGCAGCTACAGGTCAGACAGGAGCGGCCGGTGGGGAGGGGGCGCAAAGGCAGGATGCTGCGTGCGTCCGGGGGCGGGAGGGGCGACGCCTCAGACCCTCCCTGCGCACCACCCGCGCAGGGTCCGGGGTTGTACGCGCGACGTGGGCTCGAGGCCCCTCTCCGCCGAGCACCCCCAGCCCCGGCGGCGGCCAGGCGGCCAGGCGCGGGCTCCCGTACGTGGCCAGGCCCAGCAACTGCCCTCCCGGGGCGACCAACCCGGCTCCCCGGGCCCGACTCGGGCTCCTGCCCGCCGCCCTCCCGCCCCACTCCCTCGGCCCGGGGCGGCCAGCGCCTGCCCGGCAGGGCCTGGCCCTTCCCGCGGACCCCGGGCGAGGACCCGGAGCCCGGCCTGAGGAGCTCGGGGAGGCGGGCACCGAACGGCGGGTGGGGGTCGCTACCCCTCACCTCACCCCGGACGACGCCTCCCAACACGGACCCCCGCCTTCCCTCCTCAGGGAGCCACAAGTCTCAGAAAGACGGCCCCACCCCCCGAAAGAGAGCCCCCCGAACTCGAGGAGAGGGTCTTGAAACTCCCTGGAGAGGGCTCTGCCCAGGCTAAGCCCGGTGTCCAGGAGGCCACCGCGAGGCCAGCGAGCCCCCCCTCCTTCAGCCCCCTCCCCAACCCCACGTGGGGGTGGCCCTCCGTACCTTGGGCTCCGGTCGCACGGATCCGGTGCAGGGCCAGCAGAGTCCACATCAGCAGCCCCCACATGGTGACCAGCCTTGGGGGGGGGTCCTCCGCACTGTTTTATAATCCGGAGGGGTGGTCCTGGGACCCCGCGGCTTCGTCCCGGGAGACTGTCCACGCGGCTCCGGCCCGGGCCGGTATATGCCCGGGAGGGGCAACGCGAGCGACCCCAACCCTTCCTTCTCGTCAGCTGTCCAAGTCCGATCCCGGCGGCGCGCCCGGAAGGCGAGGGGCGAGCAAAGAGAAAGAGGAAAAGCCCGCTCTCGGATTCGGGGCTCCTCCCTCCCCTAGCACCCCAACTCCGACTTCTCCCTGGCGGGGCGGCCTCCGCGATCCCGCCGGGTCGCGGGCCGGGCTCTGGAATAAACCGGCAACTTCAGGAAACTTCCTCCCGTGGCCACGTTGCCCGCCCCCCGCCCCCTCCCCGCCCCCTGGTTGGGTTCTCCGGGCGGACGCAGTCACCGCCGTTCCAGGCGTCGGGCCCCCGGCGCCGGGCGGGAAGCGAGCGCGGCGGCAGACTCGGGCGCGGGGCTTCTTTCAGGGGCGCGGGCTTCGGGGGGCGCGGTTAGCATAGCGGGCCGAATCTCCCTGGAGCTGAAGTTTTCTTCTCTCTAACTTTGCAGGCGGCATCTGGCGGGGCCGAGCCGCCCCTCTCGGCTCCACCGCCCTGGCGCCCAATCCGGGGACGCTCGGTGCCTCCCGGCGGCGCCGGGCCCGGGCGCGCCCTCGGCTCCGCGCCCAGCGGGCTAGCAAACTTTGCGGGTCCCGCGGCCCGGCGCGCAGCCTCGCGCGCCCATGTCCGTGCCGGCTGCGGGGCGGCGGGGACGGCTGCTGGGCTCGGCGGCCCCGGGCTGTCGCCGGCTCCCGGGCACGGAGCCTCCTGCCGGCCGAGGATGGAGCCCGGCGGCGCTGCCCTCCGCCGCGCCCTGGCCGGAGCTCTCGGCGAGACGCACGGAGAGCCCGGCGGGCAGCCCCGGCTGCGGGTGCGCGGCGCCTCCTCGGACGCCCGGCGCTCGCCGGCCGCCCGGGGCCCGAGGAGCAGCGGCCGCCGCGCCCGCCCCGGCGCCTGGGCCGCGCCGCCGCCGTCCGCCTCCGCAGCCGCCGCCGCTCGCCGAGCCCGCCGCCCTCCGCTTCCCGGGCTCGGCGTCCAGAGAACCGCTCCTGCCTGCGCCGAGCCGGAGCTGCGGGGGCCGCGTGAGCCGGGGACGAGCGCGGCGGAGGCGGAGACGCGGAGAGGGGGGCCGAGCGCTACCCCGTGGCCGCGACTGGAGACAGCCTGCGCGCGGGGAGGCGGGGGGCGGAGGGGGGCGGAGGGGGGCGGCGGCGGCGGTCCGGAGCCAGGCCCGGGAGCGAGCCCCGCAGAAGCACGGCCGGGCAGCGCGGCCGCCGGACCCGCCCGGGGGCAGCAGTGCCGGCCCGCGCCGCGCGGGGGAGAGATGCGCACCGGGCCCCTCCGCCCTCTCCGCCAGCTTTTCCTTCCAGCCCGCGCCGCGCACCCCCCCCGCCCCCCCCGCCTCCCCCCCGCCTCTCTGGCAGGCCTCGTCCGATTCCCAGTCTCTCCCACAGCCCGGACCCCCACCACCCTTCCTGTGGCACGGGTGGAGGGTGTGTTGGGGAGAGGGGGTCGGTCAACTGGTTGATTCCAGTTTCCCCTCCTAGGTCAGGCTTTCAAGAGTCTGGAAACGCTCAGGGCCGAGAGCAAGACAAAAGAGAGGCCTGGGACTCACAGATGGCTGAGAAAGTGAAGTTGGTGCCAAGGCGTATGCATTCTTTGTTCCTTCTTCTTCTTCTTCTTTTTTTTCTTTTGAGCTCTGTTTGCTAAGGGTAGAAGAACGCAAAATTGGTGAGGGAGCTCCAGAGAAGAGGGGTGGGAGGTTTCCTCCCTTGTGGCCCGGAGGAGTGAGCAGGACCAGCACCCACCATGGAAGAAGCCGGTTAGTGTTTGCAGGACCCAGTTAAAGTTTCCTGGGCACTAGACAGCTTTGCCTCCGTGGACTCCTTTCTCCATTAAAAAAAATAATTATATATGTAAAAATAATATTTTAAGACTGTGTTGGCATAAAGACAGACATTAATATTACATATTAAAACATTTTTTTCAACCTAAAAGTTCATTTACGTATTCTGATTTTAAAAGAAATTACAACATTTTCATGGGCCCCGAAGAAAAGATGGTGCTCCTTGGCCTGGAGCCTGCCGAGCCGCATGGACAACCTTGTCCTGCCTGCGTTGTTGGGTTTCTGCTGGGGAGCTAAGAGCCCTTGAGACCCTCCAGGTTTTCCCAGGCCACTTTTCTCCTCTCTCCCTAGTGCTCTCGCCTCTCCTGGTGGCTCACCGGATGCCTCTCCTTTCTTAGGGCCCGCACCACCCCAGAGGGCAGCCCCTTATTGATTGCTGAGGTGTGGACACAGTCCCCCCACAAACATTTCATTACTTTTATATTCTCATTTCACCTGCCTTGGGAAAAGAACTGTGGGCATTTTCTGAAAATGGCTGAGAAGCTAGCCTGCCTTCCTTACAGCCCTTCCAAGTGCCTGATTCAAACATTTCACTACTTTTTCTCCTGGCGACTCGTGCTGCATCCCAGGCCGAAGCCCTTCTGGCTAGCTGATCTGTAAATGGGAGGGCTTCCAGGACAGGCGGCCTAAGGATGGCCAGCCTTCCCTTCCCTTGGTGGCCACGCCACTGCCGGCTTCTTGGGGATGCCCAGCTGTGTCCTCACAGGCCACCTGCATGCTCTTACCTCCCCCACCTGGAGCTCAGGCCCTTCCCAGACCATGGAGCGAAGCCCGTGAGCAGGTTGATGAGCAGGGTGCTGTTACACTCCTCGCTCACAGAGGGGGCCTGAGAGCTGGATTTGCTGGAAACTCCTCCTCAGCCAGCCAGGAGACAGCAGGAAGGCTGTATCTCAGTTCTCCGAGGGTGGGAGCCAACATCGGCGCAAGGGTCTAAAACCTTGGTGGATTCCACCCTCTTGGTGCCCAGTCTTCCGGGGGAGCTTCTGGGGCTCTGGATGGCATTTGCTCTGTGAGAAGAGACACATGGTTGCACAACCATGTGTAGCCCTGTGTACCTTCTTCTGGGAGTTGAATCCCCAAAGGCCAGGGCAGGGCACCAACTGGGGGCGGAGGTCAGGGAGGTTTCCTCCGGGGTTGGAAGTCTCCAGGCATGTCTGCACGGTAGAGAGCAGAGACCACGGTACCCCACCTGCAGCTCGTCTAGCAATCTCTATCTCCAGCCATCTGGGATGGAGAAGAGGATCCTGTCTGGCCTCAGCCTGGATGCACACCCCCAGGAAGAGAACCATCTGATTTTGCTTCTTGCCCGAGTTTTACCGGCCCAGGAGGAGGCTGAGGAGGGAGCCTAGCCCTTTGAGAGGGGCTCGTTACTGGGAAAGTCACTTGCAGACACCATGACCTCATTCTTGCCACCAGCAGAGTAATGAGAGGTTGCAGACCGTGCAGTTATAGTGGGTGCCCCATCAGGAGGGGGCTGCGTGGCTTTCCCAGGCTCCGCTCTGCCTCCCCCTCGCAGTCCTGCCTCTTGCAATTTGATTCTGTGTGTTCAGCTCTCCTGGAGAACTCGGGACAGGATCTGGGGCTTGTCCCTCATGTGTATCCCACCTCCCTCCACCCCCAGAGCCAGCACTTGGTAGAAGGCACTTTATTTTCAAAAGGCTCTCTCCCCCATACATTTCACTCTGTAAACGGTGGGGGGGGGGGGGCACAGCAGCAGAGAGTAACATGATTCACTTCAAAACAGAGGGAAAGACCTGCGTCACTCTGCTTCACACTTTTCCCATCCCCCTTCCGATTGATGACGGGTGTTTAAAACGTTACCTTCCTTTTAAGAAAACCTTCATTGGACCCCAAGTGGGACCACTTTCTTAGCCTCTCATTCTGCACGTAGAGTCAAGGAGAGAGCATTGCTGCAGAACTTGGCCAGGGAGCTCTGGGTGGGAGGCGCATCCCACCATGCACCAACAAAGGGCAGAGACAGAGCCCAGGAAGGTCAGATGGAGCTGTTCGACATCACAGAAGGCCAAGACCTGCCTCACCCCACTATCCCTCGGCATCAAACCCATCCTCTGCCCCATCCCACACACACCAACCGAAGGGCAGGCAGGGCAGAGTCAACTTCTTAATATGATTATTGTATATATTTTTTTCTATTTTCCATCTCAAATGTAACAGCAATGAGAACAAAGTATTCAATCGCAGGGTCAGGCACATCCTGTCCCCCCGGGGACCAGGCAGGCCCCAGTGACACCGGACAGGGACAGGGAGAGGCGCTGTGTCTGCTCCTTACCCACACCTCCTCCCTACTCCCTCACCCCCTGATCCCCACTTCCCAAGTTGCACTGGGTGCCACCCTCAGCCAAGAAGCCCACCCCTGTGGTTATTTTGCAGAAAAGAGTGAGCACCAGGAAGAGGGGAAAAGCACTGGACCCAACTCAGCCTAGAAGGAAAATGACTGAGTGGCCAGAGGAGAGTCAGAGTGGACATGGCCTTTAAACGATGGGGTTTCAGGGCCTGAGTGTGTCCCACACCCGTGCCTCCCTCCTAACCCCACCCTTTCCAGAATCCCATTCCAGGCTGCTCTCAGGGCTGTCAAGCACAAGGGCTGGGCAAGAGTCCCCCCCCCCCCATCCCCGAGCAGGGACTCACGAGAACCGTCCCTGCTCTACCTGAAGGGAACTCAGACAACTAATTGTCTTGAAGCACGTCTTCCAGTAAATAATTAATGGCATTCTTTTTTCTTCATTTTGTTCTGTTTTGAAGATGGAGAAGGGGAAGGAGTCGAACGGTTAGAAGTGGTTCATTAAGCTCCACTGGAGAAGAGAGAGGCCCTGGGTCCCCGTCTGAGTCAGCTCGGGCCGCCCTAACAGAACACCACACACTGGGGGCTCACACAACGGAAATTTATTTCTCACAGTTCCAGAGGCTGGGAAGTCCAAGATCAAGGTGCTGGCCGATTTAGTTCTTAGGGAAGGCTCTCTTTCTGGCTGGTAGATGGCTGCTTTCTTGCTGTGTCCGCACATGGCAGAGAGAGAGACCAGAACTCTCTCTTCTCTTCTTTTTTTACTTTTTTAAAAAAGATTTTATTTATTTATTTGAGAGAGAGAAAGATAGTGAGAGAGAGCATGAACGGGGGGGGGGGGGAGAGGAAGAAGCAGGCTCCCCACTGAGCAGGGAGCCCAATGTGGGGCTTGATCCCAGACCCTGGAATCATGATCTGAGCTGAAGGCAGACGCTTAACCGAGCCACCCAGGTGCCCCTCTCTCTTCTCTTCTTATGAGGACCCTAGTCCCATCCTAAAGGCCCCACCCTCATGACCTCATCTAAACCCAATTACCTCTCAATGACCCGATCTCCAAATGTCACATTGGGGGAGAGGCAGGGATTCAACATGTGATTTTGGACCCCCATCCTCAATTCCCTGTTAT
Source organism: Halichoerus grypus (assembly GCF_964656455.1). NCBI lineage: Eukaryota > Metazoa > Chordata > Mammalia > Carnivora > Phocidae > Halichoerus > Halichoerus grypus. The sequence goes on from NC_135713.1 coordinate 202,244,330, forward strand.
AATTTGCTTTTACTCCCGTGGGAGGAAGAGCCTAAGAGGACAAGGCACGTCCTGGGCTGGGCTGGGGGGCAGCCTGCATCTTCAGCTCCTATGTGCTAAGGTCAGAGCCCCCACGCACGCAGCTCCTGACCTCTAAGACCTGGGATCTGGGGTTCCATCTGCCACGTTCCTTCCTGCTCGCGCCCACCAATTCTCCAGGGAAAGAGGAAAGGAGACATGAGGAGATGGAGCAGAAACCCACCAATACTGGTGTAGAAATGTGCAGCGGCTTGCTGGTCGGCAGCCAGATGCAAGCAGGAGAGAATAGAGGTTAACAGACCACAGGAGACAGCATTTTTAAACAATAAAGCTGCTAAATGTAGGCTAGGCTGGGGAAGAAAGTGAACGCATGAGGAAACATAGACATCTTCTATATCTAGGCCAGTTTCAGCCACCCTGAGGCCCTGACTGGGCATGTGAGGGGTGCAGCCAAATCTGGTCCAGCAGCATGGTGCTAATGCCAGCCAGGAGGGGGCGCTGTAAACACACACGGCCAGAAGGTCCAGGAAGGAGGAAGTTGGAAGGGGCAGAATGTGTACTTTGTGGTAGTTTCAGAAATGAAACCAGCACACATTTTACTCACGAATGTCTTTAATGCGTCTACAATAAAAGCACCATGGAGAAGCCTGCTCCTGGGTGGCCGGGACATTGATCTTTAAATTGGACAAAGATTTAGAATCATTTAGGGCCATTCAAAATCACAGAGCAAGGAACTCTAACTTGAGCAGGGTTTACTTCATCTGCTCAGTACAAGAGGAAACTGGATCTGCCTTTCAGAGTCATCAAAGGCAAGATCTCACAACTAAAGGGGTGCATACCTTTGATCGGGTGCCGTCCAAGTCAGCCACACTCACCTGGTTGTTCCAAAGCCATGCCCCACCCAGGACAGGCCTCTCTCTTTCTCCCTTCCTACAGTTTTCTCTTGAGCACTTTGCCCCCCATCTGATATACTACTGATTTTACTGGTTAGTTGATTTATTACCCATCTTTCCCCATTTGAATGTAAGCACCTTGAAGGCAGGGATGTTTGCCTGTTTTGCTCTGTGCGTATAAAATAATCAAAATCAGATCAAGCGATGATCTATGTTCCATGAAATCAAAACAACAGGAAAAGGTCTATGAAGTGTGAACAGCCTTTCGATTTCATTACTGTGTCTTTACTTCCCTTGACCTTGCAAATGAAGCTATTTACACCTCAAATGTGTATTTTCTGATATTTATATTTACAGCAAACATTCACTACTTCCTGAAGATTAACCCAGTCCCTGACTAATATCTGTAACATATACAAACGCATGCATTCATTTAACTTTTAAGAAGTAAGGTTTTGCAGAACTAACTTGAAAGGTAGCGTGAGTTTTAGGCATGCGGGTACTTCTCATGAACCATGCAATTCATATTCTAAGGTGTTATGTGGTGGAGTTAGGCCTGCTTCCTTGGTTTCTGAAAGGGACTCTTAACTTTATAAAAAAATTTTTACGCTATGGACTTCTTAAAAGCCACCGCATATAAAATGTGAGTCAAGGGGTGCCTGGATGGCACAGTTGGTTGGGCAGCCAACTCTTGATTTCAGCTCGGGTCATGATCTCAGGGTTGTGGGATCGAGCTCCACATCGGGCTCCATGCTCAGCACAGAGTCTGCTTGTCCCTCTCCCTCTGCCCCTCCCCCCACTCACACTGTCTCTGGAATAAATAAATAAATCTTTAAAAAATAAAAGAAAATAAAATGTGATTCAATTTACATTCTAAGACCAAAATCTACCCATGCTTGGGATAAGATGGAGGAGGCATTTTTTTTAGAAGGGAAAAATGCAAGCGTGGATGAGAACTGATGTGTGGCATCAGAGAGATTTTAAATATTAGCTATCTGGCTCTTTCCAGAAAAAGTGTGCTAACTCTTGCTCTCGAAGAAAACGAAGGCAAGGGGTCCCACACACATCTTAGGCTCTCGGATTCTGACAGCGTGCACCCCGTTCGGATCTGCTCATACCATTATCTTGCAGGTACAAGTACCAGCCTGCCCATCCATACTTGCCTGAAGCCATCTGAGGGCAGCAGTTCAAGGATGGGAGATGATCCTAGCTTCCCGTCACCTGACTTTTATCTGGCTAGAAATCACACCCAGCAGGAATTTATGCAATATAAGAAGTGGGCCAGGGAACAGAAATACCACTTTCTTTGCCCTAGGGCCCTGCAGACTCCAGGTCTATGCTCTCTGCCCTAACAGACTTCTCTGGATTTGCTCTTTCCTCTGCTTTCATTCACACCCTCTCCTCCCCATGCCTGTCTTTGCTGGCTTGTGCTCATGGCCTCATCAGGTGTCTCCCCCTCCCCCGCTAGACCCCAACATATAAAGGGTCTTGGCAGAGGTCGGCCCTGATTGGGTCTGCCCGTGACCAGTGAAGCCCTGCTGGGGGCCATTCCCATCAACACAACCAGGAAATTCAGTTGGGAACATGGAGGTGGATCCCTTTCCCTTTCCTTTTATCTCTGTCATGTATGCTATTCAGGGCTAAATCTCCACGATTCTTATAAACTTAAAAAGTTTAAGGGTTCCCTGGAACCCCCTGTTCCCCTTGCCCTGACTGACCTTAACTGCCTCCTCCAAGGCTATGCTGTCCTTGCTGTCTTGTTCCCATCTCATCCCCTGCAAATCGATCTTTCTACAACCTGGTTATTTACTGCATTCTGTGGAACTCCATTCCCTTCTGGGCATGCATTTCCTTTACCCTAAAGCAATTTCTTTGCCACTTGAGTTTGCTTCTGTATCTTTTTTTTATTTTATTGTTTTATTTTATTTATTTTTATTTTTTATTTTTTTAAAGATTTTATTTATTTATTTGACAGAGAGAGACACAGTGAGAGCAGGAACACAAGCAGGGGAAGTGGGAGAGGGAGAAGCAGGCTCCCCGCCGAGCAGGGAGCCCGATATGGGGCTCGATCCCAGGACCCTGAGGTCATGACCTGAGCCGAAGGCAGACGTTTAACGACTGAGCCACCCAGGCGCCCCTGCTTCTGTATCTTAACGGAACTCCGAATTTCCCCTAAAGATGATTCCAAAGACCAGGCTCACCTCTCCTTCCCACTCCTGCTTCTCCGTGCCGGAGGGGGGCAGGCCTCTTCAATACTGAGCACCCACCATCCTACCTCGACTTCTAGTTCAACACCTCCAGTCTCTGCCATCGGCCTCTCCTTACCTCATTTTTTTTTCTTTTTTGTTCAACTCTTGACTTCCTCTGGATAAAGTCAGAAAATCAGATCTGTATCCCTGGACTTCATTACTTTTACTGAATTTCAGATTGCCATTCTGCCAGTAGGCTGATGGAAAGATGATATGAGAAAGAGAATCCATAAGGTTCTTGCTGAGTAAGTTGTGCTTTCCATCAGAGTAGCAGCTCATTGGAGTGATAGTTTGGCTGGGTATATAAAATTCTAGGTTCAAAGTAGCCTTCCCTGAGAACACTGTAGGTATTTGAGCCTTTGCATTTCTCATGAAATGTATGATACCAGTTTTATTCTCATGGCTCTGCAGACAACCTGTTAGTTATCTCCAGCGAGAACTTCTTTTGGCCCTGGGTCTGAAATTTTACTGGGATGTATCGCTGTGTTGGTCTTTTTTCATTAGGGAGCCCATTCTTTCTGGAGATGTTCATTCTCCTCAAGGAACTTTCCTTTGATTAGGGTTTTTGATCATTGCTTTTTCTCCATGCTCTCTGTTCCCACATCCTAAGACTCTTAGGGGTTGAAGATGGGCAGATTGTACCTGAAGATGGGCAGCATGGGCAGCATGGGCATCAGCTGGGTACTTGCCTGCAATGTAGATTCCCAGGCTTCACCCCAGACCTACTGAATCAGAATTTGTATTTTGACAAGATCCCTGGGCAACATGTATGCACATTACATTGGGAGACATGCTGCTTTAATACACTCTCGCTTCATATTTGATTTAAATGATTAGAGATACACTTCTGAAGAAATGTCACTTACCACATTGGTCCCCAGAGCCATCCTCTCATCTTTCCAGGCTTAGAAATCAGGTGTCCCTCCTGTCGGAGATGAGAAACTTTCTAAGTCCCAAGGGATTCTCCTCCTTTGTGAAGTTGTGCCTCTCGGGTGTGTTCAGTCTTTTGCTTTGCACTAACATTTTTCATAACACCTTTAAATAGAAGCAGGTATTCCCAACTTGAAAAAGCTTCACTTGACCCTTTTGCCTCTTCCAGCTACCATCTCATTTCTCAATTGGCTCTTCCTGCCAAATTTCTTGAATTCATGAAAAACAGGTTCTACTTCTGTTTCTTTATATACCTTTTTTCCTTAACCCCTTGAAATCTGTCTGGCTTTTGACTCACTGCTCTTAAAAAGTTTTATGAAAGGTCTTCTCTGGGCCTTTCAGTGTCACTGGCTGTGACTGACCATTGTGGCCTTTCTGGATTGTGCTATTCCCTTGACTTTCATGACACCGTGGTGTTGCCTTATCCCATGGAAGAAGGGGTGGGAATACCCTCCCCCGGGCTGATCTCCCTCTCCCGATCTTCCCTAAATTTTCAGTTCAAATCTGATCACTTCTGTGAGTCTTACCTGACTATTCTGTTCCGTGCTGATCTACTGAATTCATCCAGTTCCTGACCAAGACCCTCCTTTCGGTGCACACTGAAATCCAAGACAAAGTTTAAGATAATAGAATTATTGCAACGTGTGCCTCATCTCACCGACCAGATTAAAAGCTACTCTAGGCAAGGATAAAGTCTAGTGCCATTGTGAACAATTGCTTTGGTTGCTTCCATTGCCCAAGGGCGGCTGGACAAGGGGCTGCAGCACCCCAAAAAGGAACACCTTTTCTTCATTTCACAAGGATACTGTCCACCCTCAAAATCATGTGCCTGGAGGCTACATTTGCCAGAGGAGATGCTTTCTTCTAATTCACTCAGAGGCATTGCTTGGGCTTGCAGCTCCCCTGGCAGTCTTATACATCTCCTATGTTCTCTGTAATGCTTATGCCAGTTTTGGGGCATCTTAGCAGTATGATTCCCTTAATGCTTGAAAAACTCACCATTCTCCTTTCATACTCATGACATGAAAATATTTCAGAGATGACTGCTCAGGGCCAGGGTGTGGAGACATCCTGGGGCTTTGAGAGGACAAAACTCACTCCTCCAATGAGAGTGAAGCCCCTCCCTGTTCACAGACAATCCGCAGCCCTTCTGGAAAGCTGTACGGCTTCTTTGCTCCCCTGGTCTAAAACCTCAGCCTGCACACCACTTATACCAGGCCTCCTACTCCCAGGATGTGCTGCAAGCCTGCATGGGTGTAAAGGAGAAAGAGGAGGAGGGGCAAGGGGTGGCAGGCCCCAACCACTGTTTACCCAGGGTCCTGTCCTGATCTCAGCAACTGGGACTTCCCCTCTCCCTCATGCTCCAGACGGAGCCTAAGGGCAATCCTTGGCATGTCCCTGTCTCGTTCTCCACATTCCATCCATCACCAAGTCCATTCATCTACCTCCCCAATAGACCTGACATCTACATTTTTCTCCATTCCTTCCTCTGCCACTGCCCTGGTCCAGCCTCCAAGTCCTGCCTGGACTTCTACCATGGCCCCCTAAGTCCCTGCCTCCACTGCCAGTCCCCAGGTCCACCCTGCACAGGGAAACCAGGATGCTTTATTAAAAGTAAATCGTATAATGATTCTCCTGTTTAAAATTCTTCAAATATTTGATGCTATTCAGAAATTACTATTTGTTTTTCAGGTGTGATATTGTAGTTTGAGAATTTTTTTCCCCAAAAGAGAGTGCTTCTCTTTCAAAGGTACATCCTGCACTATTTCTATGTGAAGTGATGTGATGTGTTGGATTCTCACCCACATAATACCAGGTGGACCAGGAAAGTGAGCTTGGTCACGATGAAGCTGGGTACACAGGGGTTCACCGTACTATTCTGCCTCTGTACACCTTTAAAAAACTTTATAATGAAAAAGTTAAAAAAACAAGTTGCAGGGATACTTTATTACTCAACAGATTACAAAATAAACTAATGGAGTAGAGATACTCCATTACTCATAAAATTAAAAACAAAAAAACAAAAAAACAAAAACAAACATCCTCACCACAGCTTGCAAGTTCCAACCTGAACCTGCCTTGCCAACGCTTCTGGCCTCCTGTCCTGCCATCCACTTACCCCTCCTTGAGGCTTCACCATGCAACACTCCCTCCCACGCCTCCCTACCCCAGGAGCTCCTTTCATTCCCCCCACCCCCAGGACCTCATGCTCTGACTTCCCTGGGGGCTTCTCCCGTGTCATTCCCGAGGCCCAGAAGTCAGTGTGCTCCCCCTCGTGCCCGCTGGCCACTTCCTGCTAACCCTCAGGCCTCAATTTAAAACCAGTGTTCCAGAAATGCTCTTTCCAGTGCTCCAATTTAATTTTAACCTCCCTAATTTACTTTATCACTGCACCCTGTAATCTTGCATCTTTGCCCTCACCACAATTTTGGTCTGTCTTCCCCCTGAGGCCATACGTTCCATGAGGGCCAAGTTCATGGCTATTTTGTCCACTTGCGTGTATACCAACGCCCAGCATGCTGTTGTGAAATGAAACGAGGTGGCCACCACACCCTTGGTCCCTTTCTGAAGAAATTTGCCCTCGGCACTTAAAACAATAATTAAAATGAAAAATAAAGTGCCAAGGATGCAAGAACCATGTATCTGCTATGCCAGATACACACATGTGAGGGTTTTTTTTTCATATTATTTGTAATGATCATATCTCTTTCATTAAGGAATACAAATTTAGAGGAAAGAGAAAAGTCTCCTGTGTTTCCCTCCCCAGGCGCCTCCCTTTCCTTCCCCATAAGTAACTACTACGATGAGTTTGGTATGTATCCAGTGCATATTTTTAATATTTTTATTACAAATGTGTGCATCCATAAACAATACATGGTATTGTTTTATGTGTTTTTAAAAATTTATGTAAATGCCATAATATGCTACATAATGTTGTACAACTTATGTTTTCCATTCAACATTATCATATATATGTGGGTCTGCATGCATATTATATATTAGTTCATCCATTGTAACTGTTACAAAGCAATGCACTGTATGAATACATCACAATTGATTTATTCATTCCCTTAATGAGGTGCATCTGGCTTATCTCCAATTTTATCTCTGACAAAATGCTGGAAAGGGTGTACTTGAACTTGTGTCTCCCTAGGCACGTGCCCCTTGTCCCCATTAGACTGGCTAAAATGAATGAGAGAGAACTGGCCAGGTTGGAAGGAGATGGGAATTCTCATGTACTGCTGCTGGTGGGAGTAGAAACTGATATCGTTTCAGAGCAATTTGGCAACATCTACTTAGGATGAAAACACTCAACCCCGTGGCCCGACACTTCTGCCTCACTAATAAATCCTTACCGCCAAAGGTAAACTGTGAATTTCTTTTCTACTCAACAGAAAGCATAAAATATACAATATTCCTTTATGGCTTAACGTTTGCAATGCATTTTCACATATTTTAACTGACATGACATTCACCACCGTGGGAAAGTGGTATTAGCCCCATATTATCAATGAGAGCGCTGAGGACAAACTCAAGGACACACAGCCATAGCCTGGTATGAGGATCAAATCCCACTTGTGTCGCTTTTTTGCCCAGTTTTGCCTGGGGCGGTTTCTATTGCCCCACTCTGTCTCACTGTCTTTGTGCTATGAAGACAATTAACAAGCGCTGGGCACCTTGTAGTGGATGCTGTTGGTGCCCCAAGCAGATGCCCTTCACCAAGCCTTGTATTCATGCCTCAAGAGCTGTAAGTGTTGGCTGCTAACAGTTCACAGCTGTCCCTTCTTCAGAGAATTGCCCACAGCCATCTGGAGCAGCCTTACTTGGAGATGCCTGGAGATTTTCTTCAATCTCTCTGGGATGGGGGTGGGGCGGTTACTTGGTCAATGGCTAGCAATGCAGGTGTACCAAGCTGGGCCTCATTGCCTTGGGGGCGGGTGGGAGGGGCAACTCCGTGGTACTATTTTTGCTCAGAGCTTCCTGTGGAATCGGGCTGGGGTAGAACTTCAGCAGAACTCCTATCTGGGCTTGGCTTCTTCCTCTGCCTTATTTTGCTTTTCTCACTTCCTTCCTCCTGAGAGCCTTCCTTCGAGAAATCATTTGCACAAGAATCCTGTCTCAGGCGCTGCTTCCAGGGCAGTGTTTCTCAGCCTTAAAGCACAGACTGCTGGGCCCCACACCCAGAGTTTCTGTTTCAGTTGATCTGGGGTGGGGCCCAAGAATTTGCATTTCTGATGGATTCCCACCCAGGTGATGCTGATGCTGCTGGTCCAGGGACTGTACTTTGAGAACCACCAGTCTAGGGGACCTGACCTAAAGCAGTTGGTGCCAGGAGAAGCAGACTTTAAGGATGGGATCTGGAGTTGGATGACCTGCTGGTAATGAGGACCCTAACACTGGCGGTGATGGTAGGGGGGATTATTATTATTTTTTTAAGATTTTATTTATTTGCCAGAGGGAGAGAGTGAGCACAAGCAGGGGTAGTGGCAGGCAGAGGGAGAAGTAGACTCCCTGCTGAGCAAGGAGCCCAATGCGGGGACCCTGGGATCCCAGGACCCTAGGATCATGACCTGAGCCAAAGACAGATGCTTAACCTACTGAGCCACCCAGGCGTCCTGGTAGGGGGTATTAATAGTTCCTAGCATGTGGTATAATTTCTGTGACAGCTTACAGATGGAAGGGGATGCGCTAGCTTTTGCAATATTTCTGACATTTGAGCAGTATAGCAGAGAGAGTAATTATAAGGATTGTGCAATGAGAGGCTGTTTCTGAGAGCTATCGTTGCATCAAAGAAAGAAAATCATTAATCAAGTCAATTAGTCACCAATTCAGAGCAATGTATGAAAGTCGTAGGACCTCTTTGTCAATGAGGTCCTTATCTCCTGCAGCTGAAGAACTGGCCACGCTGAAATCCAGGCTCCGTGTCTACTATTAAGAGGTGCAGAACTTCAGAAAAGTTTGAATTCTCAGCCTCAGCAAGTCTCCTACGCCAGAGTCAGGGCCCTGAACAGAACAGGGTAGGGTCTGAGAATCTAGGAATGCGATACCCATGTAGCTATAATTGGGAATCCAGGAGAAGTCTCCTGAACCCCTAGGCACCTGCAGAAGTGGCCCAGTCCCCCTTGTTAGAAGATGGTCCATTAGCTCAGGCAACTGTACACCAGGAAAAGAGTATCCAGGTCTTCCAAGGGTTGGAAATAAGTTGACAGTGATATCCAGGGACCCAAAGTATTGCCATTGTTCCCTTGTTAGAGGCATATGTGGGAGAAAGCAATAAATGGAATTCTGGCCCAGGATCATCTCACAGTGACTCCACCAGGTTCATGGACCCAACTGGCGGTCATCGTCTTGGTTCATGAACATGTAACCAGAATTAACATACTTAGAAGCTGGCATGGTCCTCACCTTATTCCTCGGCCTACGAAATTCATGCTATTGTGGTAGGAAACAGCTAGTCTGGTGGAAAAGGCCAAGTGGAAGTCCTTGAAACTGACCATCCCACCCCTACCCAACCAAGGTCATAAATCAAAAACTATATTGCAGACTGAGAATGGCAGAGATCAGTGCCTCAGAGACCTACAGGATGCGGGGTGGCAGTCCTCATCATATTCGTGTTGTCATCATATTCGTGTCGTCCGACCCTGTCAAACCTGATGGGCCATGGCAGATGCCAGGGCACTTCTACAAACTTACGCAGTCTCCAACCGTGGCTGCTGTGCTTAATGCAATATCTTTAATAGAACAAATGACCCAGCTTCTGGTATATGATACACAGCTACTGATCTGGCAACTGCATTCTTTTCAATACTCCTCAAGAAAGAGGATTTGAAACATTTCACATAAATCTGGGACAGACAACAGTCAACATCACAGTCTTGGCTCAGGGCTAGTGAGGTCTTCTGCTCTGTCTCAAGGGGATCTGGATGTCTGGACATCCTACAGACATTACACTGGTCACTATGTGGGTGGTAGCGTGCTCATTGGACCTCATAAGCAGGAAAGGCAAGTGCTCAGGACACCTTGGAGGAACATATGTTCTCCAGGGGGTAGGAAATAACCCAGTAAAAATTTACGAGTCTGTGACATCAGTGACGTTTTTAGGAGTCTAGTGATCTGGCACATGCTAGGAAATTCCCTCCAAAGTAAAGAAAAAATAATGCTGCATTTGGGACCTCCTTCTGCACACAGCACCACCCCAAAGCTGAGATGTGATGGAGCAGTGGGATGACCTCTGAAAAGGGCAGCTGAGGTCCAAGTGCAGATTTGAGATGACAGCCGGGGAGGATGGGGAACCATCCTGCAGGATACGGCATGCACCTCAAGCCATCGATCGTCACATAGAGCCACCTCTCCGGTAGACGGAATGCATGGGCTCAGAAACTGTGGGGTGGACGTAGGAGTTGCTGTAGTCACTGTTCCTCCCAGGCACTCACTCGGGTAATAATTCCTTTCCCATCCTTTGCCTCCCTCAGCCTGTGAGTCGAGAGTACAGCTCCCGGAGGGAGGATGATTCCAGCGGGGGACACAGGAAAGTCTCGTGATTTAAAGCTATGGCTGTTGCCCCTTCCCTTGAGGATCTTCCTCCCACTAGTTCAGCAAGGTAAGTAAAGAGTTTTCCTCCTGATCATCATGAGGAGAGCTGTTCTGTAACGGGAGCAGGGAGGAATATATTGACACTTCGGTGACCAACCTGGGCAGCTCTCGGCACTCTCGTGGATATTTTTAATTGAAAGTGGGCAAATACAACCATGGCCTAATACCCATGGCATCCAAGGGCTCCAAGTTCCCAGGCAAGCCACCTAAATGGGCAGGCAGTGGTGAGTAATCTAGAGTGGGCGCCAGAGGAGGGAGATGGTGAGCATTACTTATGGCTTCAGGACTAATTGCAAGGAAAGTATGTGTCCTACCAACCTTCCTCTTGTAAGTTTCCCCAGAAATTGTGGCCACTGCCAGTGTCCTGCCCTGAATCCTTTTACCAGGAAGATGCACTAATTCCCCAGTTGTATTGATGGCTACAGGTCATGGCTATGTCCTTGTCCAGAAAACTGACCTTGAGATGGACCTTGAGACCATGGCCAGCAGGAATTGCCTTGTCTGGAGACACTGGGGGTGGGTGGAGTAGGTCATGTACACTCTCCACTCAGAGGAAGCCTGCAACTGATGACTCTAATATTGGGGCACAAAACCTGACTCCCCTATGCGGAGAAAGGGGAACCCTCCTACGTTGTCAGTGGGAATGCAAGCTGGTGCAACCACTCTGGAAACCAGTATGGAGGTTCCTCAAAAAGTTGAAAATAGAGCTACCATATGATCCAGCAATTGCACTACTGGGTATTTACCCCAAAGATACAAACGTAGGGATCTGAAGGGTATGTGCACCCCGATGTTTATAGCAGCAATGTCCACAATAGCCAAACTGTGGAACGAGCCAAGATGTCCATCGACAGTTGAATGCATAAAGAAGATGTGGTATATATATACAATGGAATATTATGCAGCCATCAAAAAGGATGAGATCTTGCCATTTGCAATGACGTGGATGGAACTGGAGGGTGTTATGCTGAGCGAAATAAGTCAATCAGAGAAAGAATGTATCATATGACCTCACTGATATGAGGAATTCTTAATCTCAGGAAACAAACTGAGGGTTGCTGGAGTGGGGGTGGTGGGAGGGATGGGGTGGCTGGGTGATAGACATTGGGGAGGGTATGTGCTATGGTGAGCGCTGTGAATTGTGCAAGACTGTTGAATCACAGATCTGTACCTCTGAAACAACTAATGCAATATATGTTAAGAAAAAAAAAAAAGAAGAAGACAGCAGGAGGGGAAGAATGAAGTGGGGGAATTGGAGGGGGAGATGAACCATGAGAGACGATGGACTCTGAAAAACAAACTGAGGGTTCTAGAGGGGAAGGGGGTGGGAGGATGGGTTAGCCTGGTGATGGGTATTAAAGAGGGCACGTTCTGCATGGAGCACTGGGTGTTATGCACAAACAATGAATCATGGAACACTACATCAAAAACTAATGATGTAATGTATGGTGATTAACATAACAATAAAAAATTTTAAAAAAACCTGACTCCCCTGCTTCAGGAAGGGCCAGCTCTGTGGTATCATTCATGCTCCAGAGAACCTCATGGCATCGTCTGAGGTTGGACCTCAGCAAAACCCATGTTCGTGCTGAAAGTCCTTCCCCTTCCTTATTCTGTGTCCCCCATTTCCTCACAGTGTCTCCCTCCAGGAGCACTCTATCCAAAAATCATGTGCACCGGGCTCCGTGTCCGGGGTTCTGCTTCTGGGAAACACAACAGAAGATGCTCGTCTTTATCTCTTAGAAAATATTTCTCAAGTTACAGCTAGCAGGAAATAGAAAAAAAAAAAGTGAATCTCTCCCATTATTTTCAGCCTCTCTGCCTTTTCTAGGGGGTGTCACTGACAGCAGTTCGATGGTGTATCAATTTTGTCACCTTGTGCATGTGCGCATGCGTGTGTGTGTGTATGTACACTTTAAGTAAATTGGATCATTCTATACATATTTTTCTGTGACTTGTTGCACTTGATGGTATGTCTCAGGAATCCTTCCATGACAATACCTCTACGTCTGCCTTTTTTTTTTTTAATGGCCATAATAGCCTTGCATAGTACCAATATACTACCATTTATTGAATTAGTCCCCTGTGGGAAGACAGAGCAACATTAAAGATTTCAAGTTGAAGGAATTTAACTGAGGGAATTAATTATAGAGGTGTTTTGGCGGGGGTAGAAAGAGCAGAAGGGGACAATGAGATAACACAGGTATTAACGTGCACCTGGAGCTGAGGTCACCCTACTCTAGTCACTGTGGGAAACGGCAGCCTCTCCTAGGAGCCTGGAAACCAAAGGGAAGAAGGAGGCAGAGTTGCCCTAACCTAGGGCTTGCAGAAGGTGAGTGGGCGTACCCAGCACTCTACAGTTTTCGTTTAATGAAACTAGCAAATAAAAAAATAGCTTCCCATCCTCATTTGCATTTTTCTGATTCCCAGTTAATAGCAAGTAGTCTGAAAAAGACTTATTAGCTCTTTTCTTGTTCTTTAAGATTGTGAATTGCTTGCGTCTTTTCTCCCATTTTTCAAATTGAGTGTTTTGGCTCCTTGTACTGACTTGTAGGTGCTTTCTATCTGTTGTATGAATTCTTCCTTTATTGGTTAACTCTGTTGTAAATATTTTCTCCCAGACTGGCACTTTAGTTCTGGGTCTGTTTTTTGTTCTGTTTTTGTTTTAACATTTGTTGTATTACATTTTTTTCCTTTATGACTACTAGGTTCTATGTTTTTTCTTAGGAAAACTCTCTCTACCATGAGAATGGTCTGGTTTTTAAATTTTTTAAAAGATTTTATTTATTTATTTGAGAGAGTGAGAAAGTATGAGTAGGGGGAGGGGCAGAGGGAGAGGGAGAAGCAGACTCCCCGCTGAGCAGGGAGCCTGATGATGCAGGGCTAGATCCCAGGACCCTGAGATCATGACCTGAGCCCAAGTCAGATGCTTAACCGACTGAGCCGCCCAGGCACCCCTGAAGGGGATGGATATTGACTGCTTGTACTGACCTTTTCCTGCTGCAATGTCAACTAAATCTCAAACTAAATCAGCTTGCATAATGTATCTGTTTTTGCATGAGTGTATGGCCTCTATTTTGCTCATTTGGTCTGCTTGTCTATTCTTGCATTATTACTAAGTTATCTTTTTTTTTTTTTAATATTTTATTTTATTTATTTGACAGAGAGAGAACACAAGCAGGGGGAGTGGGGGAGGGAGAAGCAGGCTTCCCGCCGAGCGGGGAACCCGATGCGGGGCTCGATCCCAGGACCCCGGGATCATGACCTGAGCCGAAGGCAGCCGCTTAACCGACTGAGCCACCCAGGCGCCCCATATTACTAAGTTATCTTAACAAATGCCTATGTTGTATGTTTTTCTACCTAATAGGGCAGGGCGCTATTCCTTGTGCTTCTTTTCTAAAAATTTAAAAAATCAATCCACTTCAGTGCTTATGTTCTCATTTCTGTTTCTAAAGTTGTTTATTGCGTGTGTGTTTATTTTGTGATCAAACTTGTCAGATGTTTGTCTACTGTATTTTTAGTATTTTGCTGGGTATGTTACAGAAACCCTGATTTAATCTTCATATCAACATCACAGAAGAGGTTTATGTATCAGGAAATGGAAGCAGAAAATCATTCCTTTCCATGCCTGAGACCACTAAGTTGTAGAATTGATACTCGAACCCAGATCTATCTGAATTCAAAACCCATACTTTCCTCATTGCATAGGCGAGCCTGAGCATTCTGGGTGAGATTAAAAGGATCATCATAAATAGGCTTCATATTTTCTACAAAGAACATGAATTTCTTTTGTAATTGGGAAAAAGTTAATTAAGCCTAAACAAATAATTGTAATAAAAATAGCCTTGAAAGAGAGGAAATGCCACACCACAGCAACTTAAAGCTTTAGAATGCTTAAAAAGGGAGATGCATTCACCACAACTGGCCATCTCAATCCTGCTTTACCCTGCATCTAGCAACTAATTAGACCTTGTTCTCTCCTTCCCCACCAGGGTAGAAGCAGAGGTTTTCCTGAAGGGTGAAGGTCATGCTAATCACTCTGATTGGTGCTTCTCTTGGCACTGTTCAATGAAATATGCTTTAGGGAGATCACCATCTTGCCACACCCATCACAGCTCATGTGGTTTGGAAATTCTACTCTGCTCTTTCTTAAGGACATGGCCAGAGTAGGTGGAGTCACAGAAGCTGAGATTCTCTGTGGAGACTGAGCTCATCCCCAGTGGTGTAGGTTGCCCATTCTCCTTGGCCAAGGCAACCCAGAGAAGGGATCATTTTCTCTTCCTACTTCCTCTTCAGTCCTGAATTCAGCTTCTGATGGCAGAGGGGCCCCTGAAGCCTCCTAAAATAGCCTCCTGCTGGAAAGAAGTAATGCAATGCACACCACAGTATGCATATTGATTTCTATTTTTGGTTCTTATCAAGATTTATTTTTCATCCCTTCAGGTAAACAGTGACCTTGGACTTGCCGCCTTCCATATTTGCAGCCTGGGTCAATGAATCTTGGTATTGACCTCGGGGGCCATCAATAGCTGCTTATTGTTGAGATATTTCAATGTCAATAAGTGGCCCCATGGAAGTGGGAGGGGGGCTACCCAGCAAACCCAGCAGCTAAAAAACCAATCCCTTTTCTCCCAGTTGTTGTCTTGGCACAGAAGGGGCTGGCTCTAAAATTGATTAACTTTTCTGCAGGGAGTTGGGAAAACAAACTCCCCAACATAGCCAGAATCCTGCAAAGGGGACTTTCTCAGAATTGCTATCCATTATTATGAAAGAAGAGAAACACCCATGTGTGTTCTATCCTCTCTCTCTCTCTCTCTCACACACACACACACATAAACACACACACACAGTGTCACACTCAGTGCCATAAGATCTAAAACACTTTGGAATGAGATGCCTGGTGACTGAAGCAGCTATTGTGAGCTCATCCCTTCCTGCATGTACAAACCCAGTTCACACATACAGGCTGGTATAGTGGAAACGGCTCAGGCTTTGGCATCTGACATTCCTCGAAGCAAATCCGGGTTTTATTACTGACAGGTTATAGCTTTCTCATCTGTACAATGGGGATATTACCTACCTTTTGTGAAGATCAGAGATGCTGTCCATGCATGCCTGGCTCCTACCTAGCAGGTGTTCCATAAATCCCAATTCCTCTTGCTTCGTTGTGCTTGTTCTTGCTAGGCTGGGTCAGGAGGGGTCAGGACTTGCCACCTGAACTCCCAGCTTTCATTTCCAGGCATTCTCCACTCTATTCTCTTTCCAAGAAAGACAAAAAAAAAAAAAAAAAAAAAATGAACATGTGGCTGGAGGGTAAGGACTCTTTTACCATCAAATAATGTGTCTGTCTGTCTTTATTGGCCATGCTTTTAGCTATTGACCCACTTCTTTGTCCACCTTAGTGTGCTTAGTCTGGCTTGGAGGCTCCATGGGTAACAGGGCTGAACCTGGGCAGGGGTCTCTGGACCCAGGGCAAGGGCAAGCACTGTCTGTGCCCTCCACCGGGCAGCCCTGACTCCATTCCCTCTAGTGTGCATGTTGCGACTCATCATCCCTATCTACTTTCTTTCTCTTCTTTTCTTTCTCCCTGGTCACTTCAAAGTTCCCAGCAGCCTGATGATAGAAGTTTCCCAGCATCTTTCTCCCCAGGTCATGCCCTGCCCAAAGTGGCCTTGGACTATGAGGTAGCACTGGTAATGATGGAGAAAGGAAGGTGTGAAGGTGACCTTCTAGACAGCATGGTAACCTACCCTGGCAGGATTTGTTCTCGTGACAACAAAGAGATGCTTAGACTGAGGTGGGCAGAGGATGCTGGGAAAGAGAAGAAACTCAGTGCAGGCATTTACGAACAGGACTTCCCTGAGTACTCCAAAGTGGTAGGCTTCAACATTCGCAATTTACAGACGAAGAAACAGAATCTCAGAGAGTTTGAGAGTTGAGATTGGAATTCAGATCTGTTTGACTACAAATCCCATGCATAACTGAGCAGCTGTGTCAGAAGGAGGAATTCTGGGGGCAGAGGAGAGATAGGAGGATTTGGTTAAGGGGTTAGAATAGATGCCCTTGGTGCTCTTATCCTTCCCTGGATCTGAAATTCTAAGAATAGAAATAGGGAACGCCTGCTTTGCTGAAGACTATTCTGGCACAGCATCTCACCTTCAAAGCCCAGTTTCCCTTTCAGAGTAGATTTCACTGTCCATGGGCTGGCTTTGGGCATCTTCCAAAATCCTTCACCTATTGCCATCACTGGACACTGGTTTGTGCTGCCAAAAATTTAATCTTTAAAGCAAACACCACAAACTCAGAATACTCAGGCTGAATTACAGATTTGTACATGCCAATCAATACTTGCCCACACACACACTCCTTTCCCCAGCCAAGCAGAAAGTAAAAGATCACATGTGAGCAGGTGGTAACCATATCTTATGTTGATGCAGCTTCAGAACAAAAATCAGGGAGTTTGTTCACTTATTTATTTATTCATTAATCCACAAATATGTATTTTATGCTTACCGTGTGTCATACAGGACACTAGGACCTGGACTTGCACACAAAAGATAAAAATTCATGTGTTGTTACAATAAGCATATATTGGTTTAGTAATTACTATATCTCTGTGTGTGTGTGTGTGTGTGTGTGTGTATGCAATTAATTAACCATGGGGTTCTTGCCCTCAAGGAACTCAAATTTTGGTAGAGAAGACAGACATGCAAACAATTATGACATAGTAAGAAAAATAGCATTCATGTAGGCAGGATCAAAGAACAGAGGAGACTAGAATAAGAAGTGCCCAAGGCTACTGGGGAAGTTGGCAAAGACTTCAAGGAGGAAGGCAAAGGCTGGAGGAACATGTTCCAGACAGACAAGGGGCACAGAGCTGCCCAGGCAGCAGGAACATTCATTCATTTAATAATGATTTATTAAGACATCTGCTTCTGGTTAGAAAGGTGATATGCTATCAGTTAGAATGTAGAAAGTTTTAAGAGATCCCCCTCACTCTGCTTTTTTATCCTAAAAATGAGAACAAGCTGGATAAAACACATAATCACATCTTGGAAAACCCATCAGAGAACTGAGGACACAAATTGTAGGAATTTACAAGTCGTTCCTAGGATAGAAGAGACCCATGACTGTGGGCATGGCAGGAGGAAAGACTAAACCCACCACAGATGGCAGGAAAAAGAATCAGGCCTAACTTTAGTAACTTTTAATGGGTGTGTGGAGACCGACACAACAGATCTGTATCCCTTGGAGCCCCATCACACCTTCTAATTCTTTCCCAAGAGTATGGAGGTGGCTGAAGGCAGGATAAGAGAGCTGAGAGATGCCACCAGTGTGTACCAGGCCTTCACCAAGACAACATCCAGCCAAAGTATATGGGCAGGGAAGCAAGGTGGAGAGAGATCGTTTAAGGAAGAAAGCCAGGAGTGGAGCTGGACAGAAAAAGGACTCCCAAGGAGATCTAAAACATTTGGTCTCTGAAGCACAGAGATTGCCTGTGGTTCAGAAGACTTTCTGGTATTCAGATCCCAAGTTGCAGGGAAAAGTCCTGTTCAAGCCTCCAAACATTTAAAGTCAGTGGTGGACCAGTAGGTAACTAAAGGTGCAATGAAGCCCAGACTCAACTCAACTCAACCACAAATTAAATTGACTCAGCCTCCTACTTTAATGAGTAATTATTATGTACTTTAGTCTCTACCATTCCTTTATATATAATGTCTGAAATATAATTAAAAATTACAAAACACTTGATGAAGCAGAAAAATGTGATCTATAATCAAAAGAGGAAAAAAGTCATTGAAGCAGAACTAATGATATTCCAGATGTTGAAATGAGCAAACAAGAACTTTAAAATAATAATTTAATATATTTTAATGGATCCAGTGCGAGAAGCAAATGACATATGTGAACAGATGGTGAATTTCAGCGTCAAACTATAAAAAAGAACCAAATGGTTTTTCTAAAACTGAAAACTACTGAGTCAGAAATAAAGAATTTACTAAATGGGCTTAATATCAGACTGGACATTATGAAAGAAATAATCAGTGAACTTGAAGACAGGTCAATAGAAATCATCTGATTAAGCAGAAAGAGAAAACAACAAATTGAACAGATCATCTGAGCCTATGGGACAGTATCAGTATGATCTAATGTATGTGTAATTAGAATCCCAGAAGAGGAGTAAAATGCAGCAGAAGAAGTATTTGGACAGGCATAGTCAAGAGTATTCTAAAATTGATCAAGGATATCCACATGTCCAAGAAATTTAACAATCTAATCAGCATAAATTTTTTTTAAAAGATTTTATTTATTTTTTATTTTTTTGAAGATTTTATTTATTTGACAGAGAGAGACACAGCGAGAGAGGGAAAACAAGCAGGGGGAGTGGGAGAGGAAGAAGCAGGGAGCCTGATGCAGGACTTGATCCCAGGACCCTGGCATCATGACCTGAGCCGAAGGCAGACGCTTCACCGACTGAGCCATCCAGGCGTCCCTAAAAGATTTTATTTGTTCATTTAGAGAGAGTGTGCAAGTGGGGGGAGGGGCAGAGGGGGAGGGAGAAAGAGAGAATCTCAAGCAGACTCCCTGCTGAGTGTGGAGCCCAACACAGGGCTCAATCTCACAACCCTGAGATCATGACCTGAGCCAAAATCAAGAGTTGGATGCCTAACTGACTGAGCCACCCAAGTGCCCGCCAATCAGTGTAAATATTAAAAAAAAAAAACAAAAACCTAGCCATACAATAGTCAAACTATTGAAGACCAAAGATGCAGAGAAACTTTTTAAAGCACCACCTAAAAAATACGCAACGCATTAAAGATAATAATAATTAGAAAAATGAGTGACCTCTTATAAAAGAAATGGAAGACAGCAGATAATGGAATGATATGTTTAAAGTGTTAAAAAGAAAAACATCAAACTGTCAATCTAGAATTTTATGCCCAGTGAAAGTATTCTTCAAAAATAAAAATGAAACAGAAACATTTTCGGATGACAAAGCTGAGCAGGTTTTCTCCAGCAGAACTGCACCACAAGAAATGCTAAAAGAAGTTTTTCAGACTGAGGGAAATAATTCTACATGAAAGCCTGTATCTGGGAAGAAATGAAGAGCACCAAAATGTGTAAACCTGAGGATAATTACAAATTATTTTCATATTTTATGAAAAAATATTTTTAAGATTTCTGTAAAAGACTACTGACTAAAGTAAAAGATATAACAATGTATTGTGGTTGTATACCTTACATAGAAGTAAAATATGCAACAGCAAGAATGCATTATGTAGGTAGCAAGATTTTTACATTGTTTGTAAGGCAGTACAAAATGACTTCGAGGTAAATTATGTTATGTTGAAGATGCATATCATAACCTAGAGTAACCACTAAAAACTAACACAAAAAGGGATTACTTTAAAAAATCAATAAAAGAGATAAAATGGGATGTTGAAAAGTATTCTAAAAAGAAAGCAAGGAATGGAGAATAGAAGAACAGAAAGTAACAAGAAGAATAGACATATAGAAGAAACAGGACAAATAGCAAATATTGAAAATAGACTTAAATTCAACCATATAAATAATTTTTAAAACTACAAAAGGACCTAACTCTCAAATTTAAAGACAGATAGTCAAAATGGATAAAAGCAAGGTATGACTATGTGATGTTTATAAGAAAACAACTTAAAGTCATGTGCAAGTTGAGAAGAGTAAAAGCCATCCCAATGCAAACACCAAGCATGAGAAAACTGGTGTACCTAGAGATTATCAGACAAATTAGACTTCAAAATGAGGAGTATTGCTAGTATTTTATCACATTACATTTCATATTGATAAAAGGATGAATTTGTCAAGAAGACCAAATAGCCTTACATTTGTATATACCTAACAACAGAACTTAAAAACACATGGAGCAAAAGTAAACAGAACTAAGGAGGAAATAGGCAAATACACAATCATAGCTGAGGATGTTAATGCTCCTTGATTAATTGACACAACAAATAGGCAAAACATGAATAATAGCCATATAGGGTTTGAGCAACTCTACCAAACAACTTAGAGCTGAACAATACTCACAATCAACATATAGCTGATATTTATACATCACAGTTACACACAGTTGTAGAATACACATACTTTTCAAATGTACATGAATATTCACCAAGATTGGCCATGAGCTGTTTTTTTTTTTTTAATCTCGAAGACTAAAAACATGAAACCTCACAGAGTATGTACTGTAAGCATACATAATTAGAGTACAAATCAATAACAACAGGATTCTAGAAAATCTGTAAATACTTGGAATTTGAGCAATACGCTTCTAAATAATCCACTGGTCAAAGAGAAGAATCACAAAAATAATTAGAAAATATTTAAAATTGAATGTAAAACACAGTAGATCAAAAGTTGTGAATGAAGCTAATGTAGTATTCTAAGGGAAATTTATAGCTTTAAATGCTTATAATAGAAAAGAAGAAAGATTTAAAATCCACTTTAAGGGGCACCTGGGTGGTTCAGTTGGTTAAGCGTCTGACTCTTGATCTCAGCTCAGATCTTGATTTCAGGGCTGTGGAGTTCAAGCCTTGAATTGGGCTCCATGCTGGGTGTGGAACCTACTTAAAAATAAAAATAAAAATAAGAAAATAAAATCCACTTTAAGAAGCTAGGGAAAAAAGCAAATTAAACCTCAAGCTACAAGGATGCAAATATTAAAAAGCAGAAATCCGTAGTATATAAAATAGAAAAACAGTAGATGAAATCAATAAGGATGGCCAACAAACAAGAAGTTGGTCCTTTAGAAGATTAATAAAACTGATAAACCCCAGCAAGACTGTTAAATTTAAAAAAAAAAAAAAAAAAGGAAAAAGGTAAATGAGACAAATTGCCAGTATTGGGAATTAAAGAGGCATCATCACTATAGATCCCATGGACATTAAAAAGATAATGATACAAAAATTGTATGTCAATATATTTGACAACTTCAGTGAAATAGGGAAATTCCTTGAAAAACACAATCTGTTACAAGAAGACATAGAAAATCTGCATAGCCTTATATCAATTGTAGAAATTGAATCTGAAAAATAAACTCTTCTCACAAGAAAACAAAAGTTGCAGAGTTTTGTTGGTGAATTCTCTTAAACTTTTAAGGCAGAATTAATATCACTCCTACTTAATGATAAGAGAATACTTCCTAACTCACTTCATAAGGTTAGTGTACCCCGGATACCAAATTCTGAAAAGACTTTTTCAAGAAAAAAAAATTAAAGATCAATACCCTTCATGAATTTAGATGCAAAAATCTCTAGAAAACATTATCAAATCCAATTCAACAACACTTAAAAAGAATAATGTATTGTGACCAAATAGGTTTATTCTAAGAATGCAAGACTGATTTCCCATTTAGACATCAATTAATGTAATTGATCATATAGCAGAATAAAAAAGAAAAAACCTACTTGGTCATATTAGTAGATGCAGGAAAAGCATTTGACAAAATATAACCCTTATGCATAATAAAAAAAAACATCTCACTATACTAAAAAATAGAATGCAACAAATTTTTTCAACTTAATGATGGGCGTCTATGATTTACAACCTACCTATATAGGTTATATAGTGATATCTATAGCCATCTATACCCTCAAATCATAGTTAATGCTTTCCCCCTTAGATTGGAAAGAAGGCAAAGATGTCTATTCTTGCCATTTCTATTAAGGCTTGTACTAGAAACCTGGCCAGTGTAATAAGGTAAGAAAATAAATACAAGCTATAAAAATTGGAAAGAAAACAGGAAATTATTGTTATTTACAGATGATATGATTGCAAACATAGAAAATTCCTAGAATTAGCAGGTGAATTTAGCAAGACTGCAGGATACGAGGTCGATATACAAAACTCAGTTGTATTCTATGTACCAGCAATGAACAATCAGAGAATAAAATTTTTAAAAAAAGCCACAAGACTTAAAATAACATAGGGGGAAACATTCAAATACCTAGGAATAAATTTAACAAAGGATGTATAAGACCTCCACATTGAAAACTCAAACCATTTCTTAGAGAAATTTAAAAAGAACTAAGTGGAGGGCTATGCCCTGCTTATGGATTAGAAGAATCAACATTTTTTTAAAAAGATTTTATTTATTTAGTTGAGAGAGAGAGAGAACACGAATGGGAGGAAGAGCAGGGGGTGAAGAACAAGCAGACGCTATGCTGAGTGCAGAGCCTGACATGGGACTCGATGCAGGGCTCAATCCCACAACCCTGAGATCATGACCTGAACTGAAATCAAGAGTCAAATGCTTAACCGACCGAGTCACCCAGGCACCCCTAGAATCAACATTTTTAAGAGGGCCATTCTTCCCACGCTGATCCATACATTCAATGTTCAATACAACTCCAATCAAACTCCCAACAGGCTTCTTAATAGAAATTGACAAGCTGTTTCTAAAATTTACATGAAAATAGGATTCAGAAGAACCAAGACAGTCTTAAAAATAACAACAAAATTTTACTCAGGAAACATAAAAACGTAAATAAGAGTGTTCAAAGCAGCCTATTTTTAGTAGCCAACAACTGAAAACAATTCAAATGTCTATCAACAGGAGAATAGATAATTAAATTATAGTACAACTATGCAATGGGATACAACTCCGTAATAGGGAGAAATGAGCTCCATACCAATACACACAACAACAGGGATAAATCTCACAGACATGTGAGCAAACGAGGCCAGGCAACACACTGCGTGATTCCATTTCTACGACCTTCAAGAGCAGGCAAAGCAAACTGTGATGTTAGAAATCTGAAAAGCAGTTGCCTTTGGGTGAGGGTAGTGTGGGTTGACTAGTAAGGAACAACAAGGAAATTTCTGAGGTGATAAAATGTTCCAAATTTTGATTAGGGTGGTGGCTGCATGAGTGTGTACAATTGTCAAACCCCATCAAATTGTTCATTTCACTTTATGTAGCATAAGCTTCAATATCAGAGAGAGAGGGGAAGGGAATGAGAAGAGGAACTTAAGAAAAATCCCAACCAAATGCGATATATGGACCTCATTTGGAACCTGATTCAAGCCAACCAGTTGTAAAAACCCGTTTTTTAGACAATCAAAATTGATCATGAGCTGGGTAAAGTATTAAATTATTGCTGGGTATGAAAATTGGATTGTTATTTGCTAGAAATATATATGGGTATATCTAAGGGCAAATTATACTATGTCTGAGATTTGCTTTAATATGCTTCAGCAAAAGAGTGGTTAGAGGTTATGCAAGGGGAAATAGTAAATGTTGGTAGTTGTCGAAGCTGAGTGAGAGTATATGTGGGACGCATTATTCCAGATGCCCTATACCTTTGTGTCTGTTTACACTTTTCCATAAAAATGTTAAAATACAAAACTTAATGAAAAAAAATTAACTGCAAGTTAGGTCACATCACATTTCTGTTCAAAATCTTCCAGCAGCTTTTCATCGAGATTCTTCTCCATGTACATAGAAATCTATTAATAGGTCATGAAATCAATGTAGTGGGTCATGATCAGCATTTTGATTATATGAAATAGAACAAAATGGAACAGAAGAGCAAAGAAGAAAAAATACCAGAGAGCATACTATGTCTAGTAAAGATAAGAATTGACTTCTGGAAACTTGTTTGAGTGTGTGCTTGTGTGCGTGTATATGCAGGGATTTTTTTTTTTTTCCAGCAGATTGTGGTGAAAAAGGTTTAAAACACAGAGCCCTAGGTGATATCCCCCCACCTCATATCTCTCTGCCTTACTCCCCACCCCTCACTCCCCTCCTCCCATATAAACCTTGCTGTGCATCCCTTATGCCACACTCTACCCTGGGCACCCCCATGGCTCCCTTCCTCATCTTCAAGTATCTGCTCAAATGGTACTTTATCAGAGAGATTCCACTACCCCGCACCCCCGATCAGAGTATGCAATGTCACTCTCCAGTCTCCTGCAGTTTTATTATTTAGTTGAAAACACTTACTACCACTTGGCCCCCTATATCTATGGGTGTAGTCGTTTACTGGCCCTCTCTTACTCCTGTCCCCATCTCAGAATGGCAGCCCTGTGAGTTCACCTGTCTTGTTCACTGTTCTACTCTAGTGCAATGTTGCTTGGCACATAGTAGACACTCAGTAAAACTTGGTTGAGTGAAAAAAATTATCGAGGGCCTCCTTTGTGCCTAGAACTGTGCTCAGAACCGGAGATTCAACAGTAACCAGGGCAGATGTGGTCCAGACCCTTGTGGAGCTGGGTCTGCAAGGAGCCTAACATATAACGATGTAATAGGATATGTCACTTGTGCAAAGCATAACCAAGGCCTCAAGGCCAGCATGAGGTCCTGTGAGAGCCTATAAATGAGGGACGTAACTCTGAGTGTGTGGGGGGGGGGCGGTCAGGAGGCAGGGTGACAGATGCCCTCAGAGAGAACTTCTCTGAGAACAGTACGAAAACAGATATCTACAAATCAATAATAAAAAGACGTGGGCACCTGGTTGGCTCAGTCGGTAGAGCACATGACTCCTGATCTCGGGGTCATGCATTCGAGCCCCGTGTGGAGCTTACTTAAAAGAAAAATGATAATAAAAAGACAAACAGTAGGATTCAAAGTGGATGAATGACCTGAACAGATACTTCACATCAGGGCATATTTGAGTGACCCGTAAAAGCAAAGGAGAAGATGCTCAAGGAGAAGCAAAGGAGAAGATGCTCATTAGCCAACAGGGAAATTCAAACTGAACCACAGTGCACTATCACTGCATACAAACTAAAAGGACTGACACTACCCAGTGTTGGCACAGGTACGGGGGGAACAGAACTCACACCGCCTGTGGGAATGTGACAGGGTCCAATCACTTCGGAAAACTGTTGGTTTCTAATACAGTTAAGGTATACCTACTCTTCTACTTATCACTTCCATTCGTGGGAATTTATGCAAGAGAAATGAAGATGTGTGTCCACAAAAAGGCCTTGTACACAAATGCTCATAGCGGTTGTACCCATAATCATAAAGGAGAAACAACCAGGAAGGGGCATGAGGGAACTTTCTGCTGTAAGGGAAATGCTCTGTATATCCTAATTTGCGTGACGGTTGATGGAAATGCTCTACAGATCTCAATTTGGGTGGTGCTTACATAGGTGCATTTTTTTGTCAAAACTCATCAAGCTATATACACTTAAGCCCTGTGTATTTTACTGTGTGTAAAATATACCTTGCCTGTCCCCTCAAAAAACCTAAGTCCTGAAGAATGAGCAGAAATTGGCCTTGGAGAGGAGGAGGAGAGCAGCATTCCAGGCAGAAGGAAACTCGTTCGGGACATCGTTGGGGTGGGAAAGAGAGAGGAGCCCAATGTGTCTGGGGGGCAAGGAGAGGGGGCAGCAGATGGGGCAGAGTGGGACTGGGTCTCATAGGTCAGGTAAGAAGAAACAAAAAGGGTGACATAATCAGAAGCACATGGAGAACGGACTGGAGAGGGCAAGAGGGAGTGTGGTGAGACCTGCTGGAAGGTTTTACAATCATCCAGGTGAGAAATGGCAGGGGCTGGGCTAGGATGAGGGGTGGAGGGGAAAGAGTATCTGATTCACCTTGTGGAGGTAAAGTTGTGTTTAGTGAAATGTGTATTGCAACAAGATGGAGAAACGAGAGATCCTTTGTGGCTGGAGGTGGTGGTGGGTCTGTGCACCCTGCAAGAAGAAGGGATAAGGAATGTGGCTGGCGGTGAGCCTGGCCAGAGGGGTAGGGCGGGTCCTATGGATCACTCAGAGAAAACTATTCGGGTTAGTTATCTATTGCTGTGAAGCAGATAACCCCCAAATTCAGTGACTTAAAGGATTAGCCATTCTGTTAGCTCGTGGTTTTGCAATCCAGACTGGGCTCTGCTGGGCGAGTCTTCTTCTGGCTTTGCTGACGGTCTTCAGTGGTAGGTCGGCTGGGCTCCAGGCTCAGCCGGGACACTGGCTTGACTGAGCTCTTCTCTTCACGTGCCATCGAAGCCTCCCCTTCTCTGGGTGGTTTCTTCAGCAGGATAGTTGGACCCTTTCCATGGCAGCTCAGGTCTCCCGAGAGTACAGAGCAGGCGCTATAGGCTTTCTTAAGCTTAGGCTGGGTTGTATCAATGCTGTATTGACTATCCTGTATCAGTTAAAATATGTCCCAAGGCCAACCTGGATTAAAGTCACCATACAGGGGTGACTGATGCACAGATCACTGCAGCCGCTCACTAGCCGTGTGACTTTGGGCAAGTCATTGAACGTTCCATGCTCAGTTTTCTCATCTTTAAAATGGGGATCCCACTAGCACTGACCTCAGTGTCCCCGTCTGGGCTGAAGAAAGTGATAGGTGGGAAGAGTGTGAGAGTGCCCGGCACTGGTAATGTTAATCATCACCAAAGCTCTTGTCACTGTGGCTGCTTTTGTTGCTGCAGAGATATGTTCCCTGAGCCCCTGCCCTGCCCGGCTCACCCCCCAGAGTCTTGCCTGGCCACACTTATCTGAAGGAAGCCCTGTCCCCCTGGGGGGAGTGGGCTCTAGCTCTCCAGGCTAGGCAAGGAGATGGCCAGTCTGTCCCTCTCCCTCGCCATCCACTCTCCTTGTTTTCTTGTTGTTGATTAAATATGGGTCAGCTACTTACGTGAATGACAACTGTTGCCATGCCAACCAGAGAGCATTCTGAGGTGACAGTGTCCTTTGCCCTGCTCCAGGAGAAGCTGCTCCTTCAGCCTCTCCATGCCCTGCCTCTGCGCGCGCGCGCGCGCGCGTGCCTGTGTGTGTATGTGTGTGTGTGTCTCCCACCAGTACCCTCAGGGTGACTGCCTTTGTAACACCTGCTTCCTGCCAACCAGCCTCTGAAGAGAGCAGGACACAAGGCTACTGAATCTTCCAGATAGGCTTAAAACCTTTTTTTTTTTTTTAGAAGATCCCTTAGATCTCCTTTCCACTACCCCCCATATGTATAGCATCTATCAGTTGAGAAAATGCACAACAATGAAAAGTAACTACGGATTCAGTAATGCTTTTAAATGAACGTATTTTATTCATCCTCCACAGCATGAGGAATACTGATACATATATCTGAAAGGCATGTAATTGATTCCGATTTCAGGCAATATTTGGCTCCCTTCATGGATTCATAGCCTGCTGCCTTGCCTCCCACTCCTGGTGCAATTCTGGGGATCTCCAGGGTCCTCTGTTCAGAGATCAGCACCCTGCACTATCCCCTGCTGAGGGGGTCCCTGGACCTGCATCAGGAGCGTCTCCTGGGAGCTTGTTAGAAATGCAGGACCTCAGGCTCACTCCGGACCTACTGATCAGAATCTGTATTTTAACAAGATCTCCAGGTGGTTCTTATGCACATTAACATTTCTGAAGACTGATTTCATATAGACTGCTAGGGTCACTTAGATAATCAGTCAATCAACCAGTTGCAGAATGCACAAGCTTTGGAACTGGCCGAAAGAGACAAACAATAAGCAGATGAAATACGTAGTATACTACATGACAATAAGAGCTAGGGAGCAAAGTAAGTCAGGAAAGATTTATTTATATTTTTTTATTGAGGAAGGGGGATGGAGAGTGCTCGGTGGGGTGGGGGTCATTTAATAGGGTGGTCAGGAAAGGCCCTGGTGTAGGGAAGCCTGCAGTGGAGACCTGAAGGAGGCGAAGAGGTGAGACAGTTGGGGAAGAACAGCCCAGACAAGGGGAACTTAGCAAAGGGTTTGCAGCTTTCTGGAAAGATCAAATCCCTCAATAGGGTAAGCTGTAAGGGGAGGTAGGCCGAAGAGAGGACTGGGCCAGATTGGAGCTGGGATCTGGGACAGTGTATCTTGCTGTGCTGTTGAGATAGTTTCCAGGAGAACTGGGGGCCTGAAGGTCAACTGGGAAAGATGCCATCAGCCCTGGCGCTGGAGGGCGGGCGCTTGCCCTAATCATGCGCAGGGAGAGTGAAGAAGAAAGGAGGCAGGAGAGGGACCTCACGGAGAGCTTGCACCCTTCCCGCGAACATCCCACCATCCCCCGTGCATGGTTTCCTCTTACCCTCTGGGGAGTGACTTTTTGATGATGTTCCAGACACTGGGATTTGAATAATAGCATTAGTTACATGGTAGTCCAATGGCTATTAACATACATTAGTGTCTGTAATGCAACCTGGAAGTTTGTATACAAATAGGCAATGAGGGTAGGACGCCAGGTGAATAGAGCCGATGCTTTTATCACGGAAGGCTCAATTCGTCAGAGCTATAAAATCACGATAATGGTGATGATGGGCCTACGTTGTTGGAGCACATTAAAATCAGATTAATTAGTTAATTTAAAATAACAATACCCATTAAGATCATTAGAAACACCTCCACTCGATTTAGTATCCCAGCTGTAAACTTCTTGTAACTTTTCACAGGACCGTTTTATTCAGACTGGTGAGGCTGAATTTAACAGCCTGGTTTGTAAAGCTGAATTTGAGGGCTTACCATTTAAAGTAAACTTTTTTGGGGTGCCTGGGGGGCTCAGTCGGTTAAGCGTCCGACTCTGAATTTCGGCTCAGGTCGTGATCTCAGGGTCGTGAGATCGAGCCCTGTGTTGGGCTTGTGCACTGGTGTGGAGCCTACTTAAGATTCATTCTCTCTCTAATTAAAAAACAAAAAACAAAAAAACCCCCCAAAACTAAGCATTTATTGAGCACCTGCTGAATGCCACACCCTCAACCTGGCCTGGGAATGTACAGAGGAATACGACAGGGCCCTGTCCTCAAGGGGCTTGCCTTTTATCGGGGAGACAGTCCTGGGAGTGGTTAGTGATTGCTCAGGGTGGGGGCCAAGTGCTGGGGACTCAGAGGAGGGAAGGACAGCTTGTTCTAGCTCCAGGGGGCCTGGAACCCAGACTGGCTGATAAAAACCATAGCTAATACTCATTGGTACTGCCCGGGATGATGACTGTGGAAACATGGATATAATGACTGAAATTCAAGATTGTCAACTTGTGTATTCGTCACAAAGCAGAGAAGGTGGAGAAATATGTGTTGGGGGGGGCGGGCACAGTTCTGGACTCTTCTCTCTTATCACATTCACTGTCTTCAAACCAGCAAAAATTGCTTCCGAGCCTGAACCTTCTCCTTGGTGAATAAAGGCCAGGATGACACCCCAGAAGGCCCCAATTTCTAGAGGGGACCTACCAAGGGAGTGGTAGGTAGACTCACCAGACTCCTGCTTGCCAGGATCTGGTTAACTATATTTGCTTCTGGGCGTGTTTTCCAGATTTGCACCCACCTCTTCCTGCCAGGACTGAGAAGTGAGGGAAGGTTGTGGGTTTAGGGAATGGCCGGTGCAAAGGCCCTGGGGTTGTAAAGGGTTTGCATGTTCTGGGCCTATGGGAGGTCAGTGTTGCTGAACTCTGACAAGGTAGAGATTGGCCCAGTGTGAGGTCAGAGAGGACCCCTTGAGAAGATTTGGTTCCCTATTCTCAGGGCAATGTGGAGGAACTGCAGAATTTTCAATACGTTAATGCATGATAACATTTACATTGTAACAAATATCCTTCTGCATTGCTGAGTGGAGACCAGGATTGGAGGTAGACTTCCTGACTGGTGCTGTCCAATAAAACTTTCTTGGGTGATGGCACCGTCTATGCCTACGTTGTCCAATATGGTGGCCATTCATCACACGTGACTGTGAAGTGCCTAAAATGTGACCAGCACACCTGAGGGACTGAGTGTGGCTAATGAATTTAAATTTAAATAGCCCCCTGTGGCTAGTGGCCAGCCTATTGGACAGCACAGCTCCAGATCCTTCTCTCTTGTCCCCAAATCCTGTTGATAACTCTACCTTTGCTCTTATCTCTTGTCTCACTAGGAGGCTGGTTGAGATTTGCTGGGTCAAAGGAACACACACAAGAGTTTTTGATTCCTATTTTCAAGTTGCTTCCTGAAAAGGTCTACCAGTCTTTTCTCCCACTGCAGTGAGTGGGGTGGAGAGTCATTGCCCCTTATCCTCACTGACATTGTGTGTTATCTTTTCTTTGGCCTTCTCCAGTCTGGGGTTTGGGGGTGGGTCATTAAGGAGGCGATGCTGAAGGCAGTTTCTATATGCCTCCTCTGAGCTCTGCCTGACTTTGCCTCCCCACCCTTCCCCCTCCCTAAAGAGTCGCTGCAGCTCACAGATACTCCCAAACCCATTTCCCATTTTCCAGAATTTAGGAAGAGAAAACCCATGATGTTCTCTTGGATTCCCAAGGCATGGCTCAGCCCTCTCTGCTGGGCAGGAAGAACCCTGGCACATTCCAACCCCACCACGAGGACGGGGTGAGCTTGCATCTCTGTTTCCCTCCGCAGCTCTATCCACGTTGTATTTTTGTCTCAGCATTATTTTTCAATTAACAACCCTGATCCTCTGGATTACAGTTTCTCATTTGCCAGGATTATTAGTGAAAATACTAACAATAATGATAAATATTTGCTGCAGCCCTCTGCTCTGCCCAGAGCCCCTGGTCTGCCGACTCGGTGTAATTAAAAGGCAAGCTACACGGGCAAATAAAAAGCCCGGATACCCCCTCCAGCCTCAGAGAGGACACGAGAGGATCATGGACTCCAAATAGGCCATTAATACTGGGTCAGAGCCACCAGCAAATACGCAGCAAAACAAATGAAGCTCAAGTGCAAAAGAGAAGCCTAATAAATCTTGCCCAAAGCGGCTTTCACTTGGGGCCCTAAGCTGTAATTAGGGGGAGGAGGCAGCAAGGAGCCAGGCTCTGAAGACCTCACATTCTTTGCCTTGGCTCTGAGAGCTGATCCCTGAGTCCCCCAGTGGAGGGCCGGCACCTCAGCGGCTTCTCTCCTACCATTCTGATCCCGCTCTGACTTGCCCTCCGGGGCTTCCGGGACAGCCTCGCCCTTGCTCAAGCCAAGCTCAGGAATGCATGTCTTCGCCCCATTCTCAGAGCCCCCGCCCGGCTGCCTTCCCTCCCACCGCGTTTGCTTGTCCCCTTTGCACCTTGCTGCCCTCCTTCCCCTAACACCTGTCCCTTTCTCTCCCCCTCTGTACCCCTTCCTTTGGGCAAAGCAGCTCTCCAAAGTC
Source organism: Halichoerus grypus (assembly GCF_964656455.1). Taxonomy (NCBI): domain Eukaryota; kingdom Metazoa; phylum Chordata; class Mammalia; order Carnivora; family Phocidae; genus Halichoerus; species Halichoerus grypus. Next base: position 202,276,076 of record NC_135713.1, read on the forward strand.
ACCTTCCCCAGCAGCCTGTCCTCCTGCATCCCACCCTTTGCAGACCACCCGTTCCTCCACGTGGGGCCTCTCTGGGTTCTTGGAGGGTGTGGCTCCACACTTGAACTCTGCCCTTGAATGACCTGCATGACCCTCTCTCTGGTCCTCGGTATCCCCATCCGCAGAAAGTCGGCTTCCTCATAGCCGCGTTCCTAGGATTAAACGAGATATTGTATGCAGAAGGGTCTAGAACAGAGTCAGAGGGGTAGGAGGTGTTCAACCAAAGCTAACTGAGCCAACCTCCAACCTGTTCCTTTACCACTGGGACACACAGTTTGCACGGAACACTGTATTCTCACACTGCAGTGAGTATGTTCCTTCTTCCTCAGACTGGGGGTATTTGTCCTTCTATTTGTCCTTCCTTATGAGAACTAGGATAGGGCTCTGGTGCTGGGTCTGCCAAATTCTTGATATAAGAGGAGGTGGGTGAATTACGAGGATGTGTCTCCTTTCCCCTTGTCCCTGGGAAGCTGCCTAACCATGCCTCCAGCTGGGTGGACCTCCGAGAGACCTATTTGCAAGAGTAAGAGGGCTCTAGGTGACTTGCTTCTGGTCTTCAGGCCTGAGTTTTGGGCAGCACTTTTCTTCCCTGCACCCCTGAGAGATTAAAAATAATTCTATTTCCATAACTGTATGGTCTGAACTTCTTCGGAGCACCCCAATCCCTGCCACACACACACAATTTTCTAAAGGGCGGTCGGTGCTCCCTGAATCTTGTAATGCTCAGCCTGCCTCCTGCAATTGAATCACGGGGTCTTTTAACCTTGGCTAAGAAAGCTGAACACGATCTGTATTTCTAACAATAGGGAGTTTGTTAAATAAATTATAGTGCCATGAGCACATTTATGATGTATTTTCAATGCAAAAAAAGTAGGTTGCAAAACAGTATGTAAAGTAAGAACCTATTTTGGTTAGGGAAAAAAAAAAACCCTCAACTATATACGTATGGGCAGGAAATTATCTGGAAGAATATACACCCGAATGTTAGCAATGCTTTTTGTTTTTTCTGGGTGGTGGGCTAACGAGGGATTTTGATTTCTTTCTTTGTGTGTGTCTGTCTTTTCCGATTCGTTTACAATGAGCATATATTTCTTCTGTCTCAACTAAATAAACAAATAAAGAAAAGCACCACCGGTTCTCCGAGGCCTCATTTGCATACATTTGCATGCCAGCCCATCAATGCCATCCATCACAGCTCTATGCCATCAGCCTTCCAGAATGGAGGAGGCCCACATGCACCATCTCACCCCACCTTAGGAAGACCCTGGCACCCCCGTCTGAGCGCCCGAGACCGGCCGGCCTCCCCCACCCAGCCCTCTGTCCAACCTCCCATCCTCGGTGACACCAGCCCAGAGGCAACAACAGTTCTGTTGTCACATTTCCAACCTCGAAGGCGTCTTGCTTCCGCTCCGTTGGCAGCGTTTTCGTGTTATTCTCACTGCTTTGACCTTAAGTGGCCGATTTTCCTTCCTTTCTCCCTCTCCTTGTGTTCCTCCTCTCCTCCCTCCCCTCCTCTGTCTTGGCTGCGATTGTCTGAGCCCGGCATCTGAGCTGTCTGGAGCTTGCCTCCTATTTTTGTACTTTGTGAAACCAGGGGATACGAAGGGCCTTGAGTACAGCGTGGCTCGCGGTCCTGTGACAACATGTCTGTCTCCTTCCCTTGGCTGGGGCCCCGTGGCATCGCAGAAATGGTTGGGAAGCATAAGCGGGGGGAACGACCGTGCACACTCTGTCTGGTTCAAGTGTTATCTGATTTTCCAATAGGTCTCAAACTCTACATGCACACTTGCATGCACACTCGCGCACATGCACACACGGGACTGAAAGTCAGCTGGGAGGCATCGCTGTTCTTTCAGAGACACCTGCTCTGTTCTGGGGTCCATGACAACCACCCCCCAGCAGGTCACAACGTGTGGGGCATTGGTTATGTCCTTGTCGGAGATGGCCGAATTGATCCCCAACACGATCGATGGTCAAGAAGAGGGTGGGCCCTGAGACCTCATTGCTGCCCCTCACATTCTCATCCCTCCACTTCCCAGCTGTGTCACCTTGGTTGAATTACTCAGCATCTTTATGCTTTGATGTCCTCATCTATCCCTTAGGACAAAGTAGCCCCTGTCCCCTAGTCTTCTTTTGAGAATTGAATGAGCTAACGAGAGTAAAGCCCACAGAACAGTGTCTGATGCTCAGGGAGCACTCGACATGAGCTGTTTCGTGGTGTCAGCTTTCCGACGAGCCTGGGAAGTGGGTGGTACGGGGTGGCCATTGCGTCTGGAAACCTAGATTTATCAATCATTGCACTATCAATAATCCATCTGAATATTGTATATTCACCTCTGTTTCCAGGCCTACTGACTGCTCTATGTTTTACCCCCATTCCACCACGGCTGGGGGGGGTATAGAAAGATTTAGATGCATTCCTTGTTGTGCTGGTGAGCAGTGGTTGGTAGGATTTGCAGTCTTTTCTGTGTGGTTCCAAGCCCATTGGAAGTCCCCCGTTGGCCCAGCCTGGCTCCCCTCGCCCTGGAGCTGAATTCTCTTGTTCTGATCTTGGGGGAGGATCCTTCTGTTCAGCCCTGTCCTCGCGGTGAGGAAGCCCCCTGAGATGCTGAGGAGAGGGGACTGGGCGTTTGGGAAGCAAGGCGGAGGACCGAGTGAGGGGTGGCATTTCCGAGCCCAGCCAGAGACGCAGGCCGGCTTCCCCTCTCTTTCCACACAGAGTCAGTCTGCACCCGGCGGAGAATCCACCTGGGTCTCAGTGAGCATTTGCGGCCCAGCTGCTTGTTGGGCCAGACCATCAGCCCCGACGGAGGTGGCTTTGTCTCTGCCGGGTCTTGCACGGCGCCAGCCACGCTGTCCGCACTGAGCACACCCCAGCCAATACCAGTGCTCACCATTGTAGCGGGGCCGGCTGCTTGCGGGTGAGGCCAGCCAGCCAGGTGGTTCCTCCGGTCCGTTTCTGGAGGTGGAGATGCAGGGGGCACTGCTCCCCCAGCACTGGGCATCGGGGCCATGCTCTCACGGAGCCTGCATGGGCCTGGCCCCTGGTGCCCAGCCGGCAGGGCCCTCTGGGTCTGAGAGGCTGGCAGACACTCCAGCTGCCCCGTCCCTGCGTGACAAGAAATGCTCCTAAGGCATTTCTCCCTCTCCCTCCGGCTTCTCATCACCTCTGAGGCCCGCCAGCCAGTGTCCACACGGCCCCTGGGAGGGGGGCCGTCTGTGCGGAGTGAGGGTGGAGTCCGGGTCTGAGTCTGTGATTACGTGTGGCCCCAAAAGCGAGTCTGGGCTTAGAGGGGAGAGCCCAGGTAGAAGGAGGGGGCTGGCCGATGCTGGAGGCTGGTCCCCAGAGGGCAGATACTCCCCGGGGCCATTCTCCAGCTGCTGCCTGGCTGACCCTGCAGGTTCCCCTGGGGGAAGGGCAGGGCGGGGGGGGGGGGGATGCGGCAGTTTCTCTCTCACTGCCCAGGGGACCGACCAGGTGCTGCAGCCTGAGGACACAGCAGATTGCCCTCCTGCAGGAGAGGCTGTTGAGGCCCACCTGGCTCTCCTGAGTCAGGCGGTGCCCCCGGACACTCAGGTCTGATAGAAAGACTCACCTGTGACCTTCTGCGGAGGGCTGTTCTCTCTGAGATGCCCTGTGGGGTGGCCCACAGCCAGTGATCCACTGATGTCGGGCGCAACGTCCCCAGCTCCTTGTCCCTGGGGAAAGAAGACATCGGTGGTGCTATTCACATTCTAGAGCTCCCAGTGGGATCGGTCGGAGGCGAGACCCTGCACTGTCTTGGCCCGCCTCCCCTCCCCCCATCCCTCTTCCTTCCCAGCCTCGTGGACTCCCCTTAAGATCACTGTCTGCCTAAGTCACTTGCACAGGGACCACGCTTGCGGGCTCTTTTTCCCACTGTCCTTTTTTTTAGGAAAAAGAAAACCTATTCCAGCTTCTGGAAAGACAGAAAACAATCCCATGCATTTTCAATGTTTTCAACTCTTGTTTCTGTCCCCAGTCCTAGTCACTCCCCAATTCCTAGATGCCGTGGGCTGACTTGTGTCCCCTCAAAATTTGTATGTTGTGGCCCTAAGTCCCAGGACCTCAGAGTGTGACGTCTTTGGAGACAGAGGCTTTCCAGAGGTAACGGAGCTAGAATGAGGCCGTTAGGGTGGCCCTAGTCCTGGCTGACTGCTGTCCTTCTAAGAAGAGGACATTTGGGCACTCAGGGACACCACGGTGGCATCTGCAAGCCAAGGACTGAGGCCTCAGAAGAAACCAACCCTGTGGACACCTTGATCTTGGACTTGCAGCCTCCAGACATTTGAGAAAATAAATTCCTGTTGTCTAAGGGGCCAGCCTGCAATACTCTGTCGTGGCAGGCCCAGCAGACACCAGGTGAGACTTCTGTTTGCCAGCCCCCGGGGTGAGACGGCGGGGGTGACTGTGGGGGCGGGGGAATCAGTTAAGTGTCTGCACCGTCCAACACCACGTGGCCCCGGGCAAGTTCCCTGCTTTCCTTGTGCCTCAGTTTGCTCATCTGTAAAATGCGACACTGACAGCAACCACCTCCCAGGGTGGTTACTAGGATGTAGAGCAGGGACACTCAGTGCCTGGGACAACTGTCCCAGCCCCAGGCAGTCCCTGTCCCTGGCATTAGCTGATACCAGCAGGTTCTGAATGCTCAGGCTGGAGGCCCTTCCCATCCCAGGGTGAGCCTCTGTGAAGGTCAAGGACCACTTTCGAAACACAGAAAAGCATTTGGAGGCCTCCAGCCCCAATGGACTGTGGCCTGGGTCCGTTCACACCAGGGAAGCGCTCGGTGAGCCTCTGCACGGCAGGACGGGCCGCCCTGGTCCCCAGGAGGAGGGTGAGCCCTCCCTCAGCAGGAAGCCGCCTTGGGGGAGCTCCAGCTTGCAAATCCCAACCCCTGGGTGGGGGGGGGGGTCTCCTTCCTGACACTCGCCAGCCGTGCCACCGCTTTGCATCTCTCTGAACCTGACTCTCTTCGTCAGGAAGTAAAAGGTGCTACCAGGCGCCTTGTAAGGATGAAATCAAAGTTTAAGTATCTAATAATTACAAACAGAGAAGAGCTATTTGTTGATTGCTATTTATTAAAGTAAGTAAGACGTACACCAGCCCGGAGAACGTGCTTTTTGGATTTTCCAGGCTGGGAGCCTTTTCAAGCAGTGCTACACGATTATTGACCCGGCATGTTCCTTAGTCCCGCGGAATCACCGCTCAGTTCCCCTCTAGCCGATGGATTCAGGATGGCTCCTGTTCGGTAATTATATTCAATAAGGGCCTGTCAATGTAATTTTCTGTCAATTGTCACTGGGTCCCAGGGGTGGGACAATTGACCCAGGGGCCGCGGAGTCTCCGACAGTGGCGGTGCCCGCTGCGGGTGGGGGGCCAGCCTGGGTGCAAGTGATGGGGCTCCTGACCTGCGGGCGGGTGGGCTCCGCAGCCTCCTGTCGTCCCACTCGCGGCAGTGGCCTGAGCGGGGTGCAGAGGCTGCGCCCGCGACGGGCCCGTGCGCTGGTCAGAGCCTGTCCCCAGCCGCCCACGCGACCCCCAGCACCCAGGAGCCTGTGGGGGGCTCTGGGGACGATGACGCAGGCCCCGGGAGATGCTCCCTCTCTGTCGAGAGAGAGGCCAAGCTGACACCAAACTTCAGGCTGGGATTTCCACACGAGCCCCACTCTGCCATGAGCACCGGGATGGGCCATTTACCAAGTTGCCTGAGGTTTTACTAACGTGCCAGCCACCACGGGGAGTAAATTCAAGAAGTCCCCGTGGTTGAACCATTGGCCTTAGGAACATATACGTTGTCTCTGCTCCAAGTGCCCCCCGGCTCTTGTGACGCGGCGTCAGACCCAGTCACCCCTCAGCTGTGACAGGTGCCAAACCAGGATGCTTAGATAATTAAATTATATTCCTGCTGGGCCTTGAAATGCACCAGGAGGCTTTTTGGTTTCTCGTTGTTGTGTGTGTTTTTTCCAGCAGATTTGTTTCCCTGATTTTATCTTTCTCTGAATAATATGGAAATGAGGTTACCGTCCTGGGTTCATACCCGCACATCGAGAAGCCCTCATCCCCGAGTGTGTTGGGTGGGGCTGGAGGAGAGCCACCTCTTGAGCAGGAACATGGAAGTCGATTGCTAGAGAGGCTGAGTCTTCCTGCATGCCACGGGCATTTCCACTGCCCTCACGCTAGGTTATACCTCCTTCCTCACTACGCTTCCCGAGCCTGCCTTTTCTTCTGCATAGTTAGTCTGTCCAGGTTTCTTCTGCATTATTAGTCTGTCCGGGGCTGTTAGAACAAAATGCCACAGACCGGGGGAGTTACAGACAACAGAAACTTACTTCTTAGAGTTTTGGAGGCTGGAAGTTCACGATCAGGGGTCAGCACGGTCAGCCCAGGGCCCTCGTCCAGGTTGCAGACTTCTTATTACATATGGTGGAAGAGGTGAAGGAGCTCTCTGAAGCCCCATTTATGAGGGCGCTAATCCTATTTCTGAGGGTTCCGTCCTCATGGACTGATCACCTCCCAAAGGCCCCATCTCCTCATACCATCACCTTGTGCATTAGGTTTCAATCCGTGAATTTTGGAGAGACACAAACATTCAGACTATGGTACTATATATATATATATATTTTATCTTTATATATATTATATTTTATATGTATATGAATCCATCCATGCATCTATATCTACTTATTTATCAAATAATTTTGGAAGACTTGTGCTGGGCACTAGGGAGTCAAAGGTGGGAGGGAAAATGGCTTTGTGCTTCTGGTGTGGTACGTTGCGTTTATCAAAGATGACTGCAAGAAACCCTTCCCATCCTGTGTGCTCTTCTGCAGTGGGGGTCTCGCCGTTCCCCCACCAGGAGGTGGGGTCCACAGCCCTCTGTCTGAATCTGAGTGGCTTTGGTGACTCGCTTTTAACTAGCAGCATGGAGGTGAAGACAAGCAGCATGAGTGACTTCTAAGGCTGGATCAGGAAAAGCCACACAGCCCACACTTGGGGCTGTAAGGAGTTCGAGAACCCCAGGACTACCATGCTGGGACATGGAGGCTGCGGTGGACAGCTGGGCTGAGCTTCCAGACGGCAGCGATCACCTGCAGGGCGCGTGAGTGCCCCATCTCAGGTGTCCAACTTAGGTGAGCCTCCGCAGGACCCAGCCCCGGCTGACGTCTGACATCCAAGTGAGAGCTGCCTGGCCGAGCCTTCTCCAAATTCCTCACCCACAAAAGCATGAACAAAATGCAATGGTCGTTTTAAACCAATCAATTTGAAGGTAATTTGTTATATAGCAGTAGGTGACTAGAACATGTTTCATGGAATGTACACTCTGCTAGGAGAGACAGATATTAAAATCGCTTCCAAACTAACATAAAATGATGCTTGAGGTCAGTGCTACATTGAAAAACCATGAGAGTGCATTGGTCCAGAGAGGTCAGGGAAGCTGCCCTGAGGAGGGGTGGTTGACTGAGATCTGAAGGCAGTGAGGAATTTCACAGGGAGTGAGAGGAGGAGTGTTCTGGCATGAGCAAAAGTCCTGTGGCAGGAAGGAGACACTGATAAAAGGCCAAGGAAGCTGCAGGGTGGGGAGCAGGGGGTGGCCAGAGAGGAACACAGGGCCCGGACCCTACAGGGCCACCTTGCATGCGGTGCTAAGGGTCTAGACGTTCAGAAGGAGAGTGATGGAAGCCAGCCGTGGCAGGGCATGGAAGCAGCAGCTGTGGGTGGCGGGTGGGTGGTTAATGAGCATGGTGAGCACTCTCCTAGCAATGGTGTTCTAAGTTGAAATGACGCATGCAAAAACCAATTACCAGATAGGACCAAGGTTCTTGTGGGGTTGCATTCCTGCTGAGGGGTCTGATGCCCACCTTTCCTAAGAAAGGCCACGACTTCAAATTTAATTGCATGACCTTGGGGAGGTCACTTTACCTCTCTGGGGACAGGACGCGTATGTATGATTTATAGGTCCTTTCAAATTCTGCGAATCTAAGAATCAATTCTCAACGACACTCCCGTCATGAATAAAGCACTCGCTAAAACTTACATAAATAGATTAAATAGGCCAACGACATGAAATTATATTTAATATGATTCATCATCATAATGTGCTATATACAGAGCTATCTCTTTTCTCCCTAATGCCTGCCTTACTTTTATGGCAACACAAGGGTTAGGAAAGGCAACCACTGAGCAAATATCCTGTGGCTCCCCGGGGAAAGTCTGGCCATTTCAAGCTGCGGCAGAAAAGCAAATGTTATGTGTGTGGCCGTGGCCTGGGTGTGGAGCCGTGGCCCGGCCCACCCACTCACTCGCCCCCGGGTGTGGACACTGCCTGGTCAGTTAGGTTTGCTCGCCGGGCAAGGGACACACTCTGGACACCAGTTTACAGCACTCAGTGAAGACTCGAACTCAGTACCACTGAAAGTGCAAGGGGGCGCCTGGGTGGCTCAAACGGTTAAGCGTCCGACTCTTGATTTCGGCTTAGGTCATGATCTCAGGGTCGTGCAATCGAGCCCTTTATCAGGCATCTGCTCAGCGGGGTCTGCTTGAGATTCTCTCTCTCCTCTCCCTCTACCCCTTCCCCCACTCTCTCTCTCTCTCTCTCTAAAATAAATAAAGAAATCATTTTTTAAAAAAGTGCACGGAACAGCAGAGCACCCAGATTTCGTGTCCTTTATTCTCTGTGACTTTGGCCCCATCGCCTTACCTCTGCAAGCAGCGATTTCCTCTAAAATGGAGTGAAAAAGCCCTACCTACCCACTTGCCATAGATGGGTGATGTAGAGATTAAATGACATAAATCCTGTAAATTGCAATATGCTATGTGCCTGGCTCGTGGGATGGACTGAATGTGGTTATCCCACCCCATTCTTCAGTGCTGTTCTTGGACAACTGAAGCTACCCACGATTGAGATTACAAATGTCAAATCCACAAATACCAAGGGTCTACTGTATGTATTTATGCTTAAATTGACTGTTCAGAAAACACAAAGTAGGTTCAGCTCTCTCCGTAATCTCTTTTGCTATTTTTATACCGTCCCAAGTTAAAAATAAAAACAAAAACAACATTGCAAGCAACGTTCAGGAGAGGTGACCAGGCCCACTGGGCCCCCATGACATTTGCAGTCTGAATAACCGGCAGGGCTCTGTCCCTATTTGGGATGCACGCTTTGGGCTTGAGCTGGTGTAAGTGCACGCGCGTGCGCACACACGCACTGATAACTCGCTGCTGAGAGTGTGCCTGGAAAATTAACTCCCGTTTCCTTGACATAGTCCTGCTCTGCTTTCCAAGATGAAAGACATATCGCCTCCCACAGCAGCAGCCTCACTCCCATCTGATGAGGGCAAGCGGCGAGGCCGGCAGAGAGCAGAGGGGGGGTGTTGCCAATGAAGAGGTGATCAATCCTCCAGCCACCCTGCTGGCCCCGCGTCCACAGGGCCCCTCCCAGGCCAGGGCTGGGGAGAGGGCAATGTGTCTTCAGAGCAGGCAAGATGAAATGGTTGAGTCTTGGATCCATCTAGACAGTAAATTTTTTGAGTCCCTATAAGCTAAAATCAATATTGGCACAACTGTGTGTCATTAAACACTAAATGAACATGACAAAGCCAAACTGCTGCCTATTAAACAAATGAGTTTTCTCTGCGCACAGGCACAGCAGGTTATTAAATTCTTTATTACAGGAACATCACCATTTGAAGGGGGTAAAAATACGTCTTTATGAGTCATCTGTATGTATGTAGCTGCATGGCCTTCCTGCACCCACCCCCAAAGACACTCTGGCTGTCCCCGACCTTCTCCTCCCACGGGGAGAGGCAATTTCTCTGAGCTGTTGGGAGAGGCAGACAGAAAAGGGGGAGGTGACACCTGGTGACACTCACATGTCAGGAGTCTGTCCAATCATTGCTGATTCACTCAACATTCAACCGACACCTACTATGTGTCAAGCATTCTGCTGGGTCCTCGGGACATAGTGGTAAACAACCCGCAAACAAACATAGTCCATTTGCCCGAGAGTCCCACCTCTTTAACATATCAGCTCGGATACTTGCAACTGCATCTCAGGAGACCCAGCTGCCGGTGGCCGAAAAGCCAGGGGTATTTCTTTTTTCACCTAACAGAAAGCCTAGAGGCAAAGTGGTTCCAGAATTGTGTAACGATTCAGCCATGTTATCATGGACCCAGGTTCTTTCCATATTCATGCTCCGCCCTCTCAGTGTGACGCTTGGCTCCTCATGGTGGCAAAAAGGCTGCCATAGCTCCAAACATCTTGACCTCACACAGCCAGAGTTAGTTTGTACTCCCACATCTCATTGTATCAGGAGGTAAAACCTTTTCTATAAGCTCCAAAAGGTTTCCCTTCAGGTCCCACTGGCCACAGGTGGTGTATGTGCTCAAGCTAATGCTAAGGGAGGCAGGAATGTGAGCCTCGTGGATGTGAATGGTGGCTCCCAGGCTACCTTTGCTCCCCGAAACAGGTTTCTCTCTCCATTGTCCAGGCATCTGTGATTCTCTTGGACCCTTATCTGCTAGCCACCCCCAGGTCTGCTTGCTCTGCTTTGGCATTTCTCTAGTGCCTGGCTATGCTGGATATTCTCTGTCCACTGTTCTCAATCTCCTCTCACCTTCTCCACCTTCCTCTGTGCTCCAGGGCCTGGCTGTCCCAGAGATGTCAAGGCGCAACTTTGCTTTCTGTCTGCAAGGTGGGACAGGCGGGTGGGAGGCACACTGGTGATCAGAGGCGAGTGGAGAGGCAAGTGGGGTGTTTGTTTTCCCAGCTTCCTCCATGAAGTTGCCGGGGTTGTCCTTGTCCCTCTACGGAGGCCACAGCTCCTGCAGGACTGCCCTCTGCCACAGCTACTCCCGCCAAGATGCCCCTACCTGCTTCCTCCCCTCGCCGACCAGACATGCGGTGCTGGGGTACCACACCATCCCTTTGGGTCTTCCATAGGTGTGCCCTTTCTCAAACTCTCCCTGAGAGCCCTCTCTGAGCGTGCATCTGTCTCTTGCCAGCCCTGGCTGATGGACTGGCCCATAGACCAGACCCCCCACCACTTTCCTAGATACCTTTGACCCATATACGCTGATCTGATCTGGCCTGAGATTCTGCTGCCCTCGGGAGCTGGAGGAGGGAACTAAAGGGGTACAGGAAGGAGAAGAAAGAAGATTTGCAAGGATGGAAAGGTTAAGCAGATGGATGGGACTCTTTCTGAGCAGACCCAGTCTGTCCCTGGGGGAGCATGCAGGGCTTTGTTCCCCCACTGCACTGAAGGCAGGTGCTCCAATCAACCTGGCGTGTGCCCACTGGGATTTCTGATCGGCACTACGAAGTCACCCGTCTTCTCTGCTTCCACTCAGGTTTGCTACCCCAACCCAGCCAGGTCCCAGAAGCAGCGATTCAGGACTCAGACAGCACTTTCTGTACATTGCTGCTCTCAAAATCCACAGTAGCCAAGTAAAGTAGACATTACGGTCTCCATTTCACAGATGAGGGAACTGAGCCCCAGAGATGTAAAGCATCTTGCCCAAGGTCACACAGCATTTCCAGCACAGCCCGGGCCAGAATCCTACCCCTGACTTCAAATCTGTGTTCTTTCCTTGTTGCTGCAGTCCCTGGTCCCTGCTCTGAGTAGTCAGGTTCTAAACACTGGATTGTTGTTCTGGTGAAGTAGGACAAAGAGGATCTTTTCTCAGTTTGCATTACAATACGTTAGTATACATAATTTCTTCAATTGTTCAGTTTTTCTCTAAATCTTTTCAGTCTTTTGGCACCCTATCAATACTGAATCTCATATAAGACAGGATAAGATTTAGCACAAAGTCACAGAGTTAAATCCACTCAATCACAGTGTTCCGCACAGATTATCAAAAGGCTTCTCTGTGCTTTATGCCCAGATTAGTGGTTTGAAAACCATTCTTCCACAATTGTGTTCAGAGTCCAAAAGGTTAACCTTGACCTAGGATAGAGAAGTAATCTCAAATCCTGGCATGAAGAAACCAGTAGTGGCTCAAGGAGCTGCTGTGTTGAAGAGGACGTGAGGCTGCATCTGGACTTGGGGAACAATGTCAGGGCTCCATTAGTTATGCCTGCCACAGGCACAGGAGTGGGGCTTGTCGACATGCTTGGCATGTATTTATACATATTTACACATCCTCACCCAGATCTTTCCTGCTGGCAGAAGAACAGAAGCCGGTTTCAACCCATCTGGTTTGGGCACTCCTTAGAATGTCGAAGGTATAGGAGACAGACAAAATTGGCCCCATGTCCCCTGCCTGTGTTAAGTGGCTATCGTGGTGGCATTAAAGATGATCACATAATATTATTTAAATGTTTTCTAATAGCCATGACAATGGCCGAGTTCCAACTGCAGACCTTGACCACTACCTAGCAAAAGGGCAATTGTTTGGCTTATAGGATGAGAACATAGTTGGCATGGAGCCCCCTCAGCCATCCTTGCTTGCTGAAATTCAGAGGAGAGTCTCTCTGAAGGTGACATCACAGTTGGCGGGGTGCAGAGGTGTGGGCTCTCTGCTGGAAGATGAAGGAAGGAGGTGGGCTGGAGAGAAGCCCTGTTACCCAGGCAGTTTATGAGCACATGGAAGCAGTAGCCCCTTCTGGCCCGTGGGAATGGCATGGGCTCGCTCTTGGGGGATGTCCTGCCAGGGGCAGAGGGTCGCGGCGGGGGGAGGGTGGACAGATGAGAGAATGTCTATCATGACTCGTCTCCTGAGTCATTCTCCCAGTGGCAGTAACAACATGTCCCAGCTCTTAGAGGGAAGTATGTAGACTCGATGTATGTAGTGTGTAGGGAGGGTGTGAGCAAGACAGTGAACATCTCAGAAGGGCCTGCGGGGGTGGGGTGGGGTGGGGTGGGGGCCAGCGTCAGAAGCCTTGGGATAATAACAGGGGATGCCTTCGAGAATCTTAGAGAGCGGTTGGTGCTCCTTCGACTTTTAAGACTTGGTGCAGCAGCTCAGCAGGGACGTTTCCCCATGCTCCATCTGCCAGTGATCTCCTGGGGACCCTCCCTGCGGTCTCTGGAGGGAGTGAGTCATCCTGGAGGCTGACGGGATGGGGCCTGAGGCATCCTGTCTCCAGCCACTCCCCTGCCCGTCCCATGTGCTGGCTGCTTCCGATCGGTCTGCAAGCCCTTCCACGCCTCCTTGCTTCTGTGCGCGCCATCCCCTCCGTGGGAAGCCTCTCCTTTCCTGGTCTACCTGCTCTTCCTGGCCACATTGTCCTGCAGGGCTTCCCCAAGCAGGGGTACCCCTTCCTCGTCTATGCGCCCGCAACACTGCGTTCCGGGGCTGAGCGCACGGCGTGGGTGTCGGCTGTAAACTGTCGGCTCGCCTGTGGTTGCTGTCACGGTATCCTCACAACAGCCTGGTGACAACGGGGGCTCAGAAAGGATTGATGAACTGCCCACCATCCTGCAGCCGCACTGGTCCTCCAAAAACGAAAGAAAGAAGAAAGAAAGAAAGAAAGAAAGAAAGAAAGAAAGAAAGAGAGAGAGAGAAAGAAAGAAAGAAAGAGAAAAAGAAAGAAAGAAAAAAAGAAAAGAAAAGAAAAAGAAAAAAGAAAGGCTGATTGGTGGCATTTGCCAATTTCCACGGTGTAAACATTCTAATAATAAATATTCCAATAATGGCAATTTCACACTATCAGCACTTTAACCGTGGTCTCACATTATTCCTGAAAATTCGGTGATTGGTTCTTACAAGCTGGTTCGGGGGAGTGTGAGCTGGTAGGAGCCGGTACGAGTCGGTATGAGCCAGTTCTGGTGTGTTTGACTGTGACCTCATTCTCCATCTGCAGGAACCAGGCTGCGGGCTGCTGAAGAGTCGGACTGGCTTTTACTAACACTATCCCCCGTCGCCCAGCCCTGAGACTAAGGACCCCCACACTGGAGCTAAGTAGATACTAAATTAAGGTTTGTTGCAATGAGACGGGTTTCTAGGCTGGAAGGCCGCCTGGTCAGAACTCCCTCCCCAGGACACTGCCTCTCTCCTTCTCCCCTCAGTTGGATGCTGTCCGAGAGGCTCAGGTCCCTGTCCTGAGGTTCACCAAACAGGAAGAGAAGGAAGAGACAGAAGCGGGGCTAGGAAGGGGCCTGGGCTCAGGCCTGGACGTGGGCTGTCAGGGGCAACAGAGGCCTCTGGCCTGGGAACAGGTGGCATGTCTGGGCACCGGCAGGAGGAAGCTTCCGGAGAGTGGGTGGCGAGGACAGGTTCAGACCACGGTATCAGGTGCCTGGGCCCGTCACCCTACCGGACGCTTGTAAGACAAGCCGAGGGGCTGACACGCCAGGCAGCTGACAACTTGGCTGTCACACTGATCATGCTGGATCCACCTTGAACATGTATGTATACGTGTGTGTGTGTGGAAGGAAGACATCTCTCTCTCCCAGTAGGTAAGCTGGATCTGAGATTTTCTTTAGTCCAGCAGAGGTGGGAACAGGATCCTCATAGTTGACAGTAGTGATGCGAATTAGTGTTGACATGTGTGTGACAGGCCGGCACCGGGAGGGAGGACTAGAGAAGAGCCTTCCAGAGTGCGTTGGGTCCCCACAATGGGGTCCCTATGAGAGGACAGACCCTGTCCAGGGCTGGCACTGTCCCTGGAGCCAGGTGAGAAGCACACGGAGTGGTGAGCCTCAGTGCTGGCCGGGAATGTGGTCCCCAACCTGGCGTGTGCGTTAGTGTCATGTGGACCTGTGACCAGAGCAGTCCCACGGGGAGCCCGGAAAGACCCCACTCTCAGAAGGGTTTCATGGGCTGCTGTCATCATCGTGAGATTCTCCATAATTTTTGAACATGGGGCCGCTGTGTTTTCATTTTGTGCTGGGCCCTGCAAGTGATGGGGCAGGTTCTCCCTGAGGGGCTTGTCAAAATCCACGTTGCTGAGCCCCTGCCCCAGAATTTCTGCCTCAGAGGGTCTGGGTAGGGCCAGAGAATCTGCATCTCTGACAAGCTCCTAGGGGCAAATTTTGAGACTCCTCTGAGCCGGGGCTGAGCAGCACCATGGGATCAGAGAGGAAAGGCCATTCAGACAAGCTCCGTGGCCTGGTCAGAGGGTCCACGGAGTCAGAGCTTGAGGGGGTGCACCAAGGGAAGCTCAGCACCAACCTTTATTCTTCAGGAGACCAGATAGCCAAGGACAAGTGCTGACCTTCAGCAGAGGGGAGAATTAAGGGTGAGCATGTGAAAAATGGTGTAGTTGACCACAAAGAGCAGGCCTTGGGACTAGTAGGCAGATTGGGGTAAAAAAAAGTCTCAAATGAGCTGAGTTTTAAGCCAAATCAAGGGAAACTGAGTCACGTGAAGCCACATACCTGCACCTGCCCGTGGGCTCAGGAGAAAGTTGCTTGACCAGAGCCTCTTGCCCTCCATGAAAGAAGGTTGCCCAGCTATTGATGGGATCTGTTGGATGCTTTGAGCCAGGAGACTAGACAGTGAAGTGTTTGAGCTCCAAGGACAAGGGAGGGTGGCATCCTGGCGTTGACCCACAGACCTGTGGATAGGCCAAGGAGACTTCTGCCCAGAGGAGGTCCTGAGGCTGTTCTTCCAGACATTCTCCAAACGGAATGCTCTCTCACTGACCTGCATTGGGGCCTGGAATCCCACCAAGGAGGCACTATTTCTTCCATCGAAAGTAAGAGGTTTTAGCCCGAGATTACGGACTCCCCGGGAGTCAGTGAACGTGCTTTGGAAGGTTCATGGGCTCCACTGAAATTGTTTGTGAAATTTAGTGTTCTATTATATGTACATTTTCTTTCCCTGGGGAGAGGGTTTGTAGCTTTCATCAGATTCTCAAAGGATTCTGTGACCCCCTTGAAAAAGGATTTATTTAAAGAATTTGTCTGAAAGGGGGATTATCCAATAAATGCTATTGGGATAATTGGCTACCTTTTGAGGAAAAAAAAAAATAAAGCTGGATCCCCACCTAACTGCTGTTACCAAAATACATCCCAGATGGATCAAGGATTTCAGTGTTAAAGAGAAAAAATGATGTAATGAAAGTTAATGGATAAAATTTGAGTAAATATATTTATAACCTTGGTGGTGGAAACCAGTTTTCAAAGTGGGACACAAAATCCAGGAGCCATCTAGGAAAAGATTGATCAAGCTAGTACAGAAAAACTAAAACTTTAATGTAGGGAAAATAAAGGCAAGGGACAAACTGAGGTCAAAACACAAAGGGCAAACTGGGAAAAATAATGAGAACCCAAATCCAAAGACAAGAAGCCGATTTATTCATGTACTCAGAGCTCAGACTCCCATAAAGAAAAAAAAAATCAAATAACCAAAGCTAAAGAAGTAACAGGACATGGGTAAGCAGTGCACACGAAAAGAAATATAATAAATGAATGAAAAAAAGATGCTCAGCAATCCACTAAATAATTAAGGAAATGCAAATGGATATCGAAAATGGGGTTACCATCTTTTTACTTTGAAGACTGAAATTTATACTAAATAGTGTTTATTTTGTGGATGTTTTATATTATATTTAGTCCTCTGTATCTTGATATTTAGATCGCATCTGGTTCTCGGTATTATAAATAATGTTGTCAAGAACAATTTTGTAGCAAATCCATGATTATTTGCTTAAGATGAATTCCTGGAAGGATCATCAACATTTAGCATCATGTAGCGGATCTAATCATTTTCCAAAGCGATTAGAGCAGGCAGGCTGGAGCCAAGGCCGCCATGCAGGGCTCAGAGCCCTCCTGGGAATGGCAGCCCTGGATTAGGAGATTGGAAAAGAACGGTACAGAATGTTCACTGAGCATTTATTACATGCCAAGCAGTGTGCTGGACCCTTCCGCATTGATCAGGCATCTTGTTTAACCCCACAACAGCAACAGGAAGCAAGGAAAATGTCTTTAACAAGGAATGGATGGATGGATAGTAAATTGCAAAGGGCAGAGGGAAGTTGCTCCGTTTCCCTCCAGCCGTGACTTCGTGACTTCGTAGGTGCATTTAAATGGACCACCCACGCAGACCCTAAGCTTTCAATCACTGGCCTGTGCACACAAGCTTGCATACTTCTCAGCAACAGGAAAGAGGCTTCTGTGTTCTCTCTGGTCCCAGAGAATTGCAGACCCTTTCCCATCTAATTGCTCTTCTTAACCCTTCTATGGGTCTTCCCCAGCAAAGCCAATACCTCTCCCTCTCACACTCGATCAGACCAGCTCCCTCCCCAGATCACACAATTAAGCATAGCCATAGTCTTGGAGAACAAAGAGCAGGTCTGATGTTACCTTTTAAGTAAGTAAATTCTAAAGATCCAACAAAGTTAGAAGGAGTTTGGAGGCTCAGAGTTCATTTTCTAAGAGGAATCACTCTTCCCAACCAGAATTGTGTCTTCAGATCTTCTGTAGCCAAAGGAAATAAACCATGAGTCTGGAAGCAGCCCGTGTAAGCAGAGAGACGCATCATTCCATCCTGCCTGTGACGGACAGTAAGTCACTTTCCTTGCTCTGCTATTACTCTAGAGCCATCATTGGTTAAAGTTATTCTAAAAACATCTGGCTGTTCCTAAAGACGTGGAACACAAGGAGAGCTAGGGTAGAAAGTGTCAGAAGACTTATACAATATCCATATTCTTTGATCCAGCATAATTTCACTCCTATGCATTTATCTTAAGGAAATAATCCGATTTGCACAAAGATCTACCTACAATATGTTCTTCGCGGCATCTTTATACTCCTAGAGAACTGGAAGCAAACCAAAGTCCAATAAAGGGGACTGACCAAGAAAATTAATGTGACTATTAAAAATCATGCTGCGGAAAAGACAGTGATGGGGCCGGACGGTCACAATATAACCGTTAGTGGGCTGGCAGGGAAGCAAGCTAGAAAACACTATGCCCAATATTAGATATTTTAATAAAGAAAAAATATAGGGGGGACAGAAAAGTCTAGAAAATCTATGTACCCAAAACATTATGAGTTTTTCTCCAGGTGATGGATTTAGGGGCAGTTTTTCTTTCCCTTGTGCTTTCTGGGTCTCCACGTTTACTGCATTGAGTACCTATTGTAATAAGAAAAACCATTTTTCAAAAGAAAGGGTTGTCTGACGGATCCTTTGGTGGGTGCTGGGAGGTGGGCAAGGGCGCAGGGCACCTGTCCACCTGGGTCCAGGGCGCAGGTGGCTGTGGGGACTGCTGGGCCACAGGAGAGGGGTGCCAGGCTCACAGATTCGTCTCTTATGATCACTCTTGCCTCCTTGATCCACTGGAGACAATCAGGGTCTCAAACACCTGTTAGACACAGTGTTTGATGAAAGATCGCGCACCTCGGATTAGTGCTGAGTTGAAAAATGACCCACGAGTCCCCAGAGACAGAGCAGAGCTGGAGCAGAGCTTGGTATTTATAACCCGGTCTCCCAGCCTGGGCGCGGACACCACACAATTCTGACAGACGATTCTCATGAGAAACTTTCCATTTCCATTTGATTATGGGCCCATAAACACAGATTGCCATTGAGTGGAGTTAGGGCTCTGCCGGCATTGGACCTGCCAGGGCTCGGGAGGCCTTTTCGATGGCTCCGGCGTGCCTGTCACCTGCTGGAGCCCCAGGCTACTCGCAGCTCTGAGCACCTGCCCACAGTTATGCTTGAGCTCTGATGTGGCTGTTGCCAGGACCCAGGTGCCTCTGTCTCTCTGGTCACCTGGGCGGGGATGCATCTGCCCCCCGGAGCATCCAGTCCTTCCCGGCTTTGGGTGGTAGAGTGGGTCCAGATGGTTCTAGGAGGCTTTGGCCAAGTTTGGTCTGGGGTCTACATCCTACCTTTTCTCTTCTTCGCTCACTCATTCATTCACTCACTCATTCGTCCGTCATCTGGCACTACTGAGCTGCTGCCATGGACCCAGAGACAGCAGGCAGGTGTAAGGATACAGAGACTGAAGTCCCACGGCTGCCCTAGGAGCCCCACTCCGAGACCATGTGGTGGGCATTCACTGAGAGAAGCTCCGGAGCTGAGCGAACACGGAGGAGGGAGAAGCCACCCTGGGCTATGAGGGAGGGGTGCTGGCCGTTCAGTCCAACAGACGGGTCCCCAGCACCTTCACCACCCCAGATCCCATGGGGGTAGATTTGAAAAGTGGAACGACCTGCACGTTTCCTACCATCTTCCAGCTTTATAGGCTAAGATTGTGTCTTCTCCCTCCAGCGACGGGGAAAAGATTAGGAATTGCTTCGGGACCCTCGAGCAAGGGGACGAGATGAACCCATAGCAGTGACACCTAAGGGGTCTTGAGTCTTCAGTTGGGATTAATTCAACCAGTATGTTTGGGCCCTGGGCCCGGCACTGTTCGAGGCACTGGGAAGCCTAAAAGGCCAACTGAGATCCAGTCTGAGGACCCAGGGAGCTTGCAGTCTGCTGGGAAGAGAGACAGAGACCATAGCCAGAGAAACGCACGCCTGTGTATGTGTCCCGTGCAGAGAAGCTCCAGGGGTAACTTCAGGCAGAGAAGAGGGTGAGCGGCGATGGGGCACAGGTGTGTTTTATATACAGGCAGAGGGGCTGACAGCTGGGACCGTGGTGACAACAGAAGTGACCGGACTCTAGATGCATTCTAGAACTGGAGTGTTCAGAAAAGGGGGTGAAGAAGGGAGGTGTGGACGAGGATTCTCAGGGTGCAGAGTGGAAATAACAGGAAATATCACTTTGAACCCGCACCCCTGTCCCAGGGCTCCCCACATACCATCCCGACATCACAGTCCCTTACCCAGTGCTAGGAGGTGCCGCGCTGTCTGTCTTGTCCACCCGTGCACCTGTCTGCCTTCTTTGATGTACGTTTGCACTGTGCTCTGTGTTGCGAATGCAGCCCTGAACAAGAAAATGCCTGCCCCCCCAACCAGTGCGAACCCCAGTGCAATGTGCTTTGGCTCAGAGCTCGGGGCGCCCTCCCGGTCCCGGGCTCAGACGCCAGGCGATCCAGCACCACCGCGGGGCCCCGATGCCGTGCTCCGCAGTTCGGGCTCCTTCTCCATAGAAACGCCCCTGCCCTCCCAGCGTGTGTAAGGCCTCCGGCCCAGGCGTGGCTCGCACCAGCCTCGTTTGCAGACCAGCTGCTGGCTCTCTGCTCTTTCATCCCGGTTCCTGGGAGGCCCTGGCTCTGCATCCTTCACAAACACATCTGGACTTCTCCAGACCACATGACAGGAACATCTGCCACCAGAAAGAAAAGGACACAGCGGCCCTTTTGTAACTGCTCCTAAATGTCTCCAGCCCTGGGGGCACTTGCATTTGGGTGATAGATTTAAGGACTTCCAGTATGTTTCTAGAAGCGTATTGTTGTCTTCTGTGGTCCAGGAGGCAGCAGGAGGAAGGGTATAGCACAGTGTGCAGAGACCACGGGCGCTGAGCAGAAAAGCTCATGCAAATCTTCTGTCCCCAGTGGCGCTTAGAATGGGACAGGCCCACAAGGAGGGCAGGCAGATACCCACTGTACCCCATGGCCTCATGGCCTTTCTACCTGCCCTCAGCTCCATCTCTTGGCCTGAGGGCCCTTTCTGAAGCCCTAAACGTTCGCTTTGCCAGAAGGGGGAATTATCCTGCTCTTCTGGAGCAGCCCTCAGCAGTGACCGAGGAGACTGGGTGTGTAAATGCCCCAGGGACCTTGTTCCTCAGCTGCGGTGAGGCGGAGTCCTCCACCCTCCAGGTCCCGACATGCCCGCAAGGTGAAGCTCCAGCCGCCCAGGTGGGGGCCGGCTCGGTAACGTGCTCCTCCTGCTGCTTTCTCTCCCCTGCCTCACCTCCCCCCTCCCCGCTGCAAGTGCTGCATCACCTGAGGCACACCTGATCTGCCATCAGCACCTGCTTGTGGAAGAACCCAGACGGAGCCCAGTGATGGCAGATGTTGGTGGCTGTGAGCCCATGGGTTGTTGTCACGGCAGTTCAAACAGAAACCAAGAACCTGTGGATGTTCTGGGGCGTCAGAACAGAGGAGAGACACCGTGGGGTGGAGATGACCCACTGAAAGCCGATCCCCTTGTTCAAGGACCAGCTCGGAATGTGACTGAAGTCCAGAAAGGGCTCCTAAACAGCCCGTTTAGAAGGTGCAACCCCACAGCCTCAGAATGCAAGAGCTCGCCTGGCTTCTCCATTTCCCCCAAAGCAGATCATGCTTCTTTGTTGGAATTCGAGGCCATTTAATCTCCGATTCAGAGACTTGGGCTGGATTAGGGAAACACATTTCGACACCGGGTATCACTGGATTGAGAGAAAGAAGTGTCGGCTTAACAGCAACCGCATACACGGACATGGGTGCGGGGAACTGCGGGGTTCCCGAGCTCCTCAGCCTCAAAATACAGCCGTGTGATTGTTTCGTGGATAAGCTCAGCATATGCCACGGCCCAGCCACAGGACCACGGAGTCAACCTTCTCGTTTTACAAAGAGGGAGACCCAGCCCCAGTGATTCCACTGTCACTTGCCCTTCACCCACACCCCCAAAGCTCACTCTGTTCTTGTGCTCCTTTACGAACAAGCTTTGCAAATGTTCCTAATTTCTTTCCATCGTGATAGCCCATTTCTCGCATCCTTTATGGAGTGTTGGGAATGGCCAACATGGGGGAGCCTCTCGTTCGCCATCCCCCGAAAGGGCAGCATGATTCAAAAGAGGGTGGACAGCAGAGCAGACACCCTAGCTCTCATTTGCAGTTGGTTGGAAGGACAAATAATAAACCATTGAGACCGAGCTCCCGATACCTTCGGCTTTGCATCCTCGCCGGGCACGGAGGGAAGCCTGGTTCTCATTTGAACAGATGGGGGACCTGCTTGCAAATACTTCCTTAGATACCCACTAACACACAACATCCTGTCCTGGGTGGGTGGTTGTGACCCAAGAGACTGAACAGACCTCAAAGAAACACCTGCCACAGAAGTAGTGGCCTTTGTCTTGGCTTTGAAAAGCTAAGACACCATCTCTGTCACTGCCTCTTTGTCGAAGCATGCAATTTTTTTTAAAAGATTTTATTTATTTGAGAGAGAGAGAGAGCATGCACAGGGGGATAGGCAGAGGGGGAGGGAGAGGGACAAGCAGACTCCCTGCTGAGCATGGAGCCCGACACGGGGCTCGATCCCAGGACCCATGAGATTAGGACCTGAGCCAAAATCAGGAGTTGGATGCTCAAAGACTAAGCTACCGAGGCTCCCTTGCAATTCTTTAAATAAGCAGGTTGGGTGTAAGGTTCTGAGAGCAAGAGGGAGAGCCCCATGCCAGCTTCCCTGCTGTTCTGCCCAAGAGGATACGGGCCGAGGTCTGGGGGCAGAAGATGGGATTGGGATGGGCAGCATGTCAACGCATCAACCCTGGATATGTCACAGCCATGCTTGGCCCTGGGCTCAGGCTGAACATTTCTCCATGAGCTGATGCAGATCTGAGAAGGCATCTTGACCAACCAAGCCATCTCTGGGACCCAGACTTGAACGGGTTTCTTCCCGAGGAGAGGCAGTCGACCCCGTTCCCTCTTTACAGTAAGACTCCATTGCAGTGGGAGGGAGAGCAAGGTGGGGATACCACTCTGTAG
The DNA here is from genome assembly GCF_964656455.1 of Halichoerus grypus. Lineage (NCBI taxonomy): Eukaryota > Metazoa > Chordata > Mammalia > Carnivora > Phocidae > Halichoerus > Halichoerus grypus. Next base: position 202,298,658 of record NC_135713.1, read on the forward strand.
AGGATCCCCAGAATCATTCATGGGCATTCACTGAGCACCAGGCCAAGGATCTGTGCAGAAAGAGAGCCTGAGACTCCTGATACCCTCTGGGACAGAAGTGGCAAAGAGCCAGCAAGATGTCCCCATTCCATCTCCCGTGCCCCAAGCAGACACAGCTCATGGTATTCTGATGTTCAATGGGGATAGAGCCTCAGAATCCTTCTTAACACCATCACCCTGGGAGAGATTCACACTGAGATCCAGACCTGACACTCAAGATGAAACTTATTTTCCACATTTGTCCTGGGAACTTAGAGTTCAAAGCCGGTTCATGGACACAGACAAACCTGTAACGGGTATGCAGATGCTGTATTTAATGATGATTACAGCAGAGATGATCATTCCCCTTGCTTAAAAGTTAAGGGCTTGTGCCACACTGTGAGGCTTTAAATCAGAGTATTACATGCTTCGTGTCCCTGGACTTGACACAGGGCCATCCTAGTTTGAGTTGGGAGGATATGGCGATCTTCACTCGTCTCTCCCTAAGAGCCCGAGGGATCACTGTCCAAGATACATGGTCTGGGTGGAGAGCAAAGCAGGTAGGACCGAGGTCTCTATCCTCTAGTATCTCCCCAATCTGCTCCTGCCTCTCGCTCTCTCACCTAAGCTTCCCTTAGGCAGGTGACCATGTAAGCTATCATATAATCTAGGAGGGAGCACGATTCATAATGACACCAGAACACTGGCTATAAACGGGAGGCGCCCCAGGAAAACAGGGATGTGATTCCCATGCCCCCAGGCCCCAGGCTTTCATATGGGGATGTGTATTTGTGTGTGCCGGATTGTGTGTGCGTGAGGGGCAGGTGTGCTACGGGGCAGTGAAAGGGAGCTCGTCCTCTTTCAGCCTGGGGTCAGTCCCTTGCACAGCCCTGGGTCCCTCTGGCTTCTCCTGCCACTTCTCTCTCCGGTGTAAGGGCGCAGATCGATGGAGCTGACAAAGCTCCCAGGGGCTGGAGCAATTCATTAAGCCTCTGCCCAGCTCTCAGCACAAGCCCAGCGCCTCTGCAAGAGCCGTTTAATTGCCACTTGAATGAGTCGCTCCCTTCCTTCTCTCAAATCCAGATGCTGCTCGGAAGTCCTGAGAGAGGGAATGTGGAGAGCTGATGGAGCTGTCTGTCCAGCAGGTGAAGCCCCCGGTGCTCGGCCGGCCCAGGGAAGGCTCGCCCCTAGCTGCTTCTCCCCGATACGCCCACTTGGGATCTTGTGCAATTACAGAGGTGTGCGACTGTCCCCCCCCGGGAGGGAATTCTGAGGTCTTTGAGCCCAGCTGAGTGCCCAGAGGTGAAGGGGCTTCCTGGGGCCTCAGGCTTCCTGGGAGCTTGGCTGGCCTGGGAGGGGGCAGGCGGTGCCAACTGCAGTCCTGCCAGATGTCATGGCTGGAGGAGACCCAGATGCTACCGCTGGCCATGCAGGGCACGGGACAGAGGGCCGGACGCAGCCAGGACCGGCTGACCTCGGAGCCCTGTTCCGAGCAGCCCTGTTGGAAGAACCGGGCAGAAGACTCTCAGAACCAAGCGAACCTGGAACCTAGAAACCAACGGCATGGAACCGATTGCACAGAAAGCCTTTCAGGGGGCTCGGGTGCTAGAAGAATCGGGCTGTCCCCAGGCAGTCCCCACAGGAGCCGCCGGAAACACAATGACCTGCAAACGGCCGTTCCTGAGATTCTGGACCCGACTCTGTGACAGACTCAAAGGCAGCGCCCGACCCTGAGCGCTAACTGTGCCCGCCACCCCGCTCACGCTCAGCCACGCCACGGAGGAGGCCACGCCACGGAGGAGGCCACGCCGTTCCGCCCAAACGGCCAATAATGCAAACTTCACTCCTATCTGTGAAATGCATTAGGATTCCAATTTTCAACAAGATTTCCCTTCCTAAACCTGCTTGGCTTCGCAGACACGTGTGCTGTGCTTTGCCTGCCGGCCTGCAGACAGCAGGGCGAGGGCAGAGGCTCTGCGCGCCGGCCGAGAAGGGGAACCCAGCAAGGAGTCCCAAGTTTCAGGTGACTCCGCTTTGGGAGAACTGGGAATGGGTGAAAATATGAACTTGGCATGTGTGCGTGTGCACACGTGTGTGTGTGTGTGTGTGTGTGTGTGTGGCAAAAGACCCATGCACGTTGGGGGACAGGCCACGTGGAGGCCCAGCCCACTGACGATGAGCCCAATGATGCCCAACAATTGCATGGATAACACCTTCATCTTCTTCATGCTACGGTGGTCCAACATTCTTGCCCATCACCGTGGCCTGTCTTGTGCTCAACCCTAATGGGTAGGTGCTATTATGGCCCCATCCCACAGATGAGAACACTGAGGCCTGGAGAGGTTATTAATAAGATCCAAGAGCTAGAAGGGCTAGGACTGGAAGGGCTGTTGCCTGCCTTTGGGGCCCCCCAAATCTGCCACACCTAGACAGAGTAAGGCTAAAGTTGGACAAGCTTCCAGAGAAATGGGTTTTCAGCCCTGAAGACTGCCGTGAGGGTGGGGCCCGTGTGCCCTTCATCCCCCAGGGCTGGTACTCCTTTCCCACGCTTCGGAGAACAGGATGGGCTTGGGCCACACGACAGCACTGCACATTTATCTGTCCTCCTGACAACACGCTCAGAGAAGGCGGCAGGCTACTGACTCATAGGCCAGAGGTTTTTGGTAGACGTCCCAGTGCTGGATCAATATGGCAGCTCTGTCTTCACCAGCTCTGTTGGTCCCAGCCAGAGGTGTGAACCAACCTGCTGGGTGCCACGGGCCCCTGGGGTCACTGCTGTCTTCCTGGGCACCCCAGGACCAGGGCACTGAGTGTGGAGGGAGCTAGACGGGGGAGAGGGACATGGGCTTTCTCTCTCTCTGTGGAGAAGTACAAAATCCGCTCTGTGGCAGTGGGTGGCCGAGCCTGGCAGCTGCCAAGTGAACACCAGGACGGCAGCAGGTCACAGGCGGCTCCCCGGGCCCCATGCTCTCCGGTGCCCACCAAACTATGGCAAGCGTGGGCGCTTAGGCCAGAGCAGAGCAGGCCTGGCCTCCCTCCCCAGAGCCCAAGTAAGCAGACATGGGAGGGGGACCTGTGTGGGGCTGGGAGGGCAGCTGGCCAAAGAGCAGGGGGAGAGAAGAAGGCTAGGGGATGACAGAAGCCCACGTCAAAATGGCTTAAGAAAAGCCATAAGGGAAGGGATGATTCCTTCCACTAAAATATCCACATCTGGCTGAATCCAGGAGCCCAGATGATCAGGGTTTGATCTCTTGATTTCTCAGCTCTGCTTCCTTTGGTGTTGGTTCCATGCTCAGCCAACTGAGGCAAGATGGCAGCCTTGAGGAACAGAGTGAGCTTTCTTCCCTTAACCAATACAAGCCAAGTTCTGGGTCTGACTCTCATTGGCCTGACATGGATCTCATGGTGATTCTTGAACCAATTCTGTGCTCACTGATCGCCAGTTCTGCACTGAACAGGATGGGAGAAGGGTGATGTTGCCCAAGGCCCAAGAATGGGAATGGATCTGGAGCCCAGATGGCCCAAGGAGCAATCACAGCCCATTAATGGGGCCCGTGTTAACCTGGATGGGTCAGAGAGCTGGCAGTTCTTGGTTGGAGGAGTGTCCAGGGAAAGCCTGTGCCTGGGGTGGGGTGGAGCGTGGAGAGGTGCCCACTGAAGGTTTTGCTCAGAGAGAGGGTGGGGTGTCACCATAAATAAGCCTGACAGGCCCTGACCTATGGAGGGTGTCAGATGGGAGTTAATGGGTATGTGGAAGGGACAGGGGGTCCACTTGTTCCCTGGGAACATTTCACTAGTAGGTGAATGTTTCCACCTAACAAGTCCCACCAACAATAGCTGATATTTCCCTAGTGTTTAGATACCACAAGGCTTTCCATACCGTGTCTCCTTGGATCTTCCCCATCCTCCTGCGCAGGGATCCCAAGTTATTCTTGGGATCTCCACTTAACAGGTGAGGCAGTGTATAGTAGATAGACAAGGATCCTCTAGGGCCAGCCTGCTTGGGTTGGAATCTGGGCTCTGCTGTGTGATTTCACACCAGATGCTCAACCTCTCTGTGCCTCGGCTTCTGCATTGGTAAGAGGAGCTGAGAACAGTATCCGCCACATGGGGTACAGTGAGGCTGAGGTAAGTTGATGCACGTACAGTGCCCGGGGTGCTGCTTGGTACGTGGTGTGGAGGGAGATCTGGGACTTGTATCTTAGACCTCTAGACTCAATCCCGCAGCTGGGCCAACAATTTCCTGAGCCCACAGCTATGTGGTGAATGTCTCTGGAATAAACCTTTCTATGGAAGTCTCTGGAGCTCTTCCTTTTATTTTCTTTTTTAAGATTTTATTTATTTATTTATTTTAGAGAGTGAGCATGCATGGGCGGGGGAGGAGCAGAGGGCAAGGGAGAGAGAGAATCTCAAGCAGACTCTGCGCCGAGTGTGGAGCCCGACGCGGGGCTCGATCTTGTGACCTTGACATCATGACCTGAGCCAAAATCATGAGACAGACGCTTCACTGACTGAGCCCCCCAGGCGCCCCTCTGAAGTTCTCCTGGGAGCGCTCCTTCCCGCAGCCAGGGGTGCAGGCAAGTCAGAGATCCTGTGGTGCCTCCCGGCTGATGTTTGAGGAGGGATGCTTTCCTTATCTTTAGCCTGGGGAGGTTTCAGTGCCCCCCACCCCAGCCATGCTGCGCCTCCACTGAGGTTCCAGAAACTAAGAGAAAGAACCTCAGATGCAGGTCAGAGGGCTCAGCTCTAGCCCCACCTCCTCGTGCTGTGTCGTCCCGTGCGGTGGCCACCGGCCGAAGGTGGCCATTAAAGTTAGATGTAAACCAGTGGAGAAGAAGAAAGGAAACCCTTTTGTTCCTCAGTCACACCCGGTACGTTTCAGTGCTCAGCAGCCACATGTGGCTAGTGGCTCCCGAATCGGGCAGTGCCGATTATGGAAGAATTGCATCCCCGCAGAATGTTCTACGGGGCAGCGTGAGCCTAGTGGTTAATCACGTAGTCACGTGTATGACAGACAACCCGGCTCTCGCTGAATGGTAGCATCCCTTTTTGGGTGGCGGGGGGGTGGGAGGTGAGTGTCTGTGGCAAATGGGCAGGTGACAGATGTCACGTGGGGACTCAGAAGTGTGGAGTGGGGCAGGGGCCCCGCTATATATATATATATATATATATATATATATATATATATACACACACTCTGTATTACATGATGTATATTACATAATCTATGCAATCTGTATCTAATGTCAAGTGTAGTATATTTTATAGGATATGTATCTCATTATATATATTGAGATTTATTATAAGGAATTGGCTCGCGTGATTCTGGAGGCTGATGCTGGGACTCTCCATGATCTGCCGTCCATAAGCTGGAGTCCGGGAAGGCCGGTGGTGTGGTTGGAAGGCTGAGAGCCAGGGAGCGGATGGTGTAGAGTCCAGTCTGAGAGGAAGCCCTGCAAGCCAGGAACACTGAGGGTGGGAGAAGACTGATGTCCCAGCTCCACAGTCAGGTAGAGAGGAATGAATTCAACCTTCCTCTGCCTTTCTGGTCGATGGGGCCCTCAATGGATTAGGTGAGGCCCACCCACACTGGGGAAGGCCATCTGCCTCACTCAGTCCACCAATTCAAACGCTAATCTCTTCCCCAAACACCCTCGCAGACACACCCAGAAATAAGGTTTAGCCAGCTGTCTGGTCTGGGCATCCCCGGGCCCAGGCAAGCTGACACATAAGATTAACCATCACACTCTGTTCTATGACCTGGGCCCGGAGAAAAGGCTATAGAGAATTGAGCACCAAGGTTCCTGTCCTCTTCCTCCAGGGCCCACACTCTGGGCCTCCCCACAAACCCACCCCAGACAGGTGGGCCCGGGTGACTGAGTTCTGGTCTGTGGAATCTGGGCAGAGGGAGGCCCTCACTTCCAGGCCTGGACCCTAACAGTCTCTCCCTCCTCCTGCGCGGCCCAACCAGATGCAGACGACACAGGAAGGATTTTGCGCCCCAGAGGCCAGCTGAGAAAGCCCCCGGCCCAACAACCCACTGGGAATGGAATCCTGCTGAGAACCACAGAGTGAGCTGGGAAGGGGACCCTCCAGATGGGACCCAGCCCTGGCCATCACCTTGACTGCTGCCCGCTGAGACCCTGCAGCAGAGGATCAGGTGAAGCCACGCTCAGATTCCTGACCCAGAGAAACTTAGGGTTTGGGGACAATAAAGTCATTAGGTTTGGGGGAATTTTTAAATGCAGCAGGAGATAGCTAATATGCCATGAAAAAGAAGGTGTTAATGCAGGAGGGGAAACAGGTCCCGCAGCCGAGCAGTCGGGTGACTGGGGCTGGGTTGGCATGGACATGGGAAGCCGGAGAGAACAATGGTGCAGAGGCGAGGCGTGGGGTGCAGACCAGGGATGGCCAGGGGAGCCCCGGGGACCCTCTCGGGTGGGGAGGCCCTGTAGATACGTGGGTCCTCCAGTGGCCGATGACCCTAAGTCTCTGCTCCCGAGGCCGACGAGCTCTCTCACTCCACATTCTGAGCACGCAGCCAGAAATATTAAAACATGCCAGAGGAGAGACTGAAAAACAGGGCTGGGGGCAAGAGAGAGCTCGCAGCCGGGGAGAGGAAACCAGAAGGAATTTCTTCTTCCCGCTCCTACTTCAGTACGCTCATTGCAGAAGGTGCTGCGGGTGATAAGGAGGGGGAAGCGGGAGCCCGGCGGGCTTTGGGGGGAGGGGGTCACTTGAAGAGGGCGGAGACCAAGGCCGCCCTGTCCTGGGTCCCAGTGTTCTTCCCTGGAGGGGCCCCCTGGGGCTCGGATCCCCCTGCCCACCCCGTCCTTCTCGATGCCTGCTGCTGAGCCGAGCCCTGAGATTGCAGCCCCACTGTCCATCCCGGGGCAGAAATGTTTAGGAAGGGAGAACAAAATAAAGGAAAGCAAAGAAAGTGGCCCTGGGTGGGTGGGTGTGGGCAGCTGGGGCTCTCAGCCCAGGGTCTCAGCTCCACGGGAGCAGAACCCAGCTGACACTCCACCGGCACCCCCACCCCATTCTTGCACTCTGGTCTTGCTCTCCTTCTTTTCTTCCTTGGAAACTTCTTTCCCTTCTTTTGCTTTCCTGTGGCCAGCACCCCATTCATGTACTGCTCATCACCTCCCCACCCCATGATCACTGATGGGTTTCTGACAAGTCCTGTCCCCTCCTTCCCTCTATTCCCCCTCTTGGCCATCCTACCAGTAGATGGACTTCAGGAACACTGTTTCGGATGGATATATCCCCTCCCTGTTGAAGATGCTTCTATTCGTTCTAATCCATTGGCAGGATAAGCCCAGAAGTGTTGGCCTGACACGCAGGCTCTCATGTTCCCCTTCTTGTCGTGGCTTCCAAGGGCTGCCCCTGAGCACCCACTCCAGCCGGCGGGTGCCTGCCCTGCATGCACCCCCAAGTACACCTTGAGTCTTGGTCTTTTTCCATCCCTCCGCCCGCCTGGCAGGTCCTGACCAGCATTCCCTACCTCTTTTCCTGGGCAGTTTCCATCCCTCCTTCTTCAAAATCCAGGTCATATCTTACCTCTCAGCAAATCCATCCCTGACAATTGAAGCCCTAAGCACTTTCCCTGTCCTCTGAAATTTTAGACAATTTTAGCCTCTGCAACTCATTTGTTAATTAATTATGCACTGTGCTGTCTCGAGACATTGTGGGGGTTTTTTGTTTTGTTTTGTTTTTTCCCTCTGGTAGCCTTGCACTGATAGTTAGCTCTTTGGGGGTGGTTTGAATTTTGCTTCTTTCTGTCTTGGCTTTGTGTCGTCTTGTGATCTCCTTGGAGCAGGTGCCCCCAAAATGCCGCTGGCGTTCCCCACGGAGCCCAGTGCTGAGCATGGCCACTCTAGGGGTTCAGGGTGCTTTTGCTGGGTTTTAGTCTCGCCTTCCATAGGTCCTGGGATAGTGCTCTAGTTTCTCCACTCCTTCATTCATTGACATCTCCTTCGGGAAGGCATCTTTTTATACTTGTCTCTAAATGGCATTTACTCCTTGGGGTTCTATCCTGAGTCCTCTGTTTTTCTCATCGTCCTCTCTCACCCTGAATAATCCCACCCACGTTCTAGTGGCATCAGCATGTTCACCCCTCATTGCTTCCCTAAACTTCAGGTCCCTACAGCCAGCTCCCTATCGGACCTTGCAAGCTGCCCGTCCCACAGGCACTTCCAACCTCGCACGGCCCAAGCTGAGCCCACTATATGCATTTTCTCGGGCTGCCATCACAAAGTGCCACATCCTGAGTAGCTTAAAACACCAGAGATTTATTCTCGTACAGTTCTGGAGACTAGAAGTTCAACAGCAAGATCACAGGGCCACGCTCCCTCTGAAGGCTCTAGGGAAGAATCCTTCCTTGCTTCTTCCCAATCCCAGGGGCTTTGGGAATCCTGCGTGTTCCCAAGCTTGTAGCTTTCTCAACCCCAGTGTCTGCCTCCATCACACGGCCCCCTCCCCTCCTTGTGTCTGAGTGTCCACTCTTCTCCTTAGAGGGACACCAGTCCTCAGATCCTGTGTGACCTCATCCTAACGAATTGCATTGCCAAGATCCTATTTCCGAATACAGTCACATGCTGAGGTTCCAGGGGGCCATGAATCTGGGGGGACACTACTCAACCTAGTACACCCATTACCTCTTGTCTCAATCATGTCCATTTTGGTAAATTATACCCCAACGCTTCCGGCGACCCAGACACAAGAAGCCTGGGGGTTGTGCCGATTCTCTTCTCCTGGGTCCTGCTCATCTACACCAATCACTGACCACCTCCTGATACCTCCACTCAGTACCATCTATGGCCACCTGCTAACTTGCTGTCCTAGCCCAGGCTCTTGGGGTATGGGCCAGCCTTTCCCAATCTTCTTGTTCTCCTCACCTACCCCCCGCCCTGGGAAATGTTCATACCATAGGTATCCTGCACATCTATTTATGTTCTCTATATATCTATGTGCCTTTAGACATAAGAATATGGTATTTTTGCCCCTTCATCAAGAACTAATTTTGCCCTGTTTGGGGTGATGTCAAATCTGTCCCAAATCTCTGCTCAGACAGCACCCCCTCCCTTTGCTTGCATAGTAACGTCTACTTATATTTGGAGACTTGGGTTGAGGGTCACCACGATGAGGACCCCTTCTCCCTGCGCCCCCCACCAGGACATTGGACCCACCTCCTCACACTTGCTGGAGCTGGTCAGCCTCCCAGCACGGCGTCTTAGTGCCACATATTTACTAGTTTGCCAGGCTCTCAGCCAGGCTCGATGGTCTTGGCCGAGGACTATTTCTTCCCCGTCCCCACCTTCACAGCGCAGCCGAACGGCACCTCTCACAGAGTCAGAACTCGCTGAGTGTTTCACTGGGTGGATGAATGAATGAGCAGATGTATGAAGGCTTCTCTGTGCTGTGTTTCCGTTGCGCAGCCACCTCGCTTGGACTCCGCCATGGCCACCTGACGCCAAGCACCTCCACAGGCTGTCCCGTTCCTACCTGCCCACCTATTCCTCCTCCACAGAGCCCCCTTTCTCCTTCAGGTGGGTGTCACTGTGCAGGCTCCCTACCCTTAGTCCTGGTTGGCCTCTCTCTCTGTTTGAACTCTCCCCCAGGGGCCCCTGGCCCCCACCCACCCCTTATTTCCCTCACCCTCCACATTCCAGCTGAATCCCCGGAAACCTCCCCATGATGCTCTCCCGTCCTCACCCTCTTATTCTCCCCTCCCCTCACCCCCACCTGCATACCTGCTCAGCTGCACAGCTCTCCCACTGCTTCCTCCCCTCCCCCCGCTCCCTCCCCCTCTGGGCACCACCCCCACTGGTGAGGGCAAGGCCATGGAGAAGTGTCTCTTAACTTTTGAGTGTGTGAGGGGGTGGGGGTACAGGAAGGGAGAGCGTCCACAAGACCCTGGGGCGGGTCCTGAGTCAAAGTGGGACCTTCTGCGCAGAGCAGATGTGCGGGTCATAGTCTCCTCCCCGCGAAGGGGGGATGGGTATGGCTGTGAGGTGTCACCCAGGTCAGCCTGGGAGATGCACAGTTGGGGCCCCCATTTCAGGATGAGGTCCCCTATGACAGACCACAGACACAGATGATACTGACCCACTGGGGAGAGGGTGAAAAGTCGAGAGCCTCGCGTATAAATGTCAAAAAAACAGCAGGACAAAGGCAAGTGCCCTTTTGGGAGGTGGAGGAGGGTGAGAAGGAGAGGTAGGGAGACTCATATTCAGTGTGGGTAGAAATAGAAGACCTGTCATCACCCGGTTGCTGCCTCCCCTCCCAGATGTACAGACCTTTGCTCTTCAGAGGGTCTTGCCAAAGTCAAGGTGTTGACAGGACGATACTCCCTCTGAAGGCTCTAGGGAAGAACCTGTTCCTTGCCTCCTCCAGCTGCTGTCGCTGCCAACATTCCTTGCCTGGTGCTTCTCAATGAAAAGCCCATGGATGGAGGCGTGTGTCTGGTACCGTCTCTCTCCTATACCCTGCTGTGCTCAGCGACGATGTGTATGGATCTGCTCCTCTTTCCCTCCTCTTCTCCCTCCTTCTGGGGTCTGTGGGACCACTTGGGTTTGGAAAGAGTGCTCTAGGAGTACTGAGTACTGAGTATGCAAGAGTGAAACCTCGACGCACCCCATCACTCCATTGGAAGGGCTCCCATCGGGGCAACTGGTGTTTTCAAAAGGACCCCTTGTAGTTCCCTCAGGTGTTGAGTCTCTTGGTTGCAGATGATGCTGCACCACGCTGGGGAGGGGGCAGGGGGCCAGCTCGCAGCCCCTTCATCTCCCTGCTCGTTTGCAAAGGAGGGAAATGTGCCCATCCTGGCTCCTGGGTCTATCAGATGGAAGAGAGTAGCTGGATCCCTGCGCCCCCCAACTCCCGCCCTTTCCCCCAGAAGGATAGGATGTAGAGAAGGCTAGGGCGGACAGGTGCAGACCAGTGTCCTCCTGCAGATGACAGAGGCCATACTGAGATGGCCATGCCCTCATTCCATGCCTGGGGACGAGGTTTGGCAGGAGAGACGGCAACAGAAGGGCAGGGAGAGGGATTAGGAGGAGAGTCGGGGGAGGAGAGAAGAGCCACATAAAGAGTATAAAGTGTGCACAATGACATGAAGTCACAAGCACTTCAAGCCCCAACTTCTCTGACTCCTTGTGTGACCTTGGAGAAGTCCCGAAACTTCTCTGAGCCCCGTTTGGCTCATCTGTCAACCCGATTTAATAATTCCTCCCTAATAGGGTGGCTGTAAAGATCAATGGGATAAAGTATATGGATGAATTTTATAAACGTTCTCTACATGCAGAGAATTTCTATTATCTTGATCTTTATATCCTACCGGCTAAGATATAAACCCATGGTGATATTTAGAGGCTTCTAGAACAGATGAAGGTTGGTGACTCTTGCCACTCTAGGCTCAAGAAAATGGAAGGGGGGTTGCTGGCGGGACAGCATGGAGAAACCCCAAATCTATTCACCTGTAATGAAGGGACCGGGCGTGGGGCAGAGGCTCCCTAACCTGCCTTTGCTACTGTTTGTTATTCTTGGGAGGAAAATCCCCAACCTGCCTCTACTGGAAGCTGGGCTGTCAGGAGGGATGCCTTGACAGGATGATGGATGGTGACCGGGCACGGTTTCTGACACCACAGCACGTACTCTGCATTCTCTATCTGGAGCCACCAGAGGAAGGCTGCAAATAAGCTCTCCAGTTACAGGGATCCCTGATAAAATTCCATTATGGGCCCCGAAGACAATCACGCTGGATTCAATAGCGCGGCAGGCTGGGGAGGCGAGCGGTGTGGTGAGAGCCGAGCACTGCCACTGGGGAAATTTACCCCGAGCCCGGAGGCTCTCGCACCAGCTTTCCATAAAAGTCACCGGTCTGCGTGGAGACTCAAACCATCTCTGACATCCAATTGTCTTTTCCATTTGTGGTTTGGAGGAAATTACGTGGGCCGTGCTGCCGCCCAAGAGGCCGGGACCTCAGTGCTGGAGTCTATTTGGTTTTATTGAGATGTTAGGTTTCCCCCTGGGGGACGTGTCGATGGGAAGCCAGCTCGGTTGCCCGGCTCCCAGCTTGGTCTCTAGCTGATTCATCAGGACTCGCTGACGCCCAGTGAGGGATATAGAACTCCCTGCCCCTCAGAAATTAGGAAAACTTGGCTCAAACCCTCAGTGTCCTGCCTGCAGCCACCCCAAGCCACATTATCTGAGCAGACATGGATACAGAACGTAATTCGCTGGCTTCAGGAATTTTGTGAGTTCAGTAGACTTGAGGGATGCAGGGGCGGGGGGGGGGGGGGGGGAATCTTCCAGGCTCCGTGCTTCCCATCCCCCTGGTCCTGACTCTGCCCTTTCTCCCCTTTCCATGCAACCGATCAACTTCTCCCTGTCTTCTGCAGGGCGGTTCTTCCCCCCACCAGGTTCCCAGGTCCCAGCCTCTACCTCAAGTGGCCTTACCAAGGAATCTTCAAAAGCAAGGCGGGTCTCTTTCTAAGAGGAATCGTATCCTAACTGCTGAGGGAGTAACACAGCCCCCATCCCATGGCATGCGTGAATAGCTCACGTGTGCTGTTCCTGCTATGGGCCAGGCACCCTTGGAAGGATTTTCCATCTATTGACCCATTCAGTCCCCTCAGTGAGGTGGACGCTCTGCTTGTCCCATTTTACAGATGAGAAAACCAAGCCATGGGTAAGTCCCATGGCCAACGTCACACGGTAAACCCAGACAGCCTGCCTCCTGTCTTCTTGTCCTCATGGTGGTTACCCTGGGTGTAGCTGGGCCCCCGAGAGCCCTCGCCCATCCATTAGTGCCCTGGGACCCTCCTGGAGGAAGGGAGTGACCCTCACCAGCCCCAGTCCCACCCTGCTTCCTTTTAAGAACTTTGCTCCTGGTCGCCCCAACAGTGCATGTCTCCCAAGGGCATTGGCAGTGCGGAGTCAGGGCTGAGTGACCTGAGTTTGTATTCTGACCTTGCTCTTGGCTCCCTGCTCTGACCCTGGCTAATCCTTCGAGGAGAGAGAACATCCTCTCAGCTCATGCATTGGAAATGCCCATGCCTCTGTGTCCTCCTCGTCTGGGCAAATGAAGGGGGGGTGGCCTGAAGTCCTAACCCCAGGACTCAGAATGTGACTATGTTTGGAGATGGGTCTTTAAAGAGGTGAATATATAAATGAGGTCATCAGGGTGGGCCTGAATCCAATATGACCAGTGTCCTCATCAGAAGAGATTAGGACAGAGACACACACAGAGGAATGACCCCATGAGGACACAGGGAGAAGGCGGCCGTCTTTGAGCCAAGAAGAGAGGCCTCAGGAGAAACCAGCCCTGCCCACCCCTGGACCTCGGGTGTCTGGCCCCCAGAACCATCGGAAAATTAATTTCTGTTGTTGACCCTGCCCAGCCTGGGGAGCTTTGTTGCGGCAGTTGGGGCAGACCGATCCATGCATCCATGCCAGCATTCCCATCAGCGGGCCGCCGATGGGATGGAGCAGGAAATGGAGCGAGCAGAGCGGAGGGGGGAGGCCGGAGGGCCTGTTCAAACTAGCAAGATGCAGGTCCCACTCCTCTTGTTATTAATGAGGAGGATCAGTGAGGAATTTGGACTTCGGCAGGATGGCATGGGCTGGAAAACCACCATGTGGTGCCTAGCCCAGACCTAGCACCAGCTGCGCCCCCTGCCCACCTACTGGCACCCTGGCCTCTCCCCTCGGACCCCCCGGAATAAGGAGGACACAGGAGCCTTTCCTTCACGTTCTTATGTGTCCCCATTCCTCCGTCTGTCCATCACTGCTGATCTCTTGCCTCAATGGCAGCCCCAGCCCCCGCCCTCCTGTGCCCACGGCCGTCACCCACCCTGTTCTGCACTTAGCATCCTCTCCCAGCTTCGGGCCTCTCCCCTCCCCTCGTCCACATGGTCAAAGCTCCAGCCCCTCACAGCTTCAGACCCCCTTCAGCCCCCCGCTCCCTGGTGCTTCTGTCCCCCGCCCCCCCAGTTCATCCCTGGCCCACAAGTGCCTCGATCGCATGGGCTCAGTTTCCGTATGTGGGGATGCTTTTGTGCTCTTTTAGAGCACAGGGTGCCTTCCTGGGGCTTCACCACATCTGGGCCTGGAGGCTTCCTGGGGGTGTCTACGAGGCACACCTCCCTACCTCCTCCCCACACGGCCCATCTCTTGGGAGCCACAGACCCTGTTGTGAGCATTTAAACCCTAGTGGTTGTGCAGAACCAGCTACAATTTTACATTTTCTGCTTTTCATTAAAACAAAAACAAAAGACACGTGTTCAGCCACACTCACACTATTCTGTTCTCTCAAGGACTGTGAAAGAGTCAAACATTTTCTGATTTTCTCCGTCAAATATAAATTTTGGTGTAAATTGTTTGAGCTGCCTCCTCCTCTTCTACTTCTTTCTCCCCTTCCTCCTGTTCCTCCTTCTTTCCTCCTCCTTCCCTTCCCTCCTCCCTTCCCCCCTCCTCCCTCTCTTCTTCTTCTCCTCCTCATTCCTTTTTTGATATGAATCTTGAGTCAAATATTTTTCAGGGAGTAAATGGGCCTATATGGAAAAAGATTCTCCAGCTCAGCAGGACACACGGGACGTTCGCACTTGGGGCAGGGGTGCATTCCCACTTGTTTCTCAAACATGTGCAACAGCCGTAATTCTGACATTTCCTGCTGGAGAGGAGACGGGACAGAGGAAGCAGGTGGTTGGAAGACATGGGACTGAGGTGCGCACCTGCCCACCATGGCCCCTGGGGTGTTCCTACCGGTCCCTCCCTCTCCTAGAGGATGGCAGCCTCCCTGAAAGTCAGAAGCTCTCCTTCCCGTCCATTTCTTATGGCCCCTGCCCCAGTCCTGGCCTCTGGAGCCCACGCCCCACGCAGGCCCTGCTCTGACCTTGCTGGCAGATGGCCCTCTCCGCTGGTCTCAGCTCCGAGCTAGGACCTCGCTACCTGGGGCGCCCCTCCCCCTTGGGTGGGCTCTCATGGCTCTCCCCCGAGGCAAAGCCACCTCCTTCATCCAAATTGCCCCTCCTGGACAAGCAGATCGCCTATCCTTCTGCTTCTCTCTGACTCCGTCTGGGTCCCTTTATTTTCTGGTCATTAGACAGGACAGAAAATTGGATCTCCCCTGGTGGAAAGTTTCTACCTGGCCTGAAAGGGTTTCCTGCCCCAAGGAAAGCAGGGAGTCCAAAGAGGGCCGCCAAGGATGCCGGCCCTGCTCCGGCTTTGGGCACACCTCAGCAAGGACCGGATGGGGAGCTGCAGGGGGATTATCCCCAGATCAGTCCAGAAGACTGGTTGCACATCCCTCGATGCTCGCCCCACCAAAGAGCACAGTGGCCCTGTCCCAGCCCCTCCAGAGCTGGCTGTCATCAGCCCTGCACAGCATACGCACGGTCACACCCCCGCTGGAGCAGGGGATTTAATCAGGCTCTTGCTATTAGTCCCTGAGTAGTAATTGAAGTGGTCTGATTGGACCCATTAGGCCCAGGGAGCTGTGGGGAGACGGCTCCCAGAGCATTTCCTCTGCCTGCTAATCTATCTGTCTGGCATTTTATCTGGAGCCCAAAGCCCATTCTTGAGCACCGAGGCATTTTACGGTATTATTATTACTTAGCACTTACAACGCACTTCATCAATGAGAGGGCCAGGCGGCCGCGGCCGTGAGGATAAAGCGCCGTGCTGCAGATAGAGTGACATGGATCTCGCTCGGGCTGTGTAATATTTGATGCCTGTGTCTTTGGTCCCTTGTGATCTGGTTATTAGTTATGTCTCCACAAGGAGAAAACCTACCGTCTCTCTTCTGATGAATGGGAGCCGGGTGGACAGGAGGCTCTGAGAGGGTGCGGGCTGGAAGAGAACATGCCTGGGGAGGTAGGAGCGAGGCTTGCCCGGAGCCGACCGGAGACACAGCATGGGGAGTGTTTGGAAAGCGATCCCAAGAAGCCCCAGTGCTGGGCGGGCAAGTGAGACGAGGAGAGGAAGAGGGTCAATAAGAGAAGCTGTGCTGGGAGCAGGTTACTGCCATGGGCGACTGGCTTTCCATTTCACCGGGGAACCTGGGAGGCGGTGAGGAGCACCCCAAACTTATTCCATCCAAAGAGTGAGGAAGCTACTAGAGCTTTTGTCCTCCGACTCCAGCTGATATGGGCTGGGCATTATCCCCAGCCCTTTGAGCTTGACCCCTGCGTGGGCTGAGAGAAGTCCCAGCCGGAGAGTCACAGACGCTGGTCCAGTGGGCGCCTGGGACAGGGCAGGGCACTGGCCGTGGCCAATGGGTGGGCTGTGGGGTCTGGAAACCCATGCAGTGATCATCGGCCTCCTTCTCCTCTCCTCTTCCCATGCCAGCCCTGAGTGTTCCTGCATCTCCTTGGATGGATGGAGGCCTGGTACCCTGCCAGCCAGTGTGCAGAGGACCAGGGACTCTGTCCAGCTTCCCCCCCCCCCCCCCGGCCCCCGCTCCGACCCTAAGTGGAGCATTCAGGAAAGGTGCAGAACGGGGCTCAGGCTCAAATGCTAGCTGTGGTACCTCTCTCTGGTCGTGTAATCTTGGGCAAGTGACTTGATCTCTCTGACCCTTCATTTCCTCCACACCCACTCATGCCCCTCTTCCTGTTTGGAGTCTTTTGAGCTAACAGGATTTCCTCAGAGGTTCCCAGGGCTGCGGGAGTCCCCGCTTCTGGGACACCCTGCACCATTTCCGTGCAGAGGTCGGGAGATGCCCCTCAGCAGCTGCTCCAGCAGCCTCCCCGCCCCGCCTGCTGCCTGGGGTTGAAAATATCCCTGAGCTCACCCGGCCAAGGTAGAGCTGCGCAGCATCCCCTGAGGGGCCAATTTATGCAGAAGCTTAAATATCTTTTAAAACTCCTTCCCCTTCCCGGAGATGTGGGAGTCAGCTGCCGCTGCTCAGGGCTCCAGGCTTTTCTTCAAAGGGCATCCCCCCTGGGCAGATGAAAAACTTGCTAGGAAAAGCTCTTTTCTCTTTTTCTTACATATTTTTTTCTTCTTCTTCACAGAATTCTTGCTCCTGCCTCAGCCCCTAACTTCCACAAAACAATCTGGGAGCCTATGGGAATCAGAGCTCTCCATCCCCCCCCCCGGGGCGCCTCCTACAGGAAGACTTCCCTAATTACTCCCATTGCCTCCAGCATTGCTTCTCCTACTCTTGTGCTCCTCTGGCTCGCGGGCTTCCTGGCGGCCATATACTTGACTTGGGGAGTTCATCTTTAAGGTCTGATAAGCGCGTGTGTAGTGGGGAACTTGACATCCATCTCTCCGGAAGGATGACAGCATCTCAGAGGACAGGAATCGGGCCCCATCCTTTCTCCGAGCCTCCTCGGGGTCTGGTCCCAAGGCCTGGGCCTGGGGCAGGGGCAGCTGCAGCAGACTGGCCGGGGCCCAAGCTGCGTCAGAGCCCACCACGAGGGTGCCTGCCTGATCCATCAGGGATGAAAGGCTGGGAAGCCCTTCATCATATTAAACACCAATTCAGGGCGGATTAAGAAGACATGGCATCCCTTCTCTCGGGCTTGGCGAAATCATCCATCCTCCTGGAACCCCTGGGGGCGGGTGCAGCCGGTCTGGGCAGAGAAGGGAAAGGACCCAGGTAGCAACATGGTGAGGGGTCCTTTCCCTGTGCCTGGAACTGGTTGTAGGGTCAGGCTCTTTGGGTCCTCTGGTTCCCTCCCAGGGGCTGAGCACTCTGCCTCCTGCATGGGGTCATTTTTTCAAAAATGCTCAGGGGCCCTCGTCCTTTCTTCAGATCAACTCATCCGACTTCTTCCAAGGCCAGGAGCCCGCCTCTGTCCAGGGCACCGCTGGCAACTGCCTCTTTTGTCTGCCCTTCCTGCATCGCCATCGTAGGGGGAGTCAAGGAGATGGTACCTTGGGGAAGGACAGCCTCTCCCTAGCTGGCTGGCCGGGGAGCAAAGACGGGGACACTGGGGAGAGGGGGTAGTGCCCTATTTATGCTTTCCTTTGGGGGCCAAAGGTCTAGATGCTGCGCAGTAGCCCGAGAGGGAGGGGTCGGCTCCTCTAAAGGAAGGGCAGAGAGAAGGGGATGGGCAGTTATTGATTTCCTTCTGTGCTCCTGGCCCCGCGCCATCTCGTCATGTAAATACAGCGTGCTGGCCAAGAGCGCGGGCTCCCGAGTGCACGGAGCTGGGGTAGAAGTCCAGCTCCCCTGGTTTCTGGCTGGATGGCACCGGGCAAGTGGCTTAACCCCCCTGAGCCTCAATGTGTTCATCTGCGAAGTGTGAATAATCCGAGTCCCCACCTCCAAGAGCTGCCATGAGGATTGAATGAGACCCTAGATCTGAAGCTCCTGGCAGCGTGCCGGCCCCGTCAGCACGCACTCCGTGGACATTAGCTCCTTCTGTTATCCACGGCCCCGTGACGCAGAAGTCGGCACCTCTCTTTCTGGGAGACACAAGCTGCCAAGCTTCCGAGATATTAAGAAACTAGCCCAAGGCCACTGAGTTAGAGAGTGGCAGGCTGAGATCCGGGCCCGGGCCTGCCAGCCTCGAAGCCCAGCCCCGCTCAGACATCCTTCTGCCTCCCCGGGAAAGAGATAAATGAGCCCTGGCCTTGAGAGGTGCCCGCCCGCTCAGCCACGTTGGCAGGGGCAGGGGGCATGGCTGCCAAGCGCCTGGCAGTCCGCATTGCCCGGCGGGAACCTTTCCTTGGAGCTGGCCGAGAAGTGGCTCCGAGGTGAGCCCCGGATGTGGAAGTCAGGGGGGCAGCTGCACACTCTTTCACCTTGTGCGGGGCTCTGTCCTTCAGCGGCCGGGAAGAGGGATGGGGCGGACCGATGGTCAGGGAGCCGGGGCCGTAGCCCTGCACTCACTCCCTCATGCACGCTCGGCAGGGCGGAGTCTGGATAAACAATTACAGTCCATTTACCTCCGACCATAGGGTGTTGGGGAACAGGTGTGCAGGTAATGAAGAGCCCAGCTCCAATTAAGCGTCTGGGAACCCGGCCGGATTCCTGCTGAATCTTTTGCTTGGGCTAAGGCCCATGTACAAATGAGAGCTAAAAGGGACAGAGGCTTGGTGGAGGCAGAAGTGGGAGCGGCGAGGCTGCAGAGACGCAGGGCTGGGCCGCGTAGGCGCCTGAGGAGGGCGCGAGGCAGGGGGCGGCCACCTGCCATCCCGTTTCTGCTGGCTGGGACCTCGTCTGGGGACTCGTCCGTGGCAGGAGCGTCTGGGAGCTGTGAAGGAGCTCACTTCAGGGCCGCTGATCTCTCGGTAAGGCCCACCGGTCTATACCTGTCCAGGTGGGAGGTGTGGGGGATTTCCTGTAAGACCATGGGGCAGGGCTGGGACTTGTCGCTCTCCGCCAAGGTCATTTCCACCCTGGCCCTCCCGTGTGTCTGAATTTCCCTCCGTCTTAATTCCCGGCCGTTGGACACATAGTCTTGAGGCCCTACTGTGTACCAGGCACTGTGCGAAGCGCTGGGACACACACAACAACGAAAGGCCTTGGTTTCCTGGAGTTTATTTTAGGCATTTTAGGGGGATCGCAAGAAAATAATGTGTCACCATACACAAATAAAGCCATTTCGGAAAGTGGGAAGCAGACAGGGAAAGCGAAGCACCCCACCCCACCGATGGACTCCTCACCGTCTTCGGGGGTCCGGCTCAGGGGCCCTGTCTTCTGACACTTGCGGTCAGTCACCAGCTCCTCTGGGCTCCTGGTCATTCCTTGACTCCCCCCATTACAGCGCCCGTGGTGGGGGTGGAGGTGGGGGGTTGTACCCAGCTGCTTCTGCGTCCGTCCCTCTCCCTCCAGGGCACTGACCTTCTTCTGGACAGGGAGGGTGTTGGGCTCAGGGCATGGCAGGGCCGGCTGGGCAGGAATGAGGGCTTGGTGAGTGATGAGCAGTCCGGCCTGACTCTGCAGCCCCAGCCTCCAAGGACACTTGTCCGGCCTGCTGAGAGGACACCGTCCCCTCTGGCCTTGGCCTTTGGGAGCTGCCCCCCCGGCCTCATCGGATCACGGAGCCAGGCCAGGTGTGGGAGGCTGCAAACGGAACCCAGAAGAAGATGAACAGCTCCCGTCCCCACGGAGGGCTGCCTGGAGTTGAGCGAGGGCACACGTCCCGATGAGTCTCTTGTGTCAGTTTTTACTGCAGTGATGAGGCTGCAGAGGAGGCGCGGGGGGAGCACCAGCCTCTGTCACTGGCGAGGAGACAGACAGAAATGGAGATTTTTCATGCCCTTTTGCCTACTTAGTATTTTTGTTTTCTTTTCGTCTTGGATTTACGCCTTGCTTTAGGTCTTGGCAAATCAAAATCAGCACCTTCCCAAATCCCATTCAGGCCCCTCGGGGTCAGGCCCGTCGTTGCTTGAGGTCAGTGACCCGCCCCACAGGGCTCTCTCCAGCTCTGTCTGACTAGAAAGGGGACACCTTCCTGTAGAAATATACATCTATGCTGCGGGAAGTGGATGATAGATAATTCCAAGGAAAATTCAGGTTTCCGATGAGGGGCTGGCCCTATTTCTGGGAGTGCAAGGTTCCTGGAGCCAGGATCTGGAAGGCTGCAGCCTCCAGCCCCCCCTTCCTAACGGAGGGCAGGAAGCAAAGTAAATGGGTTTCGAGGTGGGAAACAAATTGGATTTTTAAAAAATACTCCAGTTCTGATTGGAGGGGTTATTCATAATCCCGGAGTAGAAAGTGTATCTTGAAATCTATGTTTTGCGTTGACAGCTTCTCCCTAATGGGCAAGATCTCACACATGATAGGGCCATAAAATACAGAGCTTTGGCTGGCTGGTTGCCTGTCTGATAAGGGAGACCTACTGACTCTCCAGCAGCAGACAGAGGGCTCAGGGCCAGAGTTACCCATGCTGCCCCCACTGGTCCCCGCTCCCAGCTCTTCCCCAGCAGGGAGGCAGGAGGTGGAGGGGACAGAGGGCAGAGCCCTTGACACAGAATGATCCTTGGCACCAGAAGTTTTCTGGATGGGTGCCCTCCAGAACACAAATCTCCTGGCTGCTTTGCAATAAAAGGGTTCCAAGTTCAAGTAAGTCTGGGAAATACCGCAGAGTCTATCCACCTCCCAGATGCTCAAAGCACCTGTTAGCAAGGTCATAGTTGTGAGGAGTCTTGCAATAAAAAAAAAAAAAATCCACGTAGCTTTGTTTAATCCAGTGGTTCCCAAACTTGTTTGATTACAGAACCCTGTTTTTAAACAACCTCTCTTTTATTTTTTTAAAGATTATATTTATTTATTTGCCAGAGAGAGAGAGATAGTGAGAGCAGGAACACAAGAGGGTGTGGGGGGGGGGGCAAGGAGAAGCAGGCTTCCCGCAGAGCAGGGAACCCGATGCGGGGCTCGATCCCAGGACCCTGGGATCATGACCTGAGCTGGAGGCAGACGCTTAACGACTGAGCCACCCGGGCGCCCCTAAACAACCCCTCTTGACATCCTGTGAGTCCGTGTTTCCCAGAACCCAGGGTGGTGATCAGTGTACTAGCCTGCAGGCGCTCCCTAGCAAGGCACCACGGGCCGGGCAGCTTAAACGACAGAAATTTATTAGCTCTCAGTTCAGGAGGCTGGATATCTGTGTCAGCAGGGTAGGTCTCCTCCGAGACTTACCTCCTTGGCTTGTGATGGCCACCTTCTTCTGTCTCTCCGTGTCTGTGTCCAAACTTCCTTTTCTTCGAAGGATGCCGTCGGGTTGGGTTAGGGCCCACCTAACGGCCTCCTTTTAACTTAATCACCTCTTTCCCAGCTCCAAATACGGTCGCATTCTGAGGTCCTGGGGGTGAGGACTTCAGCCTATGATTTTGGGGAGACGCGGTTCAGCGCACGACAATAGCAGTGAATCTTGGCATCAGGATTGGAAGCTCGGTCATCGGTGTGAGTCTGAAGGAGGGCCGAAGGGACTCACAGGAGGGACTCCTGCTGCTCCACCCAGGCCCCCGGACCCAAAGTCATGGCATTAACAGTAACCGCACTTGGCAGGTTCTTCACAGATGCAAAGGACTTCTCCATCCATCAATTAATTAATGTGATCCTCATGACAACCGGGGAGGTAGGAGGCTCTATTATTATGCCTACTTTCCAGAAGAGGACACCTACACTCTGAGAGGTTGAGTCACTGGATTTTTAGATCAAGTGACGAACAGTGGAGTGAAGGCATTGACTTTGGCTGGAAGTGCCAGGCCCAAGGACCAGTGGCGATGGGCCCCCTGCGCCCTGACAAGGATACGGTGCAGCTGGTGGCAGAAAGCCAGCTCAGGACAGCTCAGAGGGCCCTGCTGTGCGGGAGCCTGAGCACCCACAGGTGGCGATTGTCCCGCCGAGGCTGGGTCTGCGCTGGTGTGAGCCGGGGCCTGCGTGCGCGCTCTGCCAGCTCGGATGGAGAGCCACCTCCTGGAGCTTCCTAAGTGGTTTCTGATGAGCTGGTCCTGCTGGATGCTCCAGGCACCTGCCCCTTTAGAGCCAGAAGCCAAGCAGGGAGAACGAGACGGAGAATTTTCAGCTGTCTCGTGGACCAGACCAGGAGCACGAACCACGCCATCCTCACCTCCCCCAGTCCCATCTCAGTGATGGCTGAGAAACAGAGGCAGGCCTTTGATAAGCATCCTCTGGGCAGGAGGTGACTACGGGGTAAACTGGAGAAATCACTGCTCTGAGGCAGGAGAAGGTGAGGATCCCCCAGCTTGTGAAGGCAGCAGACTGGCTTTGTTTGGGCCCGTCCTGGCCCAGACACCTGCTGTTTGTCTCCTCCTTGGCAAATTCCGTGAACCAGACAAATCCCCTTCCTGTCGGGCAGGGAGGCCCGTTATTCACCGGTTCTTGCTCTTGGTCCGAAGAGGCGACTCCATGGATGCTGGACCAAATGCCTGTGCCGCTGCCCCCGGGGGGCGCTCCTGCTGGACGCTCAGTCCGGAGTGCTCGGCCAAGGGGGAGGTATGCGGGCACAGACTGGGATTCCAGGCCTGACCCCCCAGTTCTGGGCCCGGGGAGCCTGGGGCAGCTTACTCATCCCCTGAACTTCAGGTTCATCCTGGTTAAACAGGGCTAATGAATGAACATCAAGGTCATTGTGAAGGTCCAATGAAAGGCTACGGAAAAAGTGCTTTGCAAACTGCAAAAGAGCTGTCCGTGTGAAAACTGTCAGTAGAGGCCAGCAGGGCGATCGAGTGGGAGGAGGGTAGGAGACTGCCAGGGACCCGCCACCAGGCGTAGCAGCAGGAGACTCCTTGCACGAAGCCTGAGGGCACCGCACTGGGCGAGGCTCCCCCTCGGCCTCCTCGGCTTGCGACTGGAGGTGACTGGAGGTGACTGGAGGGGACTCAGAGGCTCGTGGGCTCTGCCCGGGAATACCTCCCACCACCTTGGAACCTTCGCGCCGCCCAGCGCCCGAGTTTCCGTGTGATCTCCAAAGCACTGTGGGTAAGGTGAGGTGCCTGAGGCCCTCGGAGAAAGAAATATTCTGCCACATATGCTTTCTCTCCCCAGATCCCTCCCTGCTCTGCACTGGGCAGGGACAGGGGCTGTGACCTCTCGGGACCTGTTGGGGAAGCTGCGGCAGGTGTGTGGGGTGTCTCCCCCCCTCACTCACTGCGATGACCCAGGCTGGCCTCTTTAGGGCAGGGCCAGGACTCGGGTGGAGAGAAGGAGGTGCCCGACGTGCAGATCGAAGGCAGTGCTCGCTCTCAGGGGCTGACCCTGCAATTCCAGGAGCCCTCGTTTGCCTCACCCTAGTCCGGGCCCTGCTTTGGGAACTTCCTCTTGCAAGTACCCTGCCCACATGAGACCCACAGCCTGCCGCATGTCACCTTACCCTAATAGGTTACCACTGTTCAACTCTTCAACCAGCAGAAGAGAAGACGGACCTCTGCCCATGTCCCGTGGGGCTCAGCCAAGCTTCGGGTAGGCCACGTGGAAGGCCTATGAATGGATGGTGAGGTTTGGTTTCACCTGGGGAAGAGGAGACACACAGAGAGCTCATCTTTAAATATCTGAATGGACGTTTAGTGGGTGGAATGGTGACCCCCAAAAGATGTGTCCACTCCTCACAACCAGAATCTGTGAATGTGACCTGATTTGGACAAAGGTCTTTGAAAATGTAACTAAGCATTTCAAAACGAGACCGTCCTGAATTTAGGGTGGGCCCTAAATCCAATGACAGGTGTCATAAGAGAAAGGCAGAGGGGCGCCTGGGTGGCATAGTCTGTTGAGCGTCCAACTCTTGATTTCGGCTCAGGTCATGGTCTCAGGGTCATGAGATCGAGCCCAGTGTCGGGCTCCATGCTCATCGGGGATCCTGCTTCTCTGTCTCTCTTTCTCCCTTTCCTTTTGCCCCTCCCCCTGCTCGCACCAGGTCTGTCTCTCTCTAAAATAAAATAAATCTTAAAAAATAAAGATAGAGAGAAAGGCAGAGAGAGATCTGACACTCAGACACACAGAGGAGGCCACGTGAAGATGGATCAGAGACTGGAGCCTCCGGAAGCTGGAAGAGGCAGGAAGGTGTCAGAGACTGAAAGTGTGTGTCCGCCTCCCAATTCATATGTTGAAATCCTAACCTCCATTGTGATGGTATTAGGAGCTGGGCCTGGGGGAGGTGACTAGGTCATAGGGGTGGAGTCTCTGTGAATGGGATTCTTGCTCTAATAAGAAGACACCAGAGTTTGCATCTCGCTACCTGCTCTCGAATGTTCGAGGACGCAGCAAGAGGATAGCCTTCCTGCAATCCAGGAGCAGGCCGTCACCAGACACCAGGTCTCTCCGTGCCTCCATCTTAGACTTGCAGCCTCCAGAACTGTGGGAAAATCAGTGGGTGTTGTATTGGCCCCCAGGCTGCAGTGTTGTATTTTAGCAACCCCAGCTGGCTCCCCCCAAGAGGGGGAGAGAGTGCAGCCCTGCCAACACCTTGACTGTGGACTTGTGACCTCCGCAAGTGTGAGAGAATACATTTCTATCATTGTATTCCCCCCTGTTGGTGGCAATTTGTTGGGAAGGGCACAGGAAACAAATACAGTCATCATATAAGAGAGGAGTTTGGCTAGTTTTGTGTGGTGTCAGGGACTGAATGAGGGTCCATGGGTGGGATTTACAGGGGGTCGTATTTCAGATGAATGTGAACAAGAACTTTCCAAGAATGAGGACCGTCCCGTGATGACATGGCTGCCCTGGGCTCACCATCTGACCTACCATCTGTTGGGAATCTGGTGGGCAGGAATCCTGCTTGGCACAGGGAGGCTGGCTTAGATTCACCGTTTAGCCCTCCCTTCTCCCCGAAGGACACCTGGTGAATGGGTCCCCCTGCAGGACACATTTCCGTGGGCATCTCAGAGATGCCTGGGGGTCACCACTGTAACTCTCTCACCCAGGAAAGCAAATCAGAGCACAAGTACGTGCAGGTGACATCACAATAGGAATATTGAATCAGCTTTAATTTCTTTTTTTTTTAATGCAATTTTGTTGCAGATGTTGATACTGTGACTATTATTTTTAATCATTTACCTGCAGGTAGCTCCCATTTCCTCGTGACATGTCACGGAGACCTGACACAGTGGCAAGAGCCACAGGGTCTCCTAGATGAAGTAGGGCAATGCTTCTCAAATTCCATGTTCACGGTTACCTGGGCTCTGACTCAAACGCAGGTTGTGACTCAGCAGGTCTGGTGGGGCTCGACATCCTGCGTCTCTAACAAGCTCCCAGGTGAAGCCGATGTTGCAGGTCCCTAGACCACACCTTGAGTAGCGGGATCCAGAGAGGCTCATGGCCAGTTTCCAGAATGCCCAGAGCTGCTAGCTGGAGGCGGGAGGAGAGGGGAGTTTCCTGGTCTTGCTGAGACTTCGGTGGCTAAGTCTTTCCGGGAATGCTGTTGAGCAATGTAATGGGACCGGGGTGGTGGTGACAGGGACGTTCTGGAACAGGTTGGGCCGTAAGAGCTGGAAGGCAGCTTTTAATCAAATGATTTAGGATCTTAAAACTTTCTGGGCTCTCATCCCACCTGGGGTTCAAGGATTTGATGAGAAGATGCTCAAGGAACCCTACAGTTTACACTGCGGAGCTTGCCCCGTGTGCCAAGCTCTTGCATTAACTGTCTTCTTCAGTTTTCCTTGAGACCCTCTGTATGATTCCAGTATTCTGTTATTGCCCATCATGCAGAGGAGATAGTCAGGCGTGGAGGAGTAAGAGGTGTGCCCCAGCTTGCCCGGCTGGGGCTCGAACCAGCTCGTGGACTCCAGAGCCTGCACTGATTATCACTAGACCAGGCAGACCCTCTGGAGCCCGTAGACCCGGGATACCGTGTCCTGTCCTCCCAGCCATGCCCTTGCCACCTGAGCCTCCAGAGGGACGTAGGGAACCTAGGTATGGTCCCTGGATGGGGCTTCCTCCCCTGACCGCCCCCTCTCCCTGCTCTGATGGACTCCACACATTGATGGAGAGCCCTGCTACTCCAGCGGCCGGGTGATTAGACTCGGGCTCCTCTCCAGCTCTTATTTCAGCAGGGGCCGTGTGGTGCTGGCTGGGGGGGGAGAGGAAAAGGCACCACCGTCATCTAAGGACACTCCAGTCACCGCTGGGCGGAGGGGAAGTTTCCCGCCCAGGGAAGGAGAGTTGGGGCCCCAGGGAGAAGGAGGGGGGCAGCCGGTTCTGGGCGGCAGGGCTGTCCTAGTATGCACACCCAGCGTGCAGGCTGCCCAGCAAGCGATGGCCACTGATTTCCACATCACTTACGGTTAACACGAACAACCTCTCTGCAGACGTTCACCTCCAAGCCTGTTCTCAACTCTCTTGTCCCTTTGTCCGGCCCAGCATGGAACACAGGAGGCTGACCTGTGCTTCCCCCACAGAGAAGTAGAGCATCACTGCTGATGCTCTGGGAAGGGGGTAGGTCCCCAGAGGTGGCCCTTTGCAGACATGGCAGGGGCCTGGGAGGGGGGTTCGGACGCGGGAGTGGCCAGGTCTCTGCGCTCAGGGATCACTTGCTCTAAAGGACTCAGAGGAGGGACAGCCCGCCCCAAGGCCACCGGCAGGTGGACGGTTCTCCGGCGGGGGCTCAGGCCACTGATACTGTCACCTGCCTCCCTGCTGGAGAAACGGCATCCTGCCAGGGTCCCTGGTCCCTTGGAGGCCCCTGAGGACATGCCCTCCCCACAGAGGTCGGGGCAGCACCTCAACCCCTAGGAAAGCAGGACAGACTCCAAGGGAAGCAACTAAACCAATTAAGAGCCCAGCCCGGCCTGGTGCCCGGGCAGCCCCGGCTCTCGTCTGGCTCTCATCTTGCGAGGCGAGAGCAGCCCAGCTGCTGGGAGGGAACGGTGCATCCTAATTACACACTCCTGGGCGACAGGCCGCGTCCGGAGATTAAAGCAATCAAACCAAGGGGCCCCTCCCCCAAGAACCAGAGCCGCTGCACGAGGACGATTATGGTACAAGGTAGTGGTTAGGAAGCCCGCTTTCTCCCGCCGCCTGTGCCTGGAGCTGCGGGCGGGCCGGCGCCTCCCGCCCTGTCCGGGCGCCTGTGGTCGTGCGCCTTCCTGCGGCTGCGGCCGAGCCAACGAAATCCCAGCACCTCTCCCCGCACCTGCCTCCCACCCCACCGGGCACGGCCCTTCCTGGCCGGAGACCCTTTCTGCTCCCTTCTGCTGCCTGTCTCTGTCTCCCTGTCTCTCTGTCTCCCTGTCTCTCTGTCTCTGTCTCCCTGTCTCTGTCTCTGTCTCCCTGTCTCTCTCTCTGTCTCCCTGTCTCTCTGTCTCCCTGTCTCTCTGTCTCCCTGTCTCACTGTCTCCTTGTCTCTCTGTCTCTGTCTCCCTGTCTCTCTGTCTCCCTGTCTCTGTCTCCCTATCTCTCTCTCTGTCTCCCTGTCTCTCCGTCTCCCTGTCTCTCTCTGTCTCCCTATCTCCCAGTCTGTCTCCCTGTCACCCCGTCTGTCTCCCTGTCTCCCTGTCTCCCTATCTCTCTGTCTCCCTGTCTCTCTGTCTCCCTGTCTCTCTGTCTCTGTCTCCCTGTCTCCCTGTCTCCCTGTTTCCCTGTGTCCCTCTCTGTCTCGCTGTCCCTGATCCTGTGTCCCTGTCTCCCCCCTCCTCCAATCATTTGCTTCCATTCCAGTTTTCCATCCTACCTTGCTCACTTCATTCTGCCCCCTCGGGTCTCCTGTTTTCCTTCCTCCTAATTACCCAGCAGATCCCAAGGAAAAGGGAGCCACTGAGGGCTCTCTCCCCTCCACCCCCCGATGATCTGCAAGCACAGCGAGAGGAACAGCCCATTTGCGAGCACGCACGCCTTGGGAGCCCTGAGCGGATGCTTCTCTCGCATCGGCTTATTGACCCTTGTCAGAAGTTACCAGACGAGAAAGCTGAGGCTCGGGGGCCCCAGGGCTGGTCTCGGGCCACAGGCCTAAGGGCTGCCACTGGGACTCGGAGCTCGGCGCGTGGGCTGCCCAGGCGGCTGCTGAGCCTGCGGTGGCCTGGGGCAGGGGATTGGGGGCGCGTAGGAGCCGGCTGGGAGGTAGAGTCCGAGAGCAGACCCGACGCGGGGCACCCCTGAGAGCGCCCCCTGCTCCCCCCGCCAAAGGGAAGACTGACGGGGCCGGAGAGGGAGGGCCAGGACCCCCTCCAGACTCATATGAGACTTTCTGCCCGGAGCGGCCCTGCCGTAGCTCAGGCTGAGATGCCACACCGGGCCTTGGATGACACACACTGATTTCCCACGGTCTGGAAGCTGGCAGTCCCACAACACGGAGCCGGCAGGTAGGTGTTATTCTGAGGCCTCCTGGGTCTGTAGGCAGCCACCGTCTCTTCCGTGACCTCTTCTTTGTGCCGCCATGGGGAGAGGGACGCAGGGAGAGTTCTGGTAGCTCTTCTCAGAAAGGCCCTGATCCCATCATGGGGACCCTCATGACCTCGTCGAACCAAGTTACCTCTCGAAGGCCCCATCTCCGAATACCATCACGCTGGGGGTGGGGGTAGGGCTTCAACATGAATCTGGGGGGCACACAGTTCATTCCACAGCAGACCATGACCCCGATCAGGGAACACCGCGTCCTGCGGGCATGCTTCGGCAGGGCCGCGTCAGAAACTCCTGACCCAAATTTTCATCACCCGGGGAGAGTGGGGGCACTCAGAGGTCATGCGACACGCCCAAGTTCACCTGGCAGGATGGTACCAGAGCTGGGCTCTACCGTCCTCCAGCCTCGGGGTCTTTGGGCATCCCTCTGCCCCCTCGGAAGCTGCAGGACCTTTGCTCACACCCGGACCCCTGTAAAAGGAGGCCTGTAAATTCCTTTCTGTGATGGTAGCGCATCGCGAGTGGGAGGAAAGGTGCCAGGAGGGGCTCGGGGACGGTGGGCGCTGGCCTTGACAATGGCTGGGGGAGAAGACTTGTGGTTTCAGCTGGAGGGTGTGCTAATGACATCTGCCTGGGACAGTGTCTGGAGGGCGGGAGTAGAGGTGTGGGGGGGGTACCGGGGCACAACACCCACCTGCTCTGGCCTCCTGCCTCCCATTTCTACCCTGCTCCGCTTGCAGCTGAGCCTCAGGGAGGGATGGGGGCTTTCAGAGGCGGTCCTCACAGTTAATGTGGAGTGTCTCCATTACCATAATAACGGACCACTTAATAACTGACTTCCCCACTAATTCTAATTGAAACACGTAATGATATTTCCGGGCATAGAGGGGCAGGCTCGGGTCGGGGCGGGGCGGACATCTCCAGGGGCCACCCTGGCTTCGCGTGGCGAGAAGCGTGGGCCTCCTCGGGCATCCTCCTGCAGTAGACTGAAGCAGCATTCAGCTGCTCTCGCACGCTGCTGGGAACCACAGCTGATGATAAAAGCCATTAAAGGTCAGCTGGGAATAGAAAACTATTTATGTTAAATGTCACAGATTAAGCCGCAGAATGGGCCTTGGGTAGGGAGCAGAGGGTGAGGTGAGAAACACCGGTCACCGTGCCTGCTTCCTTGGGGGCCTTCCAAGGGGGGTTGGTGGTGGCCTGTCGAGGTGGCAGGGTGGTGGAGGCGTGGGGG
This sequence comes from Halichoerus grypus, assembly GCF_964656455.1. Classification (NCBI taxonomy): domain Eukaryota; kingdom Metazoa; phylum Chordata; class Mammalia; order Carnivora; family Phocidae; genus Halichoerus; species Halichoerus grypus. Next base: position 202,328,669 of record NC_135713.1, read on the forward strand.
GCGGGGGTAGGCGCTGGGTTTCCAGGCTGCCTTCAGCCCTGGGAAGCAGGTGGGTGTCGGCAGCCACAGGTGATTGGCCAGGCTGGCCGCCTGTCGAGGTTGCTAGGCGACCTGAGTGCCGGGTTCAGGGAGAGATGACCCGGCTGGCCTCTTCCACCTCCTGGCCGAAGCTGAGGTCCTGGAGAACCCACAGAGGGGACCCAGGCTTGCTCTCTTCCTGGGTGTCGTCCTGGGTGTGGTGTGGGCGTGCGTAATCATAACTGAAATCTAACTGGGCTGCAGACTGGGCTGCAGGAGGTCACAGACAGAGGACGCACATTTCCTTCCCCGGGGGGTCTCGGAAGTTGGAGTCTGAAGGACCAGGAGGCCCTGGTGGGCGGGAGGGCCAGACCTTGGTGCTCTCGGGAGGGGCTTCAGGGCTGCGGGGAAGGAGGGGGTGTCTGGGCCAGGTCCTAAAGAGCAGCCAGGAGAACCAGGCACCCCTGTGATTTCCCAACCACAAAAGTACAGGGGCTCCTCAACCCGGCCTGAGCAGCCTACGCAAGCCCCACCGTGCGTCTTGGCTCCATTCACTGAACACACCTAAAGGGAGAGTTTGTTGACAGGTCAAAAATAGCCCCTAGCAGGTAATTAGATCACTCAGGCCCCACTGAAAAAATTACCACAACTCTTGATTACCTACCTGGGGATTGTTCATTTCGCAGGTTGAGGCAGAGGCTTAATTTTCATGTGTTTCAGCCACCCAGCCAGCCTCTGGCCCGCCCTGCCTCTGGCCCGCCTGGCCATTGTATCAGTTGCCTTGCATACAAGGAATACAAATACATTTTAATATAATTAGGAAGGTAAATCTAGTGGGGAAACACACACACACACAGAGGCAAAATAAATAAATAAGTACCACCCCAAACCCTACCCTACCATCTTAAGGAGGGTGGGCTGCTGGTTGGGGTATTCATGGCTTTCTGTTTGTCCGGATTGACTTATCACTGGAGAGGTGTTCAAGGAGATGCTGTGGCCCCCACCCCACCCCTGTGGCTGGGAAAGATTTGCACCAGCCCACTGGTGACCCGGAAGGGCCTCTCCTTCATTCCCTACATCCAATTAGGCAGCAGGGTAAACTGGGCCAGAAGGGACCTGGCCCAGATGGACCCACAGGAGTACAGGAGGGATCAGAGAGACCCCAGGAGGCCCTAAGAATCGAGGCAGGTGGGCGCTGGATCAAGGTGTTCAGGTAGGTGGGATCGCAGGAGGGCTGGGAGTGAGGGTGGGGCTCTGGTAGACACTAGTGAGAGTTAGATTCATTCCTGTCATCAGTACTGTTCTACACCAGCCCAGTGCTTGGCTGACGAAGACCATTACCCCTGCTTCCAGAAGCTCGCTGTGGATGGGGAAGATCAATGTGCCCCCAGGGATTTATGGTACAATGGTCAGGAGAGAGCCATGGACTAGGCGCTCAGAGCACTGAGGATGGGGCCAAATGTCCCAGGAGGATGAGGAGGGTGGGCAGTGTTTCCCAGGGGCAGCATCTGAACTGGACTTGCAGTTGTCAAAGCGGGTACCTGATGCCAAAAGGGCTGGGGTCGGAGGGGGCGGGGAGCGGGGCGGCTGGAAAGGGGGTTTTGGGCCAGATGGCGAAGGGTCTCAAACACTGTGCTTAAGAAGTTAATTGAAAATTAATTCTGAAGGCACGAGAGAGTCATCAGCTGTTGCTGAGCAGGAGAATGCTCTGGAAGCTACAGAGAGGCTGTGCTGGACACAGCAGTTCCTAATCCTGAGTGCCTCAGAATCCCCCGGGGGCTTGTTGAAACCCCGGGAGTCTCTCATTCAGCAGGTCTGGAGAATTTGCAGGCCTCCCAGCTGCTGCTGATGCTGCTGGTCCGGGGACAACACTTTGAGAACCACTGCGTTAGAGAAAGGAGACCAGCTGGAAGGAAAGGGCAATAAAATGAAAGGTGAGGAGGGGACGGGCTTGAGAGACCCCTCAGGTGGGCAGGCAGACCACGTGGTGGGGAGGAAACATGCAGGGTCCAGATGTGGGGAGTGGGCAGCAGAACCAGGATAGGATTTTGGATTTGCCGAAGCAGCAGGTGATGGACAGAGGCAAGGAATTACGGGGCAGGGAGATGGGGTAGCATAAGAAGCAAGGCTTAGGTTCCCGGGAACAAGGCCAGAAGCCAGATATTGGGGCTCCCCTGCCTTTAGTGAGGCCTCAGGTCTGGGAGGCAGCTACAGCTGCAGATGGGCCTGGAATCAAAGGTCAGGAGTATGCAAGGGCAGTGAGTCAAGCAGCCCGGGCCTAGAAATAGCACAGGTGGAGGAAATCGGATCCTCTGTGTGCGGAGATGTGCCAGCCGGTCCACCTACAGTGCCCTGTCGCTGGCATCTGATTGGAAGCCTGGGACTCAGAGCCTCACTATGGACAGCCTTGATCCACGACCAGAGCCCCGGTGACATGGCCCTACTCAGACCCAGCCCCAAAACCCCCAAAGCCCCGGCACCCGCCTGACCGCCTGCAGGAGGGAGGCATCTTCCAGGAAGGGTGGAGAATCTGGTCAGGGCCGAGCAGCAGGCTTTCGTTTGCCTTGGAGCAGCCCAGGAGCAGGTAAGGGGGCTGCTGGGGGTCGTGGGTGAGCAAACAGACCCCAGGCAGATGTGGCCATGAGTTATCAGCTAAGGGAACCCAAAAGACATCTTCACCAATTCCCGGGTGCTTGCTCCCTCTGTGGCCAAGGCCATGTCCCTGGATCTGAGTCCTGCTCCCTCCTACATTCTTGCCAGTCTGACCCACTCAGCATTTTATTTAAGGTACACAAGATATTTTACTGCGATTGAAGGGAAGCTGCTATCTGGACTCTACACCCACTTACACTGTAAAGACATGTCCTTCAGCTCACAGCAGGGGGAGGGGGACTCACCAGCAGACAGGTGTCTGTGTATACGTCAACCAGTCAGTAATATGCAGGAGCGCTACTCTATGCCCGGGACCCCGCCCGTCTCGACCCCCGCTCTGGTATTCCTAGTTGACACTGTTCTCCCAGAAACATCCCCAGTGCAGCGCTGTGGCTTCTCTGGGGTCACCTGCAAGATCTCCGTCCCCTGAACCCCTCATTCCTGAGCATTTGCCCCCACCCCCTCCCCATCCCCCAGCATCCCAGGTCCTGAATTATTCTTGCTTTCAAACTGACCCCAGGACCCTCTTGCTCGTTGTCACCATTAGAGTTTGCCCCTCTGTTGTCCCGTGCCCCTAGGTTGTCCCCTCTGCGCCAGCCAGCCCTCACACGGGCATGCGCTGCCTCTCCTGGTACCAACATTAGCAGGGACATCTGGGCTCTAAAGCCCAATGACATTTCACTGACAGCTCCTTTCGGACTGAGCTTTCCCTCCAGCACACGACGACTGTAGAGAAGGCTGTTTGGGTCCCAGGGCCAATGGGGAGTGTCTCTGGCTGGGTATCCCTGTCTAGAGGAGACTTGGAGGGCAGGAAGCAGCCTAGGAAGAGGGGAGAGAATAAACAGAGTGTAGGAGGATGCAGGTGTTGTGAGGAGCAGGGGCCCAGGTGCTTGCTCTCTAGTGCCCCCTGTGGGCAGTCTGGGGGGGCGGCCGTTCGCCCTGTCAGGACAGCACCCACTGCAGGCCTTGGACTTGGAGGGTGGCTTTTAGGAGGTGGCAGTCGGGCCTCTCTCCGGGGTGGCTGGGAGGCCAGAGATGCTGCCGACCTGTGGAGCCCATCCTGTGGCTCTCCACTCGCTTCTCTTTGACCTTCGGAAGAGCTCAGCCGACCCCCAGAAGCACGCTCAGAAGGGAAGGTAAGGTAATGACAAGTCTAGGGGGAAGAGGGGACAGAAATCCTAAAACCTTCCTGCAGGGACTCCCCCGAAGGACGCTATTACCACTCCTAGAGGCTGACACCTGCTAAGCACTTCCTGCAGGTCAAACACGGGTCCACACGCACCACCCCACTCACTGTCACCGTGACCCTGGGAGGAAGGAATGATTAATATTATCAATTTGGAGAGGAGCAAATGGAACTCAGGGAGTTCAGGGCCTGGCCCGAGATCACAGAGCAGGGACTTGAGACCGGGACTGTCTACCCCCACCCCCCACCTCCAGCCCCGCCCAAAGCCCACCTTGGCAATGACGCCAGCCTAGCAGCCGCGCGCAGTCATTACTCGGAGCTCCCCGCGCCTGGGTGGCTGGGGGCTGCCTCCGCGTTCCTCGCCCCAGGGCACCGAGGACCACCGAAGGCAGCTGCGCCAGCCAGATCCCGGGCATTAGCCTTCCCCGGGGGTCAGCAAACAGGCCCACTGGCCCAACCTGCCCTGCCACCTGTTTTTCTGACGTCATACTGGAACACAGCTGTGCCTGCCGTATTTGCTCTCTGGCCCCGCCGGCTCCTGGCCCCGGGTAAAACCACAAGCCCGCCCGCGTCCAGCAGAGCCCCGCCGAGAAGGTGCCGGGGTGATGTGCGTGTCGGCGTGCGTGCGTGTGCGAGCGCGTGTGCAAAGGGCTCCGGACCGCGTGTAAGTGGCGTCCTAGGAGGAGGAGGAGTGGGTGTTGAGGGGCCGCCGTCTCCTCTCTGAGGAGCTGGGTTTCCAAGGCTCTCATGGAACGGCCCGGGGGCTGTGGCTGGTGCTGCTGAAATTTAGGTAATTTCCCCCCTAATTAAGCTATTATCTCCGATCTAGCTGCTCCCATATCCAGGAACCTTTGCATGGAGGGTGCAGACGAGGGGGACAGAGGGGTCACGGCCGGGAGGGCCCAGACATAGGGACAGCCCAGCAGCGAGCCTCTCTGCGGAGCCCGGCTGAGGTGTGGAGCGGCCTTCCAAGGCGTGCCTGAAAGTGACCTACCTGGTCCCTGATGCCACCGTCCCTGGAGCCGGACACACACCTGGCGACTGACTCATACCAGGAGATCGGAGCCCACGAGCTCCTCGAGAATGGAGGGCTGGGTTCAGACAGCTGTCGGCAGGGACGATTCTTTGCGACATGGGGCTGAGAGGACTGTTGACATCCCCCCTTCCAGCGGAGTATTTGGACCCTCACACATCTTTCCGGGGGATCCGGGAAAACAGAGCCGTCCCTGTGTCCCAGATGGAGACATCATTGGGGCCTCCAGGCCCCACCTCCAGGCCCGCAGGCATAAGCACCCTTGCTGGGTCCCCCGGGGGTCCCGGGGTGGGCACGTTTCCCCAGGGTGGCCGCAGACCCTGTGCCCACTGGCCCGGCCTCTGCTGGCTGGGGCCTGACCCAGCCCTGAAATGCCCTCGGGTCCCTTCCAGCAGCTGCCAGCGAGTTTGAGGAGGGGGTGCAGGATGGGACCGCAGCTGCTTCCAAGGGAGCCCGTGGCGGGGGGGCAGCTGAGGACCACGGAGGGAGTCCTGCCTGGTGGGTGAAGGCCTAGGGAGCCCGGGACGGAGAGCCTGAGCCTCCAGATGTCTCTGCCTCCCCGAGGCACCCAGCGGAGGCGGGGGTTCCAGCCAGCCCTGAGGGCTACGGCTGATCAAGACTGCTAAAAGTTACACCGTATTTATTTATTCTCCAGAAGTGCAGAGGGACCTGAATAAAAGGAAAGGCCAAAGCATGTAGAGACCATAAAAGGAGAGTTTAGTTTTTATGCAGTGGGAACCTGGGGAATTAATTCCCAGCTGACAGAGGTCGAACGACAGGAGCTGAGTTTTAAACAGGCACGGCGAGGAGCCTGGGGAGGCAGGGGAGAGGCAGCTGGGTGTGAAGGCCGGGTGGAGGCAGGGGGAGGGAGGGAGGGAGGGGAGACCCCAGAGTGCCATTTCAAAGCACACGCGGAAGAGGGCTTTAAAGGCGAATCACGCAGGGCTGATCTCGTTCAGGCCACATTTTTTGGACACCTACTGTGTGTCAGGACCCCGCTTGATGTCATGGGGATTACAGCGATGGAGAAACTGGGGTCCTGGCCTCAAGACTCTTTTTCTTTAGGGGGTACCTGGAGCTACATCAGCCGTGACTGGGACTGTCGGGCCGGCAGAAGGGGCATGGCCAGGGAACCAGACCCCACTCCCTCTGCTACAAACTCTTCCACCCTGGGCAGCATGCTAATCTCTCTATGCCTCAGTTTCTTCATATAGAAAATAGGTAAATCAGAGTAACTATTTCCTAAGATTGTCCTGAGGCTTTATATTAATAGACATGGCCTGGCACCCGGTGCTTTCTATCAGGGCACGTTCTGATAAATAGTTTAATTGAGTTTTGGGAAAAGTGCTAGGATGGCCCAGAGTGATTCATTCATTGAAGTGGTCTGGGATGGCTTCTTGGAGGAGGATACCTTTGACCTAGATTTTTAAAGGGTGAATAAGACGCACATGAGTGGAGAAGAGGGGCAACACTTGGAGACAGTGGCCAAGGGCTTCTTGGCAGGTCAAGTTGTGTCTTTTGGTGTTGGTTTGTGTGGATTGCTTTAGTGCTGAGCAGGGGGGGCAGCCAGCTTGTTGCTGCTGGACGTGACCACAGGCAGGGGTAGGGGTAGGGCCCCGGAGCACTCCCCACAGAAGCTGGGTGGGGGGGGCAGCTGAGGACCCAAAGCGGCTCCCGCACCCCTGCTCTTCTCACCTCCAGTACCAAGGCGGTGGCTCTGGGATGAGCTGAGGGTGCCACTGTCCCGGAGTAAGGAGACAAGGAGGGCTCCGGCTAGGAGAGGGGCAGCTCCCGTGAGTGTGGGGCAGTGCTAGCCTGGGGAGGAGAGCGCTTGTGCTTCTGCCGATCACATATTTGAAGATAACACAGGGCTGGAGCCCCCTCCCCCCCAACACACACAGGCACGCCCTATCGTCCCCGCACATGGAAATGGGATCACGGAATCGACTGATTCGCTGCAGGCCAATGCACCAGGCACCGTGTTTTATACGCATGAGCGCATGTGCACCTCAAAACAACGCTTGAGGTAGGTCCTCCTATTTTCTCCATTGTAAGGATGAGAAATCAGAGGCCCAGAGAGGTTAAGCAGCTTGCCTGAAGCCACACAGCTAGTGGGTGGGGCAGCCCGCTTTGGGAGTGGGCTCCATCGAGGTGCCATCCGTTCACCACGGCCCTCGGCCCCCGTAGCTCACGAGTCTGCTGTCACCTGGAAACCACATCACGACCAGGGGAGAAACCGATGGGGAGACAGGAAGTTGAGAGGCTGTTCAGTAGCTGGCGACAAGGAGGGAGGCTGCCGTCTGGCACCAACACGGAGCCGTCCCCAGATGGTGGAGAACCTACATCGACTGCCTGGCTGGGCTGCAACAGGATGGGGCGCAGACAGGCCCCGCGAGGAGGGTCTCGTGCTCCACCCGAGGGGGGGGCGCCAAGCAAGGGAAGCCTGTGACCTCACCGTTTGGGCCAAGGGCCCAATGACATCACCAGGAGGGCGAGGAGGAGTGAGGCCCAGCAAGTTATTTATGGAACAGGCTGGCCGCCAGCCTCGGCAGCTCCTGAGCTGTTTCAGATGTGGTTGGGACAGAGCCTCCAGCGCTGGGGAGGCAGACGAGAAAGGAAGGAGGCTGGAGGGAGCGGCCAGCCGATGGGGTGGGAGGGCTCCCGAGGGCCTCACCGAGGGCTGGGGCAGAGACCCCTGGGCCGCCACGCGCCTCCTCCGCGGGGTCTGCCCATGCGTCTCCACCCTTGCTCTGGAGGAGCCCGGTCTCTGCAGCCCTCCCCCAGGGGCACTGGTTCAGAACTCAGGGAGCAGAGGGGCCCAGAAAGCACTCCCGGGGGGGTTCACTCTATCTGCCTCTGTGCACACGGGAGTGTGGGCCCCGCAGGCCTGGCTGCCATTGGTGCCTCCCGATCCGCGGCAGCTTCGCCTCCTGGCTCCCTGTATGCGGTGCTCTGATGCTCACGCGTGCAGATAACTGTGTGAGGGCCTGGCTGTGTGTGCATCTTTGCGTACGTGCGCGGCCGGATGCGCGCGTGTGTGCACGAGAGGGAGCACACGGGAGAGCGCAGGAGGGCTAGCAGCTAGCAGATGGGGAGAGGGGGGTCACTAGGGGAGAGAAATCACTGCAGGAAGTGGGAAATAGAATTTCAGTGGAAGATACAGAGGCACTTAGAGAAGCTTCGGCAGAACTAGACAAACCTTTCAATCCATTTATCAAAAATGCCTGCAGCTCCGTCGCCTGAGCAGGTGCAACAGGAATAAAATATTGAACAGAGCCGGCGATTGTGGGGCTGGAGAAGCCCAATAAATAAGGCGTTACGGCGATGCTCACACTCACTCAGCTGGGTTTGCTCCCGCTGGTCCCTCCACGCATCACTCCAGGCGCTGCCCCCGGCCCGAGGGCCTGCATCTCTGCGCTTTTGACTTTAGACCTCGTGGGAGGCTGGCAGGGGGTCGTGGAGCCGGGAGTCACCAAGCCCCACGCCGACGAGCTTCGGTATGTTGGCGGTGTGGGGGCCCTGCTTCTTGTGTCTCTTGGGCTTGCTAATTGCCCTCTTTCCCTTTAAAATCTTCCACGAGGGAACCAGATCCATGTCACCCCAGTGGAAATTTGGCGGTCGTTCTGTGGGCCATGATGGGGTAGCAGGGGGGTGAAAGTGGGGGCCAGGGAGTTATGGAGGGGGCTCCTACACCCAGACCCCAGCTGGATGCCATGTACTGAGACCTCCCTACCCAGTTCCATACTGGACAACTTGGGCCTTTTGAGTGGTAGGTGGAGGGGTAGACGTCATGTCATATCCAACTGAAGGGGGGCCCATTCTCGGGCGGCTCCATTTTCCAGGGTACCTCCATACCCCTTTTTCAAGCAAACCCCCTCCTCAATGCCAGAAAAGAAGGTATCTCCACATAGTCATTTTCAAATACCCCTAAACTCGAGCCCACAAAAGAGAATGTTTCCACTGATCTGTTCACCTCCAGCTCCACAAGGACAGCGGGCCCTGCCCCCACACACACACATACACACACACACACACATACACACACACACACATACACACTCACACACTCACACACACTCCAGGGAACGGCCCTGCAGCCCCGGCCCCATCATCCCCTTTCCTCACCACTGTGCCACCACCCCATCAACAGGATAACCTGAATTGTTGCATCCTGATGCCAGGAACCAAAAGGGCAGGAGGCAGCGCTCTTCACCTCCCCGGGAGACACAACCCCCGCCTGGCAGCCCCCGCGGGAGGCCATTCTCTGAGCTCTGCCCGCTGAGCTGGGGCATGGGAAGGGGACAGCTGAGTGGCTCTCCAGGGTTGCCAGGCTAAATACCTGGAATGCAGGAAATAGGATTAGACCTCAGCGGGAACAGAGGGATAAAGGTTAATGAGGGAGGTGGGGAGGTACAGACTGGCTGTTCCCAGGGACAAAGGGTGGCCTCTCGGCTCTGTGGGACCCAGCTGAGGTCACGTGGTCCACCCTCCTGCTTTTGGAAGCCCAGCAGATGGGACCCCTGTTTTTTCTAAAATGTTCTTGGAAAGCGAATGTCTAATCCACAAGTTGCTCTCCAACTGCCTGGACCACCTGCCTCCTTGAAGTCTCTGTTCTTAATTTCTGTTCCCCAAAGAGCTAGGATTTTCTGTGCTTCTCGTGGGACCAGCCAAGAGGCTGTCATCTCCTCTGAACCCAACCCTGTCCCTCCCCCCAGCTCTGTTTTCTCACGCATCCCAGGAACTGCAGGAGGTCCATCCCAGGACCCAAACAAGATACAGGGACGTTGATGTCATTATGCTCTTGCCACCTGGTAAAGGCACCGGATGGGCGGCGGCCAGGAGCTGGGGGCAGCCTACTACCTCTGGACTTTCTCTGAAAGTACTTTCTATCCGTCATCAGTCTGCAACTGTAGGGACAAATGCTTCCAGGGACAGTGATGGAAATCCGCAAGGATGGAGGGGTGGGGGGGCGGGGCTCTGGTTCTGTTTCTGTTTCCTCACATCCTTCCTGAAGCTGCACAATGCCATTCCAGACTGCCTCCCCGCCGCCCCCCGCCCCATGGAGCCTACCCCTCTCCTTGTTTCTGTCCAGCCCTGTTCCCAGGCTGAGCAGACCTAAGTGTGGGGAGTGTTTGGGGGGGGCGCATTGGGGGGAAGCACCAGGGCGATCATCCTAACCCCCTCTTTCCTCCACCTTTGGAAATCTTTAAGGAGAGGAAACAGTCATTTTCCTGGGGTGCTGGGGTGTGGCCCCCATAGGATCAAAACTAGGCAAGGCACAGCACCAGGCAGAGACCTGGTCCCCAGCCCATAATCTGCTTCCCAGCTGCTTGCGTTAGCGGCTCCTTTCAAGACACATCTGGGCTCAGCCAGGGCTCAGATTGCACGGCCAAGGGGCTGTGTTTGCTATGCGTGGGTGAGGGAAGGGTGTCATTTCTCCGGCTTCCTGCAGGGCCTTTCCCCACTCTCTTACTCTTCTCACAGCCTTCCTTAAGGAGATGTGTTCACACAATGGTGAGGACGACCACGCTGACGGTGGTGACAGCGCCGAGTGCTTACTCTGTGCCAGGCACCTGTTCAGCGAGCGTCTCTTGCGCTGTCTCTATGAATTCACACAGCGATCCTGTAGAAAGAGTGAGAAGCTGGCCTGAGCCATTTAGCGCTTCTCACAGTGCAGACGGACCAGAACTTTTGGGCAGAGGAGGCAGGACAGGTGGCTCCTCCCAGTTTGCCGGGGACTCGTTTGGATTTTGCACTGAGAGCCCCCTCAGTCCTGGGCAAGCTGAGACGTGGGTCCCCCTACATGTGGCACGCAGAGAGGAGAGTGTGGGATGGGTACACTCGGCGAGCCTCGGAGATCCACCTGCCATGGGGGTTTCCAAGTCCATGGACACAGTAAGGTCCACTTGCAATAGCTCGCCTGTGGCTCTGAGGACCGCCAGCTTCATCCCCCTCCTTCTTGACTGGAAATGATGTATATCCCCACCCCTGCTGTCCCTCACCATGTCCACACTTGGCCACAAGGGTGCCCCAAGCCCGTGATAACTGCCACGCCACGCCTTGACCCCACCAGAATCTGATTTCCCTCCACCCTCCCTAAGTCAGGTCAGAGAGGGGTCGTGGAGGGAGCTGAGTGCACGCGGACCCGGAGAGGGGAGAGGTGAGGAGAAGAGAAAGAGGAGAAAGGCATAACTCCCAGCAAAAAAAAAAGTTCAATCAGATTTGTAAAGGGCACAATTTACAAATCCGTCACATATTTTACTAGGCTGGGATTTACGGATTAGCCTGTAATACTTAGGCGGCTTTTTGTAATAAAACCCTGAGCCCAGGCAGCCTTGGGGAAGTGAGGAGGAGGAAGGGGCCTTCTCTCTATCTTGCTTTCATTTTCCCAGCATTTTTTGATCTAGGCAGCCCCATTAATCTGTGCTTTATCTGTCTATGGAGAAGGATTGAGCTCTTTATTGGATTTTTGTCAAGAATAAATGATTTAGTTTGGGATATTGTGGAAACGATTTTTGTGGTATTACACCATCTAATAAATGAAACAGCAGGGATCAATTCCTTCTTGCAATGTGTTCAACAGGAGGGGTGAAATATGCCCCACAATTATTTGGTATTGCACTCTATAGATACTTATAACCGAGTGTGACTGTGTGTACGGAGGTCTGCCCAGATGTGGGCACCTGTCTGGGAGGACGTGATCCATCAGCTCTAACACATGAGACTTGGAGCCCATGTAACAGGCCGGTCACAAAGGCAGATCAAGTTCACCTCAGCAGACAGGCCTGAGCGTTGGAGAGTAGGCATCAGGCCTGGGGGTGAAGCCTGGGGTTAGGGGGTTGTATTTACCAAAGCCCTTGGCCTAGAGTGCTTCACCTGAAGGAACGGGCAGTGGACAGCGTGGGACATCTTTGCCACAGTGAGCCTGGCAGACGCCCGGTGTGTGGGGACACCACGCAGAGACCCCGGGTCCCATCCCTCTCCGTCCCGGCCACTGCCTTCTCTCCCAGCGTACCCGCTTCAAGGGAAGACGTCTGGGAATGCCGAGGCGGAAGCTGGCTTTCTGCCCAGGTAGGCTCATAAGGTTTATATCCCCGAAGGCCCACAAATATTTATCGAGAGCCTATTATACCCCAGTGCTTAGCATAGGCCAGGCACAAAGGAAACCATATATAGATATTTGTTCACAGATTGACGGATAAACAAAAAGCTTTCAAGATGCCCTCCCCTTCCCCAAACACACACTGTCCTCACCAGCAGACACCGGGAAGAGCCAGAGATGATGAGCAGGATCCAGCTGACAACACGGCCCCTCCAGCCTTCCCCCAGCCCTGACTGCAAGGAAGGAAGAGAAGTACTCCAACAGGGAGAAGCCGGGCAGGGCTGGCCCTGGAGGACGTGCGCCATGCTCCACTGAGATGCCTCTGTCGGAGCTGGTTGCTTACCCAGGGCTTGCACTCCGGATGTGGGCACCTCGGCTCACGTTGCCGAAAGTGGCCCTTGGGGCGGCTAGACCTGTGGGCACCATCAAAGCCAGTGCCACGCCTAACAGCTCTGTGAGCTTTGTGCGTCGTGCCTGGGACGTGGGGAAGCATTTAGCAAATATTCATCAAATGACCACCTGAAGGAATGGCTATCGATAGGTAGGGGGGCCCTTTGAGCTGGGGCTTCAAGGATTGACAAAAGCAATGGCTGGGGACCACTGTCTTAGTCCGTTCAGCCCCACCACACACTGGGGGGCTCATATACAACAAACATGTATGCTCACAGTTCTGGGGGCCGGAGGTGGGAGCACAGGGCACCAGCACGGTCGGGGGAGGACCCTCCTCTGAGTCCCAGGCTGCTTCTAGCGTGCCCACGTGGCAGAAGGGGCTGGAAGCTCTCTGGGGGCTTCTATAAGGGCACTAATGGCATCCCTGAGACTCCCCCCGCATGACCTAGTCACCTCCCAAGGCCCCACCTCCTAATACCTTGGGGGTTAGGTTTCAACATAGGAATTTGGGGGGGCACATTGAGACTATAGCTATCATAGATTTGATAGTGTGCATGCCACGTTTCCTCTGTATACTCAGAGCGATAAGCACAGCCAGGGGGGCTATGCTGGGCTGGCGGGGGAGGGGCTCCTCTGAGCGCCCGTGTTACTCGATTGTGCGCAGTGTGAGCGGGGCTCCTGCTTCCGAGGTGCTTGTCCCGGTGATGCACTCCAGGAGTGTCCGGTCTGTGCGTCCTGCTTGCCTTTGGGGATTAATTTCCTTGACAGGCTCTGCCTCCCTGCCGTATGTTCTGCAAACGTTGGCAGGGACAGTGAGACCCTACAGCTCTCTGTCTCTCTACCCTGAGTGTTCTATTTTTGTCCTGTTTTGGACCGGCTTTGCCTGGCTATGTTTTCTCTGCCACAGTCAGAATCCTTGGAGCTGGGTGGTGATGGGAGGGGAGTTTTAAGCGTCTTTGGCATGAAGAGTCTCTTCTGCTTGGAACTCATTTCAGAGGATGGCTCTTCATTTCCGCCTCCTTGCGAAGAAACAGGATGCCTGACGGTTCCTGTGTAACCAGTAAGAACTCACTGACAATTCCCGCCCCGTTTCCCGGCAATGGCAATGAGAGGCTTGGCAGGTGGAGCGATTCACATTCCATCATATGGACGGTTCATGGGCAGAAGCCAGAGGTGGCCCAACAGTGGGGGCTGGATTGAGGTTGGGGTCCTACGGTGCCATGTGCTCACCTCCTAACTTGGGGGGGGCACAGTGAGGTGGTGACTCCTTCCAGTTCCTGAGGCTGACTTTGATGGCGCCGGTTTGGGTGTTGACCTTGAGCCCTCCCGGTGCTCTTGACGCTCCCTGCCACGCCAGCTAATTTCCACCTCAGGCTCTTCTGAGGGCCCTTCCCCCTTGGATGTGACACCTCCATGGCAGACAGCTACTGTGATTCCAACTCGTTCAGCGGAGATTTCATCCTCAGAGGGAACCGGCACCCTTGGTGGAAAACAAGCAAACACTCCCTGCTCCGTGGCAGAGAGCAAGGCCTTTCTTCCAGTTAGCTCCTCAGGCCCCGGCTCGGAGCCATCAGGGACGCTCCTCTCTCTCTCACGTCCCACATCCCACACATCAGAAAATCCCGTCAGCTCGACTTCCCACTTGCCGGAGTCCCACCACCATTCCTCTCCGCAGTTACTGTGGCTCCCCTGGCCGAGCCCCCGCCATCCCTGGCTGGTGTCCCTGCTCCCTCCCTGCCCCTGGCAGCCCATTCTCCACACAGCAGCCCGAGCCAGCCGCCCACTTCTCAAAACCCTGCAGAGCCCCCCTTTGCTCAGAGGGAGAACCAAGTCCTCGCTGTGGCCTCAAGGCCCCGTGCATGTGGCCTGAGTGACCATCACCCCCTGCTCATCCCTTCCGGCCACACTGGCTGCCTTGCCAATGTGGCCCGAAGACCTAGGCCTGCTCCTGCTTCAGGGCCTTTGCACTGGCTGTTCCTGTTGCCTAGAATGCTTTTCCCCGCAGAGACTCCTTTACTGCCTTAAAGTTTGTACTCAAACAGCGGGCAGCACTGTGCAGGGCTAAGAGCACAGACTGGAGCCACCCGGGCTGGGCTCAAGTCCCTTTTCCGCCCCTTGCTAGCCATCTGACACTGAATGTTACTTTGCCTCTCTGCACCTCCGTTCTGTCACCTGTAAAATGGGGGTAATATTGGCATTGGCTCATAGGGTTACAATGAGGAGGAAACGACTTAGTATTTGTAAAGCACTTAGAGCCTGACACGGAGTAAGTGTGAAATAAACGATTATTAAATTAGACAAAATCAAATGAGGCCAACACCGAGCACAGTATTTAGACATGCAGTCAGCTCCTCAGCCCCACCCCGGCCCTTCCAATCTCCCTCCTCTGCTGTACTTTTACTTTTACCCCATTGCACGCCTCCCCTCTGATGTGCTACGTAACTTTTTTTTTTTTTAAAAGATTTTATGTATTTATTTGAGAGAGAATGAGATAGAGAGAGAGAGCACAGGAGAGCGGGGAGGGTCAGAGGGAGAAGCAGACTCCCCACTGAGCAGGGAGCCCGATGCGGGACTCGATCCCGGGACTCCAGGATCATGGCCTGAGCCGAAGGCAGTCGCTTAACCAACTGAGCCACCCAGGCGCCCCGATAACTTACTTATTTCTTAGGTGTTTTATTTAATGCCTCCCCCAACCAGAATTGCTAGAACAGAAGCTCTAAGAGGACAGACATCCTTGTTTTGCTCAGGGATAGACAGCGCCAGGCACCCAGTTGGCCTTCTGCTGGCACCCTTCACCCCATATTCTAACCATGTTCCTTACTTTTTTTAGGAAAAAGAATGTTTTTCTGATTATAGAAGTAAAATATGTAGAAAAGCTCCCCCTGTGGGAAGCCGGGCATGATGGACACACCATGGTGAGTGAAATTCTGGGTCTTGGGGTGGGTTCCTCCAAACACTGGTCCTGAGCTAAGGTGTATGAATCTCCTTGGCTGTTGTAACAATTAGCACAAACTTAGGGGCTTCACGCAACCCAGATCTTCCACAGCTTTGGCGATCAGACGACCAAAATGGGCCTTAGGGGTGACATCAAGGTGCCGACAGAGCGGTGTGCCTTTCTGGAGGCTCCAGGGAAGAATCAGTTCCTTGCTTCTCTTCCAGCTTCTAGGGTCTGCTGGCATTCCTTGCTCGTGGCCCCTCTGCCTTCTGCTTCCTTTATCACGGGTCTGTTCTGACTCCGCCCCTCCTGCCTCCCTCTTGTTAAGGATGCTCGTGATTACACTGCACCCACTTGCATAACCCAGGGTACTCTCCCCAACTCCAGATCCTAAATTTAATTACATCTGCAGAGTCCCTGTTACCATGCAGATAAAACATTCACAGGTTTCAGGGCTTAGGCCAGGGAGGCCTTTGGAGAGCCATCATTCTGCCTATCACATACGGATTCAAGTAGAAGTCATTTATTTGGTAAGGTGAGCCCAGAAAATAGGATCTCATTTAACCTTAATTATCAGCCCGAAGGCCCTAGCTCCAAACACAATCACAGTGGGGATTAGGGCTTCAATATATGCATTGGGGGGAGGGGGAGGCACAATTCAGTCCATAACAAGGACTCCCCCCCGGGGAACTGGGTAAAAATACAAAGGCTCAGGCTTTGGTCCAGATGCCTAAGCCTCCGTCTCCAGGTTCTGCCTCACCCCGAAGCTGGAGAAGCAATAGGGTAGAACACACCCCAGACATCCCCACAGAGAGTGGGGTTGGTTGGGGACTTCGAGGGTTGCTCACTCCCTGGCACTTCTGATCTGTGTCTACCTTGCTCTTTCAACCAGAAGAAAGCCCTGGGGTGGATGGTTCAGGCGTGCCCATGAGCGCCGCACACAGAGCTGAGAGCCGAGGAGAAAGGGCAGGGTTCAACGCTCTACCCTTAACGTAACTTGCTTGTGTGTTCAGAAAAAAAAAAAAAAAAAAAAAGGCATTTTTAATATGAAAAGCAGCCTGATGCCCCCACAAAAAATCTGAATAATAACATGTATATGTATAATTTTATCTCATGATTTTTCCTTTTAGTGCTAAAATTCATATGCACACACACACCTAGTTGTATAGGCTTATATATAATATGTGCAATATCTATACATATATGTGTATATGTATACTCACGTGTATGCATGTATGAGTAGGCATGTAGAGAGCATATGGATACGTTATATATAAAGCTCTGGAGACTAGCTATCAAAGGGTTAAGAGTGGGTATGGCAGGGGACAGCTTCCATTTCTCTATAATTTGAGTTTATTTTTTTGTATAATTAGAATTTATTTCTGCATGGAGAATGTCTTATTTTGTACTTTGAAAATGTTCTGAAATAAAGAAACCTTTAAAACTAGATGGGATAAAGGCCCATTGCCAGGAATGTGGAAAATCCAGACATGCGTAGAAGGAAACATTAGGTATATTTCTTTCTAAAGATATGTCAACATATATTATATATCATATATATTATAACATATGTTATGTTCTAACATATAACATATGTCCACATATATTATGTGGCTTGTACTAAATGTGCGATTCTAAGTCCTATTTTTTTCTTACTTAATATTGTATTGTGAGCATTCTCCAGGTCATTAAATATCCTTTGCATGTATGTATTTTTGTTAATGGCTGCCTAATATTCCTTCATGGATATGTCATCATTTATTTATCTAACATCCCCCCCACACACACCATTAATTCCCCTCCTCAGCTTCCTCATTTTCCATTAATACCTTCACTACTTGGATGAGAAATGGTGGCTTTCACAGTCCCCAGTCACTGATGCGTCTCTGGAACATTTCAGAGAATATCAGAGTTGCTACTTCATTAATATAAAGAGGGCACAGACCAAAGCAAATCAATATCTCCATGATGCATCCTCCTTGGAGGAGCAGAGAGGCTCTTATCACTGTGACCTGGCCCGAGCCATCCACATCATTTCACTTGGTTCTTTATGCACTGACCCCCCCCCCCCCGCCGCTTCCTTTTCCTGGCAGATGCCCTGAACAGAGCCAACTGACCTATTAGCTCTTGAAAAAATAAGTTTGGGATAAAAATAAGGTTGGTATATGAGCTTAATAATTTTCCAGAAATAGACTTCCCTAGGCCTTGCTGTCTGTCCCTTTGTATGGGACAGCATGGGACAGCACCGTTTTGCCTACCAAAGACAGGTTGTGGCTTGGGTCAGCAATGGAAGAGAAGGGAGAAGGGCGGGGGGAGGGGAGCAGGGCTCATCATTTTAGTAGAATTTCTAAGCAAAATACTGATGCTTTCCTGCAGCTGCCCTGGTGGACGAGGGAGGGAGTGGGCTGGGAAGGCGGGGAGAGGAGCACGCCCAGGGACAGTCCTCCCTGCTTTACATCCAATTGGCCACTGGGACTATGTATTTCTGGTGGGGCAGGAAGAGAGTTGACCTATTCTAGTTTGATAGCAATACAGTAATAAACTTAATCTTAAAATAGCTTTCCCACCTTTGGAATAAAGCCTTTTGCATAGAGTGGTATCTGGGAGAAGAGGTTAATTGACGGTCGACTCACAATCTTAGATTTGCAAAAAAGAGGGTCAAGTGGAGCCTTTTACAGCAGTTACTTACCTGGAAGCTTCGGCCTCTCCACTCCGTGGGTTAAGCTGCCAAGGAGGCCTGACCCTGCGCCGGCTCAGTCCTGGGACCCGGGACCCGGAAGGCTGGCTCCTACCCTCGGGGAGTGATAATCTGCAGGTGCATCCTGACAAAGAAACCTTGAGAAAAATCCAGTCCAGTGTTTTAGAGGCTCCTGATTCAGCATTCCCTCCTTCCCCGTGCAGGGATGATGATGTTATCAGTGGTAGGACTCGCTGGACTTTAGAATCTGATTGGGTTCCACTCCAGAAGTGCGTAGAAAGCCAGCTGTCGGCCTGGGCACTGTGCACATTGTCCTGGGGGCTACATGCACAGAGCTGAAAAAGACTGTGTGGTTAGAGGGGTGTCGGTCTAGAAGGCCAACAGACATGGAAGTAAATAATTCCACTGGAGGGTAAGCACACTGAGGTCCGTTCGCTCACTCACCCAGCGAGTGCGGTCTGCTGTATGCCAGGCCCAGTGCGGTGTTAGGGATTCCACGTGTCAGGACAGATCTGGCCCTGGCCCCCATAGACCTTAGTTATGGTCCAGCAGGTAATAGAGAGTACGAGCGAGTAACAACACGGTACAGCTTGCATTTGCACTTGTGAGAAACGCCGTGAAAAAAACAAGAAGCCATGAGAGCATAATACAGAATTTCCGCACTTAGATGATTCCCGAAAACAGGCTTCCCTAGCCTTGTCTGTCCTCTCCTCGGTCTGTGCGCACACACCCTCCTCCTCCACTCTGACCTTTGACCCCTCTGATCCCAAGGGCCCTGCCTGCCTCGGTGGGTGGAAGCCCCCCGCCCACCCCGCACAGCGAAGCCAGCCTTGCGCACATCTGCCTGCGCGTGGCTTCCACATCTGGGTGCGCCACAGTAGGACCGCGGTCAGTGCAGGGAACGGAGCTCTTGGCTGGGAACTGAAAGACCCTGGTTGTAGCTCCAGCTCTGTCACAAGGCACCCCCTGCTCCCTCCTGCACCTGCACGCCCCACCCCCGCCAGGCCCCTCCCTCGGCTTCCCCCCACGTCCTGCGCCGCATCACCAGGAAGCCTGGGTCACAGCCTCTGCAGCCAGAGTGCTTGGGTTCAGACCCCCCTGCTCGCCCTGTGAGCCTCAGTTCTGCTCTATCCAGTGAGGACAGTGTCAGTGCCCAGTGCTCGGGGCGGTCGCGGGGATTAAGAGCAGAGAGCCCCACACATCGCACGAGCCACGGGCGTGCAAGCTGCTCTTCTCACGAGCCACGGGCGTGCAAGCCGCTCTTCTCACCGTTGGTTTTGCGGGAAGTTTCATTTTCTGTGTCAGCTTGACTGGGCCCGAGGATGCCCAGACCAGACAGCTGGCTAAACCTTATTTCTGGGTGTGTCTGCGAGGATGTTGGGGAGGAGATTAGCATTTGAATTGGCGGACTGAGTGAGGCAGATGGCCTTCCCCAGTGTGGGTGGGCCTCACCTAATCCGTTGAGGGCCTGATCCACCAGAAAGGCAGAGGAGGGTTGAATTCACTCCCCTCTACCTGACTGTGGAGGGAGCTGGGACATCAGTCTTCTCCCGCCCTCAGTGTTCCTGGCTTGCAGGGCTTCCTCTCGGACTGGACTCTACACCATCCGCTCCCTGGCTCTCAGCCTTCCAACCACACCACCGGCCTTCCCGGACTCCAGCTTATGGACGGCAGATCATGGAGAGTCCCAGCATCAGCCTCCAGAATCACGCGAGCCAATTCCTTATAATAAATCTATTCATCTCTATCATCTGTCGACCTATCTACCTATCATCTCTCTCTCTCCTTACCTACCTCTCTCTCCTACTGGTTCTGTTTCTCTGGAGAATTCTAATGCATATTTTTTCCCCTCCAATTCAACGTGATTTTGAAGGTAGCACACGGTGACTCACAGCTTCTTAGATGCAGCATTTGCTGGTCACACGAGGGGCCCTGACTCTTGAGCGTGCAGCAGATCCACCTGCAGCTCTTGTTGAACCCTGATCGCTGGCCCCACCGGCCGTCTCTGGTTCTGTGGGTCCTGGGCAGGGCCCGGCCAGACTGATGGTCAGGGGACCCACTCTGAGGACCACTGGTCTGTGCTAACGACTCAGGCTTTGTGCATATGGACAAGTGAGGCCGGCCTCATTCCTCCCGTGTTTTGAGGATGAAGTCACCGATGCGCAGACAAGGTATGCTACCTGCCCAAGGTCATGTGACTTGTAAGTGACAGAAGTGGGTCTTGAACTCTGGGTGTCAGTTTCAGTGCTCTGTTTTCTCCATTTGGGATAGAAACAGGACCAGGAGGAACCCAAAGAGGAGGAAAAAGCCGCCAGGGAAGGGGCATCTCACAGATGAATAGATCTTGGGTATGTGATGTTTATTATGGAGATGGTAGGAACGCCCCTGAATGAGAGGTCCAGGGGGTCCAGGGGAGCTCCACCAGCGGAGAGCAGAGTCAGGATGGACCTTCAGTCACAGATCTTCCCTGGCGACTCGCTAGGGCCTCTGGGGGAACCCAGATCTCAGGCCTTGACAGCTCCCTGGAGCTCAGGAGTGGCCCCCAGTGGCCTGAGCCCCCCAGCTGAGCCGAACGAGGCAGGCCGCCTCTCCTCCACGCCTACCCTTCCTCCCAGCAGCCCAGAAAACAGGCATTGCCCATTAACAGGAGAGTGCACTAATGTGAAGAAAACACTCAGCCATTAGGGCCTTAACACTGTGCTGCAATTTTGACTGGTAGGACGCAAATGCCTGCACAGCGGGCCCCCACCAGGGGTCACTCTGCCAGCCTCTCAGCCCTGAGATGCTTCGGGAGCCAGGCCTGGGCCTGCAGGAGCTGTTGGCCTAGAGGGGAGCCTTGGAACACTGGCAAACCCCAACCTTACCACCACTTCTCAATCTTCCCTTGGGGGGGGGGTCTCAAGACTCTCCGCAGCCCTGATCCCACAAGGCTCCAGGATGCTGATTCGCATGTGTTCTGCATGCAGGGTCTCAAGGTCCCCTGCCCCCTCCACCCCACCTTTTCTCCGCCAGGTTGAGCTGGAACAGTGTGATGGCCAATTTGGGGGAAAAGGGTTGCTTTCTCTCCTACCCTGGGGACTTGTGACCCCCCCCCCACCCCCAGCACAGCAGGCTGTGAGTCTAAGGGCAGCTCCTCTAGGGGAATTCAATACCCATGGGGCAAGATTCTTATTTGTTACTTGGGGATTTGGTTAAAATGCAGATTCTGCTTCATCAGGCCAGGTGTGGGGCTTGGATCCAGCATTTTTAACAAGTTCCCCAGGGGATCCCAGACCGCACTCAGGCAGCAAGGCCGTAGGGCAATGATGCTCAGACATGGGGATCACCTGAGCACTTTAACAATCCTGATGTCTGGTCCCACTCCCACAGCTTCTGATTTACTTGGTCTGGCCTTGGGCGTCAGGTGGTTCTAACAGGCAGCCCCCTCCCTGTTGCCAGCCTGACAGATGGGGTGTTAGGACAGGGTCTTTTCTGTGGTGTGCGGAGAGAAGGGATTTGGGAAAAGGACTTAGTGAAAAAGCATCCTCACGTCCCTTGTTAATCAAGCTTTCTTCCTTGGCAGAGGAGATGGAGAGGAAGAGAAAACTTTCATTCCACAGAAGGGCATCTGCCAGTTTCCCACTTGGAGATGGGATTGAAATAGCTTTTTCAGATCCTCCAGTTAAGCTGACACATGTGGCCCCCTCCAAGCCTCCCCTCGGTCCCCCCCCCCACCCAGAGCAGTTATCTCGATTCTGACTCCAACAGCACGGTTCTATCTCACCACCCGCCTGCAGCTGTCTCACTTCCCAATGCAGAGAAGCTCGGGCCCCAGAGAGAGCCATGGTGCAAAGAGCATCAGCAAAACAGGCAGGCTGGGGCTGTCCGGCACCTGCCCCCGGGCGCTGCCACCTCCGTGGGGCATGTGGAGATGCAGGGGCTGTGGGGTTGAGACTCAGAGTGATCTGAAGGTGACACAGCTAAAAGAGTATTACTTAAAGGTGTGGAAGGTAATGTCACTTCTGGGCCAGTACTGCTTCTTGGGCTGGGAATGAGATAATGAATTATCCAGGGAAATGAAACTGCTAATAAATTCAAAAGCAAAGCTGAGGGAGGTTAAACTCCCTTTTTTTTTTTTAAAGATTTTATTTATTTATTTGACAGAGAGAGAGACAGCGAGAGAGGGAACACAAGCAGAGAAGTGGGAGATGGAGAAGCAGGCTTCCCGCTGAGCAGGGAGCTCGATGCGGGGCTCGATCCCAGGACCCTGGGATCATGACCTGAGCCAAAGGCAGACGCTTAACCATCTGAGCCACCCAGGTGCCCCTAAACTCCATTTTTTAAAGGGAGCTGGTGATTGATAAAGTGCCCTCTCTCCTTGCCTCCTGGGACGCCATCAGCCTCCCTGTCCCTCCTTTCTCCCACACAGGTGGGTCTCTGACCCTCTGGACACACAGCCCAGCACCGCCCACTTGCCTCAGGCTGTTCCCTTTGTGAGCCACGCCCACCCCAGTGGGAACGTAAGGCCCAAATTGGGCTGCGATGTGGGCCAATTGGTTTTGAGAGCTCAGTCCCCAAGGAAAGGCCACGAGGAAATCTGTCTTCCTAAGAAGTCCGTTCCGACCTTTGAGCCAACAAATCGCAAGTAGAAACAGCTCGGGAATAAGCAATCAGGCTCTGGATCGTGGCTTCTGCAGGGAGGGGCCATCCTTCAGCTTTTCTGGGGCATCCATGCCTTCCCAAAGCTGGCCCTGTTTTGGGAAGCCTGTGGCTACATTCCCGTCCTCCCTGCGTCAATTCTAATCCCTCTTGAGCTCCATTCCTGAAACCCTGACCCCCTTGGTCTCCACTAGCCTCCTTCCCTGCCTGAAGCCATCGAGCCCCTGCTGCCTGAGCTCACTGCCCGTTTCCGCGGCGACCGGCCCGTGATGTCACTCACTCACTCACTCACGGAGGCCTGCGAGCCTTCAGGTGGGTAGGATGGGAGCAGCAGGTGCCCAGGAAGAGGGAAAGAACAAAGCCCTTATCTCTGTGCCATCATCCCTACATAATGGAAATCGGGAAGGGGGGAGTGGAAACGGAGGAGGGGCAGACGGAAGGCTGCAGCCGTTCCTAACCTAGCCTGTTCTGACATCCCTTGAGCTCAGCTAGAGAAAGACGGCCTCTGACCCCCTTCCCCAAACTCCTCCTCAGGCCCCAGACTCCTGCCCAAACAGCGATGATTTAAAAGCCTCCTGAGTCATGGAGGGACTCTATTTCCCCAGCTGGCCATTTTCTGCGGCCTGCCCCCACCTTGTGGTGGTGTGGCATAAAGGGAAGCTTGCCCTCGTCAGCTTGTGTGCCCACTTCCAGCAACGTCGGGCTCCAGGGCTCCCTCCTGGCTGCCCCGCTTTGCAGGAAGTCCCAGTGCCAAGTGGCTTTCAGAGCCTGCCTCAGCGGGGACCACGGCTCCTGTCTTAGTAACTGGGGAAAGCAGCTCCCGCAGCTTCCCTAATGCTCTGGGCCCTTTTGTTCCAGCCAGGCACTAAGAGGAAAATGCAGCCCCAGTCTAGAAGCAAAGGCTCCACCCAGCAGGCTCCCCTGGGGCCAGGTCCAAAAAGCCCATGGTCACCTGAGTTCCAGGTAACTCACTGTGCAGCCTGAATTATATAGACAAGTTAGGCTCGCTTGGACTTCAGGTGTCTCAATTACCTGAGTAATTTGCATGTTTATGAGTAAGGGGGATTGAAAGTTAACTCGAAGCAAATTCAAAATTCTGACTTTGGGGGCTTGGAAGCCCCTCACGTGCACCTCGCTTGTCACCCGACAGAAGGGAGCGTCACAGACAGGGCAACTATGACGTAACCACAGAGCAAGCCACAGAGGAGCCCGGATTCATCCCGGAGGCTGGGCCTTGCCTTAGTTTCCCTTTTAGGATCTGCCAGAAAACCAAAAGTAACCACCTAAACACAACTCCAAAGAAAGGTGGGAGAAGAATGAGAAAATCTTTATTATTGATTGTTTAGACCTAAAGAAAGAGAGGAGATAGAATTCCCTGTAGCTCAGCCAGGAGGTGAAGAGTTAATCCTATAATCTAGTCTGCCAGGGAGCAAGGTGAGGACCAGAGCTATTCCCAAGCTGAAGTGTGCATGCAGAATGTTTGATGCTTGGCGATGGAGCCAAGAAGACCAAGAAGACCGAGCCCATTTGCAAGCATCATATTGAGTACCCGGTGTGTATAGAGCACTGTTTTCAGCATGCAGTGGGATTCCAAAGTTCACAGGGGGACTCCCCTATCTTCTGTTAGAGAATGGACGCCCCCCTCCCCTGCAGAGCACAGACACTGCTCTCTGCTGTGCTCGGTGAAGTACCTGCAAATGTCTGGTGACCTTTGCAGAATTAGACCAATTACACTCCAGTGAAACAGATTAAGAATTGCAAAGTAGCACGCGCAACCTCTTCTGGTTGTCTGAGTGAGAGCCAGGGCACCCCCTCTATTGCTCTATCGTTGGCTTGCATATTGGAACCACCTGGAGAATTTTGGAACCAACTGTGCCTGAGTCCTACCCCTAGAGAGTCTGATTTCATTGGTAATAGAGGCAGTGGTATTTTTTAAACATGCAACAAAGAATGAGAACCACTGAGCCGGAGGGTTTGGGAATTTTGAGTTGTTTAATGGTGAATCTGTGGGCTGAAATTGATCACGCTTGCTACTTTGCTAATGGAATCAAAGACACAGCTTCTATTTGCTGGCTAGGCTGCCATCTTGGAACAAAATAATGATGGCAAGGTTTTCATATGGATATTCTCCTAATGGATTCTAATGAGAGTTGGTACAATGTGGTGGAATTTGCACAGAATAAAGTCTTCACTAAACCGTCCTTCAGCTGGAGGGGGAGGCAGTGGGAGGAAGTAATTAACATTTCTTGAGTGTCTGTTGTGCAATAGGAACTGTGCTTGAAAGACTATACTGATATTTCACTTTTTCTCTCCTACCGTGTGCCCAGATGGGTGTCATCCCCATTTTACAGATGAAGAAATTGAGGCTCAAGATCACACCGCTGTTGTGTTGCTGTGTATTGGGAGATGATTTTCCATGAGTCTCTCACATTTCTGTGTTTCTTGTAAGCAAAGATGCTGACTGCCTTTGTTCTGATCTTTATAAGGATGTTTGCCTGGTGAATAGCTTTGGAAGATATGTCATCCTCCGGAGCAAAGGGTAGGCATGCTCACTGCCCATTATAAAAGATTCAGGTCCCTAAGCTCAGGGTTCCTGTCTTGTAACACACCCTCCCTGTGTGCACAGGTATGACTTAGCCCTCTTTGCATTGCCTTATGGGGACCGTGGCTGAGGGAGCTGTTGGGAAAACACAATACTCTGGCTACCACTGTCACTTTGATAAACTGTCTTTTGTCTCTGACCCCTGAGTCTCATTTCTTCCACCAGCAGCAAGACAGGCAAGGTTCACTTGTTAACTTGTGGTGGATTTGGCACCCTCATCTAAGCCTGCTTCCCTCTGACACCTATGCACTTAGGGGATGGAAAACAAGAGGTGATATTAAAGCAAAACAACACACATATTCCGGATCAATGATTTCTTTTCCTCTAATTATGAAACAATAACACAAATTAGTTCCCTTCCCTTTCCTATAAGATGAATAAACAAATTCAATCTGCACCAAGTTAAATACAAAACTTGGGCACAATTCTGCAGCCTGCTGGTTCCAAATTCTACTTGATTTTAAGCTCTACTAAGCTACATCCTCTTTCCTCTCAAGAGCATCTCCCTCAATCCTCCCAAAACAGCCTCCCTGCTTTGATAAGCAAATGTGGGTTGTGTTAGCACCCCAAACCCACTCATCTTACTGTTATCAGAAAACCCTTACCTACTTATTTTCCAAATTGGAGAGAAGTGATTCTTCTGGTGTTAACACTAACGGTCTTCATGCCCCTTCCTTTCTCTTTGAGGTCAGAATTTTTAAAAGACAGATTATAATCACATGGTATCTCTTTCTCGGCCTTTTTCTTACCTGAATCTTTACTTAAACCAGCTAAGGTCCTAGCCAAGCTTAATTTGGAAAGGATGCCTTCGCCTTATTACTAATTACCTTCTCTTCTAAAGAATGAGAATTTAATATGCAATGATGATTTCTAGTAGCAGGTTCTGTATAATTTTCAGCTGTTAATTATTATTATTAAAATCATAAAAAACTATTATTTATGTGCCAGGAACTTTTTAAGTGCTTTATAAAGTGTCTTAAATCTGCTCAAAAAACCCTAAAGTGAAGTATTTTCACTTGGAGAAGCTGATGTTTCAAGGAGGTTAAATGTCCTATACGCGGAGCTAGTAAATAGCAGAGCTGGAATCCAGAGCCTTGTCTGTCCAACCCCAAAGCAAAACTCTTCCTTCTGGACCCAACTTCTTTTTTTTTTTATAACAGCTTTATTGAGATGTAATTCACAGAGCATGCAATTCATCCATGTGAAGTGAACAATGCATGGCTTTAGCATATTCTCAGGTATGTGCTGCCCTCCCCACAGTCAATTTTGGAACACTTTTATCACCTCCAAAAGACACCCTGTGTACTTTAGGAATCCCCCATCCCCTCCCCCCCAAACCCTACCAAACTGCCTTCTGGCAAAGTCTCTCTCTAAAGAAGCCATACCCTTTCTTCCTTCTGTATTAAATATTGGAGTATGTTTATATTCATAATTTGTGAATGTTTACATTCAAAAATTGGTTGCCTCTTTAGTTACTGAGAGGTTAAGAGTTGTATGCTCCACTCCCCACCCCACCAAAAAAAACCTGTGTCTTCTCTCAGGTAGTCCCTGGGGTTGTTAATTCTTTCCTCTTTCTGCACAGACACCACTAAGAAGAACCCCGGGGAACCACCAGGAGCCCCAAGAGGCTTGGTTACTCCATTTAGTAACTGGTCCCAGGCAATAGGTATTGGGTATGGGTTGACAATGAAAGGGATGGGGACCCCAGGAAACTGCTTGCAATCTGGACTTGATATCTCATGAGCCGAGAACAGCCCTCCTTACCTCCTTTTAGATACAATTTATCTCCTTTGAGAAGTCCCTGATTAGTCCTTCCAATGAGGGCTGGCTCCTTATGGAAGTTGAATCTATCCAAGGGAAGTTTGCTAGCATTGACCCAAGATCAGCCAGACTTTGCAAGGAGTTTGGTGTGCCTATGTGTTAATTTGGGTTCCCCTGAAGAATTTGAGTGCTTGGAGTTTAGTTGGGAAGTACAGACACCACGGCGGGGGTGGGGGTGGCGTGGGGATAGGGCGTGGGGGGTGTGGGGAAGGAGCACAAAGAAAGGAGGGGGACCACTAAGTGCTGTGCTATTAAGCCAACTACCCCATGGAAGACTGGGTCTTACTCTCACAGGTAAACATTAGGAGACACGGGAAAACACAGACCTCAGAGTCATCCCACTTAGGCGACAAGGTCACAGGGTGTTTAAATACCAACTCCCATAAGTCCTTGGTTAAGGGCTGGTCCTGGAGGGTCTTAATTTCTCAGCTTTTCTGGTCCACTATGCTCCTGTGGGTAGAGCAGTCTTCTTCAGTTTTGGAAAAAGCCCTCAGGCAAAGAAATGCAGATAATGGCAGTTGGAGGTTGGGCAGAGTACATGAAATGGTTGGGTCTGAGGATATGGGTGGGCACGCACTGCATCTGCTATAGCCTTACCCCATTTTAACTCCTGCATGAGCAAGTACACACACACACACACACACACACACACACACACACAGTGAGCAGGAAGGGAATATGGTCTCATAGAGTACATTCCTCCATCCCTGGGCTCCACTCTTGCTGACAATAATCAGGGCTTCCCTTTCCATACTAATGAGGGGCAGCAAGGAATTTATTAAACGAGCTTTACCAGGAACCAACTGGTAAAGACCTACATCTTTTACCTCTGAAGCTGGAAAACTCCCAACAGGCCTTGCAAAGAGTTTGGAACCCCAGACAAGTTCACTTGGGGGGTGGGGGTCACTCCAGGTCGGAAGAAGAAAGAAAGTCCATCCCTTTAGGGAGAGATGGAGGGGCCTCAGGTTTACCAAGCTCAGCAGAGAGTCTGGCTTTCAAGCTGCAGCCTGACTGGCCCCCTGCTCCACCTCTTATCACAGCCCTGGAGGTTCAGAGGCTAGCAGGTAGCTTGGCTGAACAGAAACACCCATTACCTTCCTTAGTTGATCTTTCAAAGCTGAGCGCCTTGGGGGAGGCTGTTCTCTGGAAAAGAAATGGAATTTGGAGTTCTGGGCAACCCACGGCCATGTCTACCTGGCTGCTAGTTGGCAGGATATTCATTCATTCACTTAATTATTCATTTGCTCCTTCTTTAGCTCATTTATTCATTATCTTCATAGATCAGGGATTGAGAATACTATGGTATTGAGACACAGTGACAAATAGGTAAATCCTTCCCCTTCTTAGAGGGTCCATATGAGGGCAGTGCAACTTGGAATCCCTAGCACAGCTCCATGGCAGACCCCTTCCTCCAGCTCCGTGCACGGGGAGGGCGGGGGTATGACTTGGCTGTGTCAGTCGGCTACAGGTTCCGTTCGGAGAGGACACATGGTCCCGTTCACCACCGTATCCTCACAACCCAGCATTGTCCCCGGCACATAGGAGGTACTCGATAAATATTTGTGAATGAACGGATGGTTGTGTACCTTTGAGCAAAAGGCCGATACTTGTACATATTTTAATGTATTTCTCTGTCTACGTGTTTGGGTATTGATGTGCATGTTTCTGTGTCTCTGTGTCACTGTGTTTATGCTTAAATAACTGAGTGTGCATGTATGTGAGTCTTCAATAGACACAGTCTTCCCTTTACAACATTTCAAGAGAATGAACATTTTTGCTTCCTGGTATCTGACTTCGGAAACCCAATCTGCATTTTCCACACATGTACAGCACCCCAGATTTTCAAATATTTATACTCCTATATTTAAAATCTGTGAGATTTCTCTCTCTTTCTCACCCGTACGTGCTTGCATTCTGTCTCCCTCTCTCCCTCCTTCTCTCCCTCCCAGCCATCAGCCTGCCCTCTCCACCTTATTTCCTCTTTTTTTCCCCCAGATATATGTTGATGAAAAACCCCCAGACTGAGCCACACTATTGCCTTCCATGTTCGGCGTCACTGGGGAGCACTTGTGAACTCCCCGTAGCCCTAGGACAGATCCTGAATGATGAGCCCAGCCAGAGAGGGGCATAAAGACTCCAGCTCCCCTTTCCCAAACCTTGGCAGCTCCTGAGAAGGATCTGCCCTCTGGGGGGAGTTTCTTTAGGCTGTAGCAGAGCTTCTAAAGAGGAACTAATTGCCCAGGGCTTCAGAGAGAAGCACTGGTTAAATACCAACATTGCCTGGGTTTCTGGAGGCTTAGGTCTGATCTTTGGGAGGTTACAATGTCTTCCGGGACTGACCAGGAGGCAGAGGAATACCCCTCCAAATTTCTCCTGGCTGAGATAGTCCATGGCCCCTCTCCATCCTGCGCTATATAGCCAAGCTTGACCAGAAAAATCTACTGAGAGCAGGACTAATCATTTGACCTGATTGATTAGGACCTTGAGAAGCCCTGAAAAAAGTGAGGGCTTTTTGACTTCCAGTGTGAAATTCTGATGCTCAGGGATCGTTCCAAATACCATTTGGGGTGCCTCAAAGTGTGGCTTCTGCTCTCATTTGTTACCAGTGGGTCAATAATTAAATAAGTCCATTGTTATCAATTCCACATTTGGGCCTGTGTGGATCTTGCAATTCCAGAGTCAGTTTACCAAAACAAAGCCACATGTACGTGCATGTGCACGCACACACAGCACCCTGAAGAATGGAAAGGGGATGTGAGAAGGAAGCCATTATAATGGACAAGTAATGGGGATGGCATATGAGGTCATCTATTTGTGCTCCAGATCTACCATCCACCCCCTGCCTTCTGTACCCTGTTCTGGCTCTGAGTGGTTGACCTAAATGGACCACACCCATGGGCTCCCATGCTCTGTGGCTTCCAGCTGGGTTCAGCCAAGGGAGCCCTGGCCAAAGATCAAAGGAAGGGAGGAGAGTGAGGTCAGGTCTTCATTCCTCTGGCCACCACCCTGTAGGATCACCTCAGGATGGCTGGGTCCCACCACAAAAGGACATTGCTCTTCCTGTGATGGCCTCTTTCATAGGATTTCCCTTCTGGATTATGGACTATTCCTTTCCCTTGTCCTCTTAGCTTTGGGTGGTACAGCTCCGCTGCTTCCAGCCCTGAGTTACTGGCTCCCATTCATTCTGCCTTCACCTTGGAAAATAGTCCCTTTGTAGGTAAACCCCAAATTACCCAATTTAAAAGTGTTTCTAGTTAGAGCTGTAATTAAGAAATAACAGGGCAGATTAGGGAACTTTATTACCTTAGATTGAATTTGGTAAGGGACTTTGTGCCAACCTGTTTATCTCCCTTATTGCTAGTGTATGAGTGAATATAGGACTTCTGTCTCTACCATTTAAAAAAGTGTCTATTGGGTGCCTGGGTGGCTCAGATGGTTAAGCATCTGCCTTCGGCTCAGGTCATGATCCCAGCGTCCTGGGATCAAGTCCCGCATCGGGCTCCCTGCTCCTTGGGAGCCTGCTTCTCCCTCTGCCTCTATCTCTCTCTCTGTCTCTCATGAGTAAATAAAATCTTAAAAAAAAAAAATTAAAAATAAATAAATAAATAAATAAATGTCTATTTACTGCTCTCCCTAAAACTGCAGATTTAATAGGTTGCTAGATACACTATAAATCTAGGTTTTTCAAACCAATAATGGTCCCAGAGAGGCAGAAGGGAAATCAACAGGTTATTCTACTCTTCGTCACTTTGACACCATTTTTCATCTTGAGGAGAAATCTGATAAGAAAAACTTCAGATTGTTTGCAGCTTTATTGACCTGCCATGACTTCTGACTTCATGGAAGTAGTTGGTTATTGGCCAACAGCTATGAGCCTAATGTAGGTGGCTTAGTAATACTCTAAGTGTCGGACACCCAGCAGATCTGGTGATAATTCTGAGCAATGTGAAACAAGATTGTGCTCTGGCCTCTTCCTTTTGAATATATATCTTAATGATTTGAAACTCCTTTTGGATTAGCTGGAAGCATGCCCTCTTGTTATAGAAAATAGAAAAAAGATCAGTAGCTTCCTTTTTGTTATGGTATCGCTTCATTGTCACAGGGCAGAAGTAGATACATACAACCAATTGCAGCTTGTTACTTAACTCCTGTCAGCCTGACTGGCTTAGGATAACTACTCTAAAACAAAGCAGCTTGTTTTGGGTAGATGTGCCTGCCACCTGCCCAACATAATGGGTTTATATTCCAGCAATTCTATATTACAAGTTAATTTCTTTTGTTATATAGGATGTGTGCTATAACTGCCTATAGGATTTATAAGTAGCTCCACTCTTGAAATCAGATGCACCATGATTTTCACTGGAGATTTATCTATGACCATAGTGAGTATCTGGTAACTCCTGCTTTGAAAAACAGCCATGCCCAAATCATCATGGAAAGGCTTGGCATCTTGGACATTCACCCACCAGGGTAGAGCCAGATTATTTAGCCAGGACAGGATAAGTCGTGCTGCCATAACAAACAACCCTGGAAACCTCAGTCACTTAAAAACATGAGGGTTTATGTCTCCCTCAGTTTATAGACACGTGTAGCCAAGCTGAGCCTCAGCCCCACATGGTTACCATCCCAATCCAGGAGCCAGGCTGCCAGAACACCATCTTGAGCAAAGGGGAAAGAGAACATGACAAGGCACATACTCTAAAATGACAGACATCACTTCTGCTCACAATTTGTTGATCAAAACAAGTCATGTGACAAGACCACATGGGTGGGATATACAATTCTACCAAGTTCCTGGAAGGAGCAAGAGTCTAAATATTTATATTTAGCCCCAATGACTATAGCACTGAGGGTTTCTTAGGAAAAATTCTGACCTTGCCTGTGGAGCACCTGCTCCTGACAGCCATTGGATTATATCCCAGGACGACCTGATTTTAAATTAATTACATCTGCAAAGACCCTATTTCCAATAAGGTCACGTTCACGAGGTACCAGGCTTAGGACTTCAACATATTATATTCCTTTTGGAGGACACACTTCAACCCATCATAAATACCAAGGCTCACACCTAGTTGATTGATTTTCTCAAAATGTTAGTACATGGTTTTGTTCTGTTTTGTTTCCTGGTTGACTGTACAAAGCATCTGAATCACCCTTATTTAGCAACAGAGAAAATCCATACCCCAGAGCCTTGCTCTATTAGAGTACAGATGCCCAAACTGTCTGCTGATCAACTTTGATGAAAAGTTGGGCTGGGAAAGACAATATTCACAAAGCCTCATTTGAACAGTGTACGGTTCTTTGTCTCAATCACTGGCTTCAGCATTTGCCGGCGGGCGGGGGGGGGGGTTGTTTTTGTTTTGTGTTTTAGTTCTCGTGTTAGCTGAGGAAGCCCCTTTTTCAAATGAGCTCTTAAGGAACTCTTGAGCAACCCCAGATATAAGACCTGTGAAAGCAGAGCTGCCTGGCTGGAGGGGGCTGTTGTCCCATGATAAGGAATTTAGAGTCCCTCTCTGTTCATCTTCCTCTCCTGGCCAAGTCATTGTGTTTGAAGAACGTGCTTGCGGGGGGGTTCACCCGGCTTCGGCATCCCTTCTCTGTGGCCCAACCAGGAGGGCCAGAGCTTCCTGCCTCTTTGCCTCCCCACCTCCCAGCACACCCTGCAGCATGGATGTCAGGCTCACCCCCTCCCTCTTGCTGCCTCCCCACTTGTCCCTGATGCTGCCGAGTGTGTGTGTAGACCCCACCTCTCCTCCCTCCACAGTGGGGAGATCTGACATTCCAGCTCTGGAGAAGGAAAAAAGACAGAGTCGGCTCAGCCTGGACAGACCTGTGGTGTAATTAATTAGCTTAAGAAAAAGAGAGGTTCTGCCTGGCTCAGCTGGTCTACTCCATTCCTCTGCACCGGGATTAAAGGACATTAATGAAGGACATCATCACTTTGTGTTGGCCTCGCCAGCCGATGCCTTCCTGGTGCATCTCCTTCCCTGGAGAGTTCTCGACTGGGCAATGGGTTAAAGGGAGGGTCCAGGCCCCTGAGGTTGGTCCTGGCCTCAAGTGCTGGCTCTTCTAATAGCCAGGGTGGGGAGCCCAGAGGTCACCGAATAGGCCCCAGGGCTTCTTGTAGGATCCTGGGGCTTCAAGGAACAGTTTAAGAGTCCCTGGTAGCGATCAGTGTTTCTCAATATTGGCTGTGAATCAGAAACTGCTGGAGAGCTTCTGAAGTTTACTGATACTGAAATCCCGCATACACTTGCTGGCCAGAATCCCCAGCGTCGGCATTACAGGTGATTCTCATGTCATCGGATTGAGAACCCTTTGGCCCTAGATTAGATCAGATTATTTCCAGGTCTTAGAATTGTCTGGCCTCTGAGCGGCCCCTGGGCCTACATTTAGAGACCATTCAAGAACCATCCACACAACTTCTGTTACTGAGTTTGTTCTAGAAATGATAGAGTTGGTGGTGTCTCTTGCTCAGCATCCACCATATGAAGATCCATCCCATGAAAGCTTTATTTTCTTGAAAAATGAGGTGTGAAGGACAATGAGAACTTTGTAACTGATTTGTCTTGTTGCATCAGCTGCTCAGATGTGCAGAATTAAATGTGTGGTGCAATTTTAGTTACATACAGGTCCTCGTGGTTCTGGCAGCCGCATTTTGCCTTTGCCTCTGACCTTAGGTTTCTCTATTTTCCTCGGTCTCAATGTTTTATTATATTTTTCTACTTCGTGGAGTTACGTGAAAGTGCCAGGAATCCTTTGGAAGATAAAGTGAGTGTGAATACGTAAATAAACAAGCAGA
Source organism: Halichoerus grypus (assembly GCF_964656455.1). Classification (NCBI taxonomy): domain Eukaryota; kingdom Metazoa; phylum Chordata; class Mammalia; order Carnivora; family Phocidae; genus Halichoerus; species Halichoerus grypus. Next base: position 202,362,546 of record NC_135713.1, read on the forward strand.
GGTGGTGAATCTGATGAGGATAATGAAACTGGTGCCTGCAGCTGGAGGACAACACGCACGGGTCAGAGGGAGCACCGCGACTTCAGACCTATGTGCCACCTCCTCAGGGAAGCCTCTCCTGATTGCTTGGACCAGACTTAGGGCTTCATGCTGAGTGATACTAATTCTCATTCTTTATTAAAATGCCTCATATTAACATCAGGGTTCCTCAGCAGACTGTAATTTCTACGTGGGCGGGAAGCGTGCTTAGCTTTCTCATGGGTGTAACCCCAGTGCCCAGTACGTGGCCCGCTGCTGAGTAACCATCTGATAAACATTTACTGGGTAAGAAAATAAACAGAGCTGCAAAGCTCTACTGCTCAGTGAAATGCATGAGAAATTCAAAGTCTCTATGATAAGACAGTGACTCAGAGCAAGGAGAGAGAAGGAAAGGGCAAGGCAGGAAGGAGGGAAGGACAGAACAAATTGATAAGAAGACAAAAGGTGTTCTTTCGGCCTCAGAAGAAGGCGGTCGAAAGGAATGGACACTATTTGAGCAGCTAGGATTGGCCAAGATCCAGCTAGAGCCTCTACCAACAGTGTCTCATTTTATCTTCACAACTTTCATACAAGGCTTTAGGGGTGAGAAGCCTGGAGGCTTGCCGAGTCTACATTGCCTGAAACCCACAAAACCCGTAAGTAGCTGAGTCCGACCTGAGCCCCGGCATCTGTGGCTTGGAGGCTGAGGGGCTCTCCTCTGCAGCACAGGGGCGAGCTCTCGGATCCACAAGTGGCCATGCCTACCACAGGGCACCTCCCCACTCCACTCGGGTCCCTGTCCATCTGCCCCGGAACCGGCTTCTGCTCACAGAGGGTCTCCTCCCACGTGGCGGGCTCAGCAAGCAGCTGTGCAGGGGTGAGTGAGAAGCGGATGCAAATGATGCTCTAAGCTTAGCACCCAGACCAAGTGAGGACAGAGGACCCAGGTCATAACTGGGAGCCAGTGGGGCAAGGACACCTCCCCCATCACCTTGTGAGTGCGTGGGGTGGTATGAGGACTCTGCAGCTCCCATCCCTACTCCTCCACCTCTATCCACACCTCCTCCCAGAAATGACTGCCGAGGAGCTAGCCAGGCGGAGCTGGAGGGTGTCAGGCTGGGACTGGCCGGGGGCCCAGCGGGGCGGGCACCAGCTGGGGCCCTGATGCAGGGAGGCGGCTGGAGCTCTACACACCAGGACGGGGTGGGGGGGGTCCTCTTCCCTCCCAGCTGCAGTGGCTGCTCGGCCAGAAGTGGTCCCTGGTGGATTCTTGCCACTTGAAATCCAGTCTCTGTGGGTGGGAGGGAGCCTCATCCAGACACTGAGGCCCAAAGAGAAGGGTAGTGCCAGTGTGTGCCCACAGGCAGAAGGACCTTATTTACCCTCCACGTGTCCTTTGATACAGGGACTCTGAGGACCCTGGCCAAGATACGCTTGCTCCAAAGTCTCAGCCATTGTCCAGAACTTAATTCCTTGTGTGAAAACAAAAGCTTAGTGGGAGAGCAGAAGAAGGCTTAGAGAAGTTGCCCAGAATGTAAGGGCTTTCAAAGCCCAGAAAGCACCATCTATTTTGAATCACTGTCCCGAGTCGGTTGGGGCAGAATCCCCCTTCCAGGCTTCAAATCAGCACCTTTGCAGCCAACACTGTTGACTCAGGAGGGGCTGCGGGCTGATCAGAGAGAAAGAGAGCCATGTGTGTCCGGGGCCAGAGGTCGCCAGCCCTGCTCTCCAGAACTGTTCCAACCCGGACACAGGACTCTCAGGATCTGCTGCAAAGAGACTTGTCTCAGCTGGTTTCCCTGCATTGGCACCATCCGAGTATCTTAGATCCACCCATGTATTTGGATTCCTGGATGACAGACCTCTCAGTGCCTTGTCAACCACCACTCAGCCATTGTTCCCACTCCAACGAGAGCAGAGCAACAAATTGTAACCTTTAGTTTTTGTCTGATGGATACAGATCTCCATCAGGAAGACTTGCTCAATGGGGAGGTCCTGAAAGGGATGGATAAGAATAGAATCACACCTGGTCTCCGGAGATGTCTGAACTCTGAAGGATTTGTCATCATCCTGGGGAAAGAATGGAACCAGGTAGACAACCACGCTTCTTCTTGGCCTGTAGGTTCTCTAGAACCTTGGCTAAAAAAACAAAACGTTGGAGGAATGGCTGCTTCTAGAGCAGTTTTCTCCTTGCCTGCTGGGATCAGGGAGGAGACATCTGGCTTGATCAGAAATACTCCCCCTTCCAGAGATACTGTCAATAAACAATATTCAGGGAAAGGGAGAGGGAGGATAGGGCAGCCGGGGTGTATTTGTGTAGAGCCAGAGAACCTCGTGCCCTTATTAGATCAAGAAAACTCAGCTACAATCACCAACCCACTCACTCCCCTGTAAGTGAACTATGTCACAATCAATGTCTCTCTGAGGATTCAACTTTGCTGCTTATCCCCTCAGACTAATCAAAATCAGAAGAACATTCGGGAGTCATCTGAGCTATGACCACTCTCTTGGACCCTGTCCTTCCTGTTTCAGGTGGACTTGATGAACATCTAGGGCACAGCCATTTCCAGATACCTGGCTTGTCTTTAGAACCTCAGATCTGGAAGGCCATCTGGCCCAACCGTCCAGTGCAGGGTGGATACACATCCGTCTGCAACATCCTAGTGTGTGCTTACATATTTCCGGGGAGAATCAGGAAGATTCCATGAAGCCGACATGGCTCTTGCTCCTTAGGAGTCCCCAGCCTGGGAAGGGGGCAGACTCTACACACCACCAACCAACTCTAGAAGACTCAAATCAAAAAGTGTGAGGGGATCTGGAAAGCCTACAGACTGTAGGATTCCTACCATATGACATTCTGGAAAAGGCAAAATTATGGAGACAGCAAAAAAGGATCAGTGGTTGCTAGGGATTCAGGAGCTGGGGAATGAATAGGTGGAGCCCAGGGGATTCTTTGGGCTGCACGACTATTCTGTATGATACTGTGATGGCAGATGCATGACATTATGCGTGTGTCAAAAACCACAGAGTCGGGGCGCCTGGGTGGCTCAGTCGTTAAGCGTCTGCCTTCGGCTCAGGTCATGATCCCAGGGTCCTGGGATCGAGTCCCACATCGGGCTCCCTGCTCGGCAGGAAGCCTGCTTCTCCCTCTCCCACTCTCCCTGCTTGTGTTCCTGCTCTCGCTATCTCTCTCTCTGTCAAATAAATAAATAAAATCTTAAAAAAAAAAAACAAAAACCACAGAGTGTACCGCACAAAGAATGAGCCTCAGGGTGCCTGGGTGGCTCAGTCAGTTGAGCATCCAACTGTTAATTTTGGCTCAGATCATGATCTTGGGGCCGTGAGATCGAGCCCCGTGTCGGGCTCCGAGCTCCGTGGGGAGTCTGCTTGGGATTCTCTCTCTCCCTCTGCCCACCCCACCCCACCCCTCTAAACCTAATAAATAAACAAATATTTTTTAAAAAAGAATGAGCCTCAGTGAAGACTATGGACTTTAAAAAATAATTATGTATTTTGGCTCATCAATTGCAATAAACATACAGCCCTAATGCAAGATGTTCATAATAGGGGAACTAGGAATGGGGTGAGGCTATATAGGGGAAATCTCCACTTTTCCCTCAATTTTTCTGTAAATCTAAAACTGCTGAACTCATAAAATCTATTCTTTTTTTTTTTTTTTTTTGAAGTGCAAGGTAAAGAAGTAATGAGAGGTGTGGAGTAATTCTGGAAAGTTTCCTTGAAAGGTGTGAGGTGAGGTGTAAGGAGGGGGGCGGGAAGGATGGAAAGGAGGAGGAAGGTTTGAGATCATTGCCCGGGGAGGGGTGCGGCGGGGGGCGAAAGCAAATGCGGTTTCCCAGAATTCCCCAGACACTCCCCCCAACCCAAAGCCCAAATCGGCCTCTTTTTGGGACCCAGCAAGGATCTCGTAAACCTGAGACCCTAGAAGAAGCAGAGGGAGAAGAAAAAGAATAGAGCATGGGGAATCAGGCAGGGAATGGTGCTCTGGTACAGGAAGCACAAACCGCAAGTGCAATTAGTCAAAAAAGAACTTGAAATTAAAAAATGATTCCAAGCCGAGGAGGGGAGTACATACTTTCCTGCAGCACCAAGACGTTTATGAATAATACAAATGCTGCGAGGTGGTGGAGCCGAAGCCCAGTTAATTAATATGTACAGGAGTAGAGATGCACTTGAAAAACAATAGTGCTATTTCCCCCTCGCTAGAAGTAAAAATATTTCCAGAAAGACTGACACGTTTATTATTTTCTAACATAATTACCTTATTGTGGAGCATTTGTAATGGAACACATTAGAGACGCTAAGCACCTGCCTGCCTTCCCTTAATGCAGTTTGGTTCCATGGTGCTGGGGAAGGAAGGTGGGAGGCGGACCGGCAGGGTGGTGGTGGGTGGGTGCAGGGGGCGTCCCTGGAGAGCATTGCAGCTTTACATACCTGATGCCCCTTCTTGCCTGCCCCCCCCCCAAACCAAGCCCGCCGCCTCCAGCCTCCTCCCTCCGTTACCTTGCCTGCCTTCCTGAGCCCACCACCACCCATTCTGGTACCTCTGTGAGCTGGCGACAGCTGGAGGGGTGAGGATCGTAGACACGGAGCTCCCAATGGTGTAACGAGGGGAGGGGGGGAGATGGCTAGCGCAGAAGTTGGAGCAGGAGAAGCCATCCCGTGCTGGAGAAGAAGGATGGATGAGTGGGAGAGAGGTACCCGAGCTAGAGCCAGCACCCCAGGACCAAGAGTAGCCAGGTGGGAAGAAATTTCAGCCTTGCTGGTGCTCTTGGGATTTTTTTGTGGGGAAGCAGGGTGAGAACATTGGACTGGGAGTCTGGGACCCAGCGCTCTTTTGGACCAAAGACCAGAGGTCACTTTGCGTCTGTGGATCTCAACATCCTCACCTGTAAAATGGGGCCGGTGCTGGGCATCTGGGATAGCTGGCCTCCCGTGGCCCTGCTGCCTCACATCCCATGCACCGGTCAAGAACGCCTGCCCCAACAGATGGAGAGCCAAACGGCTGCTTCCCAGGAGAGGGATGCCTGTCTTCTCCCCTCCCCCTGGCTCCCCGCCTCTCCCATCCTCACACACACAGCCGAGTCCAGAAGCCACCTTGTCACCATATGCGTGGTGTGGCATCCCTGACCGTCCCTCCTGCACGCTCTCCATCCTTGGCTTCTGGCCGCCCTCCCAGCCGCCTCACCTCTGCTGCTGTTTCTCCTCACCTCTCCCTCCTGCTCCTCTTCCTCTCTCCACCCTCACACACTGGCTCTCTCCAGGATTTTGCCCGTAGCCCCCCTCTCTTCCCATTTTGTGGCACTCCTGTGGCTTGATGGTGCAGACAAATCTCATATCTGTATTTAAAGCCCAGTCCTTTTTTTCTGAACTCCAGATTTTGTAAATCCAGGTGCCTGTGGGTTATCTTTATCTACTTAAAAACCACGGTGTCTCAAACGCAACCCTTGATCTTCCTCCCTAAGCCTCCTTCTCCTATGTTGTGTATCAGGGACTGGCATCCCCCTGCTCCCACAATTCAGAAACCCAAGCGGCTTCCCAGAATCCCTCTTCTCCTTCATCTCTCATGTTCGTCTGGCCATAAAGCTGATCCTCTATTTTAAATATCCCCAGGGCTCTCTTTTCTATCTTCACTGTTGCTGTCTCCCTTTCTTGAACAAATTTGTGTAGTGTCCTACCTGCTCATCCTCCCCATGGGGCTGTCCCAGAGGTGGCACATGGGTGGATGGAAAGAGATATTTGCAGAATGAATAAGCCTCATCAGTCTCCATTCCATTGTGCACAATGCTACTGGTCCTCTTCCCCCCAAACCAGAGATGATTATGTCTTTTTCCTGCTTGAAACCCCAATAACTCCCATGATGTACGGGATAAAGTCCCAACTCCATGTGGTCCCATCTTGCATGCGTCTCCCTCCCTCGACCCCCTCCCCAGCAGGTACGAGCTCCTGTGGGTCTCTAATCGTGAGCATCTAGCTCAGGCTTCTGGGCGTTGCATGTCTCTTCCTTTTGCCTGGACCACCATTCATCCACCATCTGGTCGGTGTCTGTTGTACCTTAAGAAGCAGTATCCCTGTTATTTTTGTTATGTCATGAATCACCCTGAACTCGGTAACTTAAAACAACAGCAATCATCTTATTACTACATCTCATCGTTCTGGATCTGGCCGGACTCAGACGGCTAGTCCTCATTTATGGGTCTCTCATGGGGCTGCCAGCAGATGATGGCTGGGACTGGGATCACCTTGCAGGCTCTTTCACATGTCTGAGGGTCGGTGCTGGTTGTCAGCCGGGACCTTAGCTAGATGGCTGTCAGCCTCTTCACGTGGCCTGGGCTTCCACCCAGCATGGCAGCTGTGCCGATGAGCAAGCTTCCCAAGAGAGAAGTCAGTAGAAGCTTCACTGGCCTTTCATAACATAGCCTTGGAAGTCATGCAGCATCACTTCTGATAGCTTCTACTTGCTGAGGTTGTCACAAGGGCCTATCCAGTTTCTAGGGAGGGGACAGAGACTCCTTTTTTTTTTTAAAGATTGATTGATTGATTGATTGATTTTAGAGAGAGGAGGGGAGGGGCAGGGGGAGAGGAAGAGAGAGATTCTCAAGCAGACTCCCCACTGAGTGCAGAGCCTGAAGCGGGGCTCGATCCCAGGACCCTGAGATCATGACCTGAGCCGAAATCAAGAGTCAGGTGCTTAACCGACTGAGCCACCCAGGTACCGCCCCCCCCCCCCCAGATTCCTCTTAATGAGAGAGTGGCTAAGTTCTGAGAGAGCATGTGGGATGGACATGTTGTCTTGGCCCCTTTGGGAAAACACAGTCTTCCTCCAGGAAGCCCTTGGGTCCCCCAGGCTACCCCTGAGCCAACCGCTAGTATTCCCCACCATACAGATCACAATTGGGGGTTTTTTTTGGTCTGGTTCCTTAAAAGTATGGTCTATATTTTACTTATCTTTGTGCTCTGCACATAGTTAGTGTTCATTAAATGTTCGTAAATTAACCCCTGGATAAGTGAGAGACCAATCACCATACTGCAGAGGGGATGCTCTTCCCAGAGCAGGCCTGGGTACCTTCTGGGGTGGCCCCCGCTAGGTGAGAGTGGTCAGAGGCTCCAGCTGAGGCTGTTTCCCACCCCGGCACACGCATGCCCCTGCTGCCACCATTCAGAGACAGCCTCCCCCACCTACTTCCATGACTTTACCCAGCAGGTGCTCACACGTTCAGACCCAGGATCCAGAATCTTCCATCCAGCCCCAATACCACCTCCACCTTTTTGCTTCTCTTTTACCATCTTCAGCAGTGATAAGAAACATGGCTCTGGGAGAAGCTCAGAGAGCTGGGAGAAGTTCAGAGAGCTGGTAGAAGACTGCTCTTCCTTCTCCGTCCCGTCCCCCTCGTCGGCCTTCCAGAACCCTGGAGGGCAGAAATATCCCTTCTCATTTCCCGGCGCCATTCCCCAGCTGCCTGGCCCGGATTGCGGGGCTTTCGGAGCGATTGTTTGCCGAGCCATTCAGCGGGGCAGCTCCCTCGTGGGCACCCAGCCCTGCCGCTGACAGGCTGTGTGCAAGGGGACAGGCCTGAATGACTGTAATATGAACCATGAAAGTGGATATTAAAGGCTTTATTACAGGGTGAGGACTGCTAATTGCAACGTTCCTTTCAGGAAGCTGGAGCTGATGAGTTTAAGCAGCGGCACCCAATTATTATAACTCTTGTCAGCGCGAGCAGGGGAGAGGCGGGGGAGGGGGAGGAGGCAGGCTGAAGGCACAATTACCTGAACTTTATCCAAGGCACACACCGCCGGCCTGGAATTTTAAAGGCAGATTGGTTCTGCTCGGAGCTTCCTCCCTGTCACAGCCATGCCCTGTTGACTGCTGATCCCCCAGGCCTGCTCCCCCCTTCCCAGGCTTCTTGTAGAGGAGGCAGTGGTATTTGTGAACATCTGTCTGACCCCCAAGGGCTCCCTGGCCCCCCGCTGGTGACACAGCCCCTGCGTTGAGATGAGAAGTGGTCCAGGGCACCTTAGGATCAAGCTGCCCAGCCTTTCAGGTTGCAAATGAGAAAGCAGGCTTCCCGCGCGCGCGGGGGACCAGCCCAGGTTGCCTGGCTGGTAAGTGGCGGAGCCCGGCAAGACACTTCTGTTCCGAATCCGGCTTAGAAGGCAGGCTGCACACCCTAAGAGAGTCACCAGCTGCATGTGGAAGCAACACGAGTCTCCTTAAAACTCATAGGCAGGAATAGGAGACATTGCCCACCAGACCCCCCATGGGGACCGGGCTGCGTCTTGTGATGAGCTCACGGAGGGAGAAAACACAGTCCTCGCTGGGGAGAGAACCTGTACACAGCACCATGGACTTATCATCGCCATGCTCCAAAGATGTTTGGTGCTTTACAGTCTGCAAAATGCTTTCAGACATTCGTGCGTTCAAATGTGGTTAAGCACCTACTAGGTGCTCGGAACTGGAGATGCAGGGATGGCAGAGGACATCTGTATGCAAGGAGCTCACCGCTTAACACCGGAAGACACACAGGTCAGCTGACAATCAGGATACTGTGTGGAAAGCACTAGGTAGAGGTGTGCACACATATCACCTCTTTAATTTAATCACATAAATTTAAGTGATTGCACATAAAAAGCTAATTCTACAAGGTACGATCTGCCTGGTGCCAATTGAGCAGTGCAGATGGCAAAGGCTAGAAGCGTTTAGAGGCAGGCAAGCTCAGCACTGCACACAGTGGCCAATGGTGGGTTCACTACAAAGGCAGGCTCTGATGGTTGGGTAGGAATTCAAAAGGCAGTGAAGGGGATGGGAGCGGGGAAGGGGAGAGAATGGGTGGGCTTCTTTTCTGCATTGAACTAGAAGAGTCTATACTTGGAATACTGACTCTTCTTTATCCCCATCCAAGAGCATCCAGGCTGCCTGTGCCATGCGGAAGGCAGACCAGCATAATGAATGTGCTGACTCATATCCAGGGAATTCAAGATACCCCGGAACAACAACGAGGGCTTGAGGTCTGGAGGCCTCTTCTTCCCACACAGGACATCATGACTGTTGTACCTGAATGGAGAATGGGAGGGGGCAAAGTCATGGAGAGCCCACCCCTTTCCTTGGATTTGCGAATGCCCAGAGTTAACTCACGGGTTCCCCAGCCAGGGTGCCCCACCCAAAGAAGCCTGATTAACCAGGAGATATGTCCTATTTAACTCAGGAAGTCAGGGAGCAGCAAGTACGAGAAGGGGTGGAGTCACGGGTTCTTCTTTGGACATGTTAAGTTTGAGATGCCTGCTAGGTAACCACATGGAGATGCGTGGATTAGGGTAGACAGCATTGGGAGTTCAGGAACAATGTATGGGTTGGCAGAGGAATAATGCGGGTGTTCTTGGCACATAGATGGTATGTAAGACCATGAAAATGGAGGAGATACCTGGGGAAGGAGGGAGGGTGGGAGGGAATGGAGGGGAGAGAGAGAGAAAGAGAGAGGAGGTAGGCTCAGAGTTGTACTCCGGTGGGGCATAGGTGCCAGCCAATGAGGGAGGTGGGAGGAAAGACAGAGGAATATGGTGCCCAGGAAGTGAAGAAAGAGATGTCCAGGAAAGAGTGGTGCACAGGGTGGAATATGGCAGAGAGACCAAGTGGGGAGGACTAAAACCTAGCCACTCAGTTTGTCAGGATGGCAGGTGCTGGGAGCCCTGCCTGATGGCAGTTTTAGAAGCCAGGTAGGAGTGGTTGCAAAGTAAATGGTCGCAGCCTCATAACAAATAAATGAACCTGGACCCTTACCTCATACCATGTACCACTTAATTGACATCAAGCTGAGATCATGCCTTGTAGTATTAGCTTTTTATGTGCAATCACTTATATTTAGGTGATTAAAGGAGGTGATGTGTGCACGTACACCTCTCCCTAGCACTCTGCACACCATCATATCATTGCTGGTTGGCTCGTGTGTCTCCCACATTAAGCCATGAATTCCTTGAATAGAGAGACAGAATCTTGTCATCTTTTTATCTCCAGTGTAACTCAAAATGGATTGTAGACCTGAATGCAAAATCTAAAACTGTAAAACTTCTGGAATAAAACATAGAAGAAACTTTTGTAGTCCTAGGGTAGGGAAAGATTTCTGGGGCGCCTGGGTGGCTCAGTCGATTAAGCGTCTGCCATCGACTCGGGTCATGATCCCAGGGTCCTGGGATCGAGCCCCGCATTGGCCTCCCTGCTCGGCAGAGAGCCTGCTTCTCCCTCTCCCTCTGCCTGCCGCTCTGCCTACTTGTGCTCTCTATCTCTCTGTCAAATAAATAAATAAAATATTTTAAAAAAACACAATAAGATAACACTATATACACCTATTAGAACAGTTAAAATTAAAAAGACTGACCTTGCCAACTGTTGGTGAGGGTGTGGAGCACCTGGAAGTCTCCTGCATTGCTGGCAGGAGTGTAAAATGGTCCAACCACTTTGGGAAACAATCTGGCAGTTTCTTATAAAGCTAAACATACATTTCACATATGACCCAACAATTCCACTTCTACACATCTATTTACCTGAGAGAAGTGACAATGTATGTCCATACAAAGACTTGTATGCTAATGTTCAAAAGAGCTTTATTTATAAAAGCCCCAAGCCAAAAAACCCCCAAATGTCCACCAAAAGAATGAGTAAATAAATTGTGGCAAATTTATGCAATGGAACTCTACTCAACAACAAAAGAGGATGAATAGCTCGTACGTGCAAAAAATACCTCAAAACATTTTGCTGAGCAAAAGACTCCGAACACCAAACAGTACACACTCTATGACTCCAGTGAAATCCTAGAAAAGGCAGAACTACCCACGGTGACAGAAAGCAGGGGAGAGGTTGCCTGGGGCTGGTGGTGAGGGTGGGGATTGGCTGTAAATAGTTGTGAAGCTACTGCGGGCTTCTGTGTCTTTATTGTTATAAATGTTTATCAAAACTGATCAAACTGAGGGGCACTGGGTGGTGCAGTCGGTTAAGTGTTTGACTCAGTTTTGACTCAGGTCATGATCTCAGGGTCATGGGATCCAGCTCCACATCAGGCTCTGAGCTCAGTGTGGAGTCTGCTTGAGGTTCTCTCTCTCCCTCTCCCTCTGCCCCTCCCCCACTCTCTCTCTCTAAAATAAATAAATAAATCTTAAAAAAACTGATCAAACTGAGTACATTTTGTGTATGTAAATTGTATCTCAATAAAGTTAATTTTAAAAAAGTGAATGGGGCAACCCCATTGTATGATATCATGTGCTTTCCATATATGTGCAAATATACACATTTCCACATAAATATATAAGAGCATAGAAACATCCAGAAGGATACAACCAAAATAGATGTATTGTTGACCTCTGGGCAGAGGGAGGGGACAGGACTGTGATTAAGGTAAAGTAAAGGGACGTTAGCCTTCACCTCAGTGCTTTCATTTTTCGGAAGAGAAGTGTGCTCATGTATTACCTTGTGCTTAGATTTCCAGAAAGGGTGAATGGTACAGGTGAGCAGGGTTTTTTTTTTTACCATCAAATACCAACTGAATGTCTTCTACCTGTTTGGACCAGCGATTCCCTTCAATTATTTATCGAGCATCTATGTTTCTAGCAACATAAAACGAGACACAATTCTTCCTTTCTGGGCTCCGACTCTTCCTTCAGTTCACCCCAAAGAAGCCAGAGAGTCCGAGATTCGAAACCCATTACTCACTAGCTGGGGAACTCACTCTAGAGGTCATCTAGAATGTTTAAGTTTCACATTTTCTGGATCATAATAGCCCCCGCCACGTAGCATTCCCGAGGGGTCAGTGCAGAAATGGGGGCCAAGAGCTTGGTATCAGGCTTGATAAATGAGTGCTGAGATTACTGTTTTATTATTATTACCATATTTTACTGGTGCTAAGACACAGTCTTCTCATATTTTAAATATTCCCGGAATTGGACACATTTTACAACTGACACAACAATTTATTTGCCAGAGTTTTTTTTTTCTTTTCTTGGTGCATAAAATACTGATGCACCTTACAATCAGTGATGTCTTAGATTGTATGAAATATGGTGATAGCATTTTGCTCATAGCTTTCCTGCGAGGCCCTGTCGATATTTAACCAACACTAAAAACAGGGAGAAAAGCTAATTCTTTTACCAGCCTCGGGAGAAAGAGAAAAGGCAGGAATGATTTAATTAAACCATCACTGCCACTAGTCCAACAATAGAATGTTCTGTGTGGCGCAACCGTCACTTTGGGGACGGTGCAGCCACCCAGAAGCTCCTCAGGTACCGCTTTCCGTCCACTTTCTAGCGTGCTACCTCTTCGCTGTATGGCCAACGCTGGTCCCTTTTGCTCTTGTCCAAATTACCTCCATCGGCCGCTTAAGCGTCCCCACAAGCAGGCTTCCCTCTGCACAAACAGATCACAATATCCTTGGGGTGATCCTTTACCAGCACCTCTGTTCACCCCATGCCATGGCCATCTAAAAATTCTGATGCCATTATCATGGTCTTCACCCACTTGGAACCCTTTTGTACATTGGATGGGTTCTCAATAACAAGCCACAGGAGACAACCCCCATTTCTACACAAAAAGATGCTCTGTAAAGGAAGCGGGAGGCTCATAGAGGTGAGGGGAAGGGTGGAGAGCAGGGCTGGGCCAACCAACAGGAGCAAAAGGAGAGCAGGCAGAACAAAATGGCTAGACTACTGCTACAACAGCCCCCGCTTACCGCCCCAGCCCCACGACTCTCTCTCAGCTTTTGCGCTGCAAGCACTGCTCACCTCCCCTGAGGACCCCGCATCTCTCCCTCAATACCCAAGTTTGGGCTGGGAACTTGCAGAGTGGAGAATGGAAATGATCACCCACCATCCAGTGGGACTCACCTGGGGAATTCTCGTCACTGAGGGAGGGAGTATGGATGCTCTGCACAGCTGAAAAATGGCCAATGTTCACAACGTTCATTTTTAGGAATGCTCATTTTTAATGTTTTAAACGCTAGGGATTGATTTGAAAACCCAACGCTCAGAAATGTTTTCTGTTTGGGATTTTGTCAGCAGTGCAGGCAAGCTACCCCAGAAAAGTAGGTTTCCCCCTCCATCCCAAATCACTGAGGCTCAATGGGCTCAATGGCTCCCCATAAGAAGGGTTAACATGCGGGATGCCTGGGTGGCTCAGTCGGTTAAGCATCTGCCTTCAGCTTAGATCATGATCCCAGGGTCTTGGGATGAGTCCCACATAGGGCACCTTGCTCAGCAGGGAACCTGCTTCTCGCTCTCCCTCTGCCTCTGTCTACTGCTCCCCCTGCTTGTGCTCTCTCTCTCTTTCTCTCTGACAAATTAATACATAAAATCTTAAAAAAAAAGAAAGGTTAACATACAAATTAGTCCTCTGCACATCCTAGTTATTCTTCCTTAAAAGTAGTAACTACAGCATTTTGTTAAAATAATCATGAAAAGAGGTCATCTAGAATTATAAATTATGGTATGTCAATGTGATATGTGATAGTTAACTAAATATTGAAAGAAATAAAGACACTTGTGTATTTTCTTAGCTAAGGCTTAATTTATCAATCAGAATTAAAACCACTGGGTCTCAGAACAGCAATATCACTCTGGAACTTATTAGAAAAGCAAATTCTTGGGGCACCTGGGTGGCTCAGTTGGTTAATCAGCCTGACTCTTGACCTCAGCTCAGGTCTTGATCTCAGGGTCGTGAGTTCAGGCCCCGCATTGGGCTCCACGGTGGGCATGGAGTGTATTTAAAAAAAAAAAAAAAAAAAAAAAAGATTAAAAAAAGGAAGGCAAATCCTTGGGCCCTTCCTTAAACCTGGTGAATCTGACACTGCGGGGTGGCGCCCCAAAGTTTGTTTTAACAAGCCCTCCAGGTGAATTTGATATTTGCTGAAGTCTGAGAACTGTTGGCCTCATCTTGACCTTGACTATATTTGAGAATCATCTGGGGAGCTTTTAAAATACTCAGTGCTTGGGTCCCACCCCCAAACCAATTTCATCTGTCTGGTGAGGAAAGGGGTGTTTTTTTCCCCCTTTTCTTTTCTTTTCAAGCTTCCTAGATGACTAATGTACAGTCGGGGTTGAGGGACACAGATGTAACTCATGATTATGTAGAATGTGTCTTAATTCATGCAAACCTCTGAGCTCCCTTGGGAGGGTAGGTTTTTGTCTCTACCACCTTGAGATTTTTTTTAGTTCCTTCCGCTGCCTTTGACAAGCACTTTCTGCTAAACTGATCCATCATCTTAAGGAAGGAAAATCTAACCCATCCCGGGACAACAGTGGCTCTTAACCAGTAGCTCAAAGACCCCATGCGCCTCCTGAGCAGCGCAGGATTCTGAGTGCCCATCTTTTCCTTGTCTGAAGGAAAGGGTTACATAATCGACTTTGTTAACATGCCCTCGCCACCCCCTCAGCCCCAAATCACTGGGAATCAGAACTGCCAGATGTAGCTTGGGTTAAAAGCAGCTATTGTTGGAAGTCAAGAATCTTCCCTGTCTCTCAATTTGGGATCCTGTTTGCCTCTTGACTTCTTTTCCTTCTATTGCAAATGAGTTTACTTACTTGCTGGGGAATATGGCCACAGGCAGCTTTAAGATTACCTCATTTTCACAGGGACCCAAGAGGAAAGAAGGCGTCTCTCATCAGACTCAATACAGAAAATCCCAGGAACCGCTTCTCATGGCTTAGCCTGGCCTCTTGGATAGAGATTGCTCGAGTACCGTGGCCAGGGGAGCTGGGTTTGTGACCAGGGTGCAGGGAAAGGATGCTGGGCAGACATCTCCCAAAGTCCCCAAAGGTCAGTTAACCCTTCAACCACTTTAAGTTGACTCACTTTTCATAACTGAATCAATACGTATGTTTTCTGATGCAGACTGCCTTCCTTCTAAAGGTCAAGCTTATCAGAGCTTTAACATTCATCACCACACAAAAAGACCGTTCAAGAAGAATATTTTAAGAAGACGAGGTTTTCGCCAATCTGAGGGCATCCGGAGAGAACAGCCAGGATGGGGAGGGGCTCAGAACCGTGTCGTCTGAAGAATCGTTGGAAACCGGGGTGTGAAACGCTAGCGGAAGAGACTCAGGGGACTTGCCGGCTCTTGTTAATATTCAGAACCCTCAAGTAAGAGAATGTTAACTTGTTCCACCTGGCTTCACAAGCAAAATTATTCCCTAACTGCCCACAGGATGAGGTCCAACTCCTTAGCCTGGAGCCCAAGACCCACATCCACTTTCCAGAGCCTTCTCTGACCTTATCTCTGTGTTCAGAGGAAAATAGCACCGGCCTCTCGAGGAAGGCGGCAAGACAGATTTCATTCAGACGACTTGGCCAGTGTAAATGTGCTCTCCTCCAACCAGGACAAAAGACGCCTAAGAGCCTGACAGGAGAACAGAGAGGGAACAAAGGCGCTGCGGGGACGTGAAAAAGGAGGAACAAGATTCGGCTGCATTGCATTTTCTTGACCAGAAAGTCAACACGGGGGCGGGGGGTCCTCTTCGGGGACATAGCCTATCCCAGGTGGAAGGCAGGCTTAAGTTTGGTCAAGCCACAGAGTTTGGGCAAGTTCTTGGTGCCATGTGGGCATTCACACCAGGCACAAGCAGCAGGAGACTTGGAGGAGTCCCCGGGGAGCGCTTGGGGATGTCCTCCTTGTGCCAGTGCTCTACATGGTAGCCATCTTTGGGAAACAGATGAGCGAATGTGTACGCGCAAGAACACTCTGGCGTCTCACTGCCCGCCCTGGGCACTCCTGCTGGGGCTACGTTTAACCAGTCTAGACAAATGGGTCACAGTGTTTACATTGAGTCTGTTCGGTGGTATTTTATAGGCAAAGAAAGTGGGCTACACAGATTTCAGTCTTTGCTGCAATATACACATGCAACTTTGAACAGATTCATTAACCTTGTTGAGTGCATTTTCTCAGCTCTAAATGGACATAATAATAATGTCTAGCTATTTGGGTTGATGGAAAAATAAATGAGATTTCACAGACTAGGCATCTAGTCTGCCCCATGGTATGATGCTTAAGAAAACTTACTTCCTCTTACCCAAATGGTTGTAATTGTTTCATTCTGTCATGTCCCAAAACGTGAGTTGATGTCCAAGTGTTTTGGAGGACAGAGAGCATATCTCAGTTGCATGATGTCATTTATAATTAAAGACTCAATAAAGGCTCTGCTTTCTGATGATCAGGGCTTCTAAGGTCACTCTGGTCCATGTGGCTACATTAGCTATCCAGCTCTCTTAATCTGAATGTGTAGGGCAAGGCTTCCCCGAAAGAGATCCGAGTGTCACCTCCATCAGGGTCACCTGAGTATCACAATCAAGCTTCTTTGCTTGGCATCCGGATGTCCAGCCCCACGGCAGACTCTGGGCATCTGGATGTGAACCAGCTCCCTGAAGCAACTCTTAAGTGCACTGAATTTCAGGTTGAAGGATGAGGCCCAAAGTTCTCCACCAGGGCAAGAGTGTGCCTCACCATCATGAGCCTCAAAGCCTATGGACTCCATCACATTGTGTCCAGGAGTGGAGGTTACCATAATACCCCATTTCCCCATTTCCAAAAAGTGGGAAGAATAACACAAAATGACCCGTCCTCCTAATCCAGAACTACTAAAATTCTGTTGTGCCTCCTGAAGCCACAAGCCTCCCCTTCCTTGGGCTTCGGTCCCTTTAATCTCTACAGTCCTCGGTTCGCCCATTTGCTAAAAGGCAAAAACACTCAATTTTGTTCTGGGGAATGACCAGTTGGTCCCAGCTTGCCCACTGAAAATTCCAAGTGGTCCCCCCAGCACAGCTGATCTCCCTAGTTGGCACAGAGCAGGTGCTTTTGAAGCCGTGCCCTCTACGTAAGACTGTAGCCAGGGTGGGATGAGATGATGTTCATAGACCTTTGCTTCTTAAATATGGCACTGGACCAAGGAACTCACTAGAAATGGAGGACCTTGCCCTGCCCCAGACCTACTGATTCAGGGTCTGCATCTAACAGTTTACCAGGTGGCTCATTCCCAGCCACCTGTGAAGAGCTTGCCTTGGTGCTCAACAAATGGTAGTTCTGTTGTACCCCTTTCCCTAACAGGGCTCACAAAACAAGAGCTTCTTAGGGAAGGCATAAGCCAACTGGGTCTCCTTAAAGAAAAATCCAAAAGCAATTTCAACATCCCCCATCTTGGGACTGAGGCTTTCATTCTTCTAAGTTTCTAGGAAGGAGTTGTCAGATGAGGGTAGAACCAAGGAAAGTCCTAGAATTATGAGCTTCAACAATATAAGCAGAGGTAGAGTTGTTTTAATCATGGTGAGTACCCTGGACTGCCCCCACTCAACAGACTCAACATAGACAAAACTCGCTGAGCTGGGAGGAGTGACAGAACTCACACGGGAGTTTCTCCCACTCCTCCTGATTCCAGGGACTGATGAGTCATCAAGTCAGCCTGAACCATCATGGCAGTCAGTTTAGACGGTCTGCTGGCAGATCTGCACATGGTCCTGGCAACATGGGGGCTGGTCCGGCAAAGCCCATGGGGGGAGGCAACCCACTGACAGGACACAGGGTGTTCTCACAAGGCCCCTCCAGGTTAGTGGGGCAACCTCATTAGCATACGGCCATTTTCAGTGACCCACCTGCAGGTGGCGAGCAGCCGTTTAATTTCCATTTTGCCAAGAGGCTGTGCCCTGACCGAGGCTTCACGGAATTAGCCCTGCAGGGCTCAGAGGAAGCTTCAGAGAGATCCCGCTCAGATTAATGTGTAAAATTTAATTATGAAGTCCTAGGCTATCTCAACGTTTAAAGCCATTTATGCAGCCTGGGAGCTCCGGAGCCCTCCCAGTCCTGTGCCTAGGGAGGCCGGGCAGCCCTTTGATCATTGACCGATGAGAAAAATCTCAGTTTGCATATTAAGGTCAGGAAATGATCCGTTCACTTTTCTCACTAAATGGCCAGAGGATTCATCTTGTGGAGAAAGAGCAGTTTTAAAACTCCAAGAGGACACAGGGACCTCCGGAAGCCACTGGGCCACATCCCCATCTCTAAGCGGCTCTCTAACCAAATTCAATTGCCAGATAAAGGTCAAAGATACAAGCAAGAAAAAAAATCTCTGTCTTCAAGAAACTCATAAATGAAACAGGAGACAGACACACACAGCACTGATAAGTAAGTGCTGTACAGAGGGGGAGATTAACTCACGCTTTGGGGGTATTCCTGGAAGGCTTCCCAGGGGAGGTGGCACTTCCTGGGGTTTTGAAGAATAGAGTTGTTCTTGCAAATAAAGGAGTGGGTGGGTATGTGGAAGAACACTTCAGGCAGGACTATGTTGGCTTCAAAATATGTAGGAACAAAGCTTCTTCCATCCAACTTGCCTCTCTGGAAGATTCTCTCCTTCCTCCTGCTTTGCTGTATGTGGAGTTGGGAAAACTGGTCAGCATCCGTTCCCTAAAAACTTTAGATTGTTTGCTCCTTGAGGACAGAACTATGCTTCTTTTAGATTCCCAGCAGCATCTGGAAGTGCTGAGCCCACCCCCGCTGGGCCCCTAAGGGAACTTTAAAGCCGAGCTGGTGCCCTTAACAGACCACTTCCAGGACCCTCCTCTGCATGAGCCGACGCCTGCCCAAATTCAAAACCCCAGCTACTTTACCCACATGCAGAAGTATGATTTCTTTCACCACTTTAATCCTTGTGGAATTAAGAGAGTGAGGCAGGATGAGTGGATTTACAGCCTCAAATGAATTTCAAGATGAACAAGAACAATCACAATTAAAATCAAATTTCCAAGAAAGGGTTTGATCCCTTTCAAGGAGAGTGTGGGCCCGGCCTTGCCCTCAGCTACGGCAGCTCCTTCATGGGCAGTCAGATGCTACGAAGTGAGAGTCGGGAGCAAACATCTTGGGGATGCCGCCACCTTTGAAGCTAATTTTGTGACACAGAGACCACAAGTACTGCGGAAACCAAACACTGTTTTAATTACTCAGAAAAGCATGAAAAAGTCTTCTTCTCGGTCTTCCTCTCAGGGCGGTACCTGCTGAAGCCCCTGGCTCTCCGCTCACGATCTTCTCCCCGGGCTCTCTGCCTCCTTGGGAGAGTCAGCTATTTTTCCTGCAGCCCAGGGGAGGGTAAAGGAAGATTCCAGAAGGTGAGGGAGGGATTTGCTCCTAGTTGGTTAGGAAAAAAATATTAGCTGCCCAACATCGAGCACTGTGCCAAGAGCTTTACACATGTTTTCTTTGATCTTGGAACTCCCCAGGTATTGTGAGCTTTATTTGGTAGATGAGAAACAGACCCAGAGAGGCTTTGAAACTGGCTCAAGGTCACACAGCTGGTGGGTGGGATTTCTGACACACCTGGATGCAGGAGCCCGAGGAGGAAGGCCTGCTCAGAAGCTGAGGAGAGGGAGGACAGGAGCTGGACTTGGCTCCATCAGGGAGTCCAGGTCTCTGGGAACTGCCTGCTCACTTCTTCCCCAACCTTCTGGCACATTCCTTGGGGTCTCCAGGAATTTGGTAGGGTCTTCTCTTAGTCAGGAAGATATGGTTATTCCTCAGTTATTTCCTTATTATAGTGACGTCAGAGTGAGCTGAGGACAAGGCCCATGAAGGAATTTTCGAAGTTCATCCGGAAGAAGAACTCACCTCTCTGCTGCTCTCCCAGGAAAGGGGTCCGAAACCTAGCGCCTGCAAACCTGGGCCGATGCTGCCTCCCTCCAGGGGACATCTGCAAATGTCTGGAGACATTTTGGGTGGTCCCATCCCGGAGGGAGAGGGGTGACTGGCATGTGGCGGGCGGAGGCCAGGGATGCCGCTCCACATCGTGCAGCCCCCACTACGAAGGGAGTGATCCAGCCCCAAATGTCCACGGTGCCGGAGTCGAGAAACCCTAGCATAAAGGATGCCAATCCATGGGGAAAGAGGACAGAGCCCCTTAATTTCAGTGCCCTAGACCTGCCGGACGCCAACCCTGTAGGTGGGCCTGGCGACATAACTTGTGTGTGCGGAGGCGAGGTGATGCAAACCAAGCAAGGGCCCGTCTACGCGCAGGGAAGTGGGTATCAGGGGCTACCGTGAAGGCGACCCACCCATGAAGTCAGTAGAGAGCTCGGAGTCTCCACCTGAGTCCCGTTCCCGGAACACAGGCTTACTTTTGCTCTGACGTGCCTGGCTCGTCCAAGGCAGCTCAGGCCCAGAACGCAGAGAGGGGCGATACCTGCTGAGAATCTGAAGTGGCAGGCTCACCTTCCCTTCCAGGAGAAAAAAGTCACTCTTGCCTGCCTGGCAGTGAAGGAGCAGGGCGGAGTGGCCTGTCTGGGAGGCGCTGAGTCGTCCCTGGCCTTACTGCTTCTTGGGAGGCCTGAAGGGTCAAGATGCTGGAAGGGTTTTCCAATGCAAAGCATTTAAGAGGAGGAGCAGGGGAGAGAGGGAGACAGAGACAGAAAGACAGAGGGAAGTGGGGAGTGGGGAGGGGGGGAAGAGGGAGAGAGAGAAAGAGAGAGAGACTTTTAGGTTCCTGGATCCCTCCCTGAAGCTGGGGGTGCCCAGGGCTGAACCGTGGGCCTTCTCCCCTGCCTGTGACCCTCATCAGCAGAAACTACCCCAACCCCCACCTCAACTCCCGATGCCCCCCCGGGGAAAGAAGTGGGGTAAACACTGCTGGGCCTGAGGAACGGCTGCCTGGTTTCCCCACCGAGACCCTGGAAATCACCCTCTTTCCCTCCATCACATAGTATTTACCCAGCTCTCCCCCAGCCCCCCAGAAAGCAGCCTTCTGCCATTTATTTCAAAGATGTTGCCTTTGTTTTCTTCCTTTTGCTTAAGAATTTTACAATTACGCTATCTATTCTGCTGGGCTGAGGGTGCTATTGCAAAGCACCTCCCGTGCCTTTGGGGAATTGATGGTGGGCAATGCTGTGGGGAAGCGAGGGGCCCAGGGGATCAAGAGCAGTCCCTGGCCTGCTTTTCTGCACGGGGCCAGGTGAAACGAGCAAGAGAGATCTCATCGCTCATGGAAAGGGACAGGAGGACCTGCCCCCTTGCTAGCAGCCCCAGAGCCCTGAGCCATAGCTTCTTTCTCATGAGCCAGGGAGAAAAGCTTGAGGAAGGCCCACAGCTCATGACCACGGGTCAGAGCCACCATCAGCCACAACCATCAGCCTGCAGGTCGGGCCCACTGATAAGGAAAACGGAATCGCAAACCGGTGTCCAGTGTTTTCGGGCGTCTGTTACCAGGAGTCCATGTGGCAAGTAAGTTAAGAATGTAGGTCCTTGAGCCAGACCCTGGGTTTGAATTTTACCTCTACTACTCATTAGCTGTATAATCTCTCTATGACTCAGTTTCCTTAGGAATAAAACGTGAGACCGACATCATCAGGGTCACTATAAATACCTTAACTTCTATAAAGTGCGGACGACAGTGTCTGGCATGTGGCCAACACCTAAGAGGAGTATTTGTCGAGTAAATTTAATGGCCAGATTTAATCCCCACAGCAACCCTAAGAGGTAGGTACTATTATGACCCACATTTATCCATGAGGACACTTGAAGCACAGAGAGGCTGAGACACATGCCCAGAGTCACACAGCTGGTCTACAGCAGAGCGTGGATTCAAATCCAAGCAGGCTGGCCCAGAGCCCAGGCGCGGCTAGGATGGCATCCTCAGTTGAAGCACGAAGGCAGCACCCTGGTGCTGGAGTCAGAGGCTAGGCTCTGGGCTCAGGCTTGTCCTCCAACTGACAGGACTCAGTTTCCTTGCCTGAAAGCAAGGAGTTTCCACTGATTGTAGGAACAGCTCTTCCTGTTTGGGTGGCTCTAACAGGCCAGAGGGCCCCAGTTTCTGATCCTTATCCTTGTCCCAGGCCTAGCCTCTGGGTCAAGGAAAGAGCCAGTGAAGGAGAACAGCTGCCCCCCGAGCAGGTGGATGGATGGAAGTTTCTAGAACCAGCTCCCCACATCTACCATCCGCCCAGGACTGAATCACACAGCTAGGGCCTGGGTAACAGGAATCTGAAGTGGACATAACCATTGTTCTGGTGCCTGCCTGCTCTTATCTATTGAAGGGTTCTATCAGCTTCTCTCTGACTTGACAGTCTGGATACCTCAAGGTGATGGGGCTGCTGGAACACCCAGTCCTGATCCTCCATCCCTGACTCTTCTTCACCCTCTCTGTGGGCCCTGGGGCAGGGCGGTCTTGAGGGCAAGGAGGAGTCAGCCCCCACCTCCCCGGCCTTCTGGCCCAGCACACAGTCTCCCTCTTTGATGGCTGGTCCTTGGGGCAAGAGAGGGAAGGGAGTGGCCTGGAGCGGCCCCTGGTGGGGCAGCCACCTGTGGGCTCCTTGTCCTTGCTCATAAGGGCTCCGCTTGCCGCACACCCACCCCAACCCCCACAGGCACGCAGGGCCCCTGATTCAGACCACGGCCTGGGAATTGTGCTGAATGAGGATCTGGGGAGCTGAGACCCAGGAAAGAGAGGGGCACGGAGTCCCCAGCACCAGGCCCCGAATCTGATGTTTCCCCAGCTGCCTACCTCAGGATCCCCTCACGTGCCGTCTGTTGAGGATTCCTGGGCCCTACCATCGACTTCCAGAAGCAGAATCTCTGGGGGGCAGGAACCTGATTCTAGAAGAGTCCCCTGGGGTATTTTTACCCACTACAGAGCTGTGCTTCTCGTCGTGTGAGGAACGTAAACGACACCCATGTCTGGGCCTCGGCCCCAGACCAAGGCTGGGTGTCAGCCATCAGTATTCTCTTAAACGTGATGAAAATGTACATCCTGGGTTGAGAGCTACTGCCTCAGAGTTTGAGAACCACTGGCTGGATCTTACCCAGGAACAGAGGAAGCAAGAACCGGTGTCAGCTGGGACCCTTCGGGGTGCAGAGCCCCCAGGATCAGGTCAACCACCTGCTGCCAGGCCCGCTGTGCTAAAGGCCAGGAGGACAAGGGGCCTACATACCATACCTCCAGGGCGTGTCCGAACGAAAGCCCGGGGCTGCTGCATGGGGCCTGGCCAGGGAGTTACTGGGCCCCCCAGGAGGAGAGCAGGTTTATGCAAATGAGGCAATCAGAGAAGAGTTTGAAAGAGTCAGGGAGCCAAGGGAATGAAGGCTGGGCTGCAGGAGCTGAACGCAAGGGTCATCTCCTCCGGCTGAGGAAGGGGCAGGCAGAAGGTGGAGGTCAAGGCCCTCAGTCTGGACACTAGTTCCCGGAGGCCAGAGGCCAATGGCCTGCAGACGTGTTTGGTGGGCACGACTGGGGTGGGATGCCACTGGTCTCAGGTGGGTAGAGGCCAGGGATGCTGCAAAAGCCCCCCAAACAAGAATGACCTGGCCCCAAATGTCCATAGGGCCCAGGCTGAGAACTCTGAGAGCAGAGCTGGCTGTAGCTGGAGGGGAGGGGGGAGGTTGCTGGGAGGGGGAGGGTGGCCCAGGCTGTGTGGGGTCCTGAATGAGGATTCTAAGCCTGGCACTCTAAACAGAGCCGTTTGGGGAAAGTCCAAAGGATCAAAGCACAGGAGGGGGTCTGCAGAGAAACAGGGGACCTGATGATGTGGCCCCTGGGGGCAAGAAAGCATTAAAGCAAAGCAGTTAACCTGCAGTTAAGGGGGCTGGAAGTCCCTTCCTAATGATCTGGGGACCAGAGGCCCAAGCCTCTCTGCCTCTCTGCCAGCCCACCTGGAGGACAGGAAAACCAAATCCCTGCCCTCGGGAGTTTCCAGCTTGGAAAAGGAATGAGGCAAAAACAATACCCCAAATGGTTCACCCCAGCTGGCTGGAGAGAGGCCCCGCTGACCTGGGGTGGGGAGAAGCCCCGGGAGGCTCCCAGCAGGAGGGGAGGCTGGGACCAGGGCAAGCGAGGCACCCAGCGGCCAGAGCACAGAATTTCAGGATGCCCTGCCCGCGGACTTCCGAGGGTCTTTGCTCCTTCCCTTTCTCTCCTCCTCCTGGAATGACTCATTTCCCCCTGTCTGTGCACATGCTATTTCCAAATAAGTTCCAACCCCCTCAAAATTTCTGCTCGGCGTCTCTGCTTCCTCTCCTGGCAAAACTTCTCAAAGCCTGGCCTACCCTCCCTGTCTCCACCTTGTCGCTTCTCATCCACTTCTTAAACATTGATTTCTATCGTGGTAAAATATGGGTCCCATCATGGTGACCATTTTAAGCATTTTTAAGCATACAACTCAGTGGTGTTGAGTACATTCGAATACACCACAATCACCACTGCCGATTTCCAGAACTTTTTCATCCTTCCAAACAAATTCTGCAATGCTGAGGGTAGAAAGGCCTCAGCTCCCCTCCTCCAGCCCCTGCTAATCTCTGCTTTCCTTGCTGTGTCTGTGAATTTGCCTATTCGAGAAACTTCACGGGAGTGGACTCGAGCCGTATGTGGCCTTTGGGTCTGGCCTCTTCCACTGAACATCGTGTTTTCAAGATCGAGTCGCGTTGTCGGGCATACTTGAACTTCTTTTTCTGGCGTAACTTCTTTCTTTTTTTCTGGCTAGTATTTCCTAGTATTCTGTCGCGTGGCTAGAGCGCATCATCCGTGGACGGCCATGAGATGGAGGCTGCCTCGAACAGGTGTGCAAAACCCTGGTCCCTGTTCTCTCTGTTCAACCCGCGTTAATCTGGCTTCCTTCCACCACCAAAAGCATCCTAATCACGGCCACTGACAAGGTGCCCGCTGCCCAAAACAAGGGACGCAGTGCAAACCCCTGACGTTTCCTTCCCCTTGAAATGCTCTTCCCTTGCTTCTGGGACCCCACACATCTTGCTTCTGCAGATGCATCCTCAAAATCTCCTCTGCTCTCTCCTCCCCTACCGCCCCCCCCACCCCAGCTTCCTAAGGTTGGAATCCTGAGTCCCCTGGGTTCTCTTACCTCCTTACTGAATATTTTCTAGATTTCATGTGATCTCTTTGCACTAAATACTTTTACATGAAATCCCATTTCTCCGGCCCATGGGTCATGTGTTCCTATATATTCTACTGTCTATTTGACCTTTCCACTTGGGTCACTTAAATTTTAATATGTCCAAATTCAAGCTGTGATCTTCCTGCCCCCACTCGCACCACGTCCACCTCTTTAGCTGTCACCCCCTCCCCCAAGGCCATCCCCCAGCCCTAAACAACCCCTAATACACTGTCTGTCTCTAGGGATTTGCCTGTTCTGGACCTTTCATATACATGGGATCACACAACATGGGATCTTTTGTGACTGGCTTCTGCCATTCAGCGTGGTGCTACCAAGGTGTGTTCCCATGGGGTGCCGGTGTTTCACCCCTTTCTGTGGCCAAATGATACTCCGTCGCATGAATAGACCACGTTCTTTTCACCTGTTGATGGACATTGGAGTTGTTTCCACCTTTTGGCGATTGTGAATGACGCTGCTGTGATCGTTCGTGTCCAGGTGTTTGCGTGGACATGTGTCTCCGCTGTTCTGGGGTGCGCGGCTGGGGGAGGCACGGCGGGCCACGGGGGAGCTCCAGATTGTTGTCCCAAGTGGCTGTCCTGCCTCCACTCTTGTCTCTTTTCAAATCTACTCTTCGCAGAGCAGCTGGTGTGATCTTTAAAAATAAACTTCAAATCATGTTTCTTCCTTCTTTTAAAATCCTTTGATGACTCCCCACTCTTCTTACGATTAAATACAAATGATTTACAGTGGCCCGCAGACCCTGTGGCCGGGCAATGCCCGCGCCCTGGGGCCGTGCCGCTCACTGGCTCCCACTCCTGGCTTCCTCCCTGTGGCTCGACAGGCCTGGCATCTTTCTTCCGAAGGCGTCCTGCCATCTCCACTCCGCCTCCAGTGCTCCTAACCTGTAGGAGTTCCCTGGGGCGGTGGTAACAAAACAGCAGAAACTGATCCCCTCCCAGCCCCGGAGGCCAGAAAGCTGAAATCAAGGTGTGGGCAGGGTCACCCTCTTCTTCCTGGCCTCTCCCAGCTTGCAGTACTTGCTAGAGACTCTTGGCATCCCTTGGCTTGTGACCGCACCGCTCCGATCTCTGCCATGGCCATCTTCCCTCTGATTATGGCTCGTCTCTTCCGACAAGGACACCAGTCATATTGGATGAAGGGCCCACCCTACTCCACGGTGACCTCATCTTAACTGATTACATCTGCAATGACCCTATCTCCAGATAGTTCATATACTGAGGTTCTGGGAAACAGGAATTTGGGGGGGAGGCATTATTTAACCTAGTACAGCCCTGTTCCTCATGTCTCAGCTCAAATACCACTCCTTTCCCACATCCCTTCCACCCCCAGCAGTCCTTCCCCACTGTACCTTTCTGACTCCTTTTTGGCCTCTCCACCTGCTATAACGAGGGTTAGTTTTTGTTTACTTACTCATTTCCCCTCCTGGTGTGAAAGCCTCGTGTAGCAGGCTCCTTGTCTACCTTATTCATCGCTCTAACCCTGAAATCCACTGCCTGACTCAGTGCAACTCTTCAGGAAGGAGGAAGCCCAGACGGGTCCACGCAGGGGCCCGTGAGCAGCCTGCCGATGCGTGGCTGGTGACCTCCGACCCCCCAGTCCGGGGCGTGCTCGATGGTGGCTGTACCCCGGCCCAGCTCCACAGTCTCAGGGCCGGTGCCAGCTCTCAAGGGCGCCCTCGGGTCGTCCAGCACCCGCTGCAGCACACTGCACGCGGACGCCAGGTGGGTGTTGGGAACACACGTGGGTAACTACACGGGGGCTACAGTCCGAAGTCCCAAGAGAGCAAGCTTCTCTCTGAGGTGTCGCTGGAATGAGAATGAGCCTCTGCCAAATCCCCTTGCCAGCAGGAGGTCTGAGGCCATCCAAAGGCATCCTTCCCGTGCACGGGGCACAGACGGCTCTGGGGAGGGGTCTGGTCTGGTCATCTCAGGCCACTTGGACGCGCGACGTTGAGGATGCCCCCGAGGCTCAGTGCTGTACCCCGCACGGTGGTGGCCCCCATCTCCGGGCTGGCTGCCTTCCTCTGCCCCTTCCAAGATGTAGGCGATGCGGACCTGCACGTGGTGGGGAATCGGCAGCCTCAGGGAGGCTGGGGCCGAATAGCACCCGCTCGGTGAAGTGCTGTCTGGCGCCTGGCATCCTGCGGCTGCTCTTGGGTTTAAGAGTACCTGCCAGGAACAGCGCGGAGACTGGGAAGCCAAGGTGCAAGACTGCAAACGTGGCTCCATTTCTCCTGTCTCCCTATCCCCTCAGGCTTCACAGTGTGCAAGGGACGGGGTTCACCTCCCACCCGTATTGCTTTCCCAGGGCTGCTGTGACAAATGACCCTAACCTGGATGGCTTCCACAAGAGAATTTATTCTCTCACATATCTGGAGGCGAGAAGTCCAAAGTCAAGGTGACAGCAGAGCAAAAAGCCATTCCCTGCCTCTCTCCTGGCTTCCCAGTGGCCACCACCAGTCCTGGACACTCCGGTCTCTGCCCCCAACCTCACATGGCTTTTTGTCTCCATGTCACCTCCTCCTCTTATAGGAAACCAGCCATTGGATTTAAGACTCATCCTAAATCCAGGATGATCTTATCTGGAGAAGCTTAATTAACTTCATTACACCTGCAAAGACCCCAGTTCCACATAAGGCCACGTTCTGAAGTTCCATGTGGACATGACTTTGGGAGGGACACTGTTTAACCTATTACACCACCCTTTGACTCTGGATGGCCTTGTGTCTTGCTTTGGCTAAGAAAGACAACGCAGTAGAAGTGACGGTGTTCAGTTCTAAGGCCATGAAGCCCCTGCTCTTGCTCTCTGAACCTGAGACCACCTGTGGGCAATCCTGACCAGCCCACGGAAGGTGAAGCACAACACAGAGAGGGGCCTCAGTCTTTCCAGCCGAGCCATCCCAGACCAGCCAGCCGCCGGCCCGACTGGCTACTGAGCCCAGAGAAGCCTGGTCCACAGAGAAGAAGACTCAGATCAGCTGATTGCAGCCCGAATTAGAAACCCGTAGAGGCAAGGCTGAATAACCGGTTGTTGTTATAAGCCACCAAGTTTGGGACTGTTACACAACGACAGATGACAGATTCACAAGATATGATTGGTTTTGGGCAAATGCGGTGGGGGGGAGGTGGTGCTGTTTCTTGGGGCTGCTGGGTATGACAAAAGTAGTGACCTAACACGCAGGCCATCCTCTAGCGACCGGGCAGTCTGGACATCTTCCCAGCCACCTCAGAAATAACAGCCGATTCTACTGAATTCCCCAGCACGTGCAAACGCCTGTCGGTCCTAGCACCTTTCTTGTGAAGCCATACGCCTGCTGGTGCCTCATAAAGGGCATGGAGGTGGTGGTGGTGATGCTCCTGATAGAAGCCAGGGTCCAAGCCAGGGTCCAATCCACCAAGATTCAGAAAAAAATGAGCAACTGCCCACCAGCCTCCCCGGTTCACTGACTAGTGCTCTATCATCAGGAGCATGAGAAGAGGAATACCCCCTCCATACCTCAAAGTCACATGGAAGCCAAGAAGTCGCCAGTTTGAAATCCCAAAGAGGGGACTCCCCACCCGACCTGGCCAGGGCCACCGATGAAGAGCCCAAGAGCCAGCCATCCACAGGTGCCCCAAACATGCTGACTGAAATGAATCATTTGCCTTGCAAGGGTACTTATTTTCTCCTTTATACCTAGAGAGAAATGGCCCATGAACTGGAAATTTCCAGAGCAGTAGGCTGAACTTTTTGTCTGAATGGGAACAACTTTCTTTTAAAGTGCAACCATTTGCACTGTTCAATTCCACCATTAAAGGACAATGGCCAATTTGCTGGGGACCTGGGATGTCGGTTTTGTCTAAAGAGTGAGCGTGTGGGGGATTTACTAACCTGGCTGTGATTGCCCATGAAAACAGGTTATTTAACAGGATTTAAATACTGTGCTCTGCAGCTCAACAGCAATGTGGAGGCAGCTGGAGAATTAGAGGAGCATATCTCCCTTCTGGCTCTTAATGAGAGAAGGCAGAAAAGCGGGAGAGACAGGAAAGAACCAGAGCCAAAGAGGTGAGCGGGACGACCCCAATCAAGGGAGAGCACCTGCTCTTTTTAAGGTGATAGTAAAATCGGTGTGCGTTCATTCAATCACTTTTTCACTAGTTTCAACAAGTGTTTCTTTTTTTTAAAGGATCAACTGGGCTCAAGGCTCTCAGATGGCACTAAACCAAAGCGGACGAATATCAATCTTTGTGGGCTTCCTGGAGGAGGCATTTTGGAGCCAATTCTTAAGTTAATCTTTTGATGCTTGTTTCCTCCCAACCTCCTGCCTCCCCCTACCCTGCCGGCTTGCCAAATGAAGGAATGACTAGAAGACGAGCATTAGTGTCAGGAGGCTGGCTCTTCCTATACTGACTATGGTCTTAGGTTATAGGATAGCCTTGGTTTTCTCATCTGTAAAAAGGGGATCATTATACCTACCTCATATGACTGTTTTCAGAAATGAATGGAAGTGTAGGTAAAGCTTCTGGCATGATACCAGGCACACGTGAGAGGCAAGCAAGCGTCAGTTTCCCTTCTCTTCCCAATCAGCCTCTGCCAGGCTACGTTACCCTCTATTTTTTTTTTTTTAAATGTTTTATTTATTCATGAGAGTCAGAGAGAGAGAGAGGCAGAGGCAGAGGGAGAAGCAGGCTTCCCGCTGAGCAGGGAGCCCGATGCGGGACTCGATCCCAGGACCCTGGGACCATGACCTGAGCCGAAGGCAGACGCTTAACCGTCTGAGCCACCCAGGCGCCCCTACCCTCTTTCTAAAAGTCTGCCTAGGATTTTGCCCCTTCCCTCTGCCTAGATGTCACGGAGTTTGGGGGCGCCTCTGCCCTCAACAGCACCATATGGTGGCTCGGAGTGAGGCCAGGGTCAGGCTTCCAGATTTGGATCTTCGCTCCCTGACTTACCTGCTGTGTGATGTTGGATGTGACACGGAGCCCCCTTAATTTGCTCAGACTCGCATGAAACACACAGCACACGCTTCATGGGGCTTTTAGCGGGAAGGGAGGCCATCCACATAGGAACACGTTCCTAGGGGCTGGGCACATAGTATGCGTTCAATAAATGAAGCTGTTGCCCATCGTCGTTAGGAACCATGCCCGCAAGGGAGGTGTTTTGCTGGAGGACTGCAAGTCTATTCTACACCTGCCGTTGGTAAAGAGATCTTTGTTCTGACTTGAAACACAAAAGCGATGACAACCTGCCCAAGCCCACCCCAGTGAAGCTGCAGGTGGCCTCCCCTGCCGAGCCCCACAGCTTCCAAGTGGAAAGAGTTTCACATCCACAGGTAATTTGTCCAATTACTCCATCTGCTCACAACTTAGTCCCTCCAAAGCACACAAAGACTCTTTGAAGACGGACTGTACTGGGTGAGGGAACAGAAAATGCTCAGTTATCTATACAAATGGCAGGGAAGAAACTCTCTTTCCTATTTGGCTCAAGAA
This sequence comes from Halichoerus grypus, assembly GCF_964656455.1. Taxonomy (NCBI): domain Eukaryota; kingdom Metazoa; phylum Chordata; class Mammalia; order Carnivora; family Phocidae; genus Halichoerus; species Halichoerus grypus. The sequence goes on from NC_135713.1 coordinate 202,392,954, forward strand.
TGTATTATATGACCCCTTTCTACTGCAGCTTTACCTCCACATTCTGTTTTGCTTGCTCCAATTCCAAAACAACTTTTCCTTTCCTGCGATTGCACTGTCTGAGGTGGATGGGAGGGTTGAATCGGGAGGGGGTAGGAAGCAAGAGTGGGGGAACAGTCTAATGCCCCAACTGCACATTTTCCAAACACCAGACCAGCACCCACAGCGCGAGGGGATTTGTGTGTGCACGTACGTCAAAGATGGCGATCTGGGACGTGTGACGCCATGGCTGGAATACTGGCATTTCAGTGGTGTAGGGCACAAAGGAAAATAATTCTCAAACTCAGAGCTGTGCTAAAAAAATCTGGGGTGTATGGTAACCATTATAGGTCCAGGGAATTTAATCTTGAATTTTACATTTGCCGCAAAACAGAAAAATCAGAAGCAAGTAACACATAGCAGGGGCAGGCTCCGGGTGCCCACCGACAGCTGGGCTTGCTGTAAGACATGTCGTTCTCTATTCGAGTCGCTCACTGCCCTGAACATCAATTATTTGCCATTATTATTTATTAATTAACTGTCATTAATTATGGACACACTTTTGGCCTAATGGGTGTCTCCCTAGCTCTATGCTTTGCTCATGATGGCAAAGGCTATGAAGTGTCACGCACTTAGTAGATTCTCAATATATTTGCCAAATGAATGAACCAAAGTGTTTTCTTGGAACATGCTCTTTATCTTGGAAGGAAGTGGGCAGGGGAGTCAGTGCCGAGAAATCTCACTGTCCAGTTGAACCCGTGAGTGGTGCTCTCTACCACTCTGGCTGCCATATTGGAGGAACCCCAGGGCTGTGGATTGGGGTGGGGGCACAGGCATACTCAGAACTCCATCTGTTTCCTTCTTCTAGTTCCAGCAATGGAATCCAATGTGTTACAGAATCCAGAATGTGGTGAGAAACCAGGAGGTGTGGGCTCTGGTTTGGCGTACCGCCCACCCACTGTCCCACTCAGACCTCCGCCAGCAGGGAGCCAGCAGGGATAGTGGTCTCAGCCCGAGCCTTCACCCTGGTTACTTCTCCTTCCTAGTCCCCGGGTCACACTAACACACTTTGCTCCCTCCTGAAGTTCTAACCTCCTCTGTGTCAAGCCTCCAGCAAGAGGTGTTCGTCTCTCTCAATAGCAGTTCTCCAACCAGCCCCATGTTGGGAATGGATGGGGGAGAGAAAGGGTGGATCTTGAACGTTTGACTGGGGAGAGGGAGGACGGAGGACAAAACACAGAGATTCATAAAGGAAAGCAATTATATTGAAGCACGGCTATCAAAGTATTAAAAAAATCTGTAGCAATTTGTAGTTTAAAAGCCGAATACATGGTAATTCATGTGCTCTTTTATTAACACATTAAAAAACAAGATCTAGCTACAGGGCTAATAACTACCATAATTTCAAAGTAGTGATGAGCATAAACAATATTTTGAGATATCTGCCAAACTGCAATATGATATGAAAATATCTGTGTTTTCTGTTGGTGCAAAAGTCTTAAAGTGCTGCTGGTGTTCTGTGGTTTGTCACCTATATTCATAATTAAAGGAAACGATACATTTTATTTAAGGTTAATGGAAATAAGGATGTATTTTTTCCCCCACTCAAATTCACAGACCCCTGAATTCTATCGAGGGCCCCAGGATACAAGCCCATATCAGGTGGGTGGATCTTTTGCAGTCGGGTGCACGGGATCTGTTGTGCTAAGTCCCAGGTTCATCAGAGAGAGCCCCCGTAGCCTTGGGTGGCCCCAGGAGGTATGGGCTGGGCTGGAATGATAACAATTCCCATCATGGAAGAATGAATGAACTCTCCAGGCTATGGTTTACCTGCTCGATTCAAAATAGTTGCCAAGCACCTGAGGATAAAGACACCACCTGCTTGGAGCTCCAGTCTATCCCCAGCAGAATAAAAGTCTCTTCTCATAAATCTAGGGACCACAAGCAAACAGCGGGAGAGGGGCCTCCCTCTGGATCTGTCTCTATCCTTGCTCTCATTGGCTCGCCTGGGACCCTCTCTTCCTGTGAGCCCCACCCTGTCCCAAGGGCTGCCAGAGGGGGCATATGCTTGTGTCCTCTTGCATTCTCTTTAAAGCCACACCCGGGGCATAGAGCCCTCAGGCCTAGAGGTTCAGGGCTGGAGGAGACCTCAGCCTTCTCAGGCCAGCTCTGTCACTTTACAGCCAGGCAAACCGGAGCCCTGGGATGTCGGGAGGCTTGCCCAGCTCATGCAGGTCACAGTGGGCATAGGTTCCGAACCGTGTTTCGTGGCATCCCACCCAGGGCTCTTTCTGCTCCGCCTCGGAGAAACCAGGGAGACGCCCGAAGGCTGAGACTTGTCCCAGCTGGCTTTCTCTCCCTGCTCACTGCTCTGCTCCGTCACCTGGGGTAGTAAGGTTCATAGCATCTTCAAGACCCCTGGCCGCCTACTACAGGCATCGTCCTATTGCCAGCCTCCCCCTGACTCTAAGCCACCCTGGGGGAGGACAGGAACTTGCACCCTCTCCCCAGGGCGGAGGGTGCAGGGGCGCGAGGAGCCCCGAGACGAGAGCCTTTTCAATCCTCACCCTCTTTGCTTGGCTGCCCGCTCCGCCCAGCCCTGCACCTTGTGCGAACCAGCCCTGCAGCCCGCCCCCGCCCCTGCGCCCCACCCCCGTGCTCCTGAGGAAGGGTGGGCGGACACGGGTGTCAAGGATGGGAGGAAGTGCTGGGCACTCAGGGTCCAGGAGCTGGAGGGTGGTGGGAAGTAGGGGTGGTGCCAGGGAAGTCTGGCACGGCGCTGGAGCAGAAGGACGGAAGGGTAAGAGGACTTCCAGGCAGTTGGGCATGTCACATAATTACAGGAGAAAAATTAGGCCAGCGCCTGGCTCTCTCTGCCTCTGTCTGAGTGATCATCGCCCTTATTATAAAGCAACTAATTATTAGTCTGGTTCATTAGCAATTATAAATCTCTAACTCCAGAACTTCATTAAAAAAATGACAAGTTAGCACTTAATTATTTTCCCAACTGCCTGGATCGTGCACAGCGTTAACATACCCAGTTCCCATCGTTCTCAGGAGTGCCGCTGGCTCTCAGGTCCTGGGGACCCATCCCCGCTTTGCCCCCGACCCAGAAACCTGGGCGTCCCGGCAGAGCTAAGATCAAATGCCCTCAGTGGAGAAATGGCGGTGAGCTCTCCTCTCCTTCTGCTTTCCAGTAAAAATAGAAACAACGCATTTACTGAGCATTCCTGAGTGCCAGGTGTTTGGCATGACTTGTCACCCTGAAGTCTCTCCCCATACCCAAGTGGAGCGGGTAGTGTTCATCTCCATGTTACTGACATAAGAACCTGAGGCCACCATGCCTGTCGTATAGGTCAGAGAGGTCACAAGCAGCCAGGCTGGGTTATAGCCCAGGTTGGCCTGACTCCAAGTCTGTAACTTTAACCTCTGCTGCTCGCTCAGCCACAGCTGTGTGGTAGAGAGGCTGGCGCTGGTGAAGGAAGGGGCTCGGGTAAGCATTGGCCAGGACCCTCTACATCTAAATGCTCCCTAAGACCTGCCCACCGAGGGAAAGCTCGCCCACCAGATCCTGGGGTGTCTGACCAGCACGTGCTGCGTGGCTGGGTGGGTGGATGGGAGAACCCCTTCTCATTCCCGGCGCTGACCTTGTTCCACAGCTCACTGGCTAGTGGTTCCCCTAGCAGATTCATCCCTCCCCAGTAGAAAAGAAGAAGCCCGAGTGAGACAAGTCTTCCCGCCCTGACACCGCACTGGATGTTCCAGGAAAGAACCTTCTGGTCATCACAGATGGCAGCTCAAACTCTACCCATGGTCTGAGGTTCACGATTGACACGATTTTGTGTATTTAAACCCAAGCAGTGATGTGGAGGTGGGGAAGGTGAGCGGGGCAGGTGTTTGCAGGATGGAAGAACTCGTGCTGGTTGTTCATGCAAATAAATCTTTGTCATGGGTTCAAGTCCCGGCTAAGTAAGTTGTAAGGACTCAAAACCGGATAGCTTAATAAATACGAGTAAAGTCCCATCAGGACGAGGCACGGAGTCTAAAGGATTTTGTGGATGAAGCCCATTTCTCTCATCCCAGACCTAGGAAGTCTTCCCGAAGGAGGTGAAGCCTCCAAGTCAGGGCCAGGTGAACGAGCGGGTCAGCTAAATAGGGCAGGTTTCCAAATGCCAATCCACGAGGCTCAATAAAAGTCACTGGAATGTCAGCAAGGGAGAAAACGCAGGGAGGGTGGGAGGAAACATCTGATAAGCAGCTTGGGGTGGGGGGGCAGGTGGGCACAATTGAGCAGCAATTACCATGAGACCACGCTCTAAGGAGGGCGGTGTGGTTACCTGCAGGACTTTCGCATCCCCGAGGAACCTGTAAGTCTGGGGTCACAGACAAATTACCAAAACAGTCTTGATAGGGGCTGGTCCCCGTCAGGCACGCCTCAGACGCTCCACATGTACTAACTGGTGTAACATTCACACCAACCCAAGCATCACACCGCATTGCGCAGGAGGGAAAACTAAGCCATGGGGCAGTGGTCATGTAGCCTGGGAGCAGGGGGATCAGGATTTGAACTAGCTGGTCTGGCTCCAGGGTCCCCTGATCTTAACCACTAGGCTATCCTGTGTCTTGGTGATGAAGCTGAACTCTGCCTGGGGGAAGGACGTGGAGGAGGCTTTAGTGGCAAAATATTGGTTTCATACCATGCTGATAACAGACTGAGGTCCGCCAGTGTCCCCACGCACCACTGGGGCCTACTCTCCTCCCATGGGATGTTCCTTGGGACAACAAGGGGACCCAGCAGGAGAAGTGAGCTGCTGCTGGTGGGACGACCCCTGAATCCCCAGCCCCACCTGGGGGCCCCAGGAAGACATGGAGCACAGCGTCCTCTGCTGGCTGGAATGGGAACATGCCCCGGAAAGAAGCCCAAGTTAAAAGGAAGCTCAAGTTCATTGGCCCTCTGGCACAATGTTCTTTTAGAGAGGAGCTCCAATGAATTCGTGGCTTCGAGAACAAGGAGAAAGTGGGAAAAGGGATAAAGATGAGCTGACTCCACTGATCCTCAAAGACATCTCTTAAGTTCAGGACTGACAGACAAGGAGGTGAAGTCAGATCACCCAGGCCAGGGAGGCAGGACATTCCTGGCAAAGCAGAAACTCTGTTTCTCAAGCATGAGGACTGAAGGAGAGATCACGTGTGACCCCCTGGTCGGGGTGGGGCAGGGAGTGTTGGCATTGACAGATGGCCGTAGACAGCATGGGTGGCTGGGTGGGGGCATTGAGCCATAGAACTTGGCAAGGGGCACACAAGTGAACTTTGAGGGGTAAAGCAGCACCAGGGGGTGAAAACCACAGAAGACGCTGACGCAGTCAGAATCAGCCAAGAGGGCCGAAGTGGAAATGGGCTGCCTCTCCCCTTAGTGAGCTTCCTGTCCACCGAGGTATTCAAGAGAGGCTGGTGACCCCCACCCCACCCCCGGCAGGAATCAAGCACAAGATGGGGTAGGACGACATCATGATAACCAACAACCTGATGAGGTGAGTCCCATCCTTAGCCCATTTTTCCCGAAAGGCACAGAGAGGTTGGGTAACTGTTCAAGATCACAGAGGGCCAGTGCTCCCTGCGGGCTGACCCTGACTGCAGAGCTGTCCTCACCACTCCCTCTGTATGGCAACCCCATACTGGGCTCAAAGGGCCTGGCCGGGGCTGAGATGCTTGGGTTCTGTTAGAAGACCCCTCACTGCCCAGAGATGCTGGGCTTCTTGCTGCTCCCTCCCCCAGCTCCCACCAGGCCTCTGGCCAGGGTGTCCTCACTGGGAGAATCCAGAGGCCATGCCCTGACTCAGGGCAGGTCAGAGGGGAGCCCTGAAGCTCCCAAGACACTCCCTTCCCACTGAAGACAGCTCACCCCGCACACCTGTCAGCCCCCACCCCCACCCCCCAGCCACCCATGCTGTCAAGTAGGGTTTACGGAAGCCTCAGCAGGTGATGCCTTCCTGTCTGGGAACAGCACCTCTCAGCAAACTGACAGGTAATTGGCCCCTAAATCCCCTGGGAGACACGGGGAGGATGAGGAAAAATTATGGCTGTAGAACGGAGTCTTAAAAACTATATCACCTTTGCTGACAGCGTAATTACTCCTTTTTCTTGAGATTTAGTGCAGATCTCCAATCCTTAAACAGTTGAGGGGTATTTTAAGGGCTCTTTCTTTTCCATTCTCTCCTTCCCCTCGGTTGGTGACAGTCGGATTCCTGGCACTGGCCGGCTTGCTGCCTCTCCCAGGAAGCAGAATGTCCCCTGCTGACCATGTGGAAGGCCACCCCGGGGAGGGGACGGCGGAGAGACCAGGAGGAAGGGGCCTTGACTCAGGGCTGACTGGTTGGGCCCTCCTGGGGCGGGAAGGCTCGCAGTCCTGAATGACCCCCGGCCACCTATTTGCACGTAAAGGGAGGTCCTGGGGCTTCCGGGGACCCTCCCCTACCGATGCGGCCGGGACCCACGCATAGTCCTTGGCTCTGCTGGGGAGACCACCGGCAGGCAGGTCCATCCCTCAGCCTGAAGGGGTCTCTGGTGTGGAGCAGGCTACAAGCCCCAGGGGCTCACTCCTCATCCTCCAGGAGCAAGTCAGCCCAAGAGCTAACCCGCTCATGAACTCACCCCTCATGAGCTCTCCTTTCTCCCCGTTTCACAACCCCTGCCCCTCACCTACTTCCTGGGTCAGCCCCCAAATAAACCACTTGCCCCCAAATCCTCATTTCAGGGCCTGTTTTGGGGAAACCCACACTGAAGCCCCCCACCCAACCTGGCCGGAGTGCTGCGTGGCCACTGACTTCTGTTTGGAAGTGGGTGTTCTCTGAATGAAGAGGGACAGTTTGGGTGGTCCCAGGGCTCCTGTTCCATCAGCTGCAAAGTCCTAGAGAGGCAGTGGCCCTTCTCCCAAAAGTAAGGGAAGGGGTTTAGGAACCTGAACTCTGGAAGCCCCAGGAATCGGTCACCCTCCCTCCTGCCTCTGGGTCCATGTGCGAGGGTCTTCTGTGATACTGACTAGGAAGGGAGACTAGGAGGCCGTGTGACGGCCTTCACTTCCCCTAGGCTGTCAGCATGAGTGGGCCTGGGATCGGGGCCCCTGACTAGCATAGTCCTGCTGCCCCCCCACCCCAGTCCAAGGGGCTCAGGAATCAGAATGGGGGCTCTCTCTTTCAGGAGCTGTCAGGACAGCAGTCTAAGAAGTGGAGGCAGAGGGTGGGGGGCGATTATCCTGGGCTGACACTGGCAAGGAACCATATTTCTCCTGCTGTTGAGAGACTGCAGGAGGGTCAGAGTCCATGGCCAAGGGCCAGTTCAGGGGGACAAGAAAGCATGCTGGTGTTACAGAACCTGGACTGGATCGCCCAACGGAAGAACCAAGCGGCACCCGGAGATCTTGGAGGGTAGGAAATTTATTTAACGCCGGCAGGCTCAGAGGACAGTGGTCTCCAAAGGTCTGAGCCCCGAGCACAAACAAAGGGGGCAATTTATACCCTTCTACTTCCACATACTTGGCACTTTTGGCGCGTGCACCAAGCGCAGCAGGGAGAAGAACCCAGATTGGTGCACATGGGAAGCTGAGCAGGGAGAAGAACCTGGAAGAGCCCCGGGGCAAGGACTGGGACTCTCTCACTGGCTCGGTTGGCCATCTCAGGACACAGATTTTCCTTATCACTGGGGCCAACAGATCCAAGCCAGCTCAAGAAGGCGTTGATAACTCCCAAGTGCCAGGGTTGGCCCTAGAGTTCGTGCTAGACTTGGGTGCTCATGGAGACACCTCGGGGAAGACAGGCGGGAGCTGAGTGGAAATTTCTGTTTCCTGAAGTAGCCAGGGCTATGCCTGAGACACGGGGCAGAGTTGTCCACACCCTTAGACCTTCCCAGCCTGGAGTGTCCAACAAGATCGCAGTGGGGCCTGGGGGTGGCAAGCAGAAGCTGGCTGCCCAGTCTCAGTTCCTGTTACATTTTTTTTTAAGTAGGCTCCATGCTCCAGCATGGAGCCCAGCAAGGGGCTTGAACTCACGACCCTGAGATCAAGACCCGAGTCGAGATCAAGGGTCAGATGCTCAACTGATGGAGCCACTCTGTGCCCCTCCTGTGACATTTCCATGTGATCTCATCGCTACATCCTCCCCATCTCACCAAGCTCCCCGAACACTACACTCCAATATCCCCTCTCCTGGGGAGAATACCAATAACTCACATTTACTGAGTACTTACTGTTTGCCCAGCAGTGTTCTGACCCGTTTACCTCTATGAATCACTCAGTCCTCCACACACCCCCAAGAGGAAGGTGCTATTTCTTACCCCTGCTTCCTAGATGAGGAAGTGGAGACACTCAGAACCCACTCGCTTCATAGCAGGGACAGGGTAGGAACTCAGGTGGTCCGGATCCAGGGTAGGCTTGTAACCACTAGTCTGCACGTCCTTGAAATTGATGGCTAACCTCAAGAACATGAACTTGGAAATTGGCGTCTTCTCTCCCCTCCCCTTGCTCCTCTCTGCTTAGATCTGGGTTACTTTTCCCTGGGTAGGGGTGATGGTTCATTCTGTGTGGACTTGACTGGGCCAGGGGTGCCCAGACATTGGGTCAAACATTATTCTGGTGTATCTGTGAAGCTTTTCTGGTGACATTAACGTTTGAATCAGTAGACCGAGCAGATGGCCCTTCCTGATGTGGGTGGGCCTCATTCAAGCCTTGAAAATCTGAACAGAACAAAAAGGCTAAATAAGAGGGGGCTGCTCCTGTCTGCCTGGCTGAGCTGGGACATCAGCGACTCCTGCCTTGAGACTCAACCAAAGCACAGGCTCTTCCTGGTGTCCGGCATGCGGCTCCAGGGCTGGGATTCACTCCGTCTGCCCTGCTGGTTCTCCGGCTTTCAGACTCAGCCTGGAACAACACCAAGTCTCAAGCATGCCGACTACAGATCTTGGGAATTCTCAGCCTCCATAATCACGTGAGCTAATTCCTGATAATAAATCTCCTTACACACACACACACATACACACACTCATGTGTACACATGTATATAGGTACACACACTGTTATTTGGTTCTGTGAATTCTGTTTCTCTGTAGAATACAGTGGGGTTGTGCACTTTGCATCATGAGCAACAAAGGTCTCTTCCTTGGGGACATCACCATTGTCCAGGTCAATGGAACGCCACTGGCAGAGGCCTGCCTTGGAGAGATGCGGAGGGAAGGGGTGACTTAGCCTCCAGCATGGGATGGATAGATCAGAACTGGACGTGAACACCAGGTGAGAACAGCCTTGGGACTGCCCCAGTTCCAGTCACAATAGAGAATAAAAGTAGGGGCTATTTGGCACCATCCAGAATCCAAAGCCCCTCCCTCTGTTTGGAGAAAAGTCCCCAGTATATGATCTAAATATGCCAGTGACTCACTTTGCCAGCCTCCCTTGCTCACGACCAGACTTGGCAGATGCACCCTTTCGGGACTTTGCATCTGGAGCTGGCCATGCAGACAAGCAGGATGAGTGCAGAGTGTGCGCTGGTGGGGGCGGGGGGTGGGCAGTAGTCACCATCCGGTTCCCAGAGGACAGCCCCATTGTGTGGCGGCTTCCGTGGCACCCTGATTCCCAGGCCCCTGGTGCTCTGTAGAGGTGTGGAGGGTCCTCCCCAGACCTGGGATGTGACTTTGGCTGTGGTTCTGGCTGCTTCGCCACGGAGCTTAGCCTGCCCAGTAGCCTCTCACTGCATTTCTTTGCTGCTGAACCCAGGCAGCATCAGCCTCTCCGGCTGGAACCCAGACTACTGCCTGACCTAACCCACGTGGGCCTGGCCTTCAACACTCTACCCCGGTCACAGAGCTTTTGTGAGGAGCGAGTATTCAAACCCAAGGCTCAGTGGCTCAAAGCCTGCATTCTTAGCTGCCATGATCCCTGGGCCCTTTTCTCCTTGGATTCTTTCCCCCCTGCCTTAATTATGCCAACAGCAAGGGAGAGGGGGAGGAAAACCACTGTGTGGAGCCGGGCCCGGGAGCCAAATTGTTTCTGAGCTGGATGCTTTTCTCCAAGCCTTCAATGAGGTGTCGGCAGCTCCTTAACTCCAGCCACGGCGAGAACGCACCCATAATATATATTCACAAGCTGGCGATGAAAAGCCGCACGACTCTCGGCCATTAATCCTAACTCAGGCGCTCCACGCGGCGTCTGACGATCCTACTTTAACACAGAAGCTCATGAACGCCTCGGTGCCAGCAGTGCGCCCCAAACCCATGGCCACGGCCACATTTCACCCAGCACCCTTACATCCAAGGGCCACATCAGTATTTCATGGCTGCCTCAGTGGCTGGTGACAGATATATTAATGAGCCAGCCCCGAGCTATAGGATGTGCACCGGGAGAGAAAACAGAGTTTAAGAGATTAAAGCACTCCACCCCCCTTCTCGCACCCCAGGTGGGTGAGTTGAAAGCCTCTTCCCTGGCGAGGGTGAGCGGAGACCGTCATTTTTCTGGCATTGATCCGTGGGTTTTTCATTTCCCAGGCACTTTGCAGGGAGCGGCCGGGGCGAGGGGTGTGCAAGATGAATCTGGAAGGCCCAGGAGGGGCCAAGGAAGCGAGTCCGAGGAAGTGCAGGGGATATGGGGGCAGGGAGAGCTGCCGGGGGCCGGTGTGGCCACGGAGGAGGCAGCTGGGCACTGGTTTGTGAGTTTTACAGATCACTGGAGCCCCAGGGAGGCGCGGGAATGGGGAGGCTGCAGGCCATGCCCGCCGGGCCCCACATGGCTGGAGCCAAACCGAAAGTATTGAGGTCAGTGCATCCAGAAGCACATTTGTATTCCAGGCACGGGCCTCCCTCAGCCCAGCCCGGCCCCCTGGCTCTGCCTCACCACTGCAGCTCTCCTCCCCACCTGCCTCTGTCCCCTCCACACTCTCTCACTCCTCTGCTGCACTCGGCCCCTCTCTTTTGACCTCCGACCCTCTTCATTCCCATTGGCCAGTAGTTCGATGGTCTTTCCAGCAGGTGCCTCCTCTCTGGGTGTGAGAGGCCACTCAGAGGTCTGTTCCCAGGACTCAGGGGCCACTTGGCACCTCCCAAGCAGGACTCGAGGCTGCCTGGCCCCCTCCTCTGTCTCCTGCAGAAAGCTCTTTGGACTCTAGCCTGAGCGCACATTTAGTATCTGTGACTTTGCAGTGGCAAGCCCTGGCGGGTTACTTAGATTCTCCAGGTCCTGACTTTGTGGACAGTGCGGTGAGTGGTGGCCGCCTTGCGGAGTTGTAATGAGGTTCAGTGAAATGGGGACAAAGTGACTGATGGACGCCGTTGCCCTCACTAGACCGGAAGGTTGCAGACTATTTGTAGAGTTCCTCTACTTCTCTCTGAACCCCAAAGGTTTTGAAAGTTTGAAGGAAGGGAGGTGGGTGGCTTTGTTTTCTCTGGTGGGGATCAGAAGTTTCCCCGGGGATGGACACAGCACGCACAGGACGGTGGGTGAGTAGTCAGTCCAGAAGTCAAATCCACAGAAGCGGGATTCCAGAGCTGGACGAGGGCCACAGGACGTGGCTCTAGCCCCTCCTTGGGTGTGAAAGGAGCACAGACCACTTTCTCCAGATTTCTGGGGACAGGGAGCCTCCCTCAGACACCTGCTTATTTGCCTGCTCTGATTGACCCCTAGTGGGCTCCCAGATGTTCATTCATTTTCCCCTTCTACCTGTCCCGGGCACAGACCTGAATGCCCTTCTGGGGAGAGTCTGTGTGACCCTAAAGCAGGGCAGGGAGGGCAGGGGAGCCAACCCAAGGGGAAGACCAGTAGCCTGCAGTTCATGACCCCTGAGCCCCCTCCCTGCCCCCATGCCCAGAGCCATGTGCAAGTGAGCAGAGTGGACACCACAGGCCTTGCAGGAAAAGGCCGTCACTGCCCCTGCTAACAGCGGATGGCAGTACCCACCGCACGGCCATGGCCAAATTCGGAACAGAAAAGTCATTAGTTACACTTGCCAGATCCCTCGAGGACAGCTGGACTCTGGTCAGCAGGGGAGGGGGCGGGGGTGCACCCTGGGGATCTGGTGTTGCCCAAGCCAGTGTGAGAAGGAGCGATGGAAAGGCTGGGAGATGCCCCTTACCCTGACCCCCTACTCCGGGACCTGCCGCTCCCCATGGTTCCAGAGGCCTCCTTCTTCCTCTCCTTCCGGCTCAGCATTCTGCAGGCTCATGAAGTCTGGAGCAGGTGCCCCCAGGTCCACATCCCAGCATGTACCCCTGGGTTACCTTGTGCAGGATTACGCCTTTCTTTTCTCAACTCTAAAGTGGGGACAGTGACACACCAACATGCTGCGTGGCCCTGTGGGGAGGATTCAACGGATTCATTTATGTCAAGTGGTTGGAATAATCTTTGGACATAGAGGGGCTGTAGGCACGAGGTGTTAGGATTCATCCCCGCCCACCTCTTCGAGAACCCGCCCCCCCCCCGCCCCCCGGCAAGGCCAGGCTGGTGCTCTTGGCACTGGGAGGGGATGTTTTGCTGCTAATCCTACTGTCACCTCCGTCTCGCTGTGGGGCACAGACTGGGCCCTGAGTGTCCCCTTCCTGGAGCTTGCCGGTGTCGTGACCACAAGCAAGAGCAGGGCATAAAAGAACTTCATGTTCTTTAAGGAGAAAAAGGAGGCTCAAAGTCAGCTTGCTATTATTCACCCTCCACTAGGGAACCATTATGGCAGAAAATGTAGGAGGAACAGAAGGGATGCTCAGCATCCCGTGCCAGCCTCTGGGCAGGCAAGGGACACTGCCTTCCACCCTCCACGTGAACTTATGTTTTTCTGTCTCTCCAGACTTTGAAGAACTTCCTTCCAATTCCATCAGGGTTCTCGCTGTGGGAAACAGAACACGGTGCTGAGGGAATGTTCTAGAAGGGTATTGAGGTGCACTGAGTCGATGGGAGAAAGCAAAAAGACTTGGAAAGTAGGGAGCAAGGGGGTCCCGGAGGCTGGGCAGCAGGATCTGTCTGACTGTGTCATTTCTGCCACCATGGTCTCTGGACACAACTCTTGCTCCAAGAGGCCACTGCAAACAAATTCCAACTGTGCTTATGCGTTTTCACCAGACACTCCAAAGTTAAAGCTGGAGTGTATGCCGGGCCGAGCTGGGTCACCTGGCTGGCCCTGGTTATCAGGGGGAAGGAGAGGAAGGTCCCTCCCTTGCGCAGAAGAGCGGGTGGAGCAGAGCTGTAGCTTGCAACTCAGCCCACAGTGTGGGGCTACCCCAGATAAGCCAAGTCGGCTGCCCGTCCGTGACGCTTCTCCCTCGTCCTCCTCCCCTGTTCACCTGTGATCCAGCCAGGGTCAGTGTTATACTAGCAACTTCCCCAAGTCCTTCGCTTTAGGGCAGACAAACTGAAACCTCCCTAGGGTGGGAGGACGGCGAGAGGATGGGCACATTACAGAGCAATATTCTGAAGGAGAAGAGAGCCATTTGGGCAGGAGGATGGAGCCAGTGAATTTGGCTTGTCTCCTTGTAGCGGGGGCAAGATTGATTTTATTCATAAGTACTCCCAGTGATCTTGAGCTCTGAAGCAGGCTGCAAATGGCTGCAAAGCAGTCCCTCTGAACTTCCCTCCACCCACCATCACCACCACCACCATCTCCACCACCACCATCACCACCACCACCGTCTCCACCACCACCACCACCACCACCACCACCACCACCACCACCATCACCACCACCACCACCATCACCATCACCACCACCACCATCACCGCCACCGCCATCACTGCCACCGCCATCACCACCACCACCATCTCCACCACCACCATCACCACCACCACCATCTCCACCACTACCACCACCACCACCACCATCACCACCACCACCACCATCACCATCACCACCACCACCATCACCGCCACCGCCATCACCACCACCACCATCACTGCCGCCGCCGCCGCCGCCGCTGCCACTCAGCCCAGACCACTGTATGTGTTCAAAGGAGGAAATTCTCAGAAAAGTGGCCCAAAGAGCCTGCTCCTGCAGAATGTGGTGGGGACCTCAGTGTCCCCAAACCTTACCCAACCATTTCAAATGGCTTTCCATCTTTCAGTCCACCCCACTTTGAGGCAGCGTCCACGTGCGCTCAGCACCGTGCCTTCCTGGCGTGGCCCTGTGCGTCTACCTCCATCCCCACCGTGGAAGCCTGCTTCTCCCCACCACAACCCAAACGCAGCACAGCCTGTCCTGTCCCCATTGACTGATGAGAATAATTGGGGCCCGTCCTCCATGGACCTTCTCTGTGTGGGTCTGTAGACAACGGATTTCAAATTGATTTAAAGCCTGTGTCATGCTGGCTTAAAGAAAAATCCCCAAAGAAATTAACTAGTTTAACATTTGGGGGATACTCAGCAGAAACTGCTTCTCTAATTATAGAAGAGGCACCTTTTCCCCAGGAGGAGAGAGGGGCCCGGAAGTTTGGACATGCTCCCCGAGAAGGCAGAGCCAAGGCTCCCAGCATGACTTGCCCAAGGGCGCCAGGGTGTCACGGGCTCTGGCCTCCAAGTCCCCCACTTCCCAGGCAGAGTGAAATTGGCTTCACTGATGATTGGCTCTCTAGCCGCTCATGCCTCCAGCCAGCAGCCAGACAACCCCTGGCGCGGGCCCCAGTCTGGCTTTTGCTCGTCCCTGGCCAGCTGCCTAAATGATCTTCCTGTGTCCAGCCTCCCCCTCGTCCCTCCACCCCCTGACACTGCCACGGGGTAATCTTCCTCCACATGAAGCTAACCAGGTCACCCTCTGGAGGAAAGCCCTGGAATGTCCCCATGTTGCCTACAGGATATAGGTCCTCACTCCTGAGTAAGGCAGGAACGGCTCTTCTCCTCCTGGCCCTGCCGCAGTCCCCAGCCCATCTCCCCTGTATTCCCCATCTCCCGGAGACGGTGACTTAGTCACATTGATGTTTTGTACAACCCCACCTGCCCTCCGCCCACAGCGCCCATCACCCTGGAGCTGCTGCCAAATTTGCTTCCCTCCCCAAACCCCGCAGGACATCGCCACTGCCTCGGGGCCTCTTTCAGAAGGGATCATCACTTGCTCTTCCATATGCTTCCTTACCTTCCTATACATTTGGTCCACACACCCTTACTCACTGTTCATTTGCACGTAAGTGCCACGTGGGGAGCCACGCAGCTGAGCATCGGAGGCTGACCGAGGCCAGGCCACCCCGCACAGTGCCTGGGTCACGGCCTGGGAAGGCAGTGTTGTGTTAAATCACAAGCTGAGAGCGGTGGGCAAGGTGGAGAGACACAGCCCGGCCCCCAAGGGGCTCGCCCTCTCCTGGGAGACGGGCTCTTCTGCTGCACTGTCTTCCAAGCGGCCCCGGGGGGTGTCGTTGTTGCTTGTTCACCAACAAGCGACACTCATCTCTTCAGTATGTGTTTTGGGTGCAACTTTGTTAGGTCCCTTAGATGCATCACTTCATTGAGCCCCACGGCTCTGGGCCTCACCTGGGAACTTGTCAGGAATGCAAATTCTTGTCTTTCCCCAGACCTGCTGGCAGACTCTAGGGGCAGGGTGGTCTGGTTGTGCTGAAAAGACCCTCCAGGGAACCCCGGTGCGCACTCAGGCAAGCAGCCACTCCGCAGGGGTGAGGGAGGTTATGCTCCCAATTTGCGGGGAAGACACAGGCTCAGCCATGTTATGGGACTCATCAGGATCCCCCAGTGAGGCCGTGTCTTGACCGGGGCACGTGGTAGGCTGCGTTGTAGCCCCCTAAAAGACACCGTGTCCAACTCAGACCTGCGAACACGAGCTTATTTAGAGAAAGCATCTTCGCAGATGTGAGCAAATTAAGGAGCTCGATACTAGCCGTCCGGGATAATCCGGACGAGCCCTAAATGCCATCGCAACTGTCCTTAGAAACAGGGAGGGGACCTTCGACCTCCATGAGGAGAGAAGGTGGTGTGAAGACCAGGCGGCATGTGGCGAGATGCCCTCACCGGCTAAGGGTCAGCAGCAGCTGGAAGAGGCCAGAAGGGACCCTCCCCTGAGTTTCCCAAGGGAGCCCGACCCTGCCAACACCGGATTTCAGACCCCGGCCTCCAGAACCGCGAGAGAATCGTGGTAA
The DNA here is from genome assembly GCF_964656455.1 of Halichoerus grypus. Taxonomy (NCBI): domain Eukaryota; kingdom Metazoa; phylum Chordata; class Mammalia; order Carnivora; family Phocidae; genus Halichoerus; species Halichoerus grypus. The sequence continues at coordinate 202,409,067 of NC_135713.1, forward strand.
GTTTTTATAGCAGCTCCAGGAAATGAAGGCCAAGTCACCAGGGCTGGCGTGGCTCTCAGGGATTTGCTCAGACCCCACGACGAGGGAGCAAGGTGCTTGGTAAGGATCCCACGGGACGGGACTTTCTCTCTGGCATCTTTCCATCCCAGCCAGTGGGTTCCCCGAGGGCAGGAAATGGGACCTGCTTCTCTTTTTATCCCCAAGCTTTTGTTCAGGGCTTGATCCAGTGAATGTTGTCATCTTGGGGCTCAGTCCACGGCTAGGATTTTAGAGCCAGTTCCTTGGCAGGGTTAAGGTTTTGGTGCAGGAAGAAAATCCCTGTAAAAGTTTTCTGAGGCCAGAGGAGATACTGAATCGTCCCCTTTGAGGGGTTTCTCCTCATGCTCATCTCGGAAGCAGTCAGATTAATGGAACGTGGCTTCCTACACTTTAATGTGCTCGGGAGGCCTGGGGGGGTCTTGTTAAAAGGCAGATTCTGAGTCAGTGGGCCTGGGCTGGGCCTGAGAGCCTGCATTTCCTATAAGCAGCCCGGGGATGCGGGGCTGCTGGCCCACACACCAGGCTTGGAGGCCCAAGGCCGCAGACTGTTGCCTCGGGAAGCGACTCTGAAATCACCTGTTCCAAGCGTCCCCCAGGATAAAGAGAAGGAAACGGTCTGTGAAGGGACAGCGCCTTGCCCAAGGTCACAGAGCTGGGAATCAACATCTGATGTCAACCTAAGCTGTGGGCCCGGCTTGTCGAGGTGAGGAAGGGGATGGAGGGCCTTCCCTTTGGGGTCAGAGGCTCCCCTGCCCGGCCCCAGCCAGCTCTGCTCCTACTCCTCACCCTCCCCCAGATTTTAAAACAAACATCAGCTGCCAGGCTGATCGATAGGCCCGCTCATCTGTGAGGTTTGAGGCTCTCTCCACAGATGTAATCAGGGCTCCGGAGACATCCTGGCAGCGGGCATGTGGGGAGGGAGCACAGGAATACATTTAATCAAGGAACAGATGGGGAGCTGATAGAGTGTGTAGAAAAATCAGGTTTCTGTGATAACATTCTCTTCCACTCAGCCTCCGCGCCCCCGGCTTCGCCGGCAGAACTCCCAGCGCCCACTCCAGCCCTGCCCTTGCAAAAGCTGCTTTTCCCAGGAAGCTCGGGGCCCCCGAGGCACGCGCGGCGAGAGTGGGGTGGAGGCCGCTGCTTGCTGGGCCCGTCCTCCCAGGCCGCCCCGTTCCCTAGCCTCCTCCGCGTGGAGCCTCTCCCAGCAGAGCCAGAGGAGGCCGGGGAGCCCGAGAGCTGCCAGGCCAAGCTCAGAATCCTCAGCGCAGAAGGCTTCTGAGGTGCCGTCCGCTGCAGAGAGGAAATGGAGCTCACCTGTGCATCGGAGGCTTGGCCACTGCCAGGTTCACAGCCCCTCGCGCCCACCCTTCCCTCGTTTCCTCCAGAGGTAACTCCGTCCAAGGAGAGGTTGTATCAAGCAGCAATTCTCAAGTGGGGTGACTGCTGGGGTGCCATTTGGCAGGGTCTGATAGTTACGACTCAGGGAGGATGCTCTGGGCCTCTCTAGTGGGTAGATGGTCACAGGATGGTCCCCACGACACAGGTTGGTCCCACCCACATGGCAACAGAGCCTGTCTTGAGAAATCCTGCCCTGGAGAGCCAGATACCGGCAGGGGCTTTCCTCAAACCGGGCTGACCTGCCTCTAGGTGGGTTCCTCTGGCTTCTTCCCCATCTGGAGTCAGTCCTCGGATTAGCACATTCATTATCTACCCAGGTCCATGCACGCGCATGCATCCCAAACGATGGGGCATGAATCGGGTCACCATAGAGCTGGGGATCGACTCAGGCAGGATGCTTAGCTCTGGGAGTCTCGGGACTTCCCGTGACGATGGGGTTCACCTCGTGACGATGGGGTTCACCTCGTGACGATGGGGTTCACCTCGTGACGATGGGGTTCACCTCGTGAGCTGCACCTGCAGCTGTGTGATTTGAATAGTAGGTGGGTAGTAAAGAGGTAAATGTATGAGAAAGTTTCCCCTCCTCCTTGTGGGCTTGATCTCTTATTTGGTCTGAGGAAATCCACCTTATAAGTGAGGGGTTCTCTCTGATCCCCCTCCCCACCTTGCCTGCTGGCTTCACTCTGGACCAGACATCTTTCTGTGACAGGCCCGTGGCCAGCAGGCCTGCGGAGGGTGAGGCTGCTTTGTGTCACCTCCCTTTGGCCTGCTGACGGTCCCCATCCCTCCCTGGTATCTCAGCTATAGGGAGAGAAGGCATCCTGTCTTTGGGGTCACCACCCAGAGCTTGGGGTGGCCTCCTGTGGCGGTAGCTTAGAGACCATGCTCTTCCCCTCTTGCCCAGATCTTCCTAATAAGACTTTGATATCGATATATTCTTAGTAATAACGTAAATCCTCTTATTTATTGGGTGTTTAGTATTTCCCAAACATGCCTAACTTACGTCACCAAATCTTCTCAGCCAGCCTCTGATGCTGTATTATCCCCATTTGACGGATGAAGAAACGATATCTCAGAGAGGTCAAGTAACTTTCTCAAGGTCACAGAGCCAATAAGTTAGCATACCTGGGACTTGAACCCTTAACTGACTCCAAAGACCATCCTCCTAGTAGTGCTGCTCCCTGTGGCCCCTTGCTCTCAAAGTGGCCCTCACACCCACAGACTGCACTGCCTAGAAGCTTGTGGACAGGAGTCCCAGCCCCGCCCCACCCCGCCCTGCCCAAGTACCTACTTGGCTAGGCACACTCAGTTAGAGACCCGGGGACCGGGGTGCATCCCAGTGCTGACCTGCGGGACAGCGACAGCTATCCTGCTCGCTCTGCTCTTGGTCCCGGCACAAGCTCTGCTTGCCCGGAGGGGTCGGGGCTGGGGGCCAGACACGGGGGATGAGGATGTGTCAGAGGTGCTAAGGGGCTCGAAGGAACTGGCAGGTATGGAGCACATCTGGGCCAGTTTGGTCTGGCCTATGGGATATCTTACTTGCCCACCTGCCAGGTGGCCGTCACCGTGTCTAGCTACATCCCAGCCTTCTCACTGAATAGTCAAGAGTGCTAACTTCCCATGTGAGGATTGCCCCTGCTTCCCACTCCCTGGACCCCCTACCCATCACCTGACCCCCACGGACGCTGCTGATTTTGTCTGCTTTCTAAGCCTGGGAATCCCACTCCCACACCTTCAAGAAGAAGCTTTCTCCTGGTCTGAGACCTACCCCCACCCCTCTATCCTGCATTCTCTTTCCCTGTAAGAGTCTTTGCCTCTCATTGGAAACCCTTTCATCTCCTGCTTGAGCTGGGACTTGGGGCTTCTCCTGGGCATCTGAGGTGTTGTTTCTGTTACCAATTAGAATATAAAAGTACAGCCATTTATCAAAGGTGTACGTAGAGAATACAAGGACTGCACTACGGAGAGGTGTGGGTCTGGGCAGCCAGACTTAGGGTCCTCTAGTGTGTGCTCCGTCTGTGCCACGCATGGCCAGGGGCTCGGGGCGCACGTATAGAGGTTGCCCTGCTGATATCATTTTTCCATTTCACACAGAAGTAAGTGGCTCCTTTAAGTTCCGTGAGTAAGTTCATAATTGCAGCCAGCAAGAGGCAGCAACCAAATTAAACCTCTGATGCCTACTTTGGTTTGCCTCTTACCTCACCTGATGTGGGGAGGACCAGTGGTGAACTCACTCTCTACTGGGGTGGGGAGTTTCAATGTATCCAGAAAGTTCTGTGACTAGGTTGTTCTAATGAAAAATTGTGGTTCACAGGATGACTATGTATACTTTAGATTTATATATCCATTTCAACAGCATTTCTGTTCAACTCAGAGACAATGAAACATACTATTTATGGGAAGGTAACTTCCTATGATGGAAACTGCTAGAACTCTGCTGGATTGAGTTGCCACTCTACCTCTTGGTGACTCGAGGCAAGGGTCTTCAAAGATTTTTAAAAGTTGTCCTATTGAAAAGCAAGTAGATTTATTCTAAATTGTCAGAAGGTTGTATTAGGACCCCTAAGGAGAAGCAGCAGGGAGATATTTGGATTTTTGATGATTATAGTTAATAACAGTAAGAGCTAACATTCTTGAGCATTTACAATGTCTCAGGCACATGGGGCCTTCTCCTCCAGCTGTTAAGGTTCTACCTTGTTCTAAAGATGAGAATCTCCTCGGGTTTCCTGACAGGGACCTGCTGGGGAAACAGTCTTCAGAAGCTAGATCTGATTGGAAGAAACCTGACATCAGCTGGGCTGTGTCCTCTATCAGGGCACCCGGTCCTTCTCCCTGGCACTGCCCACCAAGAGCCTGATGGGAAGGGCAGGCCCTCCCTTGGCTTCACATCAGAGCCCGGTCAATATGCTTCCCTAGGCCAGCCTGGAGGCCACCATTCTATACCTCCTGGTGCCACCTCTCCATTCCACCCACGATGGAGTCTGCCATTGGGCAGTGACTCTGCTTGGCCAGCCAACGTCTCCCCTGGACAGTCGAAGTTCTGGACTTTGGGTAGGAAGCCCTAACTCTGACCCTTGGAGCATACTTCAGCCCAGCCTTTTCAGGAGCCCTGGGCTTTAGAGCCGAGGTCTGCAAACATTTCCTGCTAAGGTCCAGAGAGTAAATATTTGTGGCTCTGCGCCCACAAAAAATCTCTGTTGCGACAACCCAACTCTGTGCAAAAGTAACCAGAGACAATATGTAAATGAATGAGCACGGTTGTGTTCCAATAAAACTTTATTTACAAAAACAGGCAGCAGCAGGGCTGGATTTAGCCCACAGGCTGGAGTTTGCTGATCTGCTTTAGTCATTGGCCTCCACGAATAAGCCAGTCACTCTGATCCCCATTTGGGTCTAGGAGCTCAGAGGGGAGGATGGGTGAAAGATCAGTGCTCCTAGTGTTCAACTCAAGCCTTGAAGATTACTCCTTAACTGTGTAAATCTTCCAAAATCACCATTGCTTTGATTATTCCCATTTTATGGATGAGGAAATAGAGCCAGGCTCAGCACCTTGCCCTAAATTCGCACTAGTGGTGATTGGGTTGGAGCCACATCTATGGGGCTCTGGAGCCCACATTAATGCTGCCATTTGGGCTTGAACAGAAGGTAGGCTCAACAAGGAGACCCATCGGACGGGAGGTGGCTGTAGCTCAGGGTGGGCATCCCCTCCTAGGCAGCATTAGGGGGTGGGCGTGTGCCATGGGGACCTGCTTCCTTCCAAGGCTCCCTCCGGCTCTGTGACGCCGGGCTCTGCGTGGAGCAGCGACTGGGCACATACTTGCTCTCTGCCGCTTTGTCAACCCGGCTTTCTCTTCTATTTGTACTTAGGCTCCTGCAGGTTAAAGACTCCTTGGCTTGGGGCGCCTGGGTGGCTCAGTCGGTTACGCGTCTGCCTTCAGCTCAGGTCATGATCCCGGGGTCCTGGGATCGTGTCCCGCATCGTGCCGAGCAGGGAGCCTGCTTCTCCCTCTGCTATTCCCACTCCTTGTGCTCTCTCTCTCTCTGACAAATAAATAAAGTCTTAAAAAAAAAAAAAAAAGGACTGCTTTGTACCCATGCCCTGGCCTGCAGGGGGCCTGGCTGACCCGTGAGGAAAGGCCAGGATGGAGGTGTTGCCGCTTCCAGCTACAATCCAAGAGCCCCGAGGCGGTTGGCCTTGGTTCCCAGCAGGGAGCCCTTACCCCTGGGGATTAGAGATGGTGAGGGAGGCCTTGAGCTGGAAAGAGTAACATGCAAATCAGCATCTGGCTCCAGTACTCCCAGCAGGAAATCGGGCACAACCTGCCAGCCCTGACAGGAGGCCACAGTGACGAATGCCTCCGTGACAACAGTCAGAGCACAGTGTTGGAACGCAAGAGTAGGGATGGGGCTGCACAGTCCGCTGTGTTCCTGGGTAGGGCCGAAAGCCGCCGAACCCCCAAACACAGAGATCCCTGCCATTTCACAGATGTGCACACTGAGGTTCCATTAATGTCCACCGTGCCGACATCTACCCAGAACCCTGACCCTCTTAGCGTGATTATAAATATACAGTCAGTCCCGGAACTACTCTTGAGGGCGGTTCTGCCCCGCTCGCTGGCGGCTACACCCAGAGAGCGCTGTCCAGTGTCTGGCCCACGGTGGGTGCTCAGGAAACGTGCATGGAAGGAATCGGTGGGGGCCGGGGCCTGGGAAGGGAGAGCACCCAGCACCAAGCTCCTGCCCTCCTGCCCCCCACACCAGATCCAGAGTTACATCCGCTCAGCATGCAGACCCCGGAGACATTCTGGGGAGACAGGCACTCTGTGAGTCAGTGATCGGCCTCCTATGGGACAATAAAAATGACTAATACATTTAAAGCCCATGTAAGGCGCCAGCCAGGTGAGCACCACTCGTTTACAAGACTGTGTGAGTCCAGAATTTTCTGAGGGAAACATAAGCCATCCCAGTGGGAGCTTCCAAGGGGCCAGGACAACTCCAGGGGCTTCCTGGCGGGCAGGGGCCGGTGCCAAAGCGGGGCACGCGGCTGCAGCAGCCTCCCTGTATGCGGCCATTTGGCTGGAGCACAGCAGCCGAGAGCTGGTCCAGGGCCCGTGACCAACTGCCCCCCGCAGCTTCTGCCTCCAGGTCCCGGGGCCTGAGGCATCAGCTGCTGAGCCTGGCACTTCATGGCCAGATTGGGACTGGCCTCTCATGGAGGTCTGTGGCCCCTGGAAACAGGTCCAGGGAGGCCAAAGCTACACTTACAGACCCTGAGCACTTGCCGTCGGCTTCATTCTGGCTTCCACTGAAATCTTGGGTGTGCAGAAGGCTGTCCGTGGGGCCTCCATAGAGCAATTTCCTCCTCTCCAGAAAAGACAATGTATGTAAAGCTCCTAGAATGTTGCCAGGCAAAAAACAATCAGCAGGAAACCAGGCCTGCTGACATTTTCACGGATTAAGTCTCTAATCACGACACCATCAACTGTGGGGGGCGGGGGGGGGGGACAAAGCCAGGGGGCAATCCCGATCATTTCTCCTGGGTCTCGTAGCTGGGCCAGTGCCTGTCCCTTCTTTCTGTCCCCTCCCTTGTACCTCCGACCCGCTGATCCCTCCAGCCAGGGACCAGCTAGACGCCCAGGGAGGGACAGCCAGTGGGGTAAGAGAAATTTCCATACAACGTTCTCTTCTTTTCAAGGGCCCCCTTCCAGGCTCCAGATGTGGTGGCCAGAAAATGCACCAGGCGTATCCTCCAAGGAAGGCTGGACGCAGCAGTGCGGCTCCTGGTCCAGCAAGGAGCTGCCGACCCTGAGGCCATGGCCTATGGGCCGACCCTGCATCAGTGATGGAGTTGGGTGGGGTCTAAAGGCCCCCCCACCCCCCGCCACTTTGGCCAACTTCTCCCTCTGTCTCATCCTCTTTCCTCCCCATCCTTACACAGGGCTGAGCCCTAATCAACATCAGGCACCTCACCCTTCCTTCAGAGTTCACTTCTGGAAAATCCACCCTCCTCCACACACACGCACACCTCACAGTCCTGCTCTCCCAGCCCTACCCTTCCCTTCTCTCTGCACCCCCCCAGCCCCCCAGCCTGGCTCCCATCTTACCTGAAGGCATCTCTCCTTTCTTCCCCCTTCTCCTTTCCAAACCTCTTAATTTCCGGCTGCTGGCTGTCTGAGGAATTGTTTACCACCATAAACCACAATACAATTCCATAAATATGTTATTTATCCTTCCTATTATTATTCCCCATTATTTATTTCTGAAACTCTATTATTAAATCTGTAAAGTGCTCGGTGATACACTGGCAATGAAAGACACTATATAAAGGCAAGTTTATTATTATTACTCCGTGATTAAAACAAGGAAGAAAAATGAACCGCATTAAATCAAACCGGATTCCCTCTCGCCTGCAGGGGCCCCTGCTTTTAGGTGAAGGACGGGCCCCCGGGGCCTGGGCTGGGTGAAGCCTCTCTCCTCCAAGTTGGCTGCTCTCCCGGCGCCTTTCACAGCGGCTGTCGGCTGTCGGTGACACTCGGGAGAACCACAGATTTGCAGGATGCTCCGTCGCCGGGCGGAGTTTGTTCTGGGCAAAGCGAAAGCGATTCCGTTTGCAATCTTATTTTTCGCCATCAGTCACTGCCGGTGACATGAAGAGGTAATAGAAGTGCCCAGGAATCCTGCATTTTATTCCCACTCGGCAGCATTTCTCTTGCCAGGGAAACATAAATTCAGCCAATTTTTGTGCAGATTTTGCAAAATTAGTCTCTCTCCTTCTAGCTCTGTGGGTGTACTCAATGCAGGGACCAAGGGATGGTTCCGCCCTGCAGTGGAAGGTGGTCTCCCAGAGGAAGGCTCATCTGGGGAGAGAGGTAGAAAGGGCACGGGAAGCCCAGTGGAGACACCTGTCAGCGCACAGGTGTAACAAGTCAGGGAGCTGGGATGGGGACGCTTTCTGCATCACCTGGCCACTTCCAGCCTTTAGTGCAATGGTTCTCCAGGGGTGCGTCCCTGCACCAGCCGCCGCAGCAGCATCACCTGGGAACCCGTTAGGTCTGCAAATTCTCAGACCCCACCCCAGACCAGCTGAACCAGAAACTCTGGGGGTAGGGTCCAGGGATCCATTTGAACAAATTTTCCAGGTGATTCCGAGGCCCTCTGGAATGGGAGAATCACTACGCGATACGTGGGACTCAAAGAGCCACCCAGCAGCAGCATCCGGGAGCCCGTTAGAAATGCAGACTCGCAAGCTTCCCCCCAGACCTGCTGAATCCAGACCCTCATTTCCTCAAGCTTCCCAGGCGATTCTTCCAGCCGTCAAAGCTTAAGAAGCTCTGCCTTAGTATTTTTGCCACTCTGTCTCGGTCTGATGGACGGGGTGGGGGCAGGAGAGCTCTTGAGCTTTGGAAGCAATGGACTGGAGCTGGGGGTAGCATGGAGACACCAGTGGCTTTTAGAGAGAGAGGGTCTGGAGCAACTGGACTTGGGCATCTGGGGGTTAATTAGAAAGGTACAAACAATTGAATCTGACTCCAACTTTTCCCATGTCAGAGTTAAGGCAAAAATCATCTCAACAGGCTCAACCGGGATGTCTGACTCCTTAGGAACCAAACTGACATCTTGTCATCGTTGTCAAATCTTTATGACATCCCCACCAAGAGAGAGCACAGGAGAGCGTACGATTTGATTATTTGATGATGGCCTTCAGATAATTTTATATATTCTGGGATGTCACAAAATCAAGCCTACTCGTCGCCAGGTTGGGATCTGTTGCTATGGAAACCATGAGCGCCGAGACTGGGATTTCGGACCTTGTTCCCAACTCTGACCTCTGATGCCAGTCACTCCACTTTTCTGTGGCCCACTCCCACTTCTTACACTGGGAGCTCATGAACTGTTGCTGGGTCGGTGTGTTCATGGGGAAGAAGGGGTCGGGGCTTCCTACTCCGCCATCTTGCTGACATCACTGTCTCCCACTTTTTAAGTGTCTGTTCTGTGCCAGCCACAGGGATTCTCACTTGCTCTCCCCCTGCCCAGTGAGGTCATCAGCCCCGTTTTATAGAAGTGAGAACAGAGGGACAGAGGGACTGGCAGCTCCTAAGTGCCAGAGCTTTTTCAAAACCCATCATCGTCCATAACATAGGTTGGATGACCATTATTCTATCCGACCTCAGTTTGCCCAGGTCTGAAACGGTGAGAAGGATGCCACTTTAGTTCTCCCTCCCAGGTTTGTTGCAAAAACAAGAATTCAGAGTTTTTTTTTTTTTGTTTTTGTTTTTTAAAGATTTTATTTATTTATTTGAGACAGAGAGAATGAGAGACAGAGAGAGAGCACATGAGATGGGGGAGGGTCAGAGGGAGAAGCAGGCTCCCTGCCGAGCAGGGAGCCCGATGCGGGACTCAATCCAGGGACTCCAGGATCATGACCTGAGCCGAAGGCAGTCGCTTAACCAACTGAGCCACCCAGGCGCCCCAAGAATTCAGAGTTTTTAAGGACTTCCAGCCACAGGGAAGAAAGAGCCTCCCCGCCCCTCACCCCCGCTCGGTCTGATGTTTGGCTGAGGCCAACTGGTACGGCAGTGGCTGGTGGCCTTTCTGATTCCTCAGTCCCTGGGCGTCCCTGGTTGTCATACCCCTGGAAAAGTCACCCCTGCCTCTGCCCACAGATGCAAGAGCAGGCTGGGTGGACATGAGGACGTGACTCAAAGTTGGCTTGGCAACTCTCTGCCTGAGCACGAACTATTAGCAGCAGGGACACGGAGAGGATGAAGGAGCTGTGATGAATGGAGCCTCGAAATTACCTCGGGGATGACACCGCTTGATTAAGCTAAGTACTCTCCGTGGCACCTCAGCTGGCAATTGCTCATTTATTTATCTTAGAAGAAGAACTAGACACCTAGACACTTCACCTAGACACTTCTTCATAAACTCCAAACTCAGACCAGCCTGGACATGGTGGTCCAGGGACACAAACTTTCATTATCTCGGGAACAATGGCCTGACTCCGCACCGCTCACTCCCTCTGCCGGGGTCCAGGGCAGTTCCGTGTCACCTGCCTCTGACACTCTTTTCTCTCCCCCTTCCACAGAAGTGCACCCTCCATGCACCATGAGCACCCCAGAAGCCACAGGGCTGGGCTCAGAGCGTCACCTCCAAGGTAGCTCAGAGGACTGGGGTCCCCCACCCTCAGGTCATGAGACCCCTCGAGGAGTTTTCTGGGACAAGGCCGAGTGGACCTTGGAGCCTTCGAGCTCGCTGGGAGCTGGGGTAAAATGGGGCTGGGAAAGGGCAGCTCTGAGCCATCCGCATCCAGGAGGCTGAACAGAGTCCAGAAGAGAATTTCTGGAGAGACTCACTAACTCCCTGTTAGTGGTGTCTGTTTCCTCGTCCGGACCCTGAGGGATGAAACCCACCAGCCACCATCACTGAGGACGGGGCTTGGGTCAGCCACGGGGCAACCTTCAGATGTAGCCCCCCACCTAACCAGGAAGGTGCAAACTTCCCTCCAGTTTCTGCTTGGCCTCTTCTCTACTGAAGTCTGAGGAGCTAATTGCTAGAAGGGCTTTTAGAGATCACGTGGCCTCATCTCCAGAACGAAGGAGAGAAGCGGATTGCTGGGGCTCCTGCTGGCTCCTGCCAAACCCCAATTAAAACTTGAGACGTGTCTATTGAAGAGCTGGGTCAGAACCAACCACAGTAGGAGGCAGGATCCTCCTGCCCCTCCCCAGGCTCTGCTGAGGCACCAGCCCCCCCAGCCCCGGGGAAGCAGCACCCTAGGAGCAGAAGGGTGCCTGAGTGCATTTGCTTACCTGTTCATTCATTTGTTCAACAGCTGTTTGTGTCCCACTATGTGCCAGACACCAATAGGCGTGGGGGTATACTTTGTACCCTAGAAGGGTTAACAGGCTAAATGGCCTGCCCCGGGCTGAAAGTAAAGCCAAAGAGGGGCCAGGAGGGCCTCAGGAAAGACCCAGTAGGCCCCCAAGTGTTTGTTGAATGAATGGACGGATGAGGAGGGGACTTGCCTGGAAACTAGGTCCCCTGAGGTTTGTGCCCGAAATGACCAGCCTTGTGGTCCATCTCTTTGCACTTGCCCTGCCCCCCTTCTGGAACTGGACTTAGATTCCCAGGCATTTATTTGGTTTCCTGACTACCTGAGGTCCGGGGGCCTCCCATCACCCCCACTGGGGAGCCTGGCGTGATCTGTCATCCGCCCCGCTCGGCACATCTTCAACGCAACTCCAGGCTCACCGAGGGGGTCATTTATTTCCTCCCTGGAAGTGTCTGGGTTGTCGGAGGAAGCAGTGAGTTATGAGGCCGGGGAACCTCAGTTTCTCTCAGGCCATATTTCAACCTGGGCAGTCCCGGAGCAGGATGCCACGCAAGCTGCTAGGCTATTTCCCCGGCCCTGATAGGCCACCTCTGCCAGGAGGGACAGGGAGCCAACACTGAAAGCCCAGGGAAGGGGGTCCTCTGTGGAGGCCAGTCCAAGGGGCCAATCTTTGCTCCACGCCCAGGAAGCACAGACATCTGAGCAGCAGACGGGCGGCCCCATGATTCATGTTTCTGGCCTTCTAGGAACTGGGACCTTGCAGATACCCAGGCTCGGGGTGGGAACTGTGTCTCCCACCCGGGCCTCTTTGGGGGAGAAGGATCTGGAAAGGGCAAGTCTGGACCCCGAGGACAGTATCAAGTCTCCTCACCTCAGGGCTACTGTGCCTCCTCTGTCCTCACCTGCTTCTTCTCCCCCAAACTCAGACTCCCTCGCTCACTAACCCCAACGTGCAAAAATAGCCAGGTGGTTTCCAACCCCGTAAGAGGCAGAGAGATAATGACGGAGCGACTTGGTGCAGCAGTAACAAATTGTCCGTATTATAGCACTTTACATCTTGATATCCATTCTCCTCAACGGGCTTATCTGTAAACCAACTGAATTCACACCGGGACGCTAAGAAAAGAGCTGTCATATAATAGATGGGGGCTCCCGGAAAATGAACATTTACAAATGGCTGTAGCATTTACTTAAAATGTCATGCCAATTGCTTGCTGTTGTCTTTATGCAGCGAGATTGATTTTACTGCTCCTTCGAGTCCTCAGCCTTGATGGGTAGTTTTTAATGCAGCGGGGAGACGCTTTTTTGTATTTAATCTATAAATAAAGCATGCAAAGGCATGGATGGGCTCTTTAAGGGGTAGCCTTGGGAGCTGGCCCAGCCTCTTTTTCCTGGATCCTCCTCTTTTTTCTCCTCTTCCTCCTCCCTCTGGGAGAAGTTGGGCCTGGGCAGGGTCTGAGCTGATCTTATTCATGTATTCAAATGTATGCAGATGTATGTATTTTGTTTAACAAGCTAATTCATTTGCCGGGCCAGGCAGTTAGGGGTTTTCATAGCGTAATACCCACATTTGATTCTGCCTTCCACACCCGATTATGCCCTGGGGTTTTACTTGGAGAGTTTACGGAGTTGCATCCTGCTATGGGATGGGGGCAGGGCAGCTTGCTTCTTGCACAAAATGACTGCGAGGTCTCCTCAAGATGACACCAAGGGCTTTGCCCAGCCTCCCCCCGGTGCCCTAGAAGCCACAGAAGCCAGCCCACGGTTGACAACGCTTGGGACGTTCACCTCTCTCCTCAACCCCCCCTCCCCACCAAGAGACCACTTTTTCCTCCCTTATCCCTAAAAAGTGACTTACAACCATCCTTCAGCTGGCAGCCCCAGATGGGAGACACAACCCTCCACCTGTCCCCAGACCCAGTGTGGTGTCCCCTGTACAAGGCAGCTCCCTCCCTCCCCCAGCCCCAGCCCCCGTGTCCGGGATCCCTTTCTACTTGAGGAAGCAGAAAGGCAGAGCTGGGGAGGGAGGGACAGAGAATTCTCCCTCCGTTTTGCCAGGGAAGACTTCCCACAGCATTTAGGAGCCTCGATATGGCCCTTGCTGTCTAGAACTTTGGCTGCACCTGCTGGGGAGTGGCATTTCCATCCAAGTTGCTCAGAGTTTACAGATCTGGGCGAGACCCGAATCGCCTTTAGATGCTGGCTTCTCCTTCGACCAAGGAGTTGGAAGCATCTGGCTGCTTATCGTCATTAATGGCAATCATAACTCCTCACCTGGTGTCCCGTGCTGCGGGAGAGTCTGCTCACCTGTCATGCTACCAGATCACAGGGGCGTTGGCATTAACTCTGCTCATTTGTTCAACAAATATTAATTGAGGACTTACGGGCCGGGAGCTGTGCTGGGGGTTGGGAACAGATCAAGACGCACAACGCACTTGGTCTCTGCGCTTGGGCGCATCTATATTCTGGCAGGGATGGAGACAGGCATTTTGCAGCTCTGACAGGCCTAGTACCTTCCGCACAGGAGACCACAAGTGGGCTGCTTTACCAGCAGCAGATGGGGAAGGACGCAGGGCAGGCTTCTCAGAGAAAGTGCTATGGAAGCTGAGGCCTGAGGGATGAATAGGAGCTGGCCAGGCTGGGATTGAGGGGGGATGAAATACGAAGGCATGTTTTCTGGTGGAAGGGACGGTATTTTCCAAGGCACTGGAAGCAGAGAGGGCAGGAGTTTCCCAAGTCACATGACTAGGATGCAAGCATGGGGCCAGTTTCTTTAACCAACCTGCTTTGGGGGCCCTGGTGGGAAATTTTATAGGTGGGGAAACTGAGGCCACAGTCAACTCAAGTCTCTTAACTCTGGCAAGTACCCTTCCTCTTAAGGCGAACATCAACAAGGCAGCCCCTTCCGTGGGGCTCTCAGACAGAATAGACAGCTGTGGTTATCCATGCTGGTCCTAAAACATGATTAGACAGAATCTAAATAATGATTGAGATTAATCATCTGCAAATGACCCTCAGCAGAGACAAGGAAATAATAAAGGAAACTGATGTGCTCAGAGTGTTATTAATTACTTAGGTCCAGGACCTGGCCCGTTGATGTTCAATAATTGGATGAAGGAAGAAGAGACTGCCTTCCTCCGTGGCATCGCCGGCCTCTCCCTGTCCCTGTCCTGAATGCTGAAATCCTCAAAGTCAACTTCAGAGCCTACTCGAAAAACAGGGTCAACAAATCGACCATAGAAGCTTGGAGCCCAGAGAGACCTAAGAGTTCACCTTGTTCCAACCTGTTTCTTATGCAGACGGGGAGACGGAGAGCTGGTGACAGGGAAGGATGCTGCCTTGGTCTGCTCCGGCTGCTACAACAAAATACAAAACAAAACAATCATCACTTATTTCTCACAGCTCTGGAGGCTGGAAGTCCAAGATCAAGGCCCTGGCAGACTCAGTCTCCTGCTGTGTCCTCACTTGGCAGAAGTGGGGAGGAGCTCTCTGGGTCCCTTTTATGAGGACACCGGCCTCATTCATGAAAGCTCCACCCTCAGGATCTGGTCACCTCCCAGAGGTCCACCTCCAAATACCATCACTCTGGGGGTTGAGTTTCAGCACATGAATTCTGGGTGTGGGGTGGGGGTGAGACACAAACGTTCAGTCTACAGCGGATGTGTCTAAAACAGTAAGAATTGGTGCTAGAATAAGAACCAGAAGGAAGGGCTTTAGATTTTTGTGCGCCGGTCAAGCCTTGAAAACACAAGTGTTCTCTTCTAAGAAAAGCAGCTACAGGCACTTCCTTGAAAAGTCTACTCCCACACCTTGTGCAGGGGACCCGGTTACCCTGGCAACCACTCACTGTCAGGGGAGGCTGTACTCTCTCTGAAGGCAGTTATGGGTAAGCCAGACCGAAGGGAGGCCAGCAGAGGGCTCCGTATTGAATGTGGGTTGTCTCAATGATCTGTTACTGGGTAACAAGTCACCTCAAAACTTAGTGGATTAGTAAAACCACCACTTTATTATCTCTCGCAATTTCCGTTGAGTCAGGACGGGCCACAGTGGAAACCTGTCTCTGTTCTCTGATGTCTGGGGTTCTAGCTGGGAAGATGAGCAGGTGGAGGGCAACTCAAGAGTGTGAGGCTGGAATCATCTGGAGGCGTCTTCCCTCACAAGTCTGGTGGCTGGTGCCGGCTGTTGGCTGGGACTTCAGCTGGGCTGCCAGCCAACACTCCTACGTGGGGTCTCTCTGTGTGGGCTAGTTTGGGCTTCCGAACAGCATGGCAGCTGTCTGCAGGAGATCAAGGGGGAAGGGCCTGGCATTTTTATAGTCCCGTCACTCGGTGTCACTTCCACATACTTGACAGGTCAAGGCAGCCACAGAGGTCCTCGCAGGTTCTGGGCGAGGAGCCTCAAGGTCAGACTGAAGGAAGAGATGCTATTAGCGGGGCCGTCTTTGCAAAACGCTATCGGTGCATAAACAGGGCCTAAGCAACCTAATCGAAGTCATTTATTAGGGACCCTTGGGTGGCTCAGCCAGTGAAGAGTCTGCCTTTGGCTCAGGTCATGATTTCAGAGTTCTGGGATCGAGCCCCGCATCTCGCTCCCTGCTCAGCGAGGAGTCTGCTTCTCCCTCTGCCTGCCACTACCCCTGCTTGTGCTCTCTTTCTCTCTCTGTCCCCCCCAACAAATAAATAAATAAATCTTAAAAAACCCAAATTCATTTATTAAAAAACCAGACTTAGTGAGTGACTGTTGCGTGCCAGGCACTGAGCTAGGAGCTCTCCTGTGTCTTCTCGTGGGGAGTTTGAAGAAAAGCACACGGAAGCTGCAGAGGGGCTGCGGGGGGAACCGGACAGAAGCTGGGGGGGCGGTCCCTGGCCACTGGCCTTTCCCTGAGAAGCAGGCGTCCCTCGGTATAGACGCTCCTGTCCATCTTCACCCTCGCCCCCAGCAAGGGTAAGGTGAAGGCTACCCTGCAGGGCCACGACAGCTGGGGTCTGGACGGGCAGTGCTCCTGCCACAGGGTGAATGTGGCCCCTGAATCCCACAAGAGAAAGAGAAATTCTGTGTCTGCAGCCTCCCACGGAACAGGGTCACAGGGCCCGCTGCCCCTCCCGCTGAGCACACCCCAAACACCAGCGCTCACCCCTGCCTTCCACATCCCAGCAGAGCCAGGCGTCCCTGCTGCTCCTTCCTCCCATCACAGAAGCTGTACCAAGGCTCTTCCTGGCCCCCAGCCCCCCAACCCCTTCTGCGATGGGCTGAAGCCTCACAGGGGCACCTGGACTGACTTCTCCCCTCCTACCCAAAGATTTCTGATCTGACATCGCTCTTTATTTTTATGCACCCCTGATAACTCTCAAAGACCTCTCAGAGGCCAGTTAATACTTGAATACAGCCAGCCACGGGCAGCTCACTTCCACCCATGTTTTTGCAGACAGCTGTTACCCCTTAGGAAGTTCTGCCATCTCATTCTACACAGAGAACTCATCTCTAGATCCTACTGTGACAAAAGAGCCTCTCTCGCTGCACCAAAATAATTATAGATTAAGGGATCTCCCCAGGCAGGGCCCGCACTCGTGTTTATGTATAAATAGGGAGCCTTTGAAAAAGTTAATTGTGGTGGTGGAGGATGGTGGAGACTTCCCAGAGAGGTGGGGATGGTTTTAACAAAACAAACGTGTGCTGTGAGTCCCTGAAGAGGAAGGGCCCGTGCAGCAGAGGGGCCGAGGCCGCTGCCCAGTAGGTTGGGCAAGACACGGGAAGAAGGGTTAAGATCCGGGAGGAGCTGTTTAGGAAATGGTGATTTCAGACAGGAAAAGGAGGTCAGGGGGAAGCTGGATAATTTGTTCCAGAGCAGATCTGATGAGGGGAAAGGCTAGGAGGAAGGGCAAGAGAAAGTAAATATGAAGCCATCAGCATTCCTAGGGTGAACAGAGGCCAGGAGGGCGGTTAATGGGGAGGCTGGCCGCTGAAGCAGCTGTTTCCAGCAGAAACCAGACTGGAGAGACCTGGGGTCGAGGCAGAAGAGCACCTGCTTCTGCGGAAACTTTAAGGCGTAAATGGATAGAAGTCAGAGGCGGAATAAGTCATCGGCTCGTTCATTCATTCATCCTTTCATTCAAAGATCACTGCATTTCTACTCTGTGTAAAGCACTGAATGACTCTGCACACCCCCCCAACCCCAGCCCCAGGGGATTCAGGGAGAGCCTGCACCAGGGCCTTACCTCCAGGGCGGAGCCGAAGGACATTCTCAGCAACCTGGAATAAGCAGTAAGGGAGCCCGGAGAATGCCACTGACAGAGGATCTCGTTTTGGGGTGTTTGGGAGCCAAGGAGGAAATGTGGCCCCTGCAGAGAGTAGAAGCCCTCCTGTCTCACCTGCGGCTTAAACAAGCCACACCTTTCCTAAATCCTGCCCGACAGCTCCCTGGTGCTCTCTGCAGCCTGTGCGAACGCCTCACTCCGGCTTCCCGAGTCCTCAGTGCACCTGGCCCTGCACCTGAGGGCCACCTGCTTTGTCTCCTCCCTCCCCTCTGTCACCTGAGCCTCTCAGACCCACTCTCTCCCGCCCCAGGCCCTGGACCAGATCTGCCTCTTCTCAGGCAAGTTACCTGGAGGGGCGGGGGGTGGAGAGCCTATGGGGCAGGGATTTCCTCCGTCAAGCCAGTGAGGGCTGCCATTCCCAGGGGATCTTCCATTCAGCCAGGAGCACGTGGAAGCCCGCTGCGGCCCCATCCCCATCCCAGCTTTTAGGGGGACGAAGCTGAGATTTCGAACTCCCTCTCTTTGATGCATGGGTCCATCATGCCGCTGGTTCTAGGCTCGGTAGTGGGACCAAAGCTCTGACCAGTCCTTGAAACCCAGCAGGGGTCCTGCTGAGGAGGTGAGCAGATCTGGGCCTGGAGCCTGGGGACCCAACCAACAAAACCCA
Organism: Halichoerus grypus; assembly: GCF_964656455.1. Classification (NCBI taxonomy): domain Eukaryota; kingdom Metazoa; phylum Chordata; class Mammalia; order Carnivora; family Phocidae; genus Halichoerus; species Halichoerus grypus. The sequence continues at coordinate 202,427,257 of NC_135713.1, forward strand.
CCCACTGCCTCCCCCTACACACCCCCCTTTCCTCACTCGCTAGAGGTCAGATTATTGCAGAGGCCAAGGGCACCTTGGGCATAGCCCTGAAGCCACAGAGCAGGGGACTGGAAAGACTCCCTCTCCTTGAGTCTAAAGGTGGGGGTGAGGAGGATGGGGCTGGAGGGGGGAGAAAATCATACCTTTGATAGATCTGATCAATGTGAGAACATTATTCTTTCATTTTTAAATTGCTCTCTGCCATGAGGACACCTGCACCCCACGTACCCTTTACTTTCTGCTCTAAACTAAAGGCAGACAGATTTATACGCAGGCCAGAACCGCCTCCTCTGACTGACCTCAGTCAAGGACAAGGGTAGAACCAGCCTGTCTTCCTCTTCCTTGCAGCTCTTTCTGCCCCTTCCTGGGCAATACCAGGGATTGTTGCTTTCATGAAGCCACCTAAAAAGTGGAGCCTTCCCTGGGCTCATTGGTGGAGCAGGAGGCCTCGCTGCTCCAGAAAGAGTGAGCGGCTGGCCATTCACAGCTGCTTAGCTTGCCAGTGACTCAGTGAGCCCTCCCATCCTCCACCACGGCTGACGTCACCGTTCAAAAGTGGCCCTCCCTTCATCAAGAAGGCAAGTGACCCTTTCTCGTCTCCCTTCCACAGGGAGCCTCCAGCTCAGAGACGCTGATCCAGCCCTGTTCCAACGGCGGCTTCTGAATCACGAGTGTCCCTGCATCTCAACCAGGACCCGAGGGCAAAGTGCCAGCCCCAGCCACTCTCCTCACGCCCCCCTCTAGCCCAACCCACCCACGCTGGCCCCAGTGGAGGCTGGCCTCAGGCAGGGAGGAAGCCCTCACAGTGCTAGACCATCTCAGGTTCAGAACCCAGGCCCGGCGGCTTGGGCTACCTCTCCATGCCCTTGGGGCACTGGTCCAGAGCTAGTAGGCTCCAGGCAAGCGCGTCGGGGGAAAGACTTACTTCTCTACTCCTCCGAATGCTGTGCACTTAGCAGGGCTCACCTGGCCCTCTGCCCTGATGGAGGAGAGAAACTCCCTGGAGATAAAGGGAAGAGGAAGAGCCTGATCCACAGGAGCAAATCCGGCCGTCCCTAGATTGGAGCTGCGCCCAGCCCCGCAGGACTCCGTTCTGAGTCTGCACCACGGAGCTTCTCCGAGTGCATCCTCCTCATCAGTCTGGAGTGCTGATAGCCTGGTGCCGCCTGGATCTTCGGACGGTTTCTGAGACCCCAGACGTCAGCTGAGCCAGCCCCTCCACCACCCTTTACAAAGCCAGAAAGGCCCCCAGTAGTCAGCATGGCGTTAACCCCTTCCCTCCTTCGAGGTCCTTCCTGGGCCTGGTTGTGCCCCCTCCAGCTGGCTCCCGCTTGCTGCTGTGGCCTCGTGGGAGGGAGGTGGGGGCTGGTGGCCCCTACAGAGGTCCAGGAGCTCCCCTCTCCTCTGCCTCCTCCCTACCCTGCCCCAATCTCCGCTGTATACTCCGGCTCCAGGAGGGCCTGGACCAAGGGAAGGGGGTGAATGAGAGGAAGCATTTCACAAGGTGTGAAAGCCTTCAGAATACAATGAGATGCAGACTTGAAAGGAGAGAGTGCCAGTCATATGCTCTTCTGAACTACTTCCGCTTTGGGGATGCAAAACCGGAAATATGGCATTTGGGGATGCGGCACCTGGGGGATGAGGCATTTGGCCAAACTCAGATTGGACGGGGCACCCCAAGACCGAGGGGAAGGCTGGAAGGATTGGGGTAACCGGCTCTTTGGCAAGGCTTGCTTTATCTCCAGGCTGTGAGGAAAGAGGTGCCCAGGATGGGCATGGGCAACTGGGGGCTCAGAGAACATCCTTTCCTGAAGAGTTATAGGCAGCAGGGGCTGCCCTGCAGTCTCTGTCCTTCCCTTTGAACTCTGTGGAAGGGGGCTGCAGGGCTTGGAGTCTCTTGGCTTGGAGGGACCCGGCGGACACGGGACTTGGGCACCGGGGCCATCAGCTGAGACCCGTGGAGCCTGCAGCCTGAGTGAGCAGCAGAAAAGGCACCGCTCTGGGCATCGGGGAGGAGGATGATCCACGAGCTGGCACAAGAGATGGGGACAAATCAAGTTTGAGAGTCTCCAAAGATGATCTTACTCAGCAGCCTCACGCTTTTCATCTGGAACTTATTGGAAAACCTTGCTAAGGGGATCAGCTGTCTCCAGGGCTCCGACTCCCCACTCCCAACCAATTGGCACTCAGGCCCTGTAAAGTATTACTTCTCGACACCATGAGCATTGTATGTTCCTGACAGGATAAGCCCGCCACAAATTAATTCCTGGGGCAGATCCTAAAACACAATTCTTCCCGGCTGCAATAATTCCAGCCAACCCCTCTATCTGAGCTGACAGATGCAGTAAATCTTTCATCGTTGCAATTCATACATTGTTTTTTTGCCTCCAGTACCCAGAATGGCCCAGACAATAAACTTCACCTCCCTTTATGATTATCGATGTGTTTACGGGGGGCCCCTGCAGTCTGCACCGCCAGCGACAAGCCAAGGACCCCTTAGCGGCCATCAGGGAGCCCCCCCCCCACAAGCCCTCAGCAGCTCTGCGTCCCCACAGTGGGACTGGGTCCCTGAGCTGCTATCCTCCCGGGAGACCAGGGCGAATAAGTCTTCCCATCTGGGCAGCTGAGAGTGGCGCTAGGGAGGACGAAGGGGAGTTCAGTCCCTGTCATACAAGAGAGACCGGGACGTTAGCCTGGTGCCAATGAGGGCAAGGGGAGAACCCTGGGACATGAATGCCCTCCACTTCTCCTGGTGCTAGCCCGGATCGAGCCCCACATCGCGCTCCCTGCTCAGCGGGGAGCCTGCTTCTTCCTCTGCCCCTCCCCCACCACAGCTGCTCGTTCTCTCTCTCTCAAATAAAATCTTAAAAAAAAAAAAGACACCAGTCATTGGATTTAGTGTTCCCTCCAATCTAGTATGACCTCCTCTTAACTAATTAATCTGCAGAGATCCTATTTCCAAAGTAAGGACACATTCTGAGGTTCGACGAGGACGTGAATTTGAGGGGAGGACACTGTTCAGCCCACGACAGCAGTGGTGAGGGCCGACTCTACCCGAAGTTCTTCCAACAAGGCCCCCTTCTTGCTAACCCGCAGCTTCCCCCGGGGAACACTTCCTCCAGGGGACACCCTTGGTATGCTGTCCCCTGGCAAGATCTGCTCGGAAGCCAGGGAAGTCACCTCACTCCACTGCTCCTCGAAGGCTTGAGGCTTCCCGGGGAAGCTCTGCCCTCAACCCTCCCACTCCCCGTCTGGCTGCAAAGAGCTGAGCCCGTCCACACCTCGGTCACCTTCTCTCAAAGAACTAGCACCTGTGCCTTCCGTCTCCCCTCCAGACTGGTCCCCTGGGGACCCTTACCCACCGTAGAGTCTCAGCTGCCACCCCAGGAAGCCCATTCCCAAACTGCACGTTTAAATTATACACTAGCTTTTTAAGTACCACTTGAAGCTGGCAGTGAGACGGATTTTTATCAGTGCTGAATGCCCACCTCAGGCTGCTAAAATTCATCTTGGCTTCATGTGATGGGTAATAACTCCCACCTCCCGCCCTGTATTACGAGGCACAGCACTTGCCTCTCTGTAGAGCTCGCACGCCCCGCCCGGGGTCCCAGAGCTCACACGGCTTCTCCTCTCCGCGAGCCTCAAGCCCACCCTCCGTGGCAGCCGCTGGGGGGCCAGGAGGGCCCCACGATGACCCCCTGTCTCCAGTGCTCAGGTCATGCTGCCCGGGGACACGGGGACACTCGCTGTACATCCGGGTGCCCTCCTGTTTAATTACTGGAGAGAGGCCCTCTTGTCACCTGCTCTGTGAGTAAATAGTCTTGACATTTTCAGCAACTGACTCCTCTCAAAGGGGCAGAGGGTTCCTCCGGGGCCGCTCTTCTAAGAGAGAGGAGGCCAGACTGTTTTGCAGAATTGGCTGGTGGAAAGCTACCCTTTGGGCACTTGTCCTTCTCAGTGCCCTCCAGCTCCTCCTCACTGGGAGGGGTCTTTGTTTTCCTAGCCCGCCTCCGAATCTCCATTCTCTCCCCCAGCCAAGCGGTCTGGGGAAAATCAGTTTGTCAAAAGCAAAAGCAGACCCGGTCGTCCCGCTGTGTCCTGCCGCCACTGTGGGCCCGTTGAGGCTGGGAGGCTTTGCCACTGACCTTGACACTTGGGGGAGGATGGAGGCCTCACGGTTATGCGCTCACACACGCGGGTGCCCCAGGCTGTCTGCCACGTGAAGAAATTTCCGGAGACTTCTCTGTCCTACATAAGTTGTTAAAAGCCAAGATCAATTTGCTTCTGAAAATAAGGTAGATCAATATGAATGGTGCTGTCTGCGGCGCAGTGTGTGTCCCCCTGGGCATCCGCACACGGGGATGCGTGCTCCCTGCTGCCTTCCTCACTCTAACACCCCCCCAGACCTTCCCCATCTTATTGGCATCTGCTCTCATTCCCCGACTTACCCCATTTTGTCATTCCGGCAGAAACAAGACATTCCCAAGGGAACCTAAATCTGAGGGAGGTGGATGTGGTTCCTAGGGGTGTAGGGGACATAGGGATGCATGGTTCCCAGAAGCAGGGTCCCCTGCCCCGTGGCTCCCCAGCCCCACTCCTCCTCTGCCTCCCCAGGGCTTCCACTGAATTCTGACAGTTTGAGCCCCAGCCCGAATTTGTAGCCTATGACTCATCTTGGGGAGCAGCATGGGAAAGTTAACAGGGGCAGCCACCAGGAAACCCTCTGCTTGCCTTAAATCATGGCTCTGCCCTCAACAAGGCATGTGTGACCTTGGATACGTGTGATTAAACTCACCAAGCTTCAAGGTCCTCATCTGCTCATCAGGGATGATGAGATCCTGCCTGGGTTACACTTGACACAGAGGAAGCTTCTAATTCATAATAATAATAGTCAACAAATGAGCGGGCACTTACATGTGCCTGATGCTGGTCTAAGCACTTTATCTGTATCAACTCGTTTAATCCCCACAATAGTCTCATGATTACCGACCATTATTACCTTCTCCATCTTAGAAATGAGGAAACAGTGGGCCAGAGAGGTTGAATAACTTGCCCCAGGTTGCACAGCTAATAAATGCAGAGCCAGGATTTGAACCCAGGCAGTGATGGGCTTCAGCCCTGGAATTATTATTATTTGGGGCACGGGGGCTGGGTCAAGTTGGGGACAGAGATGCAATGTCCGCAGAGCACTGGTCCAGCCCTTGCCCTCAAGAATCTTCCCCTTCCCCCAGGGGGTCTCCAAGGTGAACAGGGAAGACTTCTGCTCCCCCTAGGGTCTTGTCCTGGCAGAAGCTCCAGCCAATGAGGATGATTTAACCTCATCAAGCCTGTCGTTCCCGCCACGCTCAGCAGCTTCGCTTGGAAAATGATGATGGAGTAAGATTTAAAAGCCTGGAGAATGGACTATTATTTTTCTCAGTGCTAATAAAGGTGAAAGCGTTCTATTTCCCAGTATTAGTGTGGCCCCCACAGAGCCCGCACACTCCCCTGCTCCCCACGAACTCCCAGTCTCCCTACCTCCAGCATCTTCCCAGGTCCCCCTGGGACCCAGGTTTCCGAGAGCTTCACCACCCCCCCGCCAACCCCAGCTCTCCTGAGAAGCACCCCGAAAGCCTGTGGGACAGCGGGGTGACAAGGTGAGGTTTTACCGCCGAGGATTCACTGGACAGACGTTCAGCACGTACATGCTCCGTCCCGGGGAACGGGGAGTCCGAGGGATCACAGCAGAGCTCCCGCCTCCCACAGCCTGCATTGGAGTGAGGGAGAAAGATGTAGAAATAGATCGATATATATATATAACCTTGACCAGTTATAGATATATAATTCAGTGTAAGGCAAGGATCTGTGCTTCAAAGCAAAATAAAGCAGTGTCGGGGTTAGATCACGGGGAGGAGGGGGCATGAGTCAGGGATGAGGCAGGAAGCAGATGGGTCCTCAACTGGCATAATTGGGAAGATTTCATACAGGGAAGAAGAGGTGGGCAGGGTCAAGAGGAAGCAATCAGGGAGGGTCGGTGGCCCCGGACCAGCCGGAGTGGGAAGGCTGCTGGCACAGCTCCCAGACCTGAAGGAGCAAGGAAAGAGCAGGTTCCAAAACCTGGAGTGAGCCGGAGCTGTAAAGGCAACAGGACCTCAGCCAGCCTGCCATCCACTAAGGAGGGACCTGCTGCCTCCCAGAGACTTCCACTGGCCAAGCCCAACAGGAAGAGAGAGGGCAAGGGGGCCTGGCTGATGCAGTCTCCTTGGTCAGCTTCCTGTGATACAGAGCAGGGTGGAAGGTCTGAAGTACGGGCCTGGAGGCCTGAATGGGGAACGGGCACCCCGGGCTGCTCTTATTTCGTATTGGGGGCGGGAGTCGGAGAAGACGCTCTGATGAAGTGACATTAAGGCAGACGCCTGAACTCTTCGGTCCCCACTTCCCAATGACGCTCTCACCTTACCCTGCTTTAGTTTTCTCCCCCATCATGATGAGCCGCAGATCTGTCCTGTGCCCCCGAAGGAAGAAGGAACCAGAATGACCTTCCCCCAAGACCAGCCTACAGTGAGGATGGAACAGACAGGAGGGTCGGGCTTTGCAGGGCATCTTGGCTGCAAGACACAGACGTGCCCTGGGCCAGTGGGAGCATCTGTGAGGTATGAGGGTCCTCACCACCCCCTAAGCAGCCTCTGTTACTCCCCTGGAGGGATGGGGAGCCCCTGCAAGGAACGAGCAGAGCTCAGGCCACTGCAGGCCCTTCTTCCTTGGATGCCTTCATGGAGAGTTGAAGATGGTACAGCTGCTCCCGGAAGCAGATTCTCTACCTGCTCCTCTGTCCCCCTGGGCAGGTCATACGTGCAGATCTTGCCATGACACCTTGCACAGGCTTTTCTATAAAAGTTGAGTCACAAGGCCACAAAATTTCACTTAATCTCAGAAATAGGTTCAAGAAATTAGGTCCCCCCCATACACACACATGAGCATGCGCGCGCGCACACACACAAACACACACACACATACACACACTGACTTCCACCCCAGGCTTCCAACTTTGCACAGATCACCATCAAATCTCTTGGGATTCCTGAAGACAAGAAAAGGTCCCTGGAATGTCACCCAGATTCTGCCCCTCCACCTGTCATCACAGGCTACTGAGCAGCCACCAGACACCCAGAGTGCTTTCCATTCCAGCTCGGCAAAGAGATGAGGGTCTTAGATTCTTTCTCTTGCCTTCGGAAGTCTCTCTGCTTCTCATCTATCACTTTTCTTTCTCCCCAGAGCATCTTTGGAGCTGGTTCTCTAAGAGACCCTTTCCCCAGGGTGCATTCCTGCATGATAACTGGTTTTGTATGGGTTTGTTTTTAGATGCTCTGTGTGCTTCATGCTCATCACCCTTTCCTTGGAGTTGGAAATCAAATGCAGTCAGCTGGCTGGATTCATGTGCTTCAGTTTCTTAGAATAAATTTCCAACCCTTGACAGTGACCTGCAAAGCTCATGCATAATGATCCTGTCTAGCTCCAGCGCCTGCCCCTGTCCCTCTGGCTGAATATTTCTAGCCACATCAGTTTCCTTTCTGTCATTTGATGACACCAAGCCCTCTACACCTTGCTCTATCTCATTGAATGTCTTGGCTCCAGCTCCTACAATACACGATTGTCCATTCTCATTCTTTAGGTCCTAACTCAAAAGTCACATCTTCAGAGACATCTTCCTTCTCCAGCCTATTCATGAAATCTCTGCTCATCATCTCAATTCCTTGAGATATCCCAGGCTCTTTCCCTCATAGCACTTACGACCACCTGTAGTTACACTGTTGGTTAATTACTATTGGTGGTAGTAGTTGTGTGTTTGAGGATGTGTGTGTGTGTGTGTGTGTGTTGATCTGTCTTACCCACTTAGATGAGTACTCCTTGAGCTCAGGAACATAGTCTGTATTTGTGTAGTATAAGATTCACCTTGCCCTCTGATTGGGCTATGCCCCCAGCTCCAGGAATGTCACGTCTCAGCTCTTGAAATGTCCTGCTTGGTAAGAGTGTCTGTTTACCTGCAGGCCTTGGGACAGCCAGATAGTTTACACTTCATTGTGATTTACGGGGTGGTGGGTGGGGAGGTCTTGAGCCACATGGTATCAGCTTGACTTCTAAGGGACTGGAAAGTCAGGTCAACCATGCAGGCAGTCAACCAGATCTAATGACTGAGCCCCAACAAAATCTCTGGACACCAAGATGCTGGTGAGCATCCTTGGTTGGCAATACTCCATGAGTGTTAGCACATATCATGGTTGGGAAAAGTGAATGCTATCTGTATGACTCCACTGGGTGAGGACAGCGGGAAACCCCACACCTGGCCTCTCCTGGGCTCTGCCCCATGAACCTCTGCCCATTGCTGATTTTAATCTGTGTCCTTTTGCTGTAATAAACCCTACCACAAGTAAAACCATTTTGTTGAGTTCTGCAAGTCCTTCTAGCAGATCACTGAAACTGAGAGCAGTCTTGAGGCCCCCTGATCTCTGTAGTATTGTTTACAGCAGCCCCTGGGACATGCTCTCTGCCACCTGCCACACCCTCATCCTATAACACTACTCGCACCCTACCAGACGGCTTCTAATTCTCAGAAAACGCTGAGCTCTCTCAAGCCTCCAGACCTTTGTACAGGCTATGTTTTTCTGTCTGGGGATTCCTTCCTTTTCCTCCACCACCTCCTCAATTTCTCATCACCCTTCCATATCCAGCTCAAACATCACCTCCCCTGGAAAAAAAATCCTGTAAGCACAGCCCCCTCCAAGCCTGGATGAGCTCACTCTCCTCTGGATTCCCATGGCATCCTACACTAACCTCTATTGTAACTCATGTCACCTGGTTGTAATTGAAAAGGCTTCTGTTTAGCCTTCTCTTCCTTGAGCTATGTTGTATCTGAAGAAGATCTTCTGCCCAGAAGTTAGCCCTTGAGCTCTTTTTGTAGCCAGGAACTGTGTTTCATCTCTAGGTCTTTGCTAGTATGCACTGTGCTGATTACATAGTAAATGCTCATTAAGTGTCTGCATTCACAAATGGATGAACCTCTCAACAATGAGAGGTAGATGGAAAGTTAGGGACATGTTAGTGGGAAATTGTTTTAAACTGATGGCTGCATCGCGTGCTTAGCACCATTTCCAGAAATAGGATTCTGTTTACTCATTTTTACTCCTACAGAAAAAGGCAGAGAAAAAAAAAAACTACCAGAAGGTTACCCTCTCCAGGAACTGCTTTGGGAATAGAAGTGAACTGCTTTACACCTTGACAGGAAAACCATAGCCCTAAGCTTTGCAGAATGTTTACCTAATCCTTGACTTGGGTTGTGGGCAGTTGAGCTGACAGCCCTCCACACCTGTATGGCAGGCTGACCATGAGATGGTCTAAGAGGACTCTTACTTTCCTCGTGTCTACTCTCCTTGAGTGTGAGCTGGCCTGGGGTGACTTGTTCTGACCAACAGAATATGGCAAAGGTGATGGGATATCACTTCTGAGATCAGTTTTAAAAGATGATGACTTCTGCCTTGCTAATAGACCTTCTCCCTTGCTGAGTTTCTTTGCGTGACAAGAACTTGAGGGCAACTTCCAGCCAAGAGCCAGCTAAGAACTGGAGCTCTCAGTCCAACAACCATCAAGGATTGGAATCCTGCCAACAACCACAGAAGTGAAGTTGGAAGTGAGTCCTTCCCTAGTCAAGCCTCATCTATGGGACCTTATCCATGGTGGGACCTCATCCATAGCTAACACCTTGGTTGAGAGACCCCAAAGCAGAGGATCGAGCTAAGCCACACACAGATTCCTGACCCCAGAAACTCTAAGATCAAAGTGTGTATTTTCTTAAGCTGTTATGTTTTGAGGTGATTTGTTACATAGTAAGAGATCACTAACCTCTGATCAATACCAGGTCATACCAAACTTTATAGTTAGCAGACCTCATAGTATTTAAGCCATGAACTCTGGAGCCAGATGGCCTAGATTCAAATCCCAGCCTTTCTACTTTGTGCCTGTGTAACCTCAGGGAAGTGACTTCACATTAGCTCTCTCTTAGGGGCATAACAGTGTTCCCTATCTCACAGGATGATTGTGAGGATTAGCTCATACACATAAAATGCTTAGAGCAGTGGTAATATTTATAATATTTGTCACTCTTCAATATATCACATAAATATTGATGATATTTGTTATTCTAAGCCATCATGGCCCAAGTTTGAACCTACATGAGCACATATGTTTGATCACATGCCACCCACACAACCCAGTCTTACCACAAGCCCTTGGGGCAGAAAGCAGCCTCCCACAGCCACCCATCACAGCCCAGAAGGCCAAGGTCTGGTCTCACACCCTCAAAGCCCACCTCCTCCCCTTGGCCCAGCATCCCCACCACTCCCACTTTTGGCATACCAGGAGCGGAGTTGCACACACGGGGTGAATCATTCCACTCTTTGCGAACACATTTACGAACAGTCAGGATCCATTCTCCCTGATTGTTAAGGGGAATTCAATACCAAATCATTACAGTTAAAGCCCATTATGGACAGTCAGAACATAAAACAGGCCATCGCAGGAATACACCAACGCAGTTGAAAGCCTTCCCTCTGGCTGCCATCCGTGCTCATGGTGGAGTGGTCCCTCCAGCCTGGAAGGCTCCACACATGCTCTCCAAAGCACAGCCACCCATGCCCAGAAAGAGAATCTTTTACGGTTAATCTCTGTGCTGGTTTAGGGCAGACTCAGTTGTAAGAGTTTGCTCTGGAGTTAGGAAGGTCCACCCTGTTGTGATCGCCACAGCCCTAGGTGCAGCTTGGCGAATCTCAGAGGTGTGTAGTTCTTAGAGCACAGATCCCTTTGTGGGTAGTGATGAATTGTCAGGGGAGAGGAGGGGAGATCAGAGGTGGGCATAACCAAACAACGTTCTATCCCTCTTCTGCGAGGGCCAGAGAACCTCTATGTTGGCTTCTGGATCTTGGTGCTTTTCCCAATTTTCACTGGGACGTTTGCTGGAACCAAGCCACCTGGAACCAAGCCACCTGCAAAGTGAATGCAACTGGCAAGGTTGTCTGCAGGCCAGGCGTGGATGCTGGAGTTTGGGTTGAAGAGAAGATGGAAATCTTGCATGATAGGATAAGAGGGAAGAAAGCATTCTAGAAGCGAGAGTCCAAGCACAATTTATGTCCTGAGCTGTGGAAATTCTGTCACTGGCTTCCCCTGATAGAGTTTGACCCCCATTTACTTTTTTAAATTGCTTGTGGGCATGCAGACACCTCTGAGGATTGGTATCTCCAATGTTCCCGCCTGGGCCTCCCCTGGGATATGAACCTGTGTGTCTTTGTTCTCTTATCCCCTTAAGGTGATGGTGCAGAGATGTAAAGAAATGAATAAGGCTGTGAATACCCATTGCTACGTGAGACCTGGTGTGTGTGTGTGTGTGTGTGTGTGTGTGTGTGTGTGTGTGTGTGCATGAGCAGATATCCTCAGGAAAACAGGATCAGATCATTGCTGTCAGAGCTATGCTTCTGATTAGCTTTCTATTCCCAAAGCTAATTGTCAAATTTAATAGGCATCTGCTATTTTTCATAAGTGTGTTTGAACTTCGTGAGCCAAGTGATTTATTTTAACAGATAGTCAAAACCCCAGAAAATAATACCTTTTGTATTATATCTGGCCCAGCAAATGACAAAGGTATGGAAAGGAAGACTACACAGTGTGATGCACAAACATACCAACCAACCCCCTTGCACCAGAGCCACGGATTGTTTTCCACTCAACAAATGTGCTGAGGCCAGTGCAAGCAGAGAACAGCATGACATGCACAGGTACAGGATTTCTCTCCCTAAAATCCAGGCATGCTAAAAGAGAGCCAGTGTGCAGCAGCGAAGCAGACTTGACACGTATGCAGGGCCCAAATCAGATCTGCAGTGTGTGCACAGTCTCCAGGAGGTTGTGTTCTTTGTGTTGAGGATCTCGGTAGGTTTCATGCCACATTCAGTGGGATATGGGATTATACAGGTTTGCAGCTTGTTACCTCTGGCTTCCTACAGCCTTCATGCTGTGCATCTGCAGCTGAGGAGCTGCCAATGGAGCAAACACCTGTAGACTTGCAAGGAAACATCACAACATCCCCAGAGTTTATCCCACTTGCCCTTTCCTCGATGGCTGGGATATAAAGCTAAAGGGTGGTGCTGAGAAGGGGGTGTGCTACTTAGGATAGACTAGGTGAGTCTCCCATGACAAACAACTCCAAAATCTCAGTCATGCAAATATTCGAAGTCTATTTCTAATTCCTGTTATATTTCCCTTGGGGATCTGTGCCTGCATTGTCATTATGCTTGCTCTGGAATCCAGGCTGATGGAGCAGCCCCCACCATTTGCTGAGCAACATGGCAGAGGGAAAAGAGAGCTATAGTGAGTCTCACATTAGCAATTAAATTCTCAGCCCAGAAGTGACTCAACTCATGGGTCAGAGGGGGTCACATGGTTCCATCTGACTACAAGGGGTCAGTTAGTCCAACTCTACTGTGTGTGGAGTAGTCCAGGGAAAGAATATTGGACAAATGGCACTTAGCTTATCACAAGGGTAGTTAAAACAGCCCAAAGAGACTCACTGGCGGAAGCAACAAGGAGACAGATTTGATCTACTAAGGAAGAAACTTCCAAACTTCCAAGGACTACTTTGGGTGGAATGGACTACCAGGGGAAGTGGCACCACTTGTAGAGGTGGCTCCAGCCATAGTTGGGAGTGGAATTCAGTCTTTAAGAGCCCTTCCCAATGAATGAAATCAGCTTTCACTGCTCACCTGGTTTTAAATAAAGCTCAACACCATAAGATACCTAGGAATAAATCTAACCAAAGAGGCAAAGGATCTGTACTCAGAAAACTATAAAACACTCATGAAAGAAATTGAGGAAGACACAAAGAAATGGAAAAACGTTCCATGCTCATGGATTGGAAGAACAAATATTGTGAAGATGTCAATCCTACCTAGAGCAATCTACACATTCAATGCAATCCCCATCAAAATCCCATCCACTTTTTTCAAAGAAATGGAACAAATAATCCTAAAATTTGTATGGAACCAGAAAAGACCCCGCATAGCCAGAGGAATGTTGAAAAAGAAAAGCAAAGCTGGCGGCATCACAATTCCAGACTTCCAGCTCTACTACAAAGCTGTCATCATCAAGACAGTATGGTACTGGCACAAAAACAGACACATAGATCAATGGAACAGAATAGAGAGCCCAGAAATGGACCCTCAACTCTATGGCCAACTAATCTTTGACAAAGCAGGAAAGAATATCCAATGGAAAAAAGACAGTCTCTTCAACAAATGGTGTTGGGAAAATTGGACAGCCACATGCAGAAGAATGAAACTGGACCATTTCCTTACACCACACACAAAAATAGACTCCAAATGGTTGAAGGACCTCAATGTGAGACAGGAATCCATCAAAATCCTAAAGGAGAACACAGGCAGCAACCTCTTCGACCTCAGCCGCAGCAACTTCTTCCTAGAAACATCGCCAAAGGCAAGGGAAGCAAGGGCAAAAATGAACTATTGGGACTTCATCAAGATAAAAAGCTTTTGCAAAGCAAAGGAAACAGTCAACAAAACCAAAAGACAACTGACAGAATGGGAGAAGATATTTGCAAATGACGTATCAGATAAAGGGCTAGTATCCAAAATCTATAAAGAACTCATCAAACTCAACACCAAAAGAACAAAGAATCCAATCAAGAAATGGGCAGAAGACATGAACAGACATTTTTCCAAAGAAGATATCCAAACGGCCAACAGACACATGAAAAAGTGTTCAATATCGCTCAGCATCAGGGAAATCCAAATCAAAACCTCAATGAGATACCGCCTCACACCAGTCAGAATGGCTAAAATTAACAAGTCAGGAAATGACAGATGTTGGCGGGGATGCGGAGAAAGGGGAACCCTCCTACACTGTTGGTGGGAATGCAAGCTGGTGCAGCCACTCTGGAAAACAGTATGGAGGTTCCTCAAAAAGTTGAAAATAGAGCTACCATATGATCCAGCAATTGCACTCCTGGGTATTTACCCCAAAGATACAAAAATAGGGACCCGAAAGGGTACGTGCACCCCAATGTTTATAGCAGCAATGTCCACAATAGCCAAACTGTGGAAAGAGCCAAGATGTCCATCAACAGATGAATGGATAACGAAGTTGTGGTATATATATACGATGGAATATTATGCAGCCATCAAAAGGAATGAGATCTTGCCATTTGCAACGACGTGGATGGAACTGGAGGGTATTAAGCTGAGCGAAATAAGTCAAACAGAGAAAGACATGTATCATATGACCTCACTGATATGAGGAATTCTTAATCTCAGGAAACAAACTGAGGGTTGCTGGAGTGGGGGGTGGGGTGGGAGGGATGGGGTGACTGAGTGATGGACATTGGGGAGGGTATGTGCTCTGGTAAGCGCTGTGAATTGTGCAAGACTGTTGAATCTCAGATCTGTACCTCTGAAACAAATAATGCAATATATGTTAAGAAAGAAAAAAAGAAGAAGAAGAATGTAGCAGGAGGGGAAGAATGAAGGGGGGGAAATCGGAGGGGGAGAAGAACCATGAGAGACGATGGACTCTGAAAAACAAACTGAGGGTTCTAGAGGGGAGGGGGGTGGGAGGATGGGTTAGCCTGGTGATGGGTATTGAGGAGGGCACGTTCTGCATGGAGCACTGGGTGTTATGCACAAACAATGAATCATGGAACACTATATCTAAAACTAATGATGTAATGTATGGGGATTAACATAACAATAAAAAATTAAAAAAATAAAAAAAATAAATAAAATAAATAAATAAATAAATAAATAAAGCTCAGCAGATGGATGGTCATTCGGATTCTTGCAGGACTAGACAGTCTGAAGGAAGAGCTGAAATCAGGAGACAGGATTGAGGTCAGAGAAGGCAGAGTGCAATATGTTATGGACTTAGTTGTCCCTTAGTTAGCTCCTTGTTTATGCCATGGTGCTACTGAGTTTGAGGTTAAGGTTTGTGTTCCCAATTTGTGGTCTCATGAACTTAGATGTGGATCTTTCCCCAGTCAAGCCTTCAGATGAGACCCCAGCCCTGGCCAGCACCTTAATTTCAGTTTGTCAGAGGCCTTGAAATGGAGGACACAGCTAAGCTATGCCCAGATTCCTGACACACAGAGACTGTGAGCTAATCAGTGTGTGTTGTCTAAACCACTGAATTTTGTGGTAATTTGTTACCCAGCAATAGGTAATTAATGCAAGGCAATCAATTGGAGGAGAGGTGGCACATACATTCGTGTTTGGGATTTGGGCTAGATCTATGTCAGAGAGGAGAGCCGGGAGCACCTCAAAAACCCTTACCTAGAAAGTGGCAAAGAGGTGGCTCAGATCGTCTGCTGAGCCAGGCTGAGGGTCCCTTACGGCTTCCCAATATGTCACCAAGGTGGAAAGGTCTGGAATTGGGTGAGTAGTAAGCTTAACTAGTGAGAGCCTCACTCTGCCCTTCTCATAGATGGTCAGTTAAGCCACCTTCAAATATGAAATCAGAAGTTTATGGAAGGGTCTGATAATAGCTGCCATTTTGGGGATCAGCTGCTACTGCCTGGGCCTGGTTCTTTGGTCAACATGATATCAACGCATTCTTGTGATGCACTGAGAAGTAGGTGCCATTATCCCTATTTGAGCATTAGGAAATTGAAATTCAGAGGACCAAGTGACTCACTGAGGTCATTCAACTTGTAAATGGCAGACTGGGTTTGAACCCACAATGGGCCCCAAAGCTGGTCCTCTTTCTACGACTATCCTTCCCCAACCCCATCCTCCAGGCAAACAGCAGGGCCTTGAGGAAGCTCTACTCCTGCTGCTTCCCTTCTGTAGGTCCCAAATCTGGAAAACAACCCCACCCCAATGTGTCCGCAATAAAAGAAGGCTGACCCCTTCCAGCACCTTGTCACAGCCAACCCTAATCACCCTTAGCCATCATCCCAGTCATAAAACTCCATCCCTGTTAAATGTTTCCTCACCCATCAGCACCCCGATTGCAAAATATAACAATGCCACCATCTTTTGTTTAATTTAAAGATATTTATGTCACACTTTGAAATGTCAAACGTTTTCATTAAAATCCCCTCACACTTGGGCTGACAAAGGGACGCGGGATCTTTGGGAGACACTTTAATCTCAATCAATTAGGTATAAAGTAGTCCTAGCAGTGTGGCAATAAAAGAACACTTTAATTTTAGAGCTAATTAAATATCAACAATTGGAATGCGGCAACAGACACTTAACCTGCAGTAACCCATTATTTATTAGGAATATAATGCACTGACTCTGGGTATGATGTGAGCTCTCGTCATTTTAATATCAGCTGTCACAGGCCAGAGGCTCCCTTTTGTTTCACTCCAACACAATCATTTCCCAGGCCCCACCAGCATCCCATGGGCACCCGTGCTCAACACAAGATTAATTAAGCTGGAGCCCCACACAGGACTGACAGGCACAAGGGTGCCTGTGACCAAGGGAGGGCAGCACAGGCAGGTGACATGTAACAGGTTAGTCCAAGGGTACAAATCTGGGCTTTGAAATGGACCAGGTAGGATGCTTTTGGCTGCAAGTAACAAGAAAAAACCCAAAACCAACAACTCTACCTCTGAAGTGCTTTAACAGCAAGGGTTTGTGACTGCACATAAAGAAAAGGTGGGGGGCAGGTGGGGTTGCAAAACTGGATCATTCAGAGGCTTGATGACACTGACAGACACTTGGGCGCTCTTTTCTCTCCCAGCCCTGCTGCCCTTAGCGGGTGATTGATGTCACATTTCATGGTGTCAAGATGGGCTGTGGTCCTATCACACAAGATAAGGTCTTGCAAAAAGGAGGATCCTTCCTTCTGGGTGTGATTTCTTTTCCACCATTATTTTTTTTTTTTGATGGAATTTTTGGTTTAGCATAAATTTAGATTTGCTGAAAAGTGGCAAGATAGCACATAGAGTCCCCACCCAGTTTTAAGCAAACTGTGGATTTTTTTCGGGTCTCCCTAATTTTTCTGATCTGGGGTCCTGGGTGGGAGACTGTACTGCAGCCAGTCATCAGGTGCCCTCAGTCTCCTCAGGTGCATGACAGCTTCCCCGTCTCTCCTTGATTTTGACACCTCGATGGTTGTGAGAAGCGCTCGTCACTTATTTTGTAGAATGTACTGGAGTTTCACGTCTGGTGTTTTTCTCATGGTTTGACTGGAGTTATGGGTTTCGGGTGGAGAAGACCACGGAGGTGAAGCAGGCTTCTCATCACATCATATCAGGGGGACCCGATTTCACATGACTTATGTGAATTGGGATCACTGGGCAAGGTAGCGTTTGCCAGATTTCTCCTTGGAAACCCTTCCAAAGAAAGCTTTCCCCAGAGCCTCCTAGCCCATCTCCCCCGGTCCCCTGTGCACCCCCTAACCACGCACTGATGAAGGGAATCAAATAGGCCTTCATCCATCACAATTCACGCCCGGGGGGCTTCAGGCGAGTAGGCAGGGGGTCACTATCCCTGAATGCACTTGTAAAAAGAAGTCTCTGCTAGTAAGAATGGGGTGACCGGTGGATGTGGGGAGAGGGAGTCACCAGTAGCCAGACCGGCATCCAACAGCGCCTGCCTCAGAAAGCCATCGGTGTGCACTTCACTCCATGTCCCAACCCCCAGGCTTGCGCTGTGCAGTGTGCAGATGAATGAAGGGCAGTCTCAGGCATGGACAGAAATAGCACTCTCCTCCAATGTGACATCACACCTTATCATAGTAACAAGTGCAGATGTGGAGCCTGACTGCTCGGATTCAAATCCTGGTTCTGCCACTTACTCTCCCTAGAACCTTGGTCGTGTTCATTATATTTCCCGTGTCTCAGTGCCTTCATCTGAAAAATGGGCATAATTATAATGCCTGCCTCATAAGGGATGTGGGTGGCTTAAATGAACACATAGTAAGCCTGCATAAGGGTTAGCTATGATGCTATTTATGTTAAGCTCAAAAACATGGAAATGAAACAATGCATTGTAAGGAATGCAAATGTGTGCAGTAAAACTATATAGAAGTAAGAGACAATGGGGTACTCAGAATTCAGCATGGGGCTTGTCCCCTGGGGGAAAACCCCAAAGAGGATAGACACCAGAGACCCCCAAGCTATTGTCATTCTGTCTCGAAAGCTGGGTTCATGGGAATTCATTTTATTAATTTTTTAAAAGATTTTATTTATTTATTTGAGAGAGAGAGAGAGATAGAGCACAAGCGGGGGGAGGGGCAAAGGCAGAGGGAGAAGCAGACTCTCCACTGAGCAGGGAGCCCAATGTTGGGCTCAATCCCAGGACCCCCAGGATCATGACCTGAGCCGAAGGCAGACTCTTAATCAACTGAGCCACCCAGGCACCCCTCATTTTATTAATTTTTATAAGTTATACACATTACCCATTCTTTTGGCATGTATGAATCATTTCATAATAAAAATCATAGCCCACCAGGTCACTCTGCTGTCAGTCTTCAGAGGCGAGGTAGAGTTTTGTGGAGTTAGAACCAAGCTGGATGATGGTTGGAGCTGAAAGGGTAAAGCCTTCCATGGATGATCCACAGACATGACCCTCCCCTCCCCGAGCACGGGTAGTAACCCCCACCTGGGTCCAATTCTGTCACTTACCAGCTGTATGACCTAGGCCAAGTCCCCTCTCCCAGCTTCAGTGTCATCCTCTGTTAAATGAGAATACAGAGACTTTGCCCTTAGACTAATCAGAGTTTGGGGGAGGATCTAGAAACAAGATCAATGAAAGTGCTAGTCCTTGAGTTATTATGTTTGAAGCCCTGGACAATGGGCTTGTAGACTAGCTTCCAGGTCACCACTCCAGACCACGTCTGGATCCCTAATACACCTTGCACAGGTGAGACCACCACCTTCCCAGAATGGCCCAGACCGCCCTTCCATCTGTAGCTCTGACATTTTGTGGTCTTCAGCATCTGCAACTGCTATTCCTTGGCCCCTGCTCCAGGTACTCCTGGAAAGGACGTCATCAGTTCTCCTGGACTGAAGCATTGCCTTCACCCCCACTCCCCATCCATGGCTCATCAGCTAAGTGCTAATCCCTACTTCCTGGGGTCTGCAGGACTCCTGTACCGCTCAGGAAGTTCTGGAGAGTGGGGGAGGAGACAGAATCGGAACATAATGCTTCCCTCCTATTAGATGTGGGACTTGGGACATAATTTATCTGCACAATGAAGATGACCATCACTGCTTGGTAAGAATTTTTATGAAGAGTGCATGAAGGCACAGATGCAGAGTGTTCAAAGAGGCACCTGGACACATCACATACCTGACATCAATTAGGTAGTCAACAAATAGCACTTATAACTATTAAAATATCCAGTGAAAAAGAATCAGCTGTATTATTTCTTTCCCTTTTTCCATGGATTTTTACAAGTAAATATAACTGAGGTCATCCATTGGTATCATCACAGAAGTTCCATCACCTGTTTGCTGGAAGCCATCTGCCTTGTTAATCTGTAGTTTATCCGTCTAGAAATAGTTACAGAGTGAGGGAAGAGAGAAAAGAGGTAGCAGTCTACTTAGAACAGTTCAGGAAGAAGAAAGTGGCTGGTCTGGAGTCAAAATGAAAGTCTCCATGACAACTGATGCTCACGGCAAATACCCATCTTCTTAAGGGGAGAGAACAACCTGTTTCACCCGAGCCTGTTCACTCTGCTTTGTTCCCTGCTCTCCCTGCTGAGCACCCGGACCCGGCTCCAGAAGAGAAGCCATGAACGAATGTAGATAAGCACCACCAAAAAAAATCCTAAGGATTGCATCTTTAGAGATCATTTACTCCACCTCTAATAGAAGGAGAACTTTGCCTAAGATATGGCCAACAGGTTTCTTTTGGAAATCAAATTTGACTGATAAGGGAAGAGTGACAGGAGCTCTGTGTTAAGAAGGGTTCTGAAGCACATCCCCAGCTAAGCTGTAAAGAATGCCATGATAAATGAGTTATGTCTCCTCCTGGTGCAGGAGGAGGGTCATAGCAGCCCTTGTGGGTCTATGACCTTGAACCTTTCCTGGATCACACTGAATTTTGAAACATGGTCAGACCTCATGGTCACAGTAAGGTGAGTAAGATTGAGCAGCTGCAGGCATCAGACAAGACAGGCTCAAGCTGGAAATTCGGCAACCACAGAAGAGCTCCAAACACGTAGCAGCCTCTCTGTAACCAAAGCACATGTTCAGTGTCTCTTGCCCCAAAAGGGTAGACTGGTCTTATGCCTCATACGATTTGAGGGAAGATTCTAATACCCTCACCCCATGCCCAACTGCTAGCCTAATCATTTCTCGTGAATGGACATGCCCAGGGGGTTCATCTTCTGCTCCTGAGTATCTGCTCTTGTGCTCAGGACCAAATACTCGCCCGCAGGGGTTCAGGGCTCAAGGGCTTGGAGTCACAGACTTGTTTTATGCACTGTCTGTTCAACCTTTGGCCTGTTACTACACCTCCCTCTGCCTCAGTGTCCTCATCTGTAAAATGGGGGTACAGATAATACATACCTCATAGGTAGAATGGCCACTTAAGTGAGTGTTCAAACTGGGACAGTTAGGAGAGTTATTTTTAATTATACCAGGAAACAGGCCTAACTAAGAATCATTCCAAAGAAACCTGGTGTGTGGTCACCTTCCCAGTGGGGTTGCAGACAGGAAATGTAGACAAGCTGTAGGAGCACGCGTTCTGCCCCCCAGCCCCTGTGTCCCCTGCTCTTCTTGCTGTGCAGGACCTGTTGCTATAACCATCCCCCTGTCCTACGTCACCATCATCTCCCTCTCCTGGGTCACTTCCACCAGCACACACATGCACTGAAAGGTCCATCTCTAAAAAGAAAAGCATTCCCAGGCTCCTGCTCACTCTGGCTAGTACTGTATCTCTCTGTCCCTCCTTGGAAAAAAACTCCTCCAGACCGGCTTCCACTCTACAGCTCCATTTCCCTCCTCCAGGGCTCTCCCCCTACTTAGTGACAGCCGAAGTCCTCCCAGCAGCCTCCATGCCCCTGTGCCCTGTCCCTGCTGATCTCTGTACCTGTTTCCCACTGCTTCCAGCACACAGGCCTTCCACTGTTCCTCAGTCCACACCAAGCTCTTCCCCACCTCAGGCCTTCACATTGGCTATCCCCTCTGCTGGGGACACTTTTCCCTATGTTTCTGCATGACTCACTGCCTTGCGTTGCTCAGGTCTCAGCTCTAAGCCCCTTCCCTGCCGGGTTCTTCATAATATTTCTGCATCTTGAAATTACATCATGCATTAATTAATTGGACAGGGGAGGATTTTTGGTCTCCTTCTCTGAAAGATAAGTTTCAGAGGACGTATTTGCTCACCACTGTTTCCTATGAGCCTAGAACAGTGTCTGGCATGTGGTAAGCGCTCAATCAGTGCTTCCTGAATGAAGGACCTGGTGTCTAGTTTTATAGTTTACAATTATTCATAGTATACCCCATTGTCATTAGACAGACCAACCAGGCTATCCCAACACATTGGAGATGTTTTCTGGGCTGATCACCCATATTCCCGTCCCTTTTCCCAGACTGTATGTTTCAGGAGGGAAGGCATTCTCCGCCTGGAGGGTGTCTCAGCCAGCAGTTTTCCAGACGGACTCATGGCCTTTCTTGGGTTTCAATCTTCTGTGACATGATCACCATCAGCAGGAGCAGTGACAGAGACCGAGAGCCCTGCTTATCACCCAAGGCTGGGAGCTGGGCATTCCACTGTCTGTCCTTGGTCACACACAGCCACCCCCCAACTTCAGCTGAGCATTAGTTACGCAGCCAGGCAGACTCCAGTCCAGAGGATGCCAACCCGTCTCAAAGTGGGATAGACAAGGACAAAGGGAAACCTGCCGGCCTGGGTCAGCACCATCTTGCCAGGCTGGCCCAAGGCTTGCTGGATCCACTGCAGGCTCCAGGGGTGATTGGTCTTTCTCAGGCCAAGAAAGGCTGATCCTGGCAGGCAGGGTTGTTGCTGAAGGGGTTTTAAAGAACCACATTTCCTTGGAGACCCCCAGTTGTCAGGGTCCTCTGGCCCTGTCCGCTTCACCACCCAGCATCAATCTGGAACAGACAGGCTGGCTCTACCTTCCTCCCTCCCCCACCACACTGGCTCCCCATGCCACACCACCCATTCCCACCTAAGGCCTTTTAAGGCCCCCCCTTTGCTGCAGAGCTTCAGGAACAAAGCTAGATTGAAATGCCAGCTCTCTTTCCGGTTCTGTAACTTTGAACAGGCCATTTAACCTCGGGGTCATCAGCATGTTCTGGAAAGGGCTGGAGAGTAAACATTACAATAAACATTATAGCCTTTGTGAGCCACACAGTCTCTGTCACCGCTACTCCACTTGCCCACATAGCTTGAAGGCAGACACAGACAACAGGCAAATGAGTGTGTCTGTGTTCTAATAAAACTTTATTTACACAAACAGGAAGTGGGCCAGATTTGGCTCATAAGCCATAGTTTACCAACCTCTTAATTAACCTTTCTGAGACTCAGTTTCCTCATCTACAAAATGGGGATAATACCTTAATAGGGTCACTGAGGGTTGATATAAGCAAAAGTACTTAAAACCGCACAATGAATGTTGTTTTGTTTTGATTTATTACAGCAACCCCCTACCCTGCACCTCAGCCCAGATCAGCTGTCCCTGGGCCCCTGGCAGCCTCAGCTGTGGCTCAGTGGGCACCCCAGCCGGCCCATCACTTTGAACTCTCCTCTGGGAACCTGCAATTCCGCACTGCCCGTGTTATTATTTATTTCGGGGAGGCTATTGTGCTTCTCCATTCCGCATCGAGCTGTAGGGCTAGGGAAGACCTGACAACGGCCTTTCACATGGGGCCAGATTGTCCTCGCTCCTGATTAGGCCTCAGGGGAACACAATAGAGGCGCCTGGAGGAATGCGGCCCCCTGCCTCCGCCTCATCTGGGCGTCTTTGTGCTTGATTTCCTTCTCTGCCGCCCCGTTTTGCATTTTCTCTTTTCTTTATTTTTCTCATGCTTCCCACCCCCCTTTAATCTGCTTAACACCTTGCCATACTCCTTGCTAGCTGCCCATGCCATCCCCGCTGGTTCCCAAGCTTCCCTCCGCATCCCTAATAGCACGGCACCTCCTGCATTTAATAAAAGCTGCTGACAGGGAAATCCGGGCTAACTGAATTACTTCCTCATTAAAGAGGTGGCAGATTCCTGGGCCCTCGTGCACCCTGCCTTCCCTGCCTGTCCCTCCCTGCTGCCTGCAATTAGACTCAGATAATTCCCTCCACTGGAGGTCCCCCCCCCCCCCCCCGTTTTGCAGGGGGCTGGGAGGAGCCTCTCCAGGTGGTTCCAGCTCTGCTTCCTCTTCTACCTGCCCAGAGTCCCCAGCCGGGGGAGCTCCAGGCCAGCTGGGAGGACAGGCGGAGGGAAATGATTTGCCCTAGCTCACCCAGGCCCCGCCTCCTACTCCTTATGCCAAAGGGGCTGCCTGCTTTGTTCCAGGCAGGTGAGCTGTGATCCCCAGGGTCTGCCTTTGGCTTCAGAGAAGTCGGTTTCCTGGCTAGGCTGAGAGGAGATTCTCTCAAGCTGGCTGGATTCCCCCGAGAAAAAGAAAAAAGGAACCAGACTCCAGGAATCCACCCATCACTTCTGCCCACCTCACTGAGGCCCTGTGTCTGTCTGACAAGTACCCCGTGCTCCCCATGTCTGCATTTACTTGGGCTGTGCCCGCTCCCCAAGGGCTGGTGTTGAGACCCTACCTGCCGCCACCCCATGCCCCCGTTCGGCCATTCGTGCACCCCCACCCGCTCACCTTACTGCTTGCTCCTTTGTGTCCACGGCTCGCCCTGTGCCAGGCAGCTAGCCAACTGACCAGAAGCAGTTATTTTGAAAGCTGGGTACATTAGGAGTCTTTTACTAGCAGGTGATGACAGATGTTACTCTCTCTTTTGTTTTGGGAAAACAGCTTAAT
This sequence comes from Halichoerus grypus, assembly GCF_964656455.1. Lineage (NCBI taxonomy): Eukaryota > Metazoa > Chordata > Mammalia > Carnivora > Phocidae > Halichoerus > Halichoerus grypus. The sequence continues at coordinate 202,451,286 of NC_135713.1, forward strand.
GGACCTGTTGGCGCCTGGGTCCATCCAGACCTATCAACAAAGAAACGTTGACTTGCTCTGCATCAGAAAGTCAAAGGAAGTTGGGGTTCCCTACGTAGCCTGGGAAGGGGGTTGGGGTCGCAGGTCACAGGGAGAAGCGTGAATGAGGGGAAAGGGCACGACTGGTTACAGCCTGGGGACCTGGATGCCCCGGGACAATACAGCCTGGGAGCAAGCACCTTAGACCACTCCTGGGAGCCATGGGAGGTGCTGCCCAGGGGCTGGACACCCTACAGAATTGTAACCCACTGCTCGGGCCTCAGAGCAAAGTTCCAGCAAGAAACCCCTGCTAGGGCCAAGGCTTCCTGAGCAGATGCCACTTGGGAAGGAGACATTCTTGTCCCCGGGCCAAGCAGGAGGTAGGGCTGGCGACCCAGGCCTGATGCCGCATGGTGATAACGCAGCCGTCTGACTTCACAGACCAGCGCTCTCCTTGCATTGTAACATGTGGAAGCCTTGTAGGGTCTCTTTTGGATGGACTGGCGGGTAATTTTTGCCTCAAGAACCCCAGGCCGGGGATGTGGTATGACGCTATAACTTCCGCTGTTCTGGCTCCTCATTGAGGGCCAGGGCTCATCCAGTTGGTCCTTTTAGGAGGCGGCTGTCTCTCTCTAGGGCACCTGTTGGGGGCCTGTTGACCTAAGAACTGTTTCTCCTCTGGCCAGCCAAGAAAAAATCTAGCTTTCTGGAGCTTCTTCTGTCAGCGCTATGCCTGCGAAGGGGTTCAGGACATGCCACCCCAAAATATGCCACTTTGGCACACTCTTTATTTAGAGCCAAAAGCACTTGAGAAACAGCAGATTCAGGAAGGGCTCTCCAACCTCCCTACTTCTACCTGAAAGCAGATCCTAACATTTCCCATGAGAAAGGAGCTCTCCCTGCACCAGGAGGAAAAGAACACTCATCACTAGAGACCGGAGCCAAAGCTGATTATGGACCTGGATGCACAAACCTACCAAAATGACCCCGATCTTCCATCTGTTTCCCTCATGTCGTTCTTAGGCACAATCCCTCATGTCCTGCACCTAGTCTGGGCCCGTTGGTATTGTCCCATCCCCATAATTTATCAGTCTTTGTTTAAAAAAACATATAAGCTTTGCACCTGATTGCTTCTTTGGGTCTTATTTTCCTTATGAAGACTCTTGTGTGCATGTAAAAATACTAAATGAAACCTGCGATCTTTTCTTCTATTGATCTGTCTTATGACAGTTTAATTCTTGAACTCGACCACGGAGGCTGAGAGGGCAAAGGAAGTTTTCCTCCCCAACTGGGGAGCCCTCCCCTACCCCAGCCCCTACTGCCCGCACACCCTCCCCAGCTTTGATGGCAGCAGGCCTGTATCCTGTCGGGAGTTTGAGAAGCAGCCGCGAGCCATTTGGCGAGGGACCCCTGCTCTCTTTCACACGGGGCTGCAGGAGAACAGAAAGTGAGGTCACAGCATGCTTGACTTTTGTTTTGTGTCTGATCTGTGGGCTTGTGTCCCCAGCTAAGGTTTGGCTCATCTAGAAGGAAAAAGGTTGTTCCAGCCTTGAGAAAAGTCACCCCCTTGTCAGAGGTTTGCAGAAGCACAACCAAGTCACGTGAAATCCATCCATGGCTTTGCTTTCCTCTCTTGTCACAGGGCGGGTTTCCTGGAAAGAAGACCCTGAGACAAGGACTTGGGAGCAGGTAGCTCCTTCAGAGGGTGTACCAAGAAGCGTAAGTCAGTGGGTAGAGAAGACAGACAAGGAAGAGAGAGAAATCAATAAAGAGACGCCACTAGGGGCAAATGTGGTGGTTAATTTCATGACACAGGGGCCCAGACGTGGGGTCAGGCACTATTCTGGGCGTGTCTGTGAGGGTGTTCTTGGATGAGATTGTCATCTGAAGCGTAGACTGGGCCAAGCAGATGGTCCTCTCTGATGTAGGTGGGCCTCATCCAATCCACTGGGGACTTGAACAGAACAAGAAAGCTGAGTCAGAGGACCCCCTCCTGCCTGACTGCCTTGAGCCAGGACATTGGTCTTTTCCTGCCTCCTTCTGAAACATTGGCTCTTCCCGAATCTCGAGCCTGCTGGCTCTCGGACTGGAACTACACCATTGGCTCCCCTGGGTCTTCAGCTTGCCAACTGCAGATCTTGGAACTTGCCTGCTTCCATTATCATGTGAGCCAGTTCCTTATAATACATCTCTCTCTCGTTCCATTGGTTCTGTTTCTCTAGAGAACTCTAGTACAACAAGCTACTCTCAGTCCCACTGGAGACCCATGATTGGGATTGCCGCCCCCCCAAGTGATCGGGGAGCTGAAACATTTGTCCTGACTCTTGTCCCCCATTCGTGGAAGCTTACCCCTGGGGCATTCAATCCCAAGACACTTCCAGGCTGAGCTGTGCATAAGTGATATAGATTGCACAAGATCCTGAGGCTCTGGGGAAAGATCTCAGGCAGAAAAGCAGAGAGCTGCTGGGGCACTTGAGGTAGGAGACCAACAGCATAAGCAGAAACTGTCCACCACAGCTGCAGGTGAACTTCAAGGTGGGTTGAGAGGTTATGGAATGGCATATCAAAAGCATTTGCTGTAAATAACCCCTAGCATCACCAAAGCCAATCCCAGAGAGGGATTTAAGTCCACTAGTGGTTCTATCAGAGGTGCCGATAGGTTGGAAGAACAGGTTCTCATACCCTGCTTCTCTCGATATTTGTAGCACAATATTTTAACAGAGACCAAATGCCTGGAGAATGAACTATGTCTCATAGTTCTGGATTGTTTAATGGGATTGTCTAAGAGGCAGTGACATGATGAATTTAGAAAAATTTGGGATGTATACAATAAGAAGTTGATAGCCATAATATATAAAGACCTGTCATATCCAATAAGAAAACAATCATGAGGCGAGAGAGAACATAGTCAAATTATACAAACAGGAGTTCACCAAAAATGACGTGCAAAGTGCTAATAAATATTTAGAAATATTTCAATGTCACCCATAATAAAATATAATTTAAAATGAGGTGTTATTTTTCCCCCATCAGATTGGCAAAAAGCTTACGAGATCGATACTATCCAACATGAGTGAGGGTGTGGAAGGACAGACATTCTTATACCACCCACTCTTTTTGAAAGACAGTTTGGCAATATGAATTAAAAATTGACCTAGCAGCTCCACTTTTAGGTGTCTCATAGAAATAGCACCATAAGTACATGAAGATATTATATGTGTTTCAGTTACAGTAAGGAAATCTGAACCAATCTAAATGTCTATAGGGATGTGGTCAATTACAGTATGTCCATACCCTGAAATACTATGCAGCTATTAAAAAGAATGAACTAGACTTGTCGGTGGTCCATTAAGTAAAAGAAGTAGGTCTCAGAACAATATTTTACTGTTTTTTAAAAATATTTTATTTATTTATTTGAGAGAGAGAGAGCACGCATAAGCAGGGGGAATGGGAGAGGGAGAAGCAGACTTGCTGCTGAACAGGGAGCCCGATGCGGGGCTCGATCCCAGGACCCTGGGATCATGACCTGAGCTGAAGGCAGATGTTTAACTGACTGAGCCACCCAGGTGCCCCACAATATTTTACTGTTATTCCATTTTTGTAAAAGAACTCTATCTACATTTATGTGTGTGTGTGTGTGTGTGTGCATTGAAAAATATCTGGAAGGATACACATCAAATGTTAATACTGGCTCCCCTTTGGGGATGAAATCAGAGTAGGGACAAACAGGGGAAGGGGTAGAGGTAGGTGTTACAGTAAAGTGGGACTTTTAACTCCATGTACTTTTTTTTTGTTTGTTATCTTTCTAATGAGCATGTGTTATTTTTGTGATTTGATAAAAGCCAAATTGAAATAAATAGAGTTTAAGAGGATCCTAGCACTCTCAGTGCCTACGTTTGATTGGCTCATTGTAGAGCAACTCCAGCCTCCCCTGTGAACTCGGGCATCGGATATACAGCATAAGCCTCCCAAAATTTCCCATCTTCTAGCGCCCAGCCTGACTTCCTTCAGGCTGATCTCTGGAATGGCTTTTATGTATAGTTAAAGGAGATGTATCAGGCAGCTACTGCGGCAGACCAAGCATCCTGAATCTTAGTGACTTAGACAACAACCGTTTGTTATTTCTCATGAGCCTGCAGGGTGATGGGGCTGGGCTCGGCTGATCTTGGCTGGGCTTGTTCATGCTGCTATGATTTGGGCTGGTCAGTGGCTGGCTGGCTGAGAATGACCTGGACCGTGACAGCGAAGCTCTCCTTCGTGTACCTCTCACATCCTTCCAGAAGACTAGCCCAGGTATGTTATGGTGGAAGCGCAGGTGCATGGTGGCAACCCCCAAGTGCTTCTCCAAGCTCTGCTTGAGTCAAGGTTGCTTCTGTCTCGTTGGCCAAGCAAGATACACGTCTGAGCTGAGACTCTTGGGGAGTGTGGGAGGTCACTACCAAAGGGCCTGGATTCACGGAGGCCACTCAGAGAGCCATTAACACAATCAGTCTTCCGTAGAGACAAGCTCAGGACCTTCAGCAGGCAGAGATGATTGGAGGCACCTGCTCCGCATGACCTTAGAACCTGGCTGTGGGGAGTCCAAGCTCTGAGTAGGTTATTGGTGATTGCAGCCTCGTCTGCAGCAGGCTCAGCCTGGGGATAAAGAAGTCCAGTCTCTGTCTGTTGCAGGAGCAGCAACCACAACACAGAGCAGCGGTTGAAGCATCTGAGCTGTGATTAGTTGGAGATTATCCGTTGGTGATTAGCCAGCCTTCCTACCTCACCCAGGGCCCTAGGGCAAGCCTGGGGATGAATGGTTTGGGAAGAAAGTAGAAAGGAGGGAGGCGTTAAAGTACCTGGAACAGCCCTGAAAGGTTTGAGTGTCTGGCGATGAATTTGGAGTGCCCTAGGCATTCATCAAACAGCCTCGGTCTGGTGTCCCCCTGCCTCTCCTCTTTCTGTCTCCCACATCCCCCCACCCCTGCCTAGGGAGGGCGTTGAGCCACCAGGAATTAACTGTGCAGAAACTTCCCCTTTTTATTTCACTCCAGGGCCTGCAAGGCTACTTCCTGCTCAGAGACAGGGACCGGAGTTTGCCTGGCGCCTCCCTCGTGCCCTGGTCCCTGGCTCCCCGCCCTGAGCCCCCTGAGCCGGTGCCACACACTCTGCCACCGACACTCCTTTCCTGCCCGGTCTGCAGGGACTCCGGTGCAGAGTGACAGATTCCCCCGTTCCTGCTCTCAGGAAATATTGCCGCTCACTTCGCATTTGTCCTGTCCCTCATCACCCTCCCGAGACCGAGGCTGGGGCGGGCTCCTGGCCATCTATTACCTGCCTCTGCCGGAGGAGGAGGACAGGCTCACACCAGCACTGCCAGGGGGTGGGGTGGGGCTGGGGAGATGGAGCTCTCATTCAATAAGCCACAAGTATTTATTGGGAGTCAGCTGTGTGTGCACAACTGCAGGGACTGGAAGGAGAGCGGAGGAACAGTGCCCCAGTGGCTGGGGAACACCGCCACTCCCACCAGGCTGGGAGCAGGGGCAAGAGAGGGGCTGCTTCCCTCTGTTGGGGAAGCCAGAGCCTCACGCACCCCTGGGGGAGGGGAGGTCGGGGCCCTAGTGCTAGAGGGCCACCGGAAACCAGGTATCAAAAACTTATACGAGCGTGCCCTCCACCCAGCAGTTCGACTTCCAGAAATTCCCCTACGTAAGTGTGCACAGAGATGTGTGTGCAAGGAGGTTTATCAGAGTTATTTATAGCAGAGAAATAACTAGAAAGCAGCTAATAGGAGAATAGTGCGGCACCCTTTGGAACATCCACATAATGAAATACTACGCAAACATTAAAATGCAGGTGGTAGAGCAATATTTATTGATATACCCAAAAGCCCATGAATTATCATCAAGAGATAATTTCCAATATGTTAGTGTATGTAGTTCTGGCCATTTTTATACATGCACTTTTTTGTCCCCAAATGAAATAATAATATGCAATTTTGTTGCCTGGCCTCATCCCCGGTCCCCAAAAGCTCCAGGGAAGTTTGGGTTACAAAAGCACTCAGTGGGGTCATTGAGAGTAAGGGCTGAGGGAGCTGTGATCCCCTGTGGCCGGTGGCCCCTGGGGACCTTCAAAGATCTACATTGTCACACAGACCCTTAATAAATGATGTTTATTGCATGGGCCCTTAGAGCTCAGCATCATTTAGGGAGGCAGCCGAATGTGTAAAATAATTCAGAAAAAAATTATTTCCACTCAAAATGGTCTCCAAATGTTTTGATATTTAGAGAATGGGGACATTGCCATGGAAAGCTTAAATATGTGGGAAAGATCACCTCCTGTTCCTGCTGGATAAATGCTTATGACACCTGAGTATCATCGGGGTCTCTCACCTTCTACGAGAAGCTATTTTTTTAACCTCCCTCCCTGGCTGAAGACACCATTGGGAAAACCCCCAAATATTATCCACCTGCTGAGAATCCCAACACTTTGAAGGGAAGGCATAATGCAACAGGAACATAGAGATCTTTTGGGGGAAGGTCCATTTTGGCAACTGTGGGTCCAGTGCTAAAAAAAGGAGTCCAGGATGACTGAATGAGGACATGAGCTCTGAGTTCAGATGCCAGTGAGGTCGGTGTGGGCAGCAGTGATGCCCAAGGGCTTTTGAGAAGACCCCATAGACCTGAAGTTTGAGGGAGACTGGACAGGCAGATGAGGAAGACCAGCAGGATCGAGATCAGCAGGGCAGCGACTGAGGCTCAGAGAGTTGTTGTGACTTAAGCCTCGTCACACAGCTTAACAGAGAGCCTTGAACTTTGACGATGCTCTGGCTTCTGAAGGACCGCACATGCCACCTGCAAGTCCTGGGCATCTCAGAAGGTTGGAGTCTGGCGAGGACACGTGGGAGATGGCCTCTCAGCTTCACTTTGATGGAGTGTCTCAAATGTAATTATGTGCAGATGCCGTGGAGGAAAGTCCTGTGCCCCATTCTGCTCATTTGCATGTGTAAATCATGTGTATATATATTGCTTATTAGTGTCAGTGGAATTTGCATTTTAAGTGGATTGGTTTGTGGGGCATGTTTTTTAGAGCCCTGGACTCAAAAGGAATTTTCCAACTTTGATGTTGCAATAAACAACGGGCTCTTTCCAAGGGGCTAATGAAAGGTGGGAAGATGTGGTGTAGAGAGGAAAGGGACACTGAGTGGTGGGTGGGTGGCATCAGGACATCAGGGTCCCCCCGCAGCTTGGCCAACAGTGACGTTGGATAGGCAGCAGCTTCACCACACCCAGTTTCCATATCTGTACTGCCTTCCCAGCTTTCTCCACAGGACGGACTTAGCATCACCTGAGGGTAATTGTCACCGTGAGTAGGGCTGTGTAAGACTCTGCCGCTGTAGGCATAGTATCATCCCTGCAACCCAAACAGCAGCCAGTTGCTCATTCTCTGACCCCAGTGTCTGCATGGCCTACTTGTTTCTGCATCTCCACTGACACAGAACCTGGCACGTCTTCGAGATCCCCCTCTCCACCCCACCCAACTTCAAAGAGCAATCCAGACTTCACTGGGGAGGGGACATGAAGGGGGTTACACTGACGACCCCACAACAACTAAAAAATCCATGTTAGACATTTCTCCAAATCCCATCTCTTAGGCCCTTCTCCATGTCCAGCACCCACAGCCCCACTGTCTCTACTCTCAAGGCATCCCAGCTTCCCCCACAAAAAAATTTCAATTTTCTCACTTTTTACAGATGGAGTGATTCATTTCTGCTCCAGCTTCCACTCCCCCATTTGCTTACTTCAACTCATTTTGTTTGGTGCTCAGCCAAACAAAAGGTCCTCTAGTTCATCAGACTCCCCATCCTGGGAAGGCAGGTGGGACGGCACATAATAACTCACCCACCATTTTAACTGTTATACCACTTCAACATTGAGGCGTTGGCTTGTTTCTCAGACCTTCTCCTCAGCTCATCAGCACCCTCATTGTGCGTCAATGGTTTGATGACCAGAAACCTGACTTCCCCAAACTCACGGAGGGTACATCACCATCGCTATCACAGAGGAACCCTGTGGGAATGACAGCAACAGGGAGGCTTCCTCAACCAGTGCTTTTCTGGGTCCAGCTGCATCCTCAAGTAACAAGGAATGGTGGAACCAAGAGTCACCAGGAGGTGGGAGACAGGAAGGAGAGACAGGGGATAATTTGTTTTGCTGCTGATCTGCCTGCGAAGTGTAACCAAGTAGAAAGAAAAGACAAATCTCCCATACTAAAGAATTCCAAATAATTTATGTAGCTACTCCTCCCCAAAGGAGAAGGGAATAACTCCCCACTCCTGAAATGGGATGCACATAGTGACTTTCTTCCAAAGAGGACAGGACAGAATGGGAAGGGAGAAAGAAAAGAGTAACTTTACAGTAGATAAAGTCAACATTACCTGTATATACACTTGATATGATAGGATGAGGATAGCACTTTCCTCTGTGGTCTTCCTCCCCAAAACATATTACTCCAGTCTAATCATGAGAAAAACATCAAATTCCAATGAGGAACATTCAACAAAATAACTGACCAAACTATCCTCAAAACTATCAAGGGCACCAAAAACAAGTCTGAGTTACAACCAAGAGGAGTCAAAGGAGACATGACTACCAAACGTAATGTGGTATCCTGGAACAGAAGAAAGAAAGAAAGAAAAAGAAAAGGACATTAGGGAAAAATCCAAAACTCTGAGTAACATGTGGACTTTAATTGGCAATAATGTATTAATATTCATTTATTAATTACAACAAACATCCATAGTCATGTTAGTCATGGGGAAATTGAGCATGGGCTACAAGGCACTCTCTGTTCTATCACTGCAATAATTCTGTAAAACTAAAAGTATTCTAAAATAAGAGGTTTATGGGAAAAAATGTTTAAGTTTTGGCAAATGATCAGAGTTTTCTAGTATATTCACACTTCTCTGAAACCAAACCAAGTGGCTGTTTGTTTTGGGTTCCACGCACCATCATTACTCATCAGCGTTGGAGTAACCAGCATAGATGCTCCATAAATTAACCTATTTATGTCTTTATATTTAAAGTATGTTTTGTAGACAACATAAAATTGAGTCTTGCTTTTTCAAAATTCAATCTATCTCTTTTTTAAAAATGTATTTCAATTACTTACATTTCAATTATTCACATTTAATGGTTGATATGATTTGATTTAAACTAAAATGATGGAGGAGCACCTGGGTGGTTCAGTTGGTTAAGCATCTGTCTTCAGCTCAGGTCATGATCCCAGGGTCCTGGAATCAAGCCCCGCATCAGGCTCCCTGCTCAGTGGGGAGCCTGCCACTCTCCCTCTGCCTCAACCCCGCTTGTGCTCTCTCTCTTGCTCTGCTCTCTCTCTCTCAAATAAATAAATAAAATCTTAAAAAAAAAGTAAGATGATGGAGAAATATATACTCATGGAAACCATGCAAATATTAATCAAAAAAAACTAGAGTGGCTCTATTAAAGGTAGTAAAAGTAGAGTTCAGAGCTGGGAATATAACCAAAGATAAAGAGATGTTGCATTAAAATAAAAATATAAAAAAATAAAATGTGATATCATTTATACCCTTTAAAAAAGAGAGATGTTGCACCATGATTAAGGATCAATTCATCAAGAAGACATAATAATCTTTAAAGTGTAAATACATAACAGCCAACCTTCAAAATACATACAGTAACTGTGATAGCTGAAAAGAAGTAAATACATCCACAAGTCTAACTGGAACTTTAACACTCTTCTCTCAGTAATTGATAGAACTAGGAAACAGAAAGTCAGAAAGGTTATGGAAGACCTGAACAACATTAACAACCAACTTGCTCTAATCAATTTAGAGCAACAACTCCAGCCAACAACCTTCTTTTCAAGCACATGTGGAACATTCCATAGAATAAACTATATTCTGGGACACAAAACCATTAGAAAGAATTGAAATTATACAAACTATATTCTCTACAACTGATTTAAAGTGGAAATTAGTAACAAAGGTATTTGGATGATCAACAAATATTAAACTAACACACTTCTAATGGATCAAAGAAAAAGTTGCAAAAGAAGTCAGAAAATATTTTTTAGCTAAATGAAAATAAAAACAAAACATATTACAATTTGTGGAATGCAGCTAAAATAGTGCTTCATGGGAAATTTATAACCCTATATACTTGTATCAGAAAAAAAGAAATGTCTCAAATCAATTATCTAAATTTTGACTCTAAGAAACTATAAAAAAAATTAAACCCAAAGAAATCAAAACAGAAGAAACAATGAAGAGTGAAATCGATAAGATGGAAAAAGAAAACCAAGAGATAAAAATCAGTGAAATAAAAAATTGGTTCTCTGTGAAGATCAATAAAATTGATAAACCTCTAGTCAGACTGATAAAGGAAAAAAGAAGGCACAAATTACCAACAATGAGAACTAAATAAGAGACATCACTACAGATCCTATAGACACTAAAAAGATGATAAGGAAATATTATGAACAACTTTATGACAATACATTCAGTAACTTATATTAAATGGATACATTTATTGAAAGATACAAATTATCAAAGCTCATTCAAAAGTAATAGATAATCCCAATTATCTATTAAAGAAATTAAATTCATAGTTAAAATTGCAGTTAAAAACCTTCCCACAGGAAAAATTGCATGCTCAGATGACCGCATGCATGCCATGGCAAGTCCTTCAAATATTTAATGAAAGAATAATACTAGTTCTACATAAACATTTCCAGAAAATAGAATAGAAGTGGACACTCCCAACTCATTAGATGAGACCAATATTAGGCTATATTAAAACCAAACACATTACAAGGGGAAAAAAACTGAACTAAAAATATAGGCTAGTAGCCCTCATAAACAAAGAGGCAAAAAAAATCTTTAAAAAAATTAGCAAAATAAATATAGGAAAAAATTAAAATGATAATATAACCACGTTGGGGTTTATCCCAGGAATTCTAGGTTAGTTCAACATTCATGAATCAGTGTACTTCACTATATCTACAGATTAAAGCAGAAAAATCATATGATCATCTCAAAAGATGCAGAAAAATAATTTGGCTAAATTTAATGTATGGTCCTAATAAGAAAAAAGGAAAAACCAAGCTCTAAACAAAAAGGAGGAAAAAGGAACTTCTTCAACATGAAAAGATTTCTTTGTGAAAAACCTACAGATAACATGATACCTAAGTTTAAAAGGCTGAATAACTTCCACTTAACATCAGGTGAGATCACTTTCACTGTTCCTCTGTCAGAAGTCCTTACAGGTAAAATAAAGCAAGAAAAGAAATAAAAGGCATACCAATTGGAAAATAAATAAAACTGTCTGTATTCACAGATGACATGGTTGGCTACATACAAAACCCCCAGAAATCTATAAAACCTACAACCAACTCTAATAAGTTAGTTCAGAAAGGACACAAGATACAAGCCATTAGATAAAAATCAATCATATTTTTATGTACTAGTAATGAACAAATGGGAATTGAATTTTTTAAAGTATCATTTATAATATTGCTGGAAACAATAAAATAGATGTGCAAGACTTATATGCTGAAAACTACAAAGCACAGATGAGAGAAATCAAAGACCTAAATAAATGGAGAGGTTTATTGTGGTTATATTATCAAGATGTCAGTTTTCCCCAAATTGATCTATAGATCTGCCACAATCATAACCAAAATCCCAGCTGACTTCTTTATAGAAACTGGGAAGCTTATCTTAAAATTCATACAAAAAGCAAAGGGGCTAGGATAGCCAAGAGGAATGGAAATATATTGATTAACTTTAAACCTTATTAAGCCAAGTATGCATTTAAAATAGCTAAAACAACCAATAAATAAGATAGGCATAGAGAACATAATTCCCAAGCAGGTAGATGGGGAAAATGGAATAATTAATAATAATAATAATAGAAATAAAGAAGTCATTCTAAAAGAAAGGGAAAAAAGAGAAAAAAACAGAAATCCAGTCAAACAAAAAGCATGCAAAATATGGTAGAAATCAATCCAAGTATGCCAATCATAATAAATGAGAATGAATTAAATTTTCCAGTTAAAAGATCAAGATTATCAGACTAAATTTTTAAAATCTAGCTAAATGCAATCTAGAGGAGACAGAAGAAACCATGAAAATTGAAAGTCAGACGTAAAAGTTAAAGTGGAAAAAAAAAAGGAAGATGATAGATCAAGAAATAAACAAAAGATACAAGAATAAACAAGAATAAACAAAAGATTGCTGGTGAAGATATATTGGTATTAGATCAATTAGACTTAGGGGCAAAAAATCACTAAAAATAGATTTCCTACGTAATGATAAAAGGTTCAATTCCTCAAGAAAATACAATGATTCTATACTCTTATGCATCAAAACAAAGCTCAAAATACATAAAGCAAAAAAATGACAAAACCACAAGAAGAAGTTTAAAAATTCACATAGTAAGAGATTATTTTATTTATTTATTTATTTATTTATTTATTTATTTATTTATTTAAGTAGACTCCACGCCCAGCATGGAGCCCAGTGCGGGGCCTGAACTCAGGACCCTGAAATCAAGACCTGAGCTGAGATCAAGAGTCGGACGCTTAACTGATTGAGCCTCCCAAGTGCCCCCAATAAGAGATTTTTAATACATCCATCTCAGTTACTGATCAAGCTGACAAAAAGTTACCAAGAATATAGCACCTTTGAACAGTGCAAATGAGGAAGTTCTCATTATTGCACATTAGAATGTTGCCCCCAACATAGGAGGATACACATTCATTTCACAGCATTCGTGGAGCGGTTACAAAAATACGTTCTAGACCATAGAGCTAGCCTCCACAACTAAAAATCCCATATTCCCTAATGCATTCAAGTAAGAAATTTAATAACAAAAACACACCCATTAAAATCCAAAGATCTGGAATTTTTAAAAATCTAAACAGCCATGGGTCAAAGAAGGAATTCCAATGAAAATTACAAAACAGAAATCTGAATAAATACATGATAAAATTATTTTCTATAAAACTTGTAATGGTACAACTAAAATAGTATTTAGAAGATAATTATACCTTCTTTTGTTTGAGTTTTTTTAAGTAGGCTCCACACCCACTGTGGGGCTTGAACTCACAATCCCAAGATCAAGAGTTGCACACTCCACCAACTGAGCCAGCCAGGTACCCCTACCTTATATTGTTTATATTAGAATTAACAGGACTGGAAATTAATGCCTTAAGTATCCAGTCTAAGAATTCAAAAGAAGAGCAGAATACATCCAATGAAAGCAAAGGAATACAATACTAAAGTCAAGAGCAAAATGAAAAGCATAAGACAAAGTGCAATAGAAAAGAATAATCAAAGCCAAAAGTTGGTTCTTAAAAAAAAAAAAAAAAGCTTTTTAAAAAGCTGATTCCCTTGCATGATTAATCTGCAGAAAATAAAAAGGTGGTGGGGAGGGAGAATGAAAAAAATAAACAATATTAAGAATTTAAAAGGGATCATAACTGCAAGGGCTGCAATGATTTCACAAATGAGAAGAATTTATTATGGAAAACTTTACATTTTAAAACTGAGACAAAAGAGATACATTCTTTAAAAAGAAATACACCTTACCAGAGAAGTAGCAGAAAACGTGGAGAGTCTAATGACCTTTAAAGAAATTGAATCATTAGTTAAAAATCTTCCCAGAAAGAAAAAACCAGCTCCAAATGATTTATCAGCAATTTCTACCAAATGTTTTAGGAACCACTCTTCCAGATAATAGAAAAAAAGGAAACATGCCCAGATCGTTTTAAAAGGCTAGCATCGCCTCAATTTCAAAACTAGGTGAGGACCATGTCGGCAAGAAAACTCGCAGTCTAGTCTCCCCAAAACCTGTGTCGGTCAGGAGAGAATATACGGGTTTGTGGTGACAGATCCCCCAGTCTCAGTGGTCTTGCACAGTGAAGGTTGGGTTCGTTGCTGTGTCTTAGCTGCAGGATAGCCAGCTCTGCTCGGAGCAGTCACACAGGGATCTGGGCTGCTTCTTCCCTCCTGGGAACATGTGGCTTCCAAAGTTGCCACAAAAGGGGAAGAAAGAGCTATGGGTTGATTTTAAGGTTTAGACTATTCATATGTTAAGCTCCTAACCCCAGTCCCTCATATGGTGACCATTTTGGAGACAGAGCCTTTAGAGAGGTAATTAAGGTGAAATGAGGTCTTATGGTGAGTCTTTATCCAATATCCTTATTATCCTTCTCAGAAGAGGAGATTAGCACACAGACACGCACAGACCAAGGGAGGACGCTGTGAAGACACAGCTAGAAAGAAGCCATCTACAAGCCAAGGAGAGAGGCCTCAGAAGAAATTAAACCTGTCCACAACATGATCTTGGACTTGGAGCCTCCGGAAGTGGAGAAAATAGATTTCTGTTGTTTCGGAGCTCCAGGCTGTGGTGGTTCGTTAGGGCAGCTCCGGCAAACTAATATGACTGTCGTTCTTGTAACTGCAACTCAGTCCCACGGTCCCAATCTAACCACAGAGGAGGCTGGGAAATTGGCCCTTCCTTCTGCCGGGAAGAGGGAGGGGTGTGCTGAACACGCGGCAGGCATAGCTCGGACACTTGACCCACGGTGTAAAAGTCCTAAACAGAGTATCTCCCATGAGTCAGTTAGAGAGAGACAACCAACTCAATAGAAAAATGGGCCAAAAACATTAGGCATCTGCTAGAAGAGAAAGCCCGATGGCCCAGAAACACGCAAAAAGACAAGACTCCTGGCTGCTCCTCGAAGTGTGGTCCTCGGAGCGAGAGCATGGGCATCATCCAGGAGATGTTGGAAATCAGAAAAAGGAAAAGGAGAAACACACCGAGACACCATCTCGCACCTACCCGATCGGCAAAGATTAAGTCAATGCCAAGAGCAATGACTTTGGAAAACAGAGCGTCCGTCATGCTTCGTTGCAGTAAACAGGAAGCAAGCGGCATGATCATTTTGGAGAACAGCTTGCCAGTTCGTTATAAAGTGGAGTATGTGCTTGCCCTGGCACTCAACAGCTCCGCTCCCAGGTATCAACCTACCTATCTAGAGCAGTGCTTCCCAGACTTGAATGCATATATGATTTTGTTACAATGCAGACTCTGATCCCGCAGGTCTGGGAGAGGACCCTGAAATCCTGCATTTGTGACAAGTTCCCGGAAGATGTCAATGCTGTGGTGTTGAGGACGGCCCTCAGAGCCGCAAATGGATATTTACAGCAACATTCCTGACGGCCCAAATCCCAAATTTCCAGTGGCTGTAGAACGGGCCAACGAATTGCAGCATATTGCAGCATGTTCATACACCAGAATACTATTTAGAAGTGAAAATAAATAAATTACTGCCCTCATGGGAGAATCCAGCGCCCAGTATCATTGAGCAGAAGCAGCAAGGCACAGAAGAAAATATGCAGTATGATCCCATTATATATAAAGTTCAAAAGCCAGGCAGAGCTAAATAATATATTGTTCAGGAGTATATATACATGCCTGGTAAAACTTTGTTAAAAAAAAAAAAAGCCAATAAGGAAATGATTAGCAGGAAACTGAGGATAAGCAGCTCCCTCTGGCAGAGGGGGAGAGGCACGTGAGGGGGGATGGATACTCAGGGGGCTTCCCAGCGTCTGGCAATGCTCTCTTTCTCAAGCTGAATGGTGAATATATGGGTGTTTTCATTTTATTATTATTCCTTAAACTGCATATATACATTTTATGTACTCTTTTGAATTAAAAAAAAGTAGCAAGAAGCCTTTTTGTATTAAAATCTCAAGTGGCTAGTAAAATAAACCTAGTGAATTATAAAAAGTCTAGATTTTGAGAATCAAGGTTTACTTGTACTTCTGAAACAAAACACACACACACACAAACCCCTCGATTTGCAAGTCATACGATATTGGACACCAACAGGAGAACCTCTGGCACACTCTCCCTTTTTCCAGGTAAGTCTCAGCTACCGACAAACGGACGCGGGGACAGAACCTGCAAGAGAAGCGCAGGGAGGAAACTGCCTGGCACAGCAGCCGCATCGATGCATTGACATGGGCCAAGGCGGTTGGCAGCGGAGCGTGGGAAGGTCACTTTGGGAAGGTCTCTGGGGAAACCCACCTTCCTTTTCTGAAAATCTCATCAACCCTTCCCTCTCCCACTTTCAAAGCAGCGCCCCACCGGCCAGCTATGGGAGCCACAGCAGGACAGCTTTAACTCGGGAGCCTCTAGGTCTCTGGTCCGGGGCCCTAAGCCTCTGGCTCCTAGACAAGTGTGGTCCCTGTACCTCGACTCCCACCCCGGTGCCTGGAACTCCCCATCTGCGTAGCAGCCCTGTCTGCCTCTGACCACTCATGCAGGAGTGCTGAGGAGCTGAATTTTAGCTCAGGGAGAAGCAAGATATAAATACATCCTGGTGTACTATTAATGTCAATAATATTAGTGCAATTATTTCCAGACTAGTCAGATTCAATAAACGCGACTGTAAACAAGCCCCGAGCAGCCACCAGGTGAGCGCCGAGGGGGCCCACGCAGCTGGCTGGCTTCAGAGAAAGCCTCGCCTTTGCTGCCGTCACTTGAGCAGGGGGAGATCCTGCCTGTGCCTGCAGCCGCCTCCTCCCTGGGGCCTGATGCCTTCAAGTAACTGAGCTGGGCAACCATCTGCATTCAGAGCAACAACTGTGCCATGTGCCGGCAAGACAGGGACCCGCTCCACGTTATTTACAGGTGAGACACGAGCTGAGAGAATCCATTTGTAATTGTCTGTTTCCACGTCTGCCGTCCCTCTGGACTCTGAATTCTCTGAGGACAGGGACCGGGATCCCCAGGGCCCGGGACTGTGTTGAATGCAGAGCACCATTCAGTGAATTCGAGGCCGAGGAACCTGGAATGCTTTGGCCAGGCTGTCTAGAGACTAAGTATGTGCCTTTCTTGCTTGAAAATGTCCCTGGGACAGTTGTCTGTTTAGCAGACTGCTCCAGTGTTGTAGAGAAAGAATGTGTAAGGGAGGAAAACTCCTACCCACTTCGGTTTTGCAGCTGGCCTAAGAATTACATCGACATAAAAGAGAGATTAGCAGGAGACAAGCTTACAAATGCATTTAATATTTTTGTGTGGACGTGGGAGTCTCCAGAAGAAAAAGGAACGCCTGAAGAAACCATTACACCAAAAGCTTATATCTTTTCAAACAAAGACAAGGGGTCTGGGCTACGGGCAGTAAATCGTGCCTAAGAACTACATGGGGGAAAAGAATGGAAGATCAGGGTTCTTTTGGTAGGTTTGTGGGTACAGCCCCATAATCACTGATAAGAGTGTTCTTCTCCTCCCGGTGCAGGGAGGGCTCCTTTCTCATGGGAAATGTTAGGACCTGCTTTCAGGTAGAAGGAGGGAGGTAGGAGAGCCTTTTCTGAATCTGCCATTTTGTAAGTGCCTTCAGCTCAAAATAATCAATAAGCCAGGGGGCGCCTGGGTGGCTCAGTCGGTTGGGTGTCTGACTCTTGATTTTGGCTCAGGTTATGATCTCAGGGTTGTAGGATCGAGCCCCGCATCAGGCTTGGCGCTCGGCTGGGAGTCTGCTTGCAATTCTCCCTCTTCCTCTGTCCCTCCCCGCCCCCCTACCCACCACCCGTACTCTCTCATGCTCTCTCTAAAATAAATAAATAAATATTTTAAAAAAAAATTTTAAAAATGATCATAATAATCAATATGCTAAAGTGGCATATTTTGGGGTGGCATGTCCTGAACCCCTTCACAGGCTAGTCTGGAGTTGAGTGGGCATGGAGTGAAAGGTCTTTTCTTCTACTTGTTGGCTGTGTGACTTTGGGTAAGTCACTCAGCCATTCTGTGCCTCATTTTATTCTTCTGCAGAACAGAGATAATAATACTTGCCTTACCCAGCTGCAGTGAGGGCTACCAGAGACGGCGGATGCCAAATAAAGTGACACAGTGCCACACACATTTAGGAGCCTGGTAGACATATTGTGGTTATTATTTAATAAGTGGTTATTATCTATGATTATTAGAGAGGCAGTATGGTGCAGTGGGTAAAAGCCAGCCCTCCCCAAACCCCTACCGGGTTTGATTCCCGGGACAGTACTTTCGTAGTTGTATGACCTTGGGTGACCTTGGGTGACGGGTGGGACCAGAGCCACGTCAGGCAACTCAGGTGTAAAATTTAGGAAGGCACTTCCCTTACCTCCCCCAGTCCTGTCCCTGCTGAGCAAGCCACTTGCTTCTCTGTGCCACAGGGTGATACATGAATGTTAGTGACTTCTATCCTTGAAAACATCCCTGGAACAGTTGTCTGTGTAGCAGACTGTTCCAGCGTTATATAGAAAGAATCAACCTGAGCCTAACAGCAAACCTAGAGGGAAGAAGCAGTTAAGAACTTCCACTGATGAAGAAACAGAGGTGAAGGAAATAAAGAGTTTTGGGGGTTGCCTCTGCGTCTTCCTGTTTAAGACATTTTCCGGGCTTTCTCGTGAGTGGGAAGCTGGGAAGCAAATCAAAGAGGATTTGAAGGCCGAGGTGGAAAGTTTGGCCGCTCCTTTTCTGGTTCCCGATTAGGCAATCACGCGTGGGTAGCCCTCTTCCATGCCCTGCTGTGGAGGTGATCTTGCTCCCCTTTCTTCTCCCGCAGGCTTCATCCTGGCAGCAGAAATAAAAAGAGAAGAGAGTCACCCAGGGCGTTCCTATGCAGAGATCATAAAACATTCCGTTACTGGCTTCTCTCCAATCAGAAAGAGATAGTGTCCACTTTATTCTTAAAAAGGATAAAGCGTTCTTCTTCCCAGCAGCTACCTACCCGGGATTGAAACAGATTTGCATGGAACCTCTTCTTCGCAGCATCCTGGCAAACGACTCAGACCCCCCTGCTCTCTACAAGGGCCTGTGTATCTTTTCCCTGGTCCCTCCCAGCTGAATTTTAAAGAGGGTTTTAGAGGGCATGTCATGACAAGGGTTCTTCAGATTCTTCTAAATCATAACACATGGGACCAAAGAGGCTTATTTCTTTTCCCCAAAATGATTTGCCCACCTTGATTCCTGGCGCCCAGCCCCAAGCTAAGAAACCTTGCAAAACATGTGAAAACTTCCCAGCCTCAATTTTTCCTCCCCAAGAAGTCGCTCTTCATCTTTTTCTCTCTCCCTTGCTCTCCCATCGCTCCTCCGGCTCCCCCTTCTCTCCATCATAAAATATTAAGGCAGACCCACCTGCATCTAAATCCCTTGCAAGAGCTGGAGCGGGGGCCAACCAGACATATTTACTACTAAGTGGACGCAAATTCACTTATCGCTGATTTTCAAAGAAATGAGACGTCCCTGCCACAATATTGCTTTTCTCATCACCAAATGGGGCCTTTGCTTTGCAATTTGGCGAAGCTGTCCAAACAATCTGGGAGGCTGGATGGTGTCCGTGTGGCACCATCCCGAGAGATGGCTCTCACCAGCAGCCCCGGGCGCCTCCACTCAGATACGTGTGAGGCGGTGAAAGGGCGTGCTGGACAGGTGTGGGATGCTGGGCGTGGAGCCCGGGGCCACAGGCACAGGACCCGCTGGCCCTCCAGCTTCCTCGGCAAAGGCCCCCCCAGGGAGACAGGAGTCTGGACCACTCGGGAAGCCAGAGAGAGAAAGGCACCCACGCACATGGTCACGTGCTCCCGTGTTCTCGTCTAGAATTTCCCCAGGCTCGCCAGCCCACTGCGGCCTGTCCATGGACTCTACATCCAGAGCCCGTGAGGGTTAGAAAACTCATCTGTGGCCCCAGGGAAGCCATTCGATCCATTCAGGCCTCACTGGGATTCTTCAACAGCAGAAGGAGAAAGTGGGACAAATTGCCCTGATGTACCTTCCACGACTCAGGTTTTACGGGCCGGACACAAAAGCAAGTTCATGATGGGGCCACGCTAAAAAGAGGCGCCAGTCCTCCTGCAGCTGTTGCACTAGGCAGAATGCCTTAGTTCCAAATGATAGAAAACCAACTCTAACACAAGTGAATTTGGCCCAAGCAACCGGGAAGCTGGGTGTATTCGTTTTCTGCTCGTGCTGTAACAAATGACCACAAATTTAGTGGCTTAAGACAATACAGATTTGTTGTATTACAGTTCTAGAGGTAGCTCAGAAGTCTGAAAATAAGTTTACATGGCAAAATCAAGATGCCAGCAAGGCTTCCCTCTTTCTGGAAGCTCTGGAAAAGAATTCATTCCTTGCCCTTTTTAGCTTCTAGAGAATGCCTGCATTCCTCGGCTCAAGGCCCCCTTCCTGCAATGGCATAAATTCAACCTCTGCTTCTCTCATCACATCTCCTTCTCTGGCTCTGACCCTCCCGCCTCCCTTTTATAAAGACCCCTTGTGATTAGACTGAGCCCACCTGAGGAAGCCAGGATGATTTTCCCATCTCAAGACTCTAAACCTAATCATACCTGTAATGTCCCTTTTGCCATGTAAGATAACATATTCACAGGTTCTAAGGATGAGGACATGAGCAATTTGGGGAGTGACACTTCCGTCTGCAACACCAAGGAGTGGATTTCAGGCATGGCTAGATCTAGGGGCTTGAACAGAATCGTCACAGTCTTTCCCTCAACTCTCCCTCTGTACTCTGCTTCCTTTCGTGTTAGTCTAATTCTCTGTGCCATTTCAAATAGCCTTCCTCCCGTGGCCAAGAAAAGTACAGCATGTAGCCCTCCATCATGGCATTTTAGATTAGTAGATGGTTTAGAAAAATATAATTTCTCCCTTCCCTTCCATTTCTCCCTCCCCTAGTCCAATCACCAGTTTCTGTGTAGGCACCCCGAATTAAATAAGGCACACAGCGTGCTGGAAAGAAGGACCCTGGGAAAAGAATAAGACCTTGTTGAGACAGCTGGATCGAGGGTTAGTTACTTAATGTAGATATTAGACTTATTTTATATTCCAAGCTGATGATGTTGGACGCATCATGTACAAAGTACCCTAGCAGCATAACTGGGTCATTATTTCCATCTCCTGAAGGCCAGGCCAACCACACAGAGGCCACACGCAGATACCCCAGACCTGCTCAGCTGAGGGCTTTGACATTTGGGGTCAAACAGGGCTTGTGGCAGCCATAAGTCCCCCTTGGCCTCACCATGTGTCTCTGACTTTGAGGCAAAAGAACCCCCATTCCCTGGAGCAGTACCATAACTAAGAGTAGTTTCAGTCTTGCTAGGCTCCAGTAACATATACGAGTTCTAGATATGCGAACGCCTTGCATGGAGAAGATAATGAAATTTAGCATGTAGACCGCACCCCCCCCCCGAACTCCCCCACTTAGGGCTTGTGGCTAGTGTGGCCCTGCCTCGAGGTTTGCCAGGGACAGGCCTGGTTTGTACCTGTTGATATAATTATTAATAGCTCTCTCTTCACTCTCAAAAGGGTGCCTGTTTAAATGATAAGTGTTACGGTTTTCCTAGTGGTAGCAGGAATAAAAAAGAGTTTATTTTCCCCTCCTACTGTTCAGTTCAGCCCTGAGCCAGGTGGGGCCTCCCATGTAGCAGCTTGGGAAGACCCCAAATCACACAGTTCCTTCTGCTGACTTTAAAGCCAAGGGGTAATAAATAAGCCCTTCCCATTACGTTGCAGGAGGGGGCGGAGAGCCCGTGACATGGCCCTGTCTGTCCCACAGCCTCCGCACAGTGCCCTAAGAGTCCCCCTGGGCCCTCTCCTCTCTCGTTTCTTCACCCAGATCTGTAGGGTAACAGCCTAATTGCTCTAGGAAAAAAAATTGAAAAGTTTTCCTGCACTTATTTACATGAGTGCCTATTCCTTTATGTAAAGGTATAAATATTGTCATATGCATATGTGTGTGTGTGCGTGTGTGTGTGTGTGCGTGTGTGTGTGTGTGTGTACTCTTATTTTTCTTTGCCTTGCTAGTCTGATTTTCCTTTCCACCTCTCTCTCCTTTATCCACATAACCACTGGAGATCCATGCTAATATCCCCAGAAGGGTCTTTCCATATTTTTCTTTATAATCATATACCCTAACCTGTACATACATGCATATATATACATAATTTTTTATACACACGCATGAATATACTTATTATACAGGTTCAGGGAGCCTTTTGTAGGTGTTTGTTTTATTGAATTAGATGATATTTGGTTTCTCGTGTCTCGCTTTTCTTACTCAACCGTACCTTAGGGAAATTCCAAATCCTCTGGTATAGCTCCAATTAATTGTTTGCAATAGTGTGTACATGTATATATAATTTATTCACATGAATCTCTAACAAGTGATATTCACTTTGTTTCCACGGGGGAATTGCCCAGTCACCAAAATATTCATGTGTTACACTTCAGGCCGAATGCCTCTGACTCGTGTATGATGCACAACCGTTAAAAGCGTGGGTCAATTTGAAGAGTTCCACCAGCCACCATCTTTTTCAAGATGTCAGACTGACCCACCAATCCAGCTTCAGGCACAGCTGGATGTTGTCCTCAGTTCCATCCAAATGAGATCACAATCAACATTGTCTATTCTCTCATGTTTGCTGTTTGAGTGCAATTCTGGATTTGGGGGGTGTCTAGCCAAAGCTGGGTCCCCGCACAGGGGTCCCCCCAATGTCTTTGGAAAGACTCAGGCTCTTGGAACAGAGGACCTGGCCTCAAATTCTGGCTCCACCATATTTATGTTGGGAGAAGTTGGTAAATACTCACCTCTCCCAGCCCGTTTTCTGACCTTTAGAACAGGAGTCATGGTATCAACCACGTAGAGGGTTAAATGGGATTATGTGCACACAGGTCCCGGGTAAAGGAAGCCTTCCCGACTCACACATCATGAATCATTTGGGGGCTTAAAGGGGAAAGTTCACATCCATCAGTAGTGATGCCCCAGGCAAACAGCGCAAGTCTGATCCGTAGACAGAAACAGGTTGTTTCCAGAGTAATGGGATGCCCTGTCTTTGTTTACAGAGCCACGTGTGCATCAAAGATTTTGAAGGCACTTGTTGCTGGCCAAGTCCAAAGTACTGGTGAGGCACAGGGAGAGAGACAGGGCTGGGGGTGCCCTTGCTAGGAGGGGTCCGGAGAGGAGGGTAGCTGATGGAGAGCTGAGGACTTGAGGAAGACGCCCTGGGTTATGGGTGCAGGGGAAGCAATGCCTAAACCCTCCTGAGCTCTGGCCATGGGTTTGGTGTTGTAGTAGCAGGGGGTAGACATTCCCCGCCCGGCAGCAGGGGTATCTCCCTGTCCTGTCCGTGCACCACACCTCACACTTTTAAAATCCCACCCACTGACCTACCCACAACAAAGCAGAAACTAGAGCCTGACACCACAGCATCTGTGTGGGTTGAATGTGTGTGTACCCCCCCCCAAAACGACCACCAAATTCAGATGTTGAAGCCCTAACCCCCAATGTGATGGTGTTTGGAGCTGAGCCTTGGGGAGGTCATTAGGTTTAGATAGTCCTGAGGGTGGGGTCCTCATGATGGATGTCCTTATGAGAAGAGGAGGAGAGATCAGAGCCTTTTCTCTCTCTGCCATGTGAGGACACAGCAAGAAGGCAGGTGTCTGAAAGCCAGCAGGAGAGCCCTCACCAGGAACCGACTCTACTGGCATCTTGATCTTGGCCTTCCCAGCCTCCAGAACTGTGAGAAATAAATGTCTGTGGTTGAAGCCCCTGGTATCTTGTTAAGGCAGCTGGGGCTGACTGAGGCAGCATCATGCCTTTCCTTTTAGGATGCTGGGAGCAAAGAGCAAGAGAGTGTTAACATATGTGGGTCCCAAAATTGCATCCCATGGCCAACACCAAGACCCTTGCCTCATCCACTGCCATGCTCCCAGGGCACTGTGACCAGCGCAGTGGAGAGTTTGTGGGGGAGAGAGCCCAAAAGAATTCTTAAGGTCCATGGAAAGGTTGGGAGCAGAGGATGACTTAGTCTCTGAGAGAGTCCCCTCCCTCCCCAAATTCCCATTGCTAAGGGTCAGATTTTGGCTTCAAGCCAGACCCTAAGAAACTACCCAAAATCCCCAGGTAAGTACAAGAATTCTAATTCCCTTCCTTCCCAGCAACCTTCTCTGAGTCACATCGCCAAATGCCCCTCCCCCAGCATCCGCCATCACTCTCCACCCCTCCCCCACCCTGGGCACCACCCAGATCCTGATGAGGAGCCTTTCTTAGGGACAACTTGCCCAGGACTCTGACATACTCATTTGCACCTTACCTGGTGCTAAGCATGGTGTCTTGCACACAGTGGGTACTTTTTTTTTTTTTAAGATTTTATTTATTTATTTGACAGAGAGAGAAAGCACAAGTAGGCAGAGCAGCAGGCAGAGAGAGAGGGAGAAGCAGGCTCTCCACCGAACAGGGAGCGGGACGTGGGGCCCAATCCCAGGACCCCGGGATCACGACCTGAGCCGAAGGCAGCCGCTTAACTGACTGAGCCACCCAGGCACCTCATAGTGGGTACTTTATATGTATTTGGTGAGTCATTGATTAAAAATCATAAAATAGTCAATACCAGCAGAGGGAGAGAGAGACTGGGAACCAGCAGTTGCCTGAATCGGAGGAAAGAGGGAAGCCCTGTCCCCAGCCAGAGCCTGAGTCTGGAACCCAGAGTCCCCACCAGAGAGGTGGGACCATCGTTATCAATTATTCAGACCTTGGCTTCATTCATCCATTGAAATCTCCAAAACGGGAGTCATGTTAATGGCCAGGCATGCTGTTCTTTCCCCTCAAGGTAAGAAGATTTATTGCCCAAACTTACATTTTATTGCGCACAACCGAATAAAAATGATCTATTTCCCTGCCCGCCTTACAGCATCCTTCCACAGTTATTAAAGTCTCTAAAAATGTTTTCTTTAAAAAAAAAAGGTTAAAAGAAAGAGAGGCGGGGAGAAGAGAAACCAAGAGGAGACCGGGAAACTTTGGATTGCTGAGGGCTATCCATCTTGTCAGCTCAGGACCACATAACCTTGATGTCACTATATTTTCTGCTCATATCCAAATTTACAATTTGCCAGCCAGGGAGATGGAAATGCCAAACCTCCTCCTTGGAGGTGAATGCTGGGAGGTTCTTAAAGGGCCCAAGAGAAGGGAGGACCCCAGCTCTGAAAACGTACAAGACAGTGAGCCTGTCCCTGCACTTTTAGCAATTTTCTCCAAGTTGGGAAAACCCAGCCTCTGAGGGCAAGGAGCGGGTTTACCCTCCAGGGCCCCAAACACATTTGGCCAAGAGCCCATCTGCGCTCCGTCCCCTGATGAACAAGCAGATTTGCAGCCAAGCTGAACAGCCTTGTTGGGCTGGAAATGCACCTGCTCAGGTCAGGAGACGGGATGGCAGAGCAAGAGAGGAAAGCGTGAAGCAGGGTGCACGGGAGATGTTTAACCCACAGAAAAGAGGGGCGCCTGGGTGGCTCAGTTGGTTAAGCGACTGCCTTCGGCTCAGGTCATGATCCTGGAGTCCCTGGATCGAGTCCCGCATCGGGCTCCCTGCTCGGCAGGGAGTCTGCTTCTCCCTCTGACCCTCCCCACTCTCATGTGCTCTCTCTCATTCTCTTTCTCTCAAATAAATAAATAAAATCTTTAAAAAAAAAAAAAAAAAACCCACAGAAAAGAGTGAGCAGCATACCAGCCTGGCGGAAGTGCCTGCCAGTTTGCACACACACACACACATGATGGGCAATTATACATCATTCATCTGTTTGTTCTAGTAGGTCCCCAAGAACCCTCATCTCACCATTTTGTTAATTTAATTTTACTAAATGCCAAGTAATACAATTGTATATCACCCATTTGAGGGCATATTGTGAATTCCTTCAGGACAAGAATAAGGTCTTAGCTTTCTCTCTCTCTGTGTGTTTCACGCACATATGCACACACACACACACACACACACTGGGTGTTTTCTATAGGGGTCTGTTGCCCCCTATTTATTTGAGAGTGGTAAAACAATGTTTTCAAACCATAATTTAGAATTTATTATTCGTTACTAGGTCAGTCTGGCCTCTTTCCAAATTAGTGCTAATTAGTTAGTCTTCCCGGACTTGTTTCTAAGCAAATGTGGACATCTGTCCTGTGATGAGACCCCAGTTCCCACTCAGATGATTGCATCCTGACTTCTGAGGGGTTCCTACCCCACAGGCCAGGCCACGGAGCTCTGCAGCAGCCCTGGGGCGCTGTGGCCTCCCTAGAAGGCTCCCTCCATTGCTCCGGGTTTTCCCAGTGCCCGGGAGTCTGGAGTCCTGTCGGGGAGTGCTTTCCCGGCGTGGCCTGGAAGATAGCCATAAATCTGTCTCGGGCCATTTGACTCAGGCCTTCAATGCCAAGCTTAACAGGCACTTCCATCAGGCCCGATGTGCCGACGATCTATAAGCCATTAACCAGGCGGTATTAGACCTCCCAGCTCAGCCTCCTCTGTGGGAACACACACAGAGAAAGGGGGAAGGAGGGAGAGAGTGGAGGGCTGGTGAGGGCGCTGGCTGGACTGCAACTGTTAAACCTTCCCTGGCCCCATTAGGGCTCCAGAATCATGCAGCGCCCACCCAGCCAGGTCCTATCCTAGACCTGAGTGCAAGACAGGGACCCGGCCCAGTGGGGAAGGGCCAGAGCTGGCCTGCCTTGAATCAGGACAAGGGTTCAGGACTCAGAGAGAGCCACAAATCTCAATTCTGCTCTCCCTGATAAGCCTTCTAGAAGGTACACTGCCAGAGTGGGCTGGGCCTGTCCTCAGGCAGCCGGCCTTGGACCCCTCCCTCCGAGTCTGAACATTTCCTCGGAGCACATGTCCTGGGGAGTCGCATCCCAAATACCAGATGCCCCATTTCCTCTAAGAAGAGATGGCTGGTGGGGTAACAGCTAACAACAGTGCTCTCACTGCATGGCAGGTGCCACCCGAATTGCTTCACAGATAGCTCCTCCGTCACCACAGCCAGCCCACGAGATGGACCCCATTCTCAGCCCCTCGGCACAGGCGGGCAAGCAGAGTCACGGAGCTGTTCAAAAAAGCCTTCCGGGTCACACAGCAGGACGGCAGCATGCCGACCACAGGACCTGCGCTCTTCTTGGTCACTCCATTGACTGCCTCTCAAAGCGGCCAGGGGGGCCAAAGTCAAAACAAACTGGAGACAGCCCAGCTCAAGGTGGGCCCAAGAGTCCTGAGTCCCAGGTGCTGCCACTGCCCTGGGAGGACTGATCCCCAGCCTGCAAGGTGGGGGAGAACAGTTTGCCCAGACCGTCCTGGCTCGGGCCATGGAGACTGAAAATGGCATCTTCTACTCCTTCTAGAAACAGGAGTGTCTAAGTTGCTTCCATAATCGGAGCCTCTTAGACCATTCATGTCTTTAGGTCCAAGATCTCCCACCTCTGAGGTGCTTGTGACGGGAGCCTCAGCAGCAGCTCCCCTCAGCCTGTGTCAGCTGCCCATGTGCCGAAGGGACTGGTCTCTGGGGTCCCCTCCGGTGCCAGATGTTCCTTCATACACAGGAGGGACAGGACAGGCTAGAATGCGCTGGGCTGAGATCGGAAGGGAAGTCAGTGGATGGTGTCTTTTTAGTTACGTTACCCATATGTTCCAATCTCCTGACTTTCCAGAAAATGATGAAGAGTCATTAAAAAAGAAACATCCATACCATCCCAACACCTGCCAGACAGCAATGCATGTAATAGCCTGTAGTCCAGTACTGTTCGTCCAGGACTGGAAAATCTCCTTTACACGTGTCTTAGTCAGCTCAGGCTGCTGTAACAAAATATCACAGATGGGGCTTTCAAGCCTAGACATTGATTTCTCACAGCTCTGGCAGCTGGGAAGTCCAAGATCAAGGGCCTGCAAATTCCGTTCCTGGTGAGGGCTCTCCTCCCATCTTGCAGACACCTGCTTTCTTCCTGTGTCCTGTCCTCACAAGGGCACCAATCCCATCACGAGGACCCCACCCTCATGACCATCTAAACCTAACTACCTCCAAAGGCCCCACCTCCAAATATCATCACCCTGGGGGTTGGGGCTTTAACCTGTGGATTTTGCCGGGGCACAAACATAGAGCCCATACCAACGGGCTTGCCAGTTCCTGCACCCTCAGACTGGTTCTAGAGACCTCTTTCCATGCTCTGCTCCCTTGTTGTGGGCTCCAGCCTACCTGGATCCACCCCCCACCCTCACCTTTATGGCCCAGCTCAAAACCCCCCTCTCCCGGGAAGCCTTCCCTGACTACACCCTCTCTTTCTCTGATCCCGAGCTCTAGTTAGAATGTGTCACCCAATTTAACACTTGCTTCTGTACAATGCTATATTGATCTTTAATCTTGCAATCCAGATATAGAGCACACAGCCTACGTTTTTGCCCTGTGGCGGTCTTGAATTAATTTAATTTTTTAATGATTAAGAAACAGACTCACAAGGAACCACAGAGCATTAATCCTCATATTACAAATTTGAAAACAGAGGCTCCCAGAAGTTACAAAACATGTCTAATGCCACATGGGTCTTGGTGTCTTGGTGTCTTGGCTTGAGTTTTAAAAGCAGAACTTTAGGCAAGGATTTGAGTGCAAGTAGTTTCTTTGGGAGGTGGTTCCAGGAAGCACGCGGAGGGAATGCAGAGGTGAGGGGAAAGGGAGGAAAGCTAATTAAGGGGGGTTTTAATGAGTGAGCAGTTCACCACTGTGGGCAGCTGGGGGGCTCAGCCATGTGGGGGCCTCTGAGAGGCTGCAGAACATAAGAAGGAACTGTGTTTCTCCACCAGCTCCTGTCCCTCGGGGTTGAGAGCCCCACTTAGGGAATTAACTCCCAGCACTTCCCACCTGACTTGGGGACGCTGAACTCACTTCCTCGCTTCCACGGAGACTGGCCAGTGGAAGCAGAAGGCTGCTGTTGGGCTGGGAAGCCTGCCTTACATGACCTGTCCACCACGGCTGG
The DNA here is from genome assembly GCF_964656455.1 of Halichoerus grypus. Lineage (NCBI taxonomy): Eukaryota > Metazoa > Chordata > Mammalia > Carnivora > Phocidae > Halichoerus > Halichoerus grypus. Next base: position 202,480,161 of record NC_135713.1, read on the forward strand.
GGTGGCCTCCGGGTGGGCCAAAGAGGGAGGGGCAGGCCACCGTCAGGGTCCACCACAGTCAGTGACCCTCGACAATCAGTGGGAGTAGAATTGCTACCCAAATTTCCTTTCCGATCTATGTCCGGTTCTCTGTTTGCTGGGGACTAGTCTCTGCACTGAGACAGCAGATGAAAAGCTAGGACCCCCTGCTCCAACCCCCACCCCAGGAATATACATTGTCATGGGGGCTTGGAAAGAGACCAGGGAAAAGTACAACGTCCAAGGATGTCTGGGAGATGAGCGCCATCACACGGGTGTGAGGAGAGGGCCCCGGACATATTTGCCGGGCTTCCTGCCATAGGACCCTTCTCCCAGGCACCTGCTATGGGAGGTGCCTGGGAGATGCTATAGGGACAGACCATTAAGCAAACCCCATCCCGGCCTCCTGCACCCCCAGGGAGGGTGGACTGTGGCCACGGGGAGCTGGCCAGCCCGGCGTGCTGACTCACGGGCTATCAGCCCCTCTCATGGCAGGAGCATGAGCACCCCAAGCAGAAAGACGGGCCACAGCTCCATCCGTGTTTCACAAACTCCCTGCTCTTGTCCCCAGGCACGTTATACTCTGAGTTGGTGAAGCAGAGCTAATTGTCACTTTTCCCTCTTGTCCTAGGATCCAAGCTCACATCGGCCTGCGAATACGGGCCTCTGCATTTGACTTGCTTCCCTGAAAGGTATCCGGGGCATAGCTCCCACCCCCCCAAACATGCACAGAGAAAGCCCCGGAACAGGGGTCAGCAAACCCAGAGTCTAGCCTCCTCCCTGCCTCTAACCCTCTCCATACACACCTTATGACATGACCCTTTCTAGGCCTTATTTTTCTCATCTGCAAAATGGGGATGCTGGCTGGGTCCATTGATAAGGCCCTTTCCAGCACTGGCTTTCTGTGACATGATTGTCAAGAGCCCCCAGGGATGCTGAGTCCCCTGTCCAGAGAAGCTGCAGACCCCTGGGCGGACAACACTCATCTTGCTGCCCTCCTCCCCATCTGCAACCTTCTCCTGCAAAGACACACGGTCTTCAGCAACCCAGGGCACTGCCTCTCGTGCTGACAGGCCAGGTCCGCCGGGAGCGGGAGAGGTGGTGGGGGGACCCTGCTTTGCCCTTCCTGCAACGGGGACTCAAACTTGGAGCAGAGCCACCTCAATGGCCTGCAGAATATCAACCCCACCCTCTACTCCCACCTTTGACTCTGCTTATCTCCGCACATAACCTGTGTTCCCAGTGGATTTGGGGTGGAGAAGGGAAAGCTGGGAGGGGTGCTTTCCTGGCTCCCCTTTTGCCTATGATGCTGTGGGGAACAGTGTCTCGGGATTTGGAGGGTTTTCTGATAGGACCCTACTCCCCAACACCCCCAGCGAGTAGCCTTAGGGGCAAAGGGTTTCTGGGACATGGCCACCCGGCCTTTGAAGACAAAGCTCAGATGTCCATCTGGGTGAAGGACACTTTTAGGGGAGCAGCAGTGAGCTGAGCCCCCAGGAACCCACCCAGGCCAGCCCGCAACGGGATAAACCCTTCGACTAAGGGGCCATTCCTTGAGGTTGTAGTATTTGATCTTTATTTGCTCCGATCATGAAGCCTGCTTAGAGCCTTTCCTTTTGCAAAGCACACCTCACACTTCTCACCTGCTAGTGCTCCCAGCATCACAGCCAAGTGAGTGATTATCACTGTGCCCCAGGTGGGGAAACTGGGGCTCCAGGAGCAGAAGAGACTGGGTCAAGTTCAGGCAGTCCCTCAATTTCGGGGTGAGGGAAAGAATCTGCCGTGGGGTCTTGAAGCAGGGAGGCAGAGTGGTGCCTCCTTGGGGCCTGGGACACGGCGACCCACGGGCCACCAGGATTGGAAATGGAGTTTTAAAAAACTATAGAAAGCGAGAAAGACAAGAAAAGAATGAAGGGGCAGGGAGACCCCTATGGTTCAGACCGCCCTCTCCAGCAATCTCCTGTAGCTGCGTGTCGGGTCACCCCCTTCCCAGCACTTTCCTTTCACACCAACATTCAATCATCTTTTCCCATTCACTCCGTCTCTTCCATTTTTATCTTATGCTGCCCGTGAAAATTGGTGTGAAATAAAAAGGCAACTCTGCCTACAGATGTAATCAATTGATTTGGCAGGTAGCCCGTGGACACCTAGGAAGGGGAGAGCCAATTTCCAGGGTGGATACTCCCCTCTGGCATTTTTTCCCCACCCTCCTCCATTCCCGTCTCTGGGTCCCCCTTTTTTTATTTTTTCTGTCTCCTTCTTTTTGGCCTTGCTTTGATCTTCTTGTTATTTCCTGCTTTGCATTTAATGGAAATAAACCAGCCTATGGGTTCCCCCCCACCTCTCCTTATTATTATTTTCTTGTATGAAAGGCAGTGGAAGGAAGGCGTCAGCCTTTCTCTGCTGCCTCTGCAGGGTGCCTGGAGATATTCCATGCTCCCAGGAGCCTTGTCAATCTTTCCCCGGGGGGGCAAAATGGGGACCAGGTTGGAGATTGTAAAGGATTCCAGCCTCCTGACCCCTCACAGACACTCCCACAAAGGAGAGAGGGCTATAAAATCAGTCCCAGGATGAGTGTCTCCTCATCTCCGGGAAAGGAGAAAATGTCCCATGCTGGACACTTGTATATTTTCACTCATTAATTCATTGATGTGTTAAGCATCACTATGGGGGTATAGAAATTTACAAAACAATCGTAAATCCTTCCCAAGTACATTGCCTGGCACAGAGTAGGTGCTCAATAAAAGGTGGTCATTGTTGGTCACTACTATTCTGGAAGTCTCTATTATGGTGCAATTGATAGTATCCAATAAATATTAGCTTCCTCCCTTCTAGAGGCAAGAGAGACTAACTGTATATGATATCTGTTTATGGGTCTTTATTGTTGTTTTAATACAAGAGAGGATGGAAGAGTGAAGCCCAAATCCTCACTCTGGCACAGTCTAGATTAGAAGAACTTCATTAAACACAAATCAACGTATTAATTAAAAATTTGTGATAAGTGGTGTGAAGAAAAAGCACGGGGTGCTACAAGAAGACCTAATTTAGGAAGGTGGGGGAGGGGGATCTGTGGAGCCAGCATCTTTAAAAAAGCACCATTTAACCCAGTGGTTCTCAAAGTAGGGTCTCCTCAGCCACAGCAGCTGCAGCAGCAACAGGGAACTTGTTAGAAGTGCACATTCTCGGGCCACCCCAGAGCTACTGAAATCAGAAACTCTGGGGACAAGGCCAAGCTATTTAAGCTTTCCAGGTGAGTTTGGTATTTCCGTAAGTGTGAGAACCGCTGACGGAAGCTGAGACCAGAAGGATGAATGGGAACTGGCACATGATGGGGAGAAAGAAGTCTTTCCAGGCACAGAATAGCACGTGCCAAGGCCCTGAGGCAGGAAAGCCCACGGGAAGGAGGCCAGGGTGGCTGGTGTGTAGTGAGGGATGGAGAGAGAGGGGTTGGAGAGTCAGACTTTGCAGAACCTTGCCGGTGTGGATTTTCTCCCAAGTCCAGTGGGATCCAGGATGGGCTCTGAGCAGAACAGCGATACTATAAAATGTCAGTGTCATAGAATCCTGTCTATGTCTGTGCTGGGGGGCCAAGGTTTAAACAAACACCCCCTGCAGCCTAGCTCCCCGCTGCTCCGAGTGCTTCCCGGGGTCTCTGGCCCCTTCCCCGGCCACACCTGCCCCCCCACCATGGATGGGACCCTTCTCAGCCCCAGGAAACAACGGCCTTGTGGGGTTGCCTGGGGTGGTGTGGGAGGTCTAAGAGGAAGGCTCTTTCTTTTCCTTCTATGCCTTTGGATACCTAATAGGATTTTCTAATTGTCTGCATATATTATTTCTATCTTTTAAAAAATGTCAGTGGGGCTATCAAAACAGTGGCAATATAGGTTATTCTTGTTTCTGCTCTACGGTTTCTTGAATTTTATGAAATAAAAGCAAACTGAATTTTAGGAAGTCAAACCGAATTTATCAAATACTGTTATGGGTCAGGTACTTTGGTGAGTTCACGCTTCATTCCCTCAACAAGTCTTTGCGGAGCACCTGCTCTACCCCAGGAGCCAGGCAGGCCTGGGAGAGAGAGGAAAAGGACCCAGTCCTGCCTCCATGGAGACTCCCTTCTACCGGCAGGAATCAGACCAATAAACAAATTTTAAAATAAAAATACATGATTCAACAGTCTTGCACAATTCACAAAAACTAATGATGTAATGTATGGTGATTAACATAACAATAAAATTTTTTTAAAAAGTAAAAATACATGTCACTGTTTGCACAGGCAGGAGAACAGGGTGTGCGGGGTGGGCTGGGCGGGAGGCACCTGAATGAAGACCCAAGAGGGAGATGAAAGAATCCGGGAGTTCGCATGTGGAGGAGGGGCAGGAGGACCTGGAGGGCAGGCTCAAAGGTGGGCACAAAGAGGATGTGTGGGACCGAAGAGGGTGGAGAGCAGGGCAGAAAGGGGGCATGGAGCCCTGTGGCTTTTCCGTAGGAGCCAGTGGCCCCCCAGGATGTGCTCTGACATTTGGACAGGATAGCTCGGCTCCTTGCTGAGAATCGCCTGAGAGAGGAGCAGGGCAAGAGTGAAGCAGGGAACCTGGGAAGGAGGGCTTTGTGACCCTGCAGGTGGGCAGGTGCGGGAGCCATGGAGAGTAAGGTTCTTGGTCACACTGGACGGGCTCTGACGTGGGGAGCCCATGGGATTTTGTGCTGGATTGGACACAGAGAAAAGACAGGAATCTCAAGGAGGGTGCCAGGGATTTTTAACCTGAACAACTGCGAAGATAGAATTGTCATTTATTGAGTTCCAAGAATGTTCTTGCCAGGCCAGGGTGGGGTCCTTGAGCCCAAATCTCCCACCAGGAGTGCCCACATCCCACAGGGATGGGCCTGCACCGTACCCTCTCTCCCTGTACCCCCAGGCTCAGTCACGGGCCGGGAGGAGCCCACGGGGTACACAGCCTCGGGGGAACACAGTGCGGGGTCCAGCGGACATCAGTCACAGTGCTCCCACAAGCGGAGGTGTGAGTGGAAAGTTCTCAGTGCACCCACAGCCTAGGAGATAGATAACTGGAGATATCGAGTAGGCAGTTGAATATATGAGTCTGGAGTTCAATGCGAGGTCCAAGCTAGAGATAAAAATTTAAGAGTCCTCAGCTTATAAATGGTATTTAAATGCACGAGATGGATAAGAGTGTGCGTAATCGGCAGAGACGAGCTGTCCAAGGACAAGCCCTGCGGCGCACCTGCATTAAGAGGTGGAGGGTGAGGGGGGCCAGTGGTGGTGGCAGGGAAGCCGAAGGGAAAGCAGAGCTGTGAGGGCCTGGAAGTCAAAGAAAGACACTGTTGCAAGGAGCAGGGACTGCCCCTCTTCAGAAGACAACCACTTAGCATCTGGCAGGACTTCCTGTGCATTCTCCCCCGTGATGGGTGCCGCGTTGCGCACAGCCCACCTTCCCCTCGGGGGCCCCAGTTCCTGAGAGTGTTGCTGTCGACGCCCAAAGTTGCACCCCTCCACGGGGACTGGGCGACGCAAGGGTTCAGAGACTCTTTCTCCTCTGCGTCACTTGGAATACCTCCGAAGGGTCTCCCAGGTGGATCTGCTGGTGCGGAGGCAAATTTCCAGCGGGACCGCCCACCAAACACGAACGTTCCGATGCTGGCACGTCAGGTTCGAGGCAGCAAAGCCTATATGAGTTCTCCCCCCGAGCGGGCTGAACAGTGACCTCCAAAAAAGACGTGTCTGAGTCCTAACCCCCTGGGACCTGTAAAGGTGACCGTATTTGGAAAAGGAGACTTCGCAGATGTAGTTAAGGATCTGGAGCTGAGATCATCCCGGATTTAGGGTGGGCCCCAGATCCAATGAAGAGTGTCCTTATACGAGACAGAATAGGGGCAGACACACGGAGACACACGGGGGGAGAAGGGCACGTGAAGACCCGGGCGGAGACTGGAAGGATGCGTCTCCAAGCCAAGGGACACCAAGGCTGCCGGCAGCCCCCAGAAGCCAGGAGAGAGGCAGGGAACAGACTCTCCCTCGGGGCTCCGGAGGGAACCATCCCTGCCCACACCCTGATTTGGCGCCGCCAGCCTCCGGAACTGTGAGAGAATCAGTTTCTGTTATTTTCAGCAACCCCCCCCCCTTCCCGTTTCTGGTGCTTTATGACTGCAGCCGCAGGAAACCAGGACACCCCCTTCCCACTTCCTCCTTGTCACCTCCCCGTCAGAGACCCAGAGACTTCCGCCCCCCTCCCCCTTCGCTCGCATTCATCCCCACGGAACCCATCATCAGAACGCTGAATCCCCAGGTCCCCATAGCAACGGCCCTGATGCCAGAACCCAGGCTTACCAGCGAGGATCAGCCCACGAGATCGCCGGGAGGTGGGGGCCGGGAGGGGTCTGCTGAGACAACAAACAGCAGAGGGAAGGCAACACCGAGTGACAAACCCACTGGGGTTTATATTAGCTGCTCTTTAAGAAAACAAAGCGCTGCAAAAAGTCCCCCTTCTCCGGGTGAATAATCTGTAGGTACAGAGCGAGAAGCCTGGAAGGAACGTGCTGTGCCCGGAGTAGCAGTGTTCCGGGCCCGTGATGCAGCCCGAGTGAGCCAGGCAGACACGGCTACCTCCCTCCCGGGGCCTCCCCCGGCGCCCCCACCCCCCGCAGGGGCCCAGGCTGGGGGTGACCGGCCTCCCGGCCCCGGCCCCCGCTTGAACGGTGCCCCGCTCTGGGTGGACCCGGCCACTCTGCGAGGCAAGCCCTCCGCTTCCACGGCGAGCACGTCTGTGGTGCCCCCCGCACCCCCGGCCTCCCCCAGAGCCACCTGGACTGACCGGCCGGGGCTCCCCACCCGGCGACCCACCTCACAGCTCCCGCTGAGGTGGCGCCCCTGCCACCTCCCGCCCCTCACCCAGCCTGGGGACGGACGTGGGTGGGCTCAGCTGCTCTCTCTGCCCACACAGCAGGTGTGTGCGGCCAACACCTTCCTCCCTCGTGGCCTCTCCCTTCTCCTCCTGTGGGTCCCCAGCCACACTTCTCCAGCCGGCCTCAGGCACTCCCAACCTGGGTTTCAAGCCCGCCAGGCCCACCCAACCCAGCTCCCTGATGGCCTTTCAAACATGGGCCGCAGGCCCAGCCTGTCCCCACGCTTTCCTTCCCAAGAAAGTCCCTTCCTGCCTACGTGCGCTCACATGCACGTGCACACACACTCACGTACCACAGAGACACACAGACCCACACTTGCTCACACCCATCCACACATGCACAGGCACATTCACACTTGCTCACACTCGTCCACACACACTCACACTTATCCACACACAGAGACACACACCCACTCACACCCAGACACACTCACACCCATCCACACACGCACAGTCACACTCACACCCATCCACACACGCACAGGCACACTCACACTTGCTCACATTCATCCACACACACAAAGGCACACTCATACTTGCTCATACTCATCCACACACAGACACACACTAGCTCACACCCATCCCCATACACAGACCCACACTCGCTCACACCCATCCACACACGCACAGGCACACTCACACTTGCTCACACTCGTCCACACACAGAGACACACACTTGCTCACACCCCTACCACAGAGACACACAGGCACACTCACACCCATCCACGCACGCACAGGCACGCACAACCCTCCCGTGTACATTCTCTCACACACAGGTGCAGCAGACACGGAGGGTGGGAGGCGTCAGTGGAAGGGAAGGGCTCAGGTCAGGCAGGTGGGACCTGAGCTGCATGGTCAACAAGCCCGTGGGTCCCACGGGGGCGGCGGTGGGGGCCTGACATGCACCGTCTCCCTGTCTGTCTTCTCCCGATTCACCTAACACAGAGCGAGACCCACAGTAGGTTCTTCATAAATATTTCCTCCATGAGTAGCCCTGAGTTCCCCGAGCTTGCCCAGGTAAGAGGGCACGGCCACCACCAGATTGCAACCCAGAACTTCAAATCAGTCTTGTTAAAACCACTGGATCATTCTTTTAAAAAAAAGTAGAGGAAGAACTCCAATGTCCTTAACTCTTTGCCTACATTCCGCATACCTCCTGACTCAGCCTCTGGGCGCCGAGGCCCCCGCCTGGAAAGTCTCCCTGGGTCCCTGCAAGCTCTTGTTAGTGGTCTGCACGAGCAAACCCTCAACTCTCGGGTGTGGTATGAATAAACAACTGAATGAATCAGACCGCATCGCTTTCCCTGGGCCTTACTTAGCACAGGTCTGGGTACAGTGAAGGCATCAGTCAAGATGGGTAAGTGGGTGGACCTTTAAAATCTGTGTTCAAACTCATTTCTAAGGCACTTTCTGGAATATTTCCATTCCACTCCGATCTCCCTCTTTACTGGTCATTTTCTTGGTATGTGATGACTTCAGCTTGAGCAGTTTTCCCATATGGTTTTAGCCATGTCAGTCAGATGGGTCCAGGAGTACGTGTGATCCTATCATTGTCACCCCCCATAAGGGCCACATTCTCCCGAGCAAGGACGGCTGATTCCCCTCGTGCCATAGTGAAGCCGCGTGTCTCCCCCCGCCCCACATTAGCATGACAGCTCCAGCAAGGGCATCCCCACTGTACACACTTCTTGGGGCAGAGCTTCCGGCTGGCGTCCTTGCGGGGAGGAGGGGGCTGATGATGGCACTCCTCTAGAGCCAGGAGAACGCACCCCTTAGCTACAGTTTCTTCCCCTTTCTGGGAAAGGCTGCAAGCGCTGTTCCTTTTCAGACCCCAGGGAAATGTCTGACGGCCTTCCTGGGGCCCCCTCTTCCCGGGAAGATGCCATCACTGCTGGAGGAGTTCCACACTATGTTTCACACGTGGGGCCCTCCGTTGGTGCAGAACGGGAGTCCCCTGGAGACTGGGCCCTTGTCTATGCTCCTTCGGCCTTGGCTGCCATGGCTTGGCTCCTCTTACCCCTGTTTCTAGAAGCAAAGAGAAGGAATATGCAGACCTTTTCCAGAAAGATCTAGAAGTTCCCAGAAACTGCCAGAAATCTCTAAACTTGTCTGTCAATACAGTGGCACAGCGAACGATGATGCCCTAGTTACCCAGACGTGTCCTCGAAAGGGGTACTTCCTCACACTCGGGCTCAATTAAACCCAGTCGGCAGAGCAGCACAGAATCCCCCAGGGGCGGCGCCAGGAGAGACCCTGCGGGGTGCGGGGTCCTTATGTCTCTAGATCTGTAAAAGCAGGGGGACATTAGCCCCGACATCACGGGTTGCCGAGAGGACTGAATGCCAGGAACCAGGTAAAATGCTCAGCGTCATGCCTGCTGAGGCCCAGGGTCCTCCGGGGAAGTAGGGGCAGCACTGCGGTGGGAACAGCCTCCCTGGGTTCTCACCACCGTTGTCCGAGACCAGGCGCGGCTCACACCAAAGCATCGACTGAACCAACAGTGCCCCCTACAGGCCTTGGTCTCCAGGGACGGCCCCACCCAGGCAGCACAGGGATCGCTCCCCTAGGAAAGCAAGGTTCCTTGAGGTTTTGCTGGAACTCCAGGGTTTCGGCTCCAAAAAGGACATCCCTAGAATGAGCAGCTGCCTCTCCTCTTCCCCCCTCTCTCCTTCCTCCCCCCAAGCTTCTTTAATACCCTGGATGTAGCACAGATACTAGGTTGGGGGACAGAAAGCCCAGGTTTGAGGACAACTCAGCCACCGACTGGTGGCTCTGTGACCTCTGAAGGGTCCTTTGGCCTAATCAGGCGTCTTTTCTAGAAAGCCCCAAAGTCCCAGGCAACTGTCCAGCTCAGGAACTCCCTGAGCTCTGCCAAGTCTGTAGGCAAAAGGAGTTCAAGCTGTACCTTACTGCAGTGCGGGGCGCTCTGGGGCCCCAATGGCTTATGCAGACAGGTGCATCACCTCCTTGTTCAACTCCCCCAGCCCAGCCCCGGTCCCCTTCGGCCATCGCTCGCAGGGCGGGATGCTCCGGGGAGCTGCAGGTCCACACCCCAGCAAGCACCACTACCCGCCTGTATTTGTCTGGATTGCCCAGAGAGATGAGCCCATTCATTCCTATCTGGCACCTCGCGGGGTCACCTTCTGCGTGGAGTTATGATGAAGCCTTCCAATGATGCCTCCTGACTGGAGCCAATTTGACTTCTATAATGGCTCGAGAAAAGGTCGCAGCCTGGGAGTCTGTATTACTCTGTCACAGAAATTAAAGGAGCAGTTTGCCACAATAAAGGACAGTCTGCCTGGTGGCCTCTCACCCTAGCCAGCTTCCTCCTGCTATCTTCTCTGATGATGTGGATAAGAATCCTGTTACACCAGCAGGCTCGAGAAATGTGCTCTCCGGCACCACCGCAGAGTGACCACCCACGGAAGCCGGCTGCCCCCTCCACCTGCAGGGGGACACTCCCTGTGACTAACGGAGCTGCTCGTGGGGCACAGGGGAGCCTTACTGAAGTTTCTGTCCACCAGCCGATGTCCTGGGGCTTCTCTCCTGATGTGCCCCATGACGATCTGAACAGTGTACAAGTAGGAAAAAAACCCAGGAAGTAAGTGCACCAAATTGTTTTCAGGGAGGAGGTGGGTGGGAAGGAAATGTGAGCTTTCGATTCTTAATTTGTATGTATATTTTAAAGTGGTTTTTTTTTTTTTTCTTTCTCTTTTTCAAGTGAACAAAAAACAAGCATCTTCCTTGGGAGGTGGGGGGAGGAATGCATAGGTTGGATTGTTTTAACTTCACCTCCATCCAGGCAAGTTAAGAGGAAAGGCAAGAAAGTAAAGTAGGCTCAGGATTTGTTGGGGGAAGGGTTGGGGGCGGCCTGGGGAGGAAGGACAAAACCTTGGAAGAATAGACTGGCTCCCAGTGTCCCTGAAGACTTGCCAGTTTGATCAGTGGGATCACACATACAACATTTCTCACCGGTACCCTGTCTCCGGGGAAGGCTCTGCTCCCAGGGCTGAGCTCTGTGGCTGTTTGCCTTTGCAGGCTTTCTGGAATTCCCGAGATGGCTCGTTTTGGGGGGATACCCTCTAATGGAGGGAAATGAGAAAACTTTCCAACGGGGCCCTTGGAGGAACCAGAATTGACACCTCTAACGAATGGTTATAGGCGGAGGTCCCAGGGGAGGAAGCTGCACAACCCCGGGGCCCAGGGAGGGAAGGAGCTGCTTTCACGGGCCCGGCTCCTATCTGTCCAGAGCTCTTGAGAGCAGGGCCCACAGATAAGAAGTGACCAGCTCCCAGCCCGGCTGCATCCGCGTTGAGATGGAGAGGCCAGCTCGGCTGAAGTCGGGTCACCTTGAGGAAGTATCAGTTCAAAGCATCAGGAAGGGCCTGAAAAGTGTCAGCGGCTTACATCCCTCGTCCTGGCGAATCCTGACTCATCGCATGACAGCAAAGCTCAGGGCTGTGCCATTTTCAGACACTTCTTGGCAAGATGCCTCCGGATAGTACATTCCTTGCAGGCGTATACAGGCGGCCAAGGGGGCACGAAGAGCGACGCTGGTGGGATTGTGGCTCTATTCCGGGAGGCGCTTCTCTGATCATTTCCAGAAGGCCTTGAGCCAAAGATGGGATGCCCCCACACTTTTTTGTCATTCCCTTTTTGTATTGTAGAAGATGACAATTCTATACACATAAACGGAATGGTGTAATGAGCCCCCAGGGACCCATCATGCAGCTCCATCCAACCCTCCTTCCACGGGGGACCCTTCCTCTTGCTTTCTTTTTGCAGTTTTCTTAGATAGAACTTCTACGCATTGAAATGCACAAACCTTCCCTCTACGATTTTGACAAATGGATACACTCATATAACCTATAGGGAAGGAAGAAGTTTTCCTTGACCTTCTTTGGGTCTCTGGCTGGGTCTGATAATTAAACTGGCAAGGACAGATTAGCAGGAGCAAAGTCTACACGTTTTATTCCATTTTCACATGTCCATGGGAGCCTTCATAAGAGAAGGAAGACCCAGAGACATGACCGGAGCAGGACGCTTTTACACCATTTAGACCAAAACAAAAACAAAAACAATAACAATAAATTTGGGAGGAATTGACAAGACAAAGGGGTTTGCACTAGGGGTAGTAAATGGGTAAGAAGTAATTAGAAAAATAAGAGTCAGTTAAAAAAACAAAAGAATAACAGGGATGCCTGGGTGGCTCTGAGCGTCCGACTCTTGATTTCGGCTCAGATCACGATCTCAGGGTTGTGAGATTGAGCCCTGAGTCAGGCTCCGAGCTGGGCATGGAGCCTGCTTAAGATTCTCTCTCTCCCTCTCCCTCTGCCGCTCTCCCCTCCAAAAAGAAAAAAAAAAAAAGAAGAAGAAGAAGAAGAGAAAGGAAGAAAGAAAAATTAAAAAGACAAAGAAAGGTTAGTTTAGCAAGGTTTGTGCAGATTTCTTGGCCCCAGATTCCCCATCTCTGGTGACAAGAATGTCTTCCTTCCTCCCGACACAAGGAGGGTACCTTTCATGTGGGAGTTTTATGACCAATTTCAGGGAAGAAGGAAGAGGTGGGGGAGGTCAGAGTGGGCTTCTTGCTTCTGCCATTTAAAAAAATTCCTTGAGGGGCACCTGGGTGGCTCAGTCGGTTAAGCATCTGCCTTTGGCTCAGGTCATGATCCCAGGGTCCTGGGCTCCCTGTTCAGTGGGGAGCCTGCTTCTCCCTCTCCCTCTGCTGCTCCCCCTGCTTGTGCTCTCTTTCTCTGTCAAATAAATAGATAAAAATCTTTTTTTAAAAATTCCTTGAAATGTGGAATGTGCCAAGGTGCCATATTTAGGGGTAGTGTGTTCTGAACCTCATCAACCCCAACCATTTACTACAATATAGGACTAGAATGATCTTTAGGTTCTCTTCCCAGTCAATATCCCCACCCCCCAACAGGCAACGACTAGCCTGATTTTTTTCACTAGAAATTCATATAAATAAAACCATACGGTATGCACTCTGTTGTGTCTGGATTCTTTCTACCTGCATAACTTTGCTGAGGTTCTTCCATGTTGTTACACGAAATCATCAGTTCAATACTTTCTATTGCTCTTGAGTCTTCAGTGTTGGGGCTACTCCCTTCTCCTAATGATGGACATTTGCTTTCTTCCCAGTGTGGGCTGTTGCTAACAGAACTGCAAAGAATAATTATGCACAAGACTTTCGTGCATGTATGTCTCCATTTCTCTTGGATAAACATGTAAGAGGGGACTTACTGGGTCAAAAAGTACATGATGAACTCGAGAAGAAACTGTCCAACTTTTCTCCAAGGTGGCATAAATTCCACATTCCCACAAGCAATGCGTGAAACTTCTGGTTACCGCCCATCCTTGCCAACATTTGGTGTTGAGGGGCTTTCGATGTTAGCCTGCCTAGTGGGCATGGGTGTGCAGAATACTTCATTGTGGTTTCAATTTGTGTTTACCTGATGACCAATAAGATGTCAAGCACTATTATATGTGTTTATTGGCTATTCATAAATCTTCTTTTATAAAATGTCTCCAAATCTTTTGACCATTTTGTATTGAGTTGTTTGTCTTTTCATTATTGTGTTGTAGACATTCATTGTATATCCTAAACACAAGTCCTTGGTCAGATGCATATTTCACGAACATTTTCTCCCAGTTTCTGCCTTGCTTTTAGTTTTATGAAAGATAGCTTTTGATGACGAGAAGCTTTTAGTTTTGAGAAAGGCTAATTTCTCATTTCTTTCTTTCATGGTTATTATGTACTGTGTCCTATCTAAAAATTTTTACTACTTTGTGGCAAAGATACTCTCATTTTTTCCTCTAAAAGCTAATTCGATGTTAGTTTTTAGGTTCTATATTCATCTCATATTATTTTCTGTATATTGTTTGAGGTGAGACTTGTGGTTCTTTTTTCTCATTTGGATATCAAGTTGTTCCAACAGCATTGGTTCAAAGGATTTTCCTTTCTCCATTGAAATATTTTGGTGCCCTTGTCAAAAATCAATTGCTCATGGAAGTGTAAGTCTATTTCTGGCCTCCCTATTCTGTTTCATTGACCAATTAGTCTATTATTATGGCAATACCACACTATTTTGATTACTTGATAGTTTGTCTTGAATTTAGGAAGTATAAATTTTCATAGCTTTGCTCTCCTTTTTAAGATTGGTTGGTTGTTTTCAGTCCTTTGTTTTTCCATGTGAGTTTGAGAAGCATGTTATTAATTTATATTCATGAAAAAGTCTGGGGGAATTCTGATTGAGATTGGATTGAGACTATACTTTAATTTGCAGAGAATTTATATCTTGACAATATTGACTCATCCAACCCTTGAACATGGTATATCTCTCCATTTCTTTATTACAGAAATGACAAAAACACATTTCAGAAATTATTATTATGATTACAGTATCTGTCATTTCTCTCAGCGGTATGTTATAGTTTTATGACTAGAGGCCTTGCAGAGCTTTTGGTGTTTAGCTTTGCTATAGACTGAATTATGTACCCTCCAAACTTCAAATGCTGAAGCCCTCACCCCCAATGTAACTATAGCTGGAGATAGGGCTTTTAGGAGGTAATTAATGTTAAATGAAGTCAAAAGGGTGGGTTTGCCAGTGAAATCTGATAGGATTTGTCATAGAAGAAGAAAAAGAGAGAGCTCTCTCTCCTTCTGTCTCTCCACCTCCATGAACCAAGGGAAGGCCATATGAAGGCATATCAAGAAAATGGCCATTTGCAAGCCAGGAAGAGAGTTCTCACCAGAACCCAACCTCCGGCACCCTGATCTTAGACTCCTAGCCTCCAGAACTAGGAGAAAATAAATGCATGTTATATAAGCCACTCCATCTATCATACTTTGTTACGGTAGCCCGAACAAACTAATAAAATTCCTGTGCTTTGTACGTTCAAAGATAGTGCAAATGAACATTTTCAATATACTTTTCTAATTGTTTTTGCTAATACATAAAAATACAACTGACTTTTGTATATTGACCTGGTGGCCTGCAATCCTGCTAAACTCACTTAGTAGTTCTGATAGCTCTGTGGTTAATCCTTAGGATTTTCTACAGAAACAAGTACATTATCTACAAATAAAAAGAGTTTTACTTCTTCCTTTCCAACCACATGCCTTTTGTTTCTTTTCCTTGCCTTATTGCACAGGCCATAACTTCCAGTACAATGTGAACTACAAGTAGTAAGAGCAGATATCCTTGCCTTGGTTTCCAGTAGTAAGGGGAAAGTATTCAGTCCCCCATCATTAGGCATGATGTTAGCTTTAATTTTCCATCATGCCCCTCACCATACGGAGGACGTTCCCGTCCAGTCTTATTTGCTGAGAGTTTTAAATCCGCCCCCCACAGTTTTATTGAGATGTAACTGACATAGAACATTGTATCGGTCTCAGGTGTACAACATAATGCTTTGATACGTGTGTATATTGTGAACCGATCACCACAATAAGTCTAGTTAATACCCATCACCTCATACAGATAGTCTTTTTTTTTCTTGTGATGAGAACATTTAAGATCTACTCTCTTGGCTACTTTCCAATATACACACAGTATAAATTTAAAATTATAAATGGCATTAAACTTTTTCAAATGCTTTTTCAGTATCAAGCACCTTTTCTGAACCTCCCATATTCTGCTAATATGGTGAATTTCCACGAAGTAATTTTTGAATGTGAAATCTTTGTCGCATTCCTGGAATAAACTCCCCTTGGTTATGATGTATTAGTCTTTTTATTCATTGCTAGATTCAATAGGCTAATATTTCGTGAAGGATTTTTGCATCCACGTTCATGAGGAACATCTGTCTGTGTTGTTCTTCTCCTGAGCTATCTTTGTCAAGTTTTGGTAGCAGGGTTATTCTGGCCTTGAGAAATGAGTTGCAACATTTTCGTTCTCCCTCTATTATGAACAATACATTTATCAGCTTCCTCTCTTCGTAAACAGAACAGGGTACGTGAAACTGGGATTGGTATTTGATAGAATTAGCCAGTGAAATCATCTGGGCCTGGAGTTTCCTTGTGTGAAGGTTTTTGATAACAAATTCAATTTCTTGGAAACTCAGATGTCTTACTTTACCTTGTGTCAGTTTGCGTTCACTTGTGTTTTTCAAGGAATTGGTCTATTTCATCTAATTTGTCAAAGGGTTTAGAATAAATTTGCTTACAATAGCCCTTGGTAACCCTTATGTGTCTGTTGACGCCACAGTGACTGGCCCTTTCTTGTTCCTGATACGGTGATGTGTCTTTTCCCTTCTTTTTTTTTCTTGGTAAGTCTTGCTAGAGGTTTCACTATTTTATTTATCTTTTCAAAGGACCAGCTTCTGACTTTGTTTATTTTTTGCTTATTTTCTCCTTCTGTGGTTTCTGCTCCCTATGACTGCCTCCCTCCCACTTACTGTGGATTTAATTTGCTTGTCTTCTTCTAGCTGCTTCATGTGGAACCTTAGGACACTTATTTAAAAATTTTCTCCCTTTGTAATATAACCATTCAGGGCTATAAATTTTTCTATAAGCCTTGAGTTGGCTGCATTTCACAACTTTTGATACGCTGTATTATTATCTTCCAGCTCAAAATGGTTTCTAATTTTCTTCCTGGTGTCGTTGCTGTAACCCATGGGTTCCTTAGAAGGGTTGTTTTATTTTCCATATATGCTGGCTCTTTTTTTTTTTTTTTAATTGTGCTTAACTTCTAATTTAATTCCATTGTGCAGAGAATATATTCTGTAATATTTCAGTCTTTTAAAATGATTGAGGGTTGGTTTATGGCCTCCCATATGTCTTGCCACTGGTTTATGTACTTTGGGAAAGAATGTATTCTGCACTTGTTCAGCTCAGAGCTCTATAAATATCATTAGGGTGAAGTAATTGATATTCTTTTCAATATCTTATTTTCTTACAGATTTATTTTTAATTAATTGTTCTATCAAATGGTGAGGCCAGGGTGCTAACATCTCCAACTGTGATTGTGGATTTATCTCATTCCCCTGTAAGTTCTGACATTTTTGCAGTGTGATTTTCGAGCCCTTCTTTCTAGATTCATCCATATTTTAGGTTGCGATGTCTTCCTCATGTTTGGGCCTTTTTACCATTATGAAATGTCCTGCTTATCTCTAGTGATATGCCTTTATCAGAGAGCCTTATCTGTCGGGATATGAATATGGTCTCTCCAGCTTTCCTGCACGTTAGCGTTTACACGGTATTTCATTATGCATTGTTTTCCTTCACACTTAGTTATGGCCTCGCATTTAAAATCCATCTCTTGGGGCACCTGGGTAGCTTTGTGAGTTAAGCGTCTGACTCTTGATTTCAGCTCAGATCATGGTCTCAGGGTTGTGGGATCAAGCCCCAGGTCAGGCTCTGCACTGAGCATGGAGCCTGCTTAAGATTCTCTTTCTCCCTCTGCTCCTCCCCTCACTCGTGCATTAGCGCTAAATAAATAAATACATAAAATCTTTAAAATCTATCTCTTGCAAATCTATAGTGGGTCTTACCTTTTTGTCCAGTCTGGCAATCTATGATTTTTAGGAGATTTTGTTTTAGTCTATTTCATTTTAGTGAAGTTATTGATATGATTGGATTTAATCTCCCTGTTTGCTATTTACTTTCTATCGATCTCATCTGCTTTCTTCCTCTTATCCTACCTTTCTGCCTTTTGTGTGAGTACATTTTGTTATTCCATTTTAATTCCGATGTTGGCTTTTCCATGTTATCTTCTATAATACAGTCCTTCTGACTTACCACAGAGTACTTAGATTTCATATTTTACCATGTTGCATCAACAATAGGAGCTTTGAGACTGGATAGTCCTGCTTCTTGCCCCTCTACCCTTTGTGGTATTCTTGCCATTTGTATTCCTTCTACCTGTGTTTAAAATTACCCACAATGCGGTATTATAAATTTTGTTTTAAACAGATATATGTATTTTTAATTAAGAGAACATATATATACACATTCTCTTATATTTTACCCATATACTTATTAATTTATTCCTTTGTTCCTTCCTGCTGATTTGAGTTAGGATCTGGTGTCATTTCATTTCATCCTAAAGAATGTCCTTTAGGGGCGCCTGGGTGGCTCAGTCGTTAAGCGTCTGCCTTCGGCTCAGGTCATGATCCCAGGGTCCTGGGATCGAGCCCCACATCGGGCTCCCTGCTCAGCGGGAAGCCTGCTTCTCCCTCTCCCACTCTCCCTGCTTGTGTTCCTGCTCTCGCTGTGTCTCTCTGTCAAATAAATAAATAAAATCTTTAAAAAAAAAAAAAAAAAAGAATGTCCTTTAGCATTTCTTATAGTGCAGGTCTGCTAGTAATTTGTTTATTTTTTTGTTTATTTTTAAACGTTTTTATTTTGCCTTTATTTTTTGAGAGATAATTTGGCTAGGTATAGAATTCTGAGTAACAGGTGTTTTTTTTTTTTTTTTTCCTTGCAGCATTTTAAAGTTTATTTATTTATTGTTCAGTAATCTCTATGCCCAATGTGGGGCTCAAACTCAACCCTGAGATCAAGAGCTACATGCTCTTCTGACTGAGCCAGCTGGATGCCCCTCCTTACAGCATTTTAAAGTCATTGCTTGCTGTCTTCTGCCCTCCTGCGTCTTTGATATGTCAGCCACCATTAGTATCTCTTAATGGAATGTATTGGTTTTCTCTTACTACTTTCAAGATTTTCTTTTTACTTTTGGATTTCAGCCATTTGATTAAGATGTGCCTAAGAATGGTTCTCCTTCTGGGTGTCCTATTCAAGAGTCATTGAACTTGTTGAATCTGTGAATTGATATCTTTTGCTAAATTTGGGAAGTTTTCAGTCAGTATTTCTACAACTATGTCTCTGCCCCATGTTACCTCCTCCCTACTGCTACTCCAGTCATATATATGTCTTCCTGACATCACCCCACATGTTTACGAGGCTCTGTTAATTTTGCTCCCATTTTTTTTTCTGCCTATTCTTTTCACTGGATAATTTCCATCATCTATGTTCAAATTCACTGACTTTCTCTTTCCATCCCCAATCTACTACTGAGTGATTCAAGGAAATCTTTCATTTCACTTATGTGCATTTTGTGCCTAGAACGGCAAAGCCCAATACAGTTGTCACTACGTGTCTAATTAAATCAACTCAAATTTTTTAAAAAATTAAAATTCCCCTCCTCTGTCACAGCGTCCATATTTCTAGTGCTCAATAGCCACATTTGGCTAGTGGCCACAGTGTTGGACTGTACACTAAAGGAATATTTTCATCACTGCAAAAATAGCTCTATTGGAAGGAGCTGCTCTGGAATTCCTGCTTGGCTCATTTTTATAGTTTATATTTCTGTACTGAGATTGCCTTCCTTTCATAATGTATATATTTTCCTTTAAGTCCTTGAACATATTTATAACAAATGCTTTAAATTCCTTTGTACTAATTGCAATATCTGGATCATCTTGTTGTCACTTTCTATTGATTACTTTTTTTAATGTGTGCAAGTATGAGTAACATTTTCTTCTTTCTTCACCCAGTCAGTGATTTTTTTGATTGCACACTGGACACTTTGAATGATACATTGTAGTCTTTGGAGTCTGTTTTGTTTTCTGTCATTTTATTCTAGCAGACAATTAAGTTGACTGGACTCAATCTCTAAAATCCATCACAGCAGCAACTGAAATCTCCACTCAGTTTCTTCAGCTTCCAGCTACTACTCTTTCTCCCCTGGGCCCCATTGGATATTCTCTGAATATACATATCTTAGAGGTGATGAGAATGTGGGGAGATCTTATATGTAGATCTGAGGACTCACCTCCTCTGTGGCACCCTTCCTTCAAGGATTCTCCCCTTCCCTGTGGGGCTTTCTTCCAGCCCTCAGTTCTGTCGTCCGGCACCTCAGGCCAGTACAAGTATGGCTTCCTGACATTTCAATTTATGTACAGATTTGGGAGTTCCAGGCAAAAAGCCTGAAACACACAAGTATCACTCATGCAGTTAACCTTTCAAGGGTAGATATCCCCTCCAGTGCCTACCTACTTTTGACTGCTCTTCTATGCCTTCTTATATTTTGTGTTGGTTTCATAATTATTGTTTATGGAAGGGTTACTCTGACCAAGTTACTACCCTACTGCCAGAATCCAGAAACTGTCAGCATGCATTTTTTATTGACAGTATAATGTTCACCCAGTTTGTGCTGCTAAAAACTATTAGCATTGGGGCATATGGCCTCGAGAGGAGACATTTCCATTCTTTGTTGCGTGGAGGAAACTCAAAGGCTAGTCTTATACTATTAGCCATCAGAGTCCAAAGTGATCAATACCTCGGTGTTAGAGTTGTCAGTGTTCTCCAAGGAATGTAGAATATCCAAGAGGAAACCAGCACAGTCCCATCAGGACCCAATCTTTCCTTCAATCCTTTTGGAAACTAAAAACAAACTTTATTATCTTCTTCTAAGAAAAGAAATGGTAGTGCTTGAACATCTAATCAGCATTATTATCATCATCACTAAAAAAAAATCCCCTAAAACCACCTACATATACCTATAGGTTGCACTCATACAGAAGCTGAACAGTCCAAGAATAATTTGACAACAGATGTATACATGCGTGTTGAGAAGTCATATTGCATAGTGGGGGAAGCATGAGCTCAAAGCCCAGTCCCACTATTTATTTTTATTTTTATTTTTTGCTGTATGGCCTTGGGAAATTTTGTTAACCTCTCCAAGCCCAGTTTCCTCATCTGTAAAGCTGGGATAATAATATCTATCTCACAGGGTTGCTATGAAAGTTAAATGTTAAAGGATGAATCGTACCCACCATAATGCTGATGTCAAAAGACTCCCGCCTCCCTTTAGATCTATTTATAGTGCATCGGAGGTATCTGCAATCAGCCACTTGAGATTCCAGTTGAGGAAAAGGTCTTACCAGAAATGAGAGCTTCCCCAAATGTATCCACAGCTAATCATGGGTGATGTTCTCTAAATGCTTGTAAGTTACCTAGAGACTTGAAGCATGGCATTTCTGAGGCTCAACTCCCTACCATTTCATGGGAACTCTGCTTTCTACGACTCCTGGTGTGGGACATTTCCACATTGGAAGTCCTCCAATTAATGGGAACCCCTAAGGAGTAAGGCCCTTTGAATCATCTGGTACCTAGAGGAGAGAGGAAAACTATGACGTCATGGTTTCTGATGTCACACCTTGGGCTATAGCATCGGGGCTGCAGGTATTCATCCTTCTTAAGATGAAATTCATGCAAACCTACCTGCATTGCCCCCAAAACTAGACAAAAGCTTCTGGCTTATTATTCCTTTCAGGCGTATTTTCCATAAAAGGCATTTATGGAATGCCTTTTATGGAAAGGCATTGTTCAACCACTTTAGTGCCCACCTAGAAAAGGTCTTCCTTGGTGTTGAATCTACCAGTGAGCATTTTCTCCCCAGAATGTCAAGCAGTTATTGACTTCTTGGTTTGTGCTAGCACCTTGCAATGTTCTGTTTCTTATCCCGGCACTTCGCCTAGCATGTCAAAGCTGTGCTTATCCACGAAACGCAAGGTGGCCCTGAGGCTCCAATTACTCACCACTCAAGAACAATGTCATCGCAGGAAGAAACAATGCACAAACTGACAAAGAGCCCTTGGTGTGTCCTCACAAGAGTCAAGTTGCTCCACGGCTATCTGTGTAGGGCTGTCTCTACAAACGGTACCCGCCAAAAGACTCCTGGGGGATTTATTTCTAATGATGAGCAACCCTCCCCCATAAAGGAGACTGCGTTCAGTGCTCAGCACTAAAAATCAAATGTTTACCGAGTGTAGGTAGGCAGAGCTGAATCTTGCCCTGAACTACTTTCTGCTCATTGCAGATCAGGTTGTGCCAACAATGTTATCACCCTGATTCATTCATTCATTCACTCAATGCATATTTGAGTGTCTAGCTCTGGGAAGACAGCAGAGAAAAGCCTCAGGTGGCTTACATTTCAGCAGGGTGACACAAATGATAAATGAATGAATAAACATGTCATGTAGCAATAAATGCAAAGGAAGAAAATAAGAAACCTGGATCAGAGGACGGAGAATGATGGCATCAGGGTTTTATTTATTGCAGAGGGCTTGGAAAAGCCTTTTCCGATAAGATGGCATCTGGAGACCTGGAGGCCAGGCAGATACCTGAGGGAAGGGTCAGGTAGAGGCGGCAGCAGGGGCACGTGTCTTCAGGCCAGAGTCCCTTAGTGGGTCTGAGGAATAAGGGGAAAGCGAGGTAGGAGCAGGGGAGGTAGAAGATGAGTCCTGGAGGTAGAAAGGGGCCAGACCTCCTAGGGCCCTCACTGTAGCTTCCTAACAGCCTCTGGCCTCTCATCTTGCTCTCCCCTATTCCATCCTTCACAGTTTTTTTTTTTATTATGTTATTTTAATCACCACACATTACATCATTAGTTTTTGATGTAGTGTTCCATGATTCATTATTTGCGTATAACACCCAGTGCTCCATGCAGAATGTGCCCTCTTTAATACCCACCACTAGGCTAACCCATCCTCCCACCCCCCTCCCCTCTAGAACCCTCAGATTGTTTTTCAGAGTCCATCATCTTTCATGGTTCATCTCCCCCTCCAATTTCCTCCCTTTCATTCTTCCCCTCCTGCTATCCTCTTATTCTTTTTTTTTTTTTAACATATAATGTATTATTTGTCTCAGAGGTACAGATCTGTGATTCAACAGTCTTGCACAATTCACAGCACTCACCATAGCACATACCCTCCCCAGTGTCTATCACCCAGCCACCCCATCCTTCCACCCCCCACCACTCCAGCAACCCTCAGTTTGTTTCCTGAGATTAAGAATTCCTCATATCAGTGAGGTCATATGATACATGTCTTTCTCTGATTGACTTACTTCGCTCGGCCTAACACTCTCCAGTTCCATCCACGTTGTTGCAAATGGCAAGATTTCATTCCTTTTGTCCATCCTTCACAGTTACTGGCATGAGCTTCCTAATGTGACCCCATTGCCTTCCCATATAATACCCTCAAAGGCTTCCATCACCTGTGGGATCAAACTCAAGCTCCTTAAGGTGGGCTACAAATGCCCCTGCGTACCTCTCCAGACCCCACTTTGCAATTCGTGCCCCAACATCCTCAAACCATTGCTTGTGAGTCTTCCTCCACCTGGAAGGCAGACACCCAGCTGGTTTAGCCAGTGACTTAAGAATCAAGACCTTAATGTCCATTTGAGGTTAATCACTAGTGGATAGTTGTGGAGTAACTTGACTCTCGTGAAGACACACCAAGGGCTCTTTGTCAGTTTGTGTTAGGTGAACAAGGAGAAATCTACCCCAGGAGTTGGTAAGAGGCATACCAAGTATTAGCTCCAAGGATACTCCAAGGATCTGAAACCAAGGCAAGAGAAAGCAGGTGCTCAGCCTACAGGAACTGGCTGATTCTATCAGGTGACGTTGCTTAGGATGTGAACCAGTACTGACTGAGTGAAGGCTTTTCATAGAAGACCCACTATGTGTCACACAGCGCACACAATGTTCTATGTATACATTTTCTCTAATCTGCACCACAGGAATTACACAAGTGCGGACACTGAGGTTGCACTGATCATAAGAAGCAGAACTGGAATCCAAAGCCCAGCGTATATGTCTCCAGCGCCTACACACTCCTGCTTCACACCTTCCAGAATCAGACATGGCGGCTCCTACAACATTGCGGGCCAGGTCCTAACGGCCTTTGCATCTGCTGAATGGAACCACCGCACCCATGCACCCACCTGAAGAGGTAGCTCTGGGGAGGGGTCCAGTCTGCCTGTGTTCAGTTCTTGGTTCTACACGGGTTAGCTCATGGCCCCTCTGAGACGCTGTTGAATGTAGCCTGGCTGTAGAATGGCTACATCAGCTCAGGCTGCTACAACAAAATACCACAGACCTGGAGCTTATGCAACAGACACGTGTTTCTCACAGTTCTAGAGACTGGAAGTATAAGATCAGGGTGCTAGCAAAGTCACGTTCTGGTGAGAGATCTCTTCCCAGCTTGTAGATGGCCTCCTTCTCTCTCTCTGTCTTTCCACAGCAGAAAGAGGAGGTTCTGGTCTCTTCCCCTTCTGCTAAGAACACCAATCCCGTCTTGACGGTCCGCCCCCACCCCTGCATGAGCTCACCTGAACTTAATTACCTCCCAAAGGCCCCGTCTCCAAGTACCATCACACTGGGAGTGAGAGCATATTAAGAGCTCCATAAATGTTAGCTGCGCTTGCAGGACATACCAAGGTTGTACAAAAGCCCTCCTCCAGTCCACCTTGCTGGTCCAAGACCACCACGCAGCAGGGCAAGAAGTGAGCTGCATGCCAGAGAGCATGGGGGTCATTCTTTACCAGGATTTGCGTTTGTTTTGCGTTTGCATGGAGAGCTAGTTTCCAGGAGGTTAGCCCACCATGCTTTGCAGCCTTAAAGGATGCTTCTTTTATTTTTTTATTTTTTAAAGATTTTATTTATTTGACAGAGAGAGACACAGCAAGAGAGGGAACACAAGCAGGGGGAGTGGGAGAGGGAGAAGCAGGCTTCCCGCGGAGCAGGGAGCCCGATGCGGGGCTCGATCCCAGGATCCTGAGATCATGACCTGAGCCGAAGGCAGACGCTTAACAACTGAGCCACCCAGGCGCCCCTAAAGGATGCTTCTTTTAAGGAACTGCTCCTTCCTCACCTACCTCCTTTCCTGCTCCTCACCTTGACGTTCGGCTCCTTAGCCACTGCAGTACTCTCTGGCCCGGCGCATTTCCTCCTCACCGCGTACACCCCAAACCTCAGAGTCCTGGCTCCTCTGAGCCTGTCAGCAGCCCCGGTTGATTTTATCACCGTCATAACTCTCTGGAATAGCTGCAGTTACCCTACCAGTACGAGTGCAAAGCCAGTACTTTTGTGTCGACTGCAATGTATTCATAAATTTCTACAGGCATTTATTGAGCCCCTACTGTGTGTGTCACATGGACTGCCTACCGAGTTTCCCATCTCCACCACCATCACAGCAAACACACCTCATTATCATCCTTTCCCACTTGGCCCCATGGTGCCCGAGGAGAGGGACCACTCCTTCCTAATCCAGCCCCTGCTGCCTCTCCAGCAGTCTTCCCACAGCCCGGAGACACCCCTGAAGGATTATTAGCTCCCTGGTCCCAGGCCTCGGCCTGCCCCCACCCTCTTTGTCTTCACGACCCCGAGGCCCTGCTGCCACCATCAACGTGCCCTGCCTTATAATCTCCTTGGGTTTTGTAAACATGCTGCATGGCTGTCCCCATCCCCACTGGTCTGGGTTTTCTGTATCTCTGAGCATTTTCTTTCTTGATCACCCACTTCCCTTCAGCCCTCCATCTGTGCGTACATCCCACCCTCCCTGACACTGCCCATCCCTCAGTCTACTGAACAAGTGTTCCCATACCCCGACTCCAGGTCTCCCTGGACCAGACAGGGGGCCTTGAACTCCAGGTTCACAGGTATGTCAAGGATAGGTATGCATTTTGTGTTTGCTATTGCCAGGACACCACGGGGCTCTTGGGCATACACAATAGGTGTGCAGGCGTGCTTCTGCACACGTGGGTGCCTGCAACCTCCCCATCATTTTTCCCAGGCTTATTTTTCCCTGGTATTAAAGAACCACAAAGAATTTCTAAGTCAGTCATATTCTTTGTTGTTATTACTAGTTGTAGTGCATTGAAAGGGACAAACAATGCAGCTTATTCTTTGCCTCTCTACAACCAGAGATTTATTTTCTATAATTTTTTTTTTTTTGGTCGTTGTGTTGAAAGAACTCAAGAAAGACTAATTACTCTCCTTTCTCTTTCAAAAAAAAGGAGAAAGCTGGATCTGAGGGTAAGCCTGGGTGATCCACTTCGGGGTGGTGGTTTTGTGTCTCTCAGCTTGGAGATGATTGTATAATCTTCTGGGTCTTTGCATCTGTCTTTGGAAAATTGTGAGCATCACCCCCAGCATTCATGCCCACGATGGCAACCAAGACCCTCATCACTAGCATTAACGCCCATCAGGACGGAGGCACTGCTCATAAATTGTCACAGTGGGGCTGGGGTCCTGCCCTGCTCCCTGTGCTAGGGAAATAGACATCCTTCTGCCATCCTCCCCACATCCCTTTGGTCCACAGATTATTCCTGTGAGCACAGAAATAGCACATTACATTCCAAATGCCTCTCAGAGTCCTGTATGAACCATTCTTTTCATTACTGCATGAGTCCCTCTGCCCCAGCACTGAGGGGTCAGGAGCCATGGGGAGCAGTCTAGAAAGCCTGCCTCTGCATGCAGATGGCCCTGACCCCAACCCCAATTCCCAGCCCAGTCTCCTCTGTCTCTGTCCTTCCCAAGAGCCATCCAGCTAAGTGGTTTGTTCACTCAGACGCTCTCCAGCTCGGCCGCCCATCACATGACATACTCACCAGGGCCCGGGCCCTCAGCTTACAAGTACCTAATCCTTGTCCTAGAGCCCACGGAAGAATTTCTTAGCAGGATGAATCCTTAAAGGTCAAGCATGGAAAGTTCTTAGATGGAAGCACAGAGAATTCTTAGAGCCATGACAGCGCCAGTGATTTTACACGATTTGATCTGATTAGAGCTCTGGAAGTATTCCCCGTGAGGAGGGTAACCCCACCCACCCTTCCTGGTCCCTCCAGCCAGGCCTGGAGCTGGAGCCCATAGCCAGACAAAGGGGGAGGAGGAGGAGGGGGGCGGGGGGGGGTATTGAGAGACCTAGTGTTCCAGCTCCAACTCTTTCCTGAGCAAGCTGTGAAAATGTGGGCCAGCTCATCCCCCTCTGAGCCTCAATTTCCTCATTTGCAAAAAGAGGGGGTTGCACCGGATTACCTTCAGGCTCCCTTCCAGCTGTGTAATTTTATAAAGGAAAAAAAAAATCCTTCACTTTGAAGAGCTCTGAGACATGACAAAAAGGCATTTCCAAGGGAGACAGTTGAGTTTCCTCTAGGAATGTTTTAGGAATAGGGAAAGTATCCATCAGTAGGAAAGGAACAGCAGGTGGCATCCTAAAGAGATGGGGCAAGAGCATGACCTGAGGGTCAGCATAGAACCCGGGCTCCGGACCAGATACTCTCCCTGCAACTTTGAACTAAGATCAGACATTTTCTACAAAACAGGCCACTGCGTGGCATCTGGGGACCCAGGAACTTGGACGCTGCTTGTGCAAATGCCCCGTGATGGGGACACAAGTGCAGTTTCCCAGCTGGCGTTTTGCTGCTGTGGGAGCGGAAGGGCTATGATCCACCCACCTCTGGGAGGCAGAAATCATCACAGGCTGAAGGGAACTGTCTGTCGGTGGGACAAGAGAGGGAGCATCTGGATCGTTTGGAAAGAACCAATAGATTAAAAACCACGAGCTACACCATCGGGGCCCAGAGGGCAAGTCAAGCCCACAAATATCGACCCTGGAACCTGCAGAGAAGTCCATCCAGGAAGGCCAGGGAATGAGGAAGCGCACAGCCGGACCCCAGGACTGCTCAGAGCCACAGCACGCGACCAGCTCTGCTAATGCAGCTCTTTCTAATGGATGTGGCCTTCAAACCCCACCTTTCTGAGCCCCTCCGAAGCCCTTTAACAGCGTCTGCCAGCTAAAGGGTTCGGGAAGATATCTGAAAGCTTTCCTGCCCTGAAAGCTCCGGAAATAAGAGGTGGAAAAGAGAGCCAGCTGACCCAGCCCCCTCCTCCTCTTCCACTCAGGCTCCCAAGAGAGGGGCCACCTGGCCCTCAGTGGAGGAGAGCCCTTTCAGGTTAGGGAGAGACCACGGCCTCCCTGCCTCCCTGCAGCTGCCAGAACTGATAGGCGGGCCGGGGGAAGCCCCAGCTGCAAGCTAGGGGGGTCGTAGACTTTCCCAGTCTGACCTCAGTCCATCTTGGCAATTGAAAACTAGGCGGGGTCTCAGAGATCAATCCAACTCGTTTCTTTTATGGTGAACCAAATAAAGAGGTTCAGAAATGTAAGAGGTGCCCGGAAGGCATGTTGCGGGGAAGGGAGGGAGCGGAAAGCGGGATCTGCACAGAGCCTGAGCCCTGAGGTCATTCTGGCAGATCCCGGAAGAACCAGGTGGCTTGTTGCTGCTAATTCATCTGCTAAGCGAAGAGTAGTATCTGGAAGAGTCATAAGAGTAAAAGGGGAGAGGAGGGTGGAGCCTGGTGGGGTGGGTGTGGCCATGGGGGGAGAGCCAATCAGCAGAGGCGCACTGCCCAGCCTGGTGGTTGGTGTATCAGTGTGATCAGCTGAGGGGTGTGGCCCCAGAAAAGACTTGGATCCCCCGTTTTATTTTATTTTAGTTAGTTAGTTAGTTAGTTAGTTAGTTAGTTAGTTGTGGGAGTGAGGGGCAGGAGAGAGGGAGAGAGAATCCTAAACAGGCTCCACACCCAGCACAGAGCCAGACACAGAGCTCTATCTCAGGACCCTGAGATCATGACCTGAACCCAAATCAAGAGTGGGAGGGTTAACCCACTGAGCCACCCAGGCGTCCCTGGATCCCCGTTTTTAAAGAGTTTTCCCTGATGTTGGGTAGGTTGCTTACACCCACGGGTCCACAAGGAAAAGGTGGGGCAGTGGGTGAAAGACAACAGATTAGGGGAAAGTTATAATTTGGAGATATGATTTGGGCAAACCAACTCTATCTCATCTGCCTCCAGGCTGTGGGTGTGGCATAGTTCTGAAGATGAGAGTCATGAAACTTAATTTATTAGCTAGGATTAGGCTCAGCTGCACATAACACAAAATCCAAACTAACAGTGGCTTAACCAAGATGGCAGATTCTTTCTTCCCTTACACAAAAGAAATGCAGAGGTAAGCGATCTGGGGCTGGTAAGGCAACTCCGTGGTTATTAGAACTCAGATGCCCTCTGTTTTTTCTGCTTCCACTAGCCTAGTGCAGAGCTTCCATTTCAAGGTTCCCATTTGGTCCAATATGGCTGCTGGAGCTCCAGCCATCACCATCTAGGCAGGAGGGAGGGAGATAATGGGAAAGGCATCAAAGGGCAGCAAGTCCTCCCAGCTGAACCAGCTTCCCTTGGGCCACCTGCCCTGAAGTTCCACTAAACATAGCTACTCACCTCCCGTGAACAGAATTTAGTCCTGTGGCCATCCCTGGTGCTTAGAACATCAGAAAATAGGGTTTTTAGCTGGTTTCATTACCTCCCCAAATATAACAAGGATTCTCTAACTAAGGAAGAAAGGACAGAAGTAGCAGTTTGGCTTCTCCTTAAGTCCTGTTTTCTCTGTGCTCTGGCTGTGCAGTTGTGACGAAAGAAAGAAAGGAAGAAAGAAAGAAAGGAAGAAAGAAAGAAAGGAAAAAAGAAAGAAAGGAAGAAAGAAAGAAAAAGAAAGAAAGAAAGAAAGAAAGAAAGAAAGAAAGAAAGAAAGAAAGAAAGAAAGAAAGAAAGAAAAAGAAAGAAAGAAAAAGAAAGAAAGAAAGAAAGAAAGAAAGAAAGAAAGAAAGAAAGAAAGAAAGAAAGAAAGAAAGAAAAAGAAAGAAAGAAAGAACAAAGAGGGGAAAGTCTTTAGCTCACAAGAAGGAAAATAAGCTGGTTGGGGGCCAGGCACACACAAGGATGCAACTTGGCCTGACCATCCCACTCTGATGTCAATACTCCAGGGGAGCCAGCTAATTATGGGCTCCCTGCTGCAGAGCCTTTTGAAACATAAGGCTTCTTTTGAGATGTGACTAATTACCCCCCACCTGACTTTAAGACTAGATTTTTATGTCTGAGCCTTTTTCAAAATGAGCCTTCCCAGTGTTGCTGCCTGCCCAAGTGGGCTAAGATGGACAGATGGTGGAAGAGTAAGGGAAGAGCAGGGGTCCAACAGGAAAACGGGAAATGGAAAATCCACCCACCTCTGACGCCCAGTGGGCCTAGCCTCCTCCCCTCCAAACCTCTGGCCTGAATTGCTAAGGAGTAAAACAGGGGCTCCACCTTTTTCCTTCCCCACCCAGCTCTGGTGGAAGTGTTAATGAGGGCCTGGAGGGAGGGGGCCCGTGGAGGGGAGGGGGGTTGCACAAGGGTCTACAGGCCAGGTGGATGAGAGGGAAATGTGGGAGGAGGAGAGAGAGGGAGGAGGAAGGGGAGAAGGGGGGAGGGGAAGAGAGGGGAAGGAGGATGGGGAGGATGGGGAGGATGGGGAGGAGGAAGGGGAGAATGGAGGAGAGAGAAGAAGGAAGAAGGGGAGGATGGAGGAGGAGAGAGAGGGAGGAGGAAGGAGAGGATGGAAGAAGAGAGAGGGGGAGGAGGAAAGAGAGGAGGAAGGGAAGGATGGAGGAGGAGGAAGGGGAGCAGGGGGAAGAAGAAAGAGAGGGAGGAGGAAGGGGAAGATGGGGAGGAGGAGAGAGAGCTAGGAAGGAGGAGAAAGAGGATGGGGAGGGAGAAGGGGAGGAGGGGGAGGAGGATGGGGGAAGGGGAGGACAGCGGGGGAGAGAGAGGGAGGAGAAAGAGGAAGATGGGGAGGAAAGGGGTCAGGGGGAGGGGGAGGGGAAGGGGAAGAATGGGAAGCAGCAGAGGAGGAAGGCACCACAGGAGGCTCTGCTGAGAAAGATGAACTCAGACTCCAGGAGAAGCGCCACGGCCAGGGCTCACCGTCCTAAGAAGACACAATAAGGAGAAAGAAGGCAGGACAGCGGAAGGGTGAGGATCCTGCGTGTGCGGGGACACTGACCTAATCGGCTGCAGTGTCTGCACAGCCCGGGAGGATGTCAGAGCGTTGTCTGAAACTGAAGAGTGTTATTACTGCACCCCAGGTGCAAAGACCCGGGGAGCATTTTTCCTGAGCCTACATTCCGCAGAGCCATAGCGGAGACAACAGTGAGGTCTGGGGGAAACAGGCAGGGGTTCCATTAGGCCTTGTGAACAACTGGTCAGCTATAATAGCTTCCCAGAAGAGGGTGTGTTTGAAGGGGTCTTGTAGAATGAATAGGAGTTCACTGGATGGACAAGGAGGAAAGAGCATTCCAGTCAGAGGCAACATCGTGCATAAAGCCCAGAGGTGAAGAGTGGCGGGGAACGTTCGGGAAGGGCAGCTCCTTGGGCCTGGCAGAGTGTGGGGCTGTAGGGGCAGAGTGGCTGGATGAGGCACCACCCCTGGGAACATTGCGAGGGATGCCCGGAGCCCCGAATGGCTGCAGACCGGTGGGGTGTGGAGCAGAAGCACCCAGCAGAGGGGGGTGGAGGACTAGGGGGCGGGGGGCGGGGGCTGCTGGTGGGTGTGGCAGAGTCTACAATGACGCCTACATTTCTGGCTTGGGTGGCAGGGCCGATGGTGAGCCCATGAACTGGGCAAGAAATGAGAAGGAAGAAGTGTGACAACGAAGCAGTGAGTTTGCTTTTTGACATTTCAATTTTGAAGTGGCAGGAGCCTGCAGATGGGGACAGCGGGGAGGCAGCTGGACATACGTGGCAGAAGCTGTAGAGGTAAGGGGTCATCCATGTGTATGTGACCTCGCGATCTTGTCTCTGGTCACTTAAATCGTGGCCCCACTGTCTTTTCTCAGGCTTCCAGGAATCTGGCCACATCTAGAACAGAACAGCTGAGCCACCTGGGGAGAGCAGACTCTTGGCTGGGATGGCAGGGAGGCTGGGCCGGAGCTTCCAGGGAGGAGCCCCACTTTGTGGCACGGGATTCGTCAGGACCAAGCAGCACCCCAGACTCCAGACAGAATGTTCTCCGTCGGCCCCTCCTGGTCCCTTTGGCTGAGCAGCTGCTCACATACGGAGCAAAACGCCATTGAGAAGCAGACGGTCTCCCTGAGGGGCCTTCGGCTGAGAAGCCTAGAGCCCTTCTCCAGCAGGATGGCCCTCGAAGGCACAGGCCACCCACAGGCTGGACCGATGGATGAACGATCCAAATTTGGCCTGAGCCCTTCGGGAGGAGCCCGCCGTTTCTTCCAGTTCCCTGGGCAGCGTGCATGGTTGGGCAGCCCCCTCGTGTCTGTTGGCAGATGCCCGCTCCCACTACAGGCTCCTCCAAGTGGCTGCACCGCATGCCCCCCTCCAGCAGGCCTGTCTTCGCCGTCCTGAGTCAAAGGCCTGCTGGCAGGTACCCCTGGCCGGGCCGATTCCTCCTGCCTCTCGGGTGGGGAGTGGAAACTGGATTAGCCTCTTTGGACTTGCATCCTGGCCGTGCTGGGAAATTGCAAAGCTCTTTATTCCCCTCTCCCTGAACTCTGGATGCACAGCAATAAGCCCACTTTAAGGGACACCGCCAAAGTCAAGAGGCCTCCTCTATGACGCTGGTCGCAAGGCTCGAGGACCAGACCGTGCCTCAGAGAGGATACCACATGGCAGTCTGGGATCACCAGTGCGGAACAGGTGATACCGTCCCAGACGAGACCAGAAGGAACGGCGGGTCGCACGGACCCTTCCTGCGGAAGGCGGTGGGGGGGGGGGGGGGGGTGCGGATCTCTGGGGGAGAAAAGGGGAGACAGACACAAAGGATATTTGATGAGAAGGGAGAGACCCCTTCCCCAGCTTGGTGGCCTCTTTCTTACCATGGCAGAGCCCAAGGACCAATTACTCCATCAAGTTAGATATTAGAGAATCCAACTCCATTAAGGCTTCGAAGCACCCAAAACGTGAATCATGGAAAGCTTGCTATTCTGCAGGAGACTTTCTCTGGGAAGAAAAAAAAAAAAACCACTTTCATTTTCCTTTGAGGTTAATAGAAGGCTAATTTGAAAGCACTCGGTTAATGAGAAAGCTAAAAATACCTCTTGTAGGCTCACATGCCTCTGTCCTGGCCTCGGCAGCTCCAGCCCCTCTGGAGCACGAAGCCGGCTCCGGGAGGGCAAAGCGGCTCCACGAGGGCAAAGCGGCTCCACACACCAAGGACCAGCACCCACCCCGCGCGAGTCCCCAGATGGGGCAGGGCAGGTCCGGGCCGCGGCTGCCAGGATGGCGCAGGGGACAGTCACACTCAGCATGTGCCACCATGAGGAGATCTCACGGCTGCCAGGGCTTTGGGGAGTGGGGTGGCTTCCCTCGCCTAGCCCTGCCCTGACCTGCCCACTGGGGGCTCCCCTTGGTGGAGGACAGAGCTTTCCCCCAGCTGAAGGGCCTGGACAGTGACCCTTGGAGGTGGTCACAACAGCTCATGGGGTGACTGAAGCCCAAGAGCAAGAAAGATGTGGCTTAGGGCAAATGAGGAGAGAGGCCCGATTTGAGCCTCTTGGACTCTCGCGTGCGCGCGTGTGTGTGTGTGTGATTGTGTGTGAGAGCTGTTCACAAGGGAAGAGGAAGGTCCTGTGTGTCTGAGAATAGGATCTGGGGTCCAGCAGGGAAGCCACCAGGCGCTCTCTTCCAGCCTCTCTGCACACCCGGGGGCCAGGCCGATGGGTGTGGGTTTAAAGCTAGCAGGGAGGAGAGGGGGCTCCCTCGGGGCTCCCTCCCCCCCGCAGCAGGCCTCGGTGCTCATGAGATGTTAGGGTTCTCTTTTCTCTGTAGCTCAAGCTTTCCAGAAAACAGAAGAGAACGGAATAGGGAAGGAGGGGTGGTGGAGGAGGGAGGGGCCTGGGGGGTGGGTGGCACCCCTGCTGGCTGGTGCTGCCGGCACTCCCGCGGAGCCCCCACCCCGGAGCCCCCACCCCGGTGCAGCTCCCACCCCCACTGCCCAGAGACGCTTCTCTGTCTGTCCCCTCCAGCCTTCGTCAGTGACACGCGTTATTTCTGCCATTTCGAGATCGCCATCAGCAGATGGTTTGAGTGTCAGAAACACATGCCAGACTCCTCCCCTGCCCCTACCCCCACGCCCCCATCTGGCCCTGGCAGAGAGAAAGACAGGGCAAGTGTAACCACAGCAGGTGGAAGGCAGACATGGACACCCGTCCTCTAAATTCCTCTCCCCTGGGCTCCAAGGTCAAGGAACCAAGGCCCATTCATTAATCCCCGAAACCAGCCTTTATTAAAGGCCTGCCGTCTGCCGACGACGAGGAATGTCACTGCCAGGAAGGAAAGCACACGGTGGCTCATTCGCATAGAAGACAAATATTAGACAAACAAATACACTGAACCCACGTACTGAGGAGTCTCCTCTTGTTAGAGACACACGTGAAATGGCTTTATGCGTCCCTATAACTTCCCCTAACTACCTTCTGTCGAGTCCCCCTCGCCTACTCCCTTGAAGACATTTGGCCAAGTTATATACATTTCAGCCATGCCCAGATATTAGAACTGTCTCATCCCAGCACTTACTCTGATTCATTGTCAAACTTTGGTCTCTGTGAAATGCAGAGTGCTGGTCCTCCCTCCCGGTCAGCATCCTCAGCACGGTACACCTGGCCCTGGTTGTGGGCGTTTGGAGGTGGGGCGTGAGGTCTGCTCATCACCTCCTCCCCCCAACTTCCCTGCCTGAGGTTGTCCTCTTGCCGGTTGCCGGTGGCCTTTCTAAGTCTGACCGCCATCCCTCCCTGTGCTGTTAGGGGGCGGTCAGACCCTGTGGGGGCCTCCTTACAGCCTCATTCATTGATCTGGGAGGCCCAGCTCCTACTTTTTCCCTCCCCCGCCCCCATCCTTCCAATTCTCGCCCAGCGGGAGACTTTCTTGGGTGGGGTATCTGCAAAATGGCTGAAGCCCAGCTCCCTTCCATGGGGTTCCCTGGCTGTCCCTGGGGGACCCAGCTTCTTGAACCAGCCCTGGCCCCATCCTGCTCAGGAGCAGCAGGCCACCAGAAAATCTGTGGGGTACACTAACAGCCAACCGGGGAGCCAGCCACCCTGCTCCTCCGGGAAGGGGGAGAACAGCCTTCCCTTACAAACCGTGCACTTGAGGAAGATCAGCTTCCTCTGTCCTTAGGCTGGTTTGGGGTGGGTATGACTCTAATTGCTAACGGTAACAAGCGGCTAACTAACATCCGGGGAGCAACCCCGTTTTCCAGGCTCGTGCAAACGCTCATTTAACTTCACATCAACCTGTGGCATGGGTGTTGCTGAGGTCTTCATTTTAGAGGGGGCAAACGGGGGCACAAGGAGATGGTGCAGCACATCCAAGGTCAGAGGATGGGAGTGCCAGCAGCTGGATCCAGATCCTCCCAGGCTGGCTCTGCAGCAGCCCCTGAGCCTTGCGGGCTGCGATGGGGGGGAGGGGCTCTCTGAATATAAAAGCAGGTGTATTGAGCGCCTGTCCCCTCCTTCAGGGGCAGGTTTGTCCTAAAAGCAAGGGGCACTGCCAGGAAGGTTTTAAAGCAGAGTTAGGGCAGATCCTGCAGACTGGGTCCCAGGAGAAGTAGCTGGCCCGGTCACACAGCCACCCACATGTTCATGGGCCACCTCAGAGTCCTTGCCTGGGGTCCTGCAGCCCACCCAAACTCCCTTCTTTTAGGTAGTAGAGGGGGAAGCTGAACGGGGGAGACAGGACAGGTGGGCTTGCCTCAGTGTCTGGGGGACCCTCCTAGACTGACTGGGAACACCTGGGCAGCAGCCTCCAGCCCGGCAAAGGGAAGGCATAGGGGTCTCCCTGCCTCGCCCCGTCCTTCGGAATCCCATCCGTCTGGGGAGGACGTCGCGCTATGGAACATAACTCTGTAATGTGCGGCTAATGTTCTGTGGACAGTTACACAGCACACTCTGCCACCGAGGGCGAACTCCCCCCGCCCTCCCCCCAGCAGCCTGGCCAGCAGACCTGGCGTCCTGCACACGGTGCAGGGGGGGCCGGGCGCCAGTCCTGGGGCAGCTGGGAGGAGCCAGTCGTCCCCCGGAGCCCAGGCATGGAGACCACGGGCCTCCTGGCTCTCAGATGGGGAGTGCAGGGACAGCGGGCCCCGTGATTGCTGCGGGCTCCTGGGTGCAATTCTGATTCCGAGCCCACTTCTAACAGCTCCCATTTCCTAACTGCCTGGCAGACAACACCCAGTTTAACCTGCAGAAAACCCCCGTGGGGAAGGTGTTTTCCCCACTATATGATTGAGGGAACAGGTCCACACTGGTGCTCCCGCCTCAGAACCAGAGTTCAGACTGTTCTGATTAATTCCCTCTGCTCTCAACCCCTCTGCCAGGATGCCCGGCAGATCATTCAAGCTCTCGGCACCCCCATTCCCTCATCTGCAAAAAGGCGGCCTTAGCTCCCGCTTTCTCCAGCTTTGAGAAGGCTTAGTATTGACAGAGGGCCTGGCTCAGTGCTTGCATGTGATTGCATTAGTTTGGGGTTTTCCAGAAAAACAGAACCAACAGATGTGAATATATTTAGAGAGAGTGGGAGAGGGGGAGAGGGAAGGAGGGAGGAAGAAAGAGAGAGAGAGAGATTTATTTTAAGGAGCTGGTTCATGTGATTGCGGAGGCTTGGCGAGCCCATCTGATAGGGTAAGCCTGGCAGACTGGAGACTCAGGAAATAAATGCAGTTTGAGTCCAATGGCCATCTGTTGGAAGAATTCCCTCTTTCTTGGGGGAGGTCAGTCTTTGTTCTATTCAGGCCATCCACTGATTGGGCGAGGCCCACCTGCCCTATGGAGGACCATTGGCTTTACCCAAAGTCCACCAATTTGAATGTTAATCTTATCCAAAAAACCACCTTCACAGACACATCCAGAGTGATTGACCAAATATCTAGGCACTGTGGCCCCACCAAGTAGACACATAAAATCAAACATTCCTCCATGAGCCATTCTGGGCAGAGGTGCTGCCCCCTGCTGTCCGCATCCATGGGGTCTTTGCCGTAGGATACAACACCCGTGGCTGGTGTCTGTATGTACATGGTGTGCCCATGGGAATATGGGGTGATCGTGAGTAAACACGTGGGCACATACACCACTGTAAAGGCATAGGATGTCCCTGAGGGGGGGAGCCAAGCTGTGCCCAGACCCTGGGACCACAGGGGCCACTTCACGGACCCATTAGGACCCGGAGGATAGCAGTAGGAGGAGGCAGCCAGAATGAGGTACAAATCCTGACTCCTGGCCATGACCCTGGAGAGATCAGGACTCCTCACTGCGATTCCGTTCAGCCTCAACCAAGCGGGAATAACGAAGCCAGCCGCATCCGGCTGCGGGAGGATGCAATATGCCTAATGGATGTAAAGCACCTAGCTGGGCCCGGCCAGCCACACAGTCAACGTAAGCTTCTTCCCTCCCCAACCTTGCCGACGAGAAGAGCACGTCCAAGGCTCCAAGGCAGAGCAGAAACTTAATTAGGATTGGAAAAATGTGAATTCCAAGGCTTATTAAATTCATGATATTTTTACTTACCATGTACCCAGAAATATATTTAGCAAAGCAATTTACACCATCATTGGCTGATGGATGGTGGTTTTCCAAGCTGAGTTTGAAGATGTAAATGGGCTCCAATCAGGGCTTTGCCGGGGGACGACGCTCCCCTCCAGACAGCCCCCGGCCTTTAGGTTCCAGCCTCACCAGGGGAGGCCTCCCAGGGCGGATGAAGGGCCCTGCGCCCCCACCCTCCACGGAGGCTCTGCTGGGATCGCCTCTGCCGGCAGGGAGAGGGTCAGGGAGGGGAGCAGAGAGGCAACATGATTAACAGTGATAACAGGCATTTATCAAGCACTCACCTCGCGCCAGAGGCGGAGTGCTTTACCTTTGGTGACTCATTACCCCTCTCAGCCATCCCAGGAGATAAAGAGCACCTAGGCACCTCTTCCTCCCAGCTGTGCGACCTTGGGCCAATCATTTAACTGCCCCCCCATGCCTCAGTTTCCTCATCTGCAAAGCGGAGATAATAAAATCTATACGTGATGAGCCCTAAGCACAGTGTCTGGACTTCATAAACACTCAAATCCGATATCAGTGTGGCCATGAAAGGGTAGCTTACTTGCTCAAGGTCAAGTGACGAGTAAGCAGTATAGGCAAGACTCAAAATCAGGTGTGCGGACTCGGAAGCTCTTAACGGCAGGTAAAAATGGACCTGCAGGATGCTGCTCCCCGATCCAGGCCTCTCTCCTCATCTGGCTTTTATGTCCAGGTGTTAGCAGGGGGGGCGTCAGGGAGGGGGTGGCCGGTGAAGTTTGGCTGGACCTCCCCCTCGACACTCGCATCCAGGAAGCCCAGGCAAGAATCAATGCTTTTGTGACCTGCTAACTCTGTGTGAGGTGGAGGCTCTGTCCCCAAGGTCCATGCTACGCAGGGGCAGACCAGCTGCAGCATCCTAGCCTGGCCCCTTGTGTCTTCCGTTTGTCACTGTCCTCCCGTCTGAACTGCCCTTGTCCGAAACAAGGGCTTGCTGGAGTAGGATAAGCAGCTGGCTTTGAAATTTTATTTACTAAAATAATTTGCGTACAAACCAGACTGCTAATGCAAAGCTGAATCTCACCCCCACTCAGATTAAATCATCACCAATTCCAAACGAATTGATCTGACTATACACACAACGCTGGACTGAGGAAGGCTGGCGAGCTCAGGATCCTCCTGTCTGCGTGGGGAGCTCTTTCCCAGGAGAGGAGCTGTGTGGAAATATTGCTGGGAAGCAGGGTAGCCTGGCAGGCGGGAAACTGGTGCCCTCCAGGACGGGCTGCCTCACCCAAGAGAATCCTGTGAGCTCTCTCCTTCCGGGATTGCATGCTTCCAGAATTGTATGTGCAGTGCATCCAGTCTCCCTCTCTCACTTCCTTCTGTGCTGACCCTTGGGACCTATAGAAACCTTACTTGTGCTTCAAAATGACGCTTCCACCCTGAAGCCACCCTGGGTTTTCCCAAGTGGAATATCTCCTTCCTTCCCATGACTTCTGTTTATGTCCCCTCTCCATTTGTGGGCTTATTATCATGACAAACTCAACTGTAGCTCCTTGAGCCTGAAAACTGAAAGCTCCTTGAGGCCAGACCCCTTTATCTTTTATCATCTTCAAGAACTTGCCCCCAAATCTGCCTGGTGCTTAGCACATTTACTGTATATGGTGGCTACTGAAGAAATACCTGTTGACTTGAATTGAGATATATTCTAGAAAGATGTCTTTTTAATTACTTTGAGCAGAAAGAAACTCCTGTATTAAAAACAGCAATCTAAGTAGAATTAGTTTGTAGGAGGGAAGAACTCTGGCTAAGTGGGGCAGCACCCGAGGGCACAGAGCCCACCAGCTGGGCCTCCTGCTGGGCCACTCCCCAACCCCCCACCAGACCCCTTGGCACCCATATAACCCCAGGCACCCACCACACAAAACCAGTGACTGGAAGGTTCTCAGAAAGCCGGGCAGATGGGAGCCCACTTCACCCCACATCGGACTCCTTGTGATCATACACAAGGGGCTTCGTGCAGCCATGGGCCACTGTGAGAATCTGTGTAATGTTTCAAGAAGCAACGTTCCAGCCTCAATCCTCCTCCCGTTGGGCCCGATGCCGAGCCCAAAGCACCTGGTGGAAGAGCACTGAGCCCCTCGAACTGTCTCTGTACCTCCTCCCCTGCCCCTCCAAGACCTC
The DNA here is from genome assembly GCF_964656455.1 of Halichoerus grypus. Classification (NCBI taxonomy): domain Eukaryota; kingdom Metazoa; phylum Chordata; class Mammalia; order Carnivora; family Phocidae; genus Halichoerus; species Halichoerus grypus. The sequence goes on from NC_135713.1 coordinate 202,519,449, forward strand.
CCGGCGGTGTCCTTCTTCCAACACTTCTGGCAGGCAGCGGGGACTCACTTTAGAAGCCAAAGGACTCAGAAGTGCCCTAAAAAATCTGACTTGCAAATCCACTCCAATAAGTGGAGTGTGTAACAGGTCACACCATCAAGGGCTGCATTCCCAACAGTGAAAATGGGCCATTACCCTCCCTTGATCTTACAGGGTTTGTCTCTAATAAGTGTGGGGCTCTTCCTCTGAGTAGCTGGCTTTCTCCACTGCAGGTGGCCACAGGGGAGTGGCGGAGACCTGGGGAGAGGGGAGGCAAGCAGCAGCTTTGCTGGGGTGGGGGGGCTGGGGCTGGCTCCGGGAACGCAGAGGCTGGACCTGTTTACTAGGGTTCCAGATGCTCCAGAGATGAGCAGAGACTGTGAGGGCACATCAGGGGGCACTCTCTTGCTTCTGGGGGATCATAGGAATTCAAACCCTAGACAGTGAGGCTTGGCTTTGCCCCACCCCATCCCAGGGTCAGCTGTCGCCATGTTGTCATTACCCTCCAGCAAAGACACACGTTGCTCCTCTTAGCCTCTGCAAACAGTAAATAATCATAGTAATAACACAAAATAAAGAACGCTGAATATGGATTTTATTTTCAGGTTATAAAAGTAAGACATACGATTGTGGAAAACTTGAACAGTGCACAGAGGCATCAGGAACAAAACTAAAGCACATAATCCACCACGAGGGTATATACTGTTAACTTATTGATACATTTGTATCAAGATTGTAAACCGAACGGCTTCCGGTCTCCCTCTGATGGCTGTCCTGTCTCATGTGTCTCAGTCACCGAAGGCGGGGGAGGGCCGATCCCGGGCCAGGAGAGAACACCCAGCCCAGGAGGGAAAGAAGGACAATGGCATGCATTAGCCAATCGAGTCAATGACTTATAAAGTTAAACATTTAAAAGGCAAAGAGATTCAGAGTTAATCAAATAGTCAATTAGTCGGGAGGTTGAAGGAGATAAAAACAACCGCTTCCGTGTTAGGCTTTAAATATTTAACAAGTGAAGTCACCTCCTGTGTCCTACTCAGAAATCCCACCTCTCTCCAGACTATGACATCCTACGGTTTTGACTGTCGTGCCCCTCCCCCCGCCACCGCTTGGCCTGCTCACCCCCACAGCAGGTCCCTGCACCCTTTACCACGACTCACCCATCAGCCGCTATCCAGCGTGCCTCCCTGCGCCTTCAGGAGCTGGTGCTCCTCTGGGAGGTTTCCCCGGGAGGAGTTTGGTGGAATTGATGGGGGCATGAAACCTGTTGCGGGAAGGGAGGGTGTGTGTAGGAGGTAGTCAGGGTGGTCAGGTGGAAGGTGAAACCCCAGAGGCTAATACGGAATGGAACGACCCAAGGTCAAGGGCTGGGGGACAGTGCACAGCTTTTGTGGCACAGTTGTGAATTCAAAACAAAAAAACCACTAACCATTTCTGTTTTCCTTTTTCTCAGTGGCTCTCAGCCAGGGGTGATCTTGGCCCCTAAGGCTACGTTAGGAATGTCTGGAGATATTTTGGCTGTCACAGCGGAGGAAGGAGGTGCTACTATGTCCAGTGTCCCGTGGGCGGAGGCCAGGGATGCCATAAAACCATCATTCAGTGCACAGGACAGACACCCCCTCACACCCCACCACACAGGAGGAGCAGGTTCCAAATGGCAATAATACGGAGACTGAAGAACCTGCTTTCTCTTTTTTTGTCCCTGTAACGTGCATTTAGACATTCCAAATTCACAGAGGCACATTCTCCCTGCATCCCAAAAGCAAGCCTGGGTGGGGGGACAGAAGCACTGAAATTCAAAAACGTAAGTAGACGAAGACCAAAAGGGGCAGGAACAGGGGATGTGCATGGAGCTATGCATGCATAGTCAGGGTTAACGAATTCACAAACTCTCCCAAAGTTCCCAAGACCCTTGGAGAGTCACCTTGGAAGCCGCAAACATAGTCCTGCCCTTCTCAGGTTGAGCAAGACATATTCTGCCTGCAAAGGGTAAGACATCATCTGGGAAACAAGTTGCACTTTGACAATTTTGTGGGCTGTAAAGAGGAAGGGACAGAGGTGGCAGGGTCTGGCAGGGTACATTCTTTGAACATTAAAGAGATTTGTTCTTCTTGGGTCTCTGTCCACCACCCCAAACTCTTGAGACGAGAGATGGTTACAAAATGGCCACTTGCTCATACACACCTCCTGAATGGATGTTGGGTTGATTGATGGTGTTTGGAGAGCTATCCTGTCAAGGCCACACCCTGCACAAGGGGCAAGGTCACCCATTGTCAGCTGTCCAAGGACGCAGTGTATCCTCAGACTAGAAACTTGAATTTTGAGATGAGTCTCTGGCCTCCATCTCCTGGCTTAGCCCCAAGGAGACCAGTTGTCTGGCTGATGGCTCCTGGTGGTTGATGCCAAGGTGATGCCCATCCAGCTCATCCTGGGAGCAAAGAGAGATTGGAGAAGAAATTTCACCTTCTCCATGGATTAACAGGACAGAATTTAGGAAGAAGCAGCAAATCTGGGATCAACCTGCTGACCCCACTTACTGATAGACAGAACATCCCTTTCACAGCAGAGATGCAAGATGGAGTAGGAGAATGGGGAAATAGGGATACCCCAAGTATCTGTGTCATCCTCCCTCTTTTTTCAAGAGTTCTGGTATCTCCCAGAAGCTTCTAGAAAAGGCCTGGCATTGGTGTGAATTTAATCGGCAGACGTTCATCTGTTTCCCGAGCACTTCCTGAGCACCTGCTGCATACAAAGCACTATGCCCCACACCGAGCCCAGTGCCTGTCATACAGTAGGTACTTAAAATTGGTTTGCTTGGGATCTATGGGTGATTGAGAGACTGTCCCTGTGACCAAGGAGTTTATGATCCAGTGAGGAAGACAGACATGCCAGCTAGTACTTCAAGGCAGAACGAAATAAGTACATCACCTCGCCCTCCTTCTGTAACCACTTGCTCAGCTAAAAGCGAAGCACAGCTCCTGGGGCCCCCAGGGCTTAGAAAATTTCTTCCTTGAGTGGACCCTAAAAATTAATTGGGAGATTTTTCCCAAAATACACCAGCTCACCCTTCCCTTTCCACTCTGCAGAGTTGAGTCTGTGAAGGCATCTTTTTCTGTTCCTTTCTCCATCGAGACTGCGCTCTCTGCAGGCAATGGGACAGTCTTGGCTTTGGGGACTGACATTGGAGACCACATACTGGATGGGGGACACTGGTACTGAGCTTCGGTTACCTCATCTGGAAAGGGGGCATTTTTTTGTCTTCCACGGAGGGTGTTGTGAGAACCACGGGTGCAAAGTGGTGGTCACCATGCAGTGGTGGGCTCCAGTACACACGGGTGTGTCTCCGTCCTGGGATGGGCTATGCGTGTAATAGATCACATGGGTTAAGGCTCCCAGAGCCCAGGGTCTTCATCGTCTACATCTTCCCGCATCTCCCCAGCGTGTGGTGCAGCACTTGCCCGTGTCGGTGCTGGATAAGGGCCTATCGATTGATCATTTAACACCACGTGCCTATTGTTACAAGGATATTTTCAAAGCCAAAAATTGTGGCATGCCTAACAACAACAAGCACATGCAAGGCAGGGACAGATGGGACACTCTCAAGAAGGCCAGTCCTCAGAGGTCAGGCTCTTCGGGTTGCAAGATCGGCACCGACCTACCAGCGTGTCAGACTTCCCCATCACTTTCTAGAAGTGCTATTTTTCAGGGGAGAATGATGAGGTCCCAAGAGAAATGAAGTGACTTGGGCTAGGTCACAAAAAATATAATATTCCGAGAATCACTAGCTGCCAACTTCATCCTTCAATACTTCCCTCTCTTCGTCTTAAAAAGTTCAAGTATGTAGGAGAAAATCTACTCAAAAGAGAAGGAAATTTCCCATGACATTCAGATTGCCCAGGGGACACAATGGGGTGTGGGGGCAGAGGGGTCATCTGGGCAGGAGAGCAGGGGTCAACAAACATTTTCTGCAAAGGGCCAGATGGTGAGTATTTTCAGCTTTGCAGGCCCAACAGTCTTTGTACAAGTATTCAGTTCTGCCACAGTCATGGGAAAGGGGGCTTAAACATATAGATGGGTGAGCATGGCTGTGTTTCCAATAAAACTTTATTTGTGGACGCTGACACTTGAATTTGGTTTCATTTTCACACATCATGGAATATTATTCTTTTGACTTTTTCAACCATTTGAAAAAGTAAAAAAAAAAAAAATCACTCTTACCTTGCAGGACATCAGGCTGGATTTTGCCATAGTGTGCTGACACCCGCTCTAGAGATTTCGGGATGTCAGCGAAGAAGAGCTTTGCATCCTCTCACTTCACACACTCATCTTCCTCTTTGGAGGGAGGGAAATGTCTGTTCCCTTAGACAAAAGGCTTAGAGGTACAAATAATGTACTGCCTTCCCTACAAAGCTTCCGGATCGACTTGCCACCTGAGAATGTGAATACCTATTTGTTTTGCCACTAAAAGGGGTGGACAGCCAGATATCAAACTGGAAATTTGTGTTCTAGACCCTCTAGCTCCCTGTCCACAGGCAACAGGGTATAGCACCCCACCCCCAGCTTGACGATAACTTGTAAGAAATGGGATGAACTCCAACAGTCAAGCCACAACTCTCTCTTCCCAGAGTCCAGGAAACCAGATATCAGAGGGCTACCTGCTAAACACAGTTTCAGAGATTCTGGTACATCGCTTTGAATTTGTCCTTTGTAAATTGAACTCAGGGGAGCCTTGAAGGTTTATCCATCATATTGTGGCAGAAATAAATGAGGAGCAGGTACTCTAGGAGCTATGACGAAAAAAAAAGTCTTAAGTCCACCGTGGAGTGTAAAAGAATGATAGGGAAGCCTAAGGCTTATAAAAGGTAAAAATACCTGAACAGTATGCATGGGCAGAGAACATCGTTATCTGCTCCCCTATTTTAACATGCTGGTTATAGAAGCCTGCGGAAATCATCGGAGGCCTTAGGGCCTGGAGAAGATTTGGCTGGACCTGAAAGAAGTGAGACCATGGGGAAGACAACTTTAGAATAACCTGAAAACATAGAGACATGTGTTCACAGATGAACACTTTCATTCATTCATCAAATATTTATCCCCTGCTTATTATGTTTCAAGCGCTAAGCTTGGTACTGGAGGAAGCAAGCGGAGTAAGACTGAGCACCTGCCTAGCAGAAGGAGACTGGCAGCTGCAGGCCGGGAAGGTATCTTAGAGCCCCAGGGCAGCGGCGCTCCTCGGGGCGCAGCCCGCACGGCAGGTGCCCCCTGGCGGAAGCCCGGCTACCTGCAGCCTGCCGGAGTCCCCGGCGGCACCTGCCAGTCTGGGGAGCGGTGCTCAGTGGGTCCCCGCGGGCCCGCCGCATCTCAGCACCAAGTCGGCTCCGGCTCCGGGGAGAGCAGCAGCCCTGAGCGGGTCAGACGGAGGAGACAGCCCAAGTCCTGCTCTCTGCCTGCCCTCCGCTTCTCTTCCCGCTCGGAAAATCGCCCCCGCCCTGCTCTGCGGAGGGAGCTGCCCCAGGAAGGGGGAGGGTGGGTCTGGGGGGATGCGGGGGGAGCAGGCGGGCGGAAAGCAAATCGGAGGCTCTGCCTCCACACCCCTTCGTGCTCCCTCCCGCCCGGTCAGCACCCTGTCGCTGGCATCGATGGTTTCATTTTTCCGAGGAGGAAAAGAACAAACGCAGTAGATAATTGTAGTGGAACGGCCGATAAGTAACGTTTGGTCTCCTTTTTACAACCATTCCCTAGAGCCCCATTATGGTAATTTTTCTTCTATAACTGGCAAATTGTATAACGAGTCAGATGATAAACCAGCAAGCAAGGCAGAAATTTGCATTTTAATACAACTGCCTGTATCAGTCTCCCCTCCCCCATCTGGGGAGGTCAGGGCCTCCTGATCCTGGGTCTCGGCTCCCTGCCCTCCAGGCTCCCTTCTCTAACTCCTGAGCAGGTGATTCCGGAGCACTCAGTAAACACAGCGTTCCACTTCTTACAGACATTATGTAGCATAGGGATTAAGACCCAGGGCCCGCAGGGCCTGCTCCAGCTCCCCCGCTTACCGCATGGGGGCACCATCCTACACTCTGCCTCAGTTTCCTCTTCTGTAAAATGGGATCGTTATACCACTTACACGATAAGATTTTTTAGTGGATATCTGATGCATAGCAAATGCGCAATGAATGTTATTAATGATGTTGTGGCAGTGATGATGATGGTGATGGGTTCTGGGAAGGCCACTGGATTCTTAGGACAAGACTGTAGTTAGCAAGTCAGCCCTGCTCCCTTTGCCCCTTATATGTGCTCTTCCACACCACCTTCACTACCACCTCCTCGGGCCATGGCTCTGCCTTGATATTCAGAGTCCAGGAGCCCTTGAAAGGTTCTGCAATGAAGATGCCAAGAAACCAGGTCACGGGATATGAAAGATCTCTCTCTCTCTTACACACACACACACACACACACACACAGCACCACCACCAGGCTTCAGCTGAACCATCCTGCCATGCTGGTCACACCCTGGGCAAGCCCAGTTTCAGGAATTCTGGAATCATCCACCCACGGAGTGGTGAATGAGCCCTGGCCTTGAGGCTCATCACCTCCAGCTGTGGGGCTCTGGAAAAGCAAGTCCCCTTCCCCGTCTATCCAGCACAGGCTACAACATCTCCTGTTGGGAGGACTGCAGGGGTCACCAGATGCCCATGCCTGGCACCCAACAAACACCAGTTGAATACACCAATTAGTTGACTCCAAAAGGCGCTAACAACCTCGGCCAGCTTTTTGGCATGGTGGTTACATTTGGCAGGGATGGCCAGTCCTTTCACATTCAAGCGAAGCCAAGCGGTATCCAGAAAATCCTGCCAAAACCCCAGGATTATTATTTTAGCTCCATAAGTGAGGCCTCTGGGGACTTGGCATGCCCTATCATTTGAATTTATAGACGCGGGATCCTCCAGCAGCTGGGAGGGAGAAAACGGTTGTGATAACAGCAGATTTTTTGAGGGTTATTTTTAGAATCGCAAACAACCCCTTGAGACCATTGGAGATTCCAAACCAGACCTGGAAACTGAGTCTATTCTTGCATCATGATGATGTTTTTGTCCACCCCGCCTGGGTGTAGGTAGGGGGGCTGCTTTCTGTACACAAAATGAGTCCCAGACCCGGATGAGGACTTTGGTGACAGTGTCACCGCTAAGATCATTCACTCACTCATGCATTCTGCACATGTTCACTGACCTCCCGTTATGTTCCAGGTCAAATCCAAACGCTTAGGATACATTCGGCAGCAATACAGACAGCACGTCCTACCTTCATGAAGCATACGTTCTAGTGTGGCGAGACACACGCCACCAGTAAACACGGGATGTAGATGGATTAAACTGTCATTCAGAAGATGTGAGTGGTCCAGGGCGGTCAGGTTGAATGTTTCACAGGACATGTACATAGAATGAATTATAGGCCTCAGTGTTCCACTCCCTCCTTCTAGCAGAATCTTTTTTTTTTTTAAGATTTTATTTATTTATTTATCAGAGAGAGAGAGAGAGCACAAGCAGGGGGAGAGGGTGAGCCGCAGATGGAGAAGCACGCTCCCCGCTGAGAAAGGAGCCCGATGTGGGGCTCAATCCCAGGACCCTGGGATCATGACCTGAGCCGAAGGCAGATGCTTAACCGATTGAGCCACCCAGGCATCCCTGGCAGAATCCTATATCCTGGCTCTCTGCAGGTGACTTAGCAGTGCCCCACCACTGCCCTATCCAGGACAGGCAAGGACATTTCCCCACCCCACACTGAGCCAGCCTTGGCCATGTGACTGTTTTAGGCCATTAGCATGTCAGCCGCCACGATGCTGCCGAGGTTGTTCATGTGCTCCCAAGCTCCGGAGCAGCCTCCATGTTTCTGCCAGTGGGGAAAGGAAGACAGAAGGAGACCGGAATCCCCCGGGAAGTCTGGGGGCCAGCCTGGCTCAGCCACACCCAGCCTGGATGAGCCCAATCACAGCCAACTTACAGACCCTCCAACATGAAAGGAAACGCTGTGGGAGATGCTCTGCATTTGCTTTCTGACGCTGCCATGGCAGACCACCCCAAACAGCAGCTTAAGACAACACACGTGTGTGATCTCACGGTTCTGCGGGTCAGGAGTCTGGGCGGGCTCTAGGGTTTAGAAGGACAAGATGTAGGTGTCAGCCAGCGGGGTCCTTCCCGGCAGGCCCTGGGGAGAATGTGCCACCAAGTTCATTCATGTTGTTGCCTGAATTCAGTTTCTAGAAGGTTATAAGACCAAGGCCTGTTTCCTTGCTGGACATCAGCTGGGAGTTATTGTTATTATCTAGAAGCTTCTCTCTGGTCCTTGCCTCTCAGAATAAGCAATGGCACGTGGAAGGCTTCTCACCCTTGGAATCTCTCTTGACTTCCCCTCTGCCACATCTTCCTCCGTCCTCTTCTGTTGCATTGCTCTTTTCTGCCTTTCTTTCTGGTTTTAAGGACTCATGTGATTACACTGGGGCCACCCAGATACTCCAGGATAATCTCTCTATCTTAAGGTCATCCGATTAGTCACCTTCATTGCATCTGCAAAGTCCCTTCACAGCAGTGCCTAGAATCGTGTTCGATTGAGTAGCCATGGGAGGCGGATCTTTTTCTTTTTTTTTTCTTTTTTTTCTTTTTTTTTCTTTTCTTTTTTTTGAGAGGGTCAGTGGCAGAGGGAGAGAGAATCAGAGAATCTCAAGCAGACTCTCCACTGAATGCAGAACCTGACACGGGGCTCAATCTCACGACCCTGGGATCACAACCTGAGCGGAAATCAAGAGTCGGATGCTCAACCGACCCAGGTGCCCCATGGGAATCTCGATGGAATATTTTTAGAATGCTGTCTACCACGACCTCTAATTTGGGGTTGTTTGGTACACAGCATCATCACAGCAGAAAGCTGACTACGAGAATGCTCAAGATGGGCCTCCTCAAGAAGGTAACCCCCAAGCAAAGGCCTTCTCCAAGCTGTCTTCAAGCCATTGTTAGTCATGCCTATGACAGAAATACCTAGGGATGGACAGAGCAACGCAGTGGAGGAACGTGATCTCTGAATGACCCAGAGAGAAGCAGAGGGGCCCCGCTGATGTGGGGTAAGACAGAAAAGTACTTTATTCTGTAAGCCACTGTGCTATCAGATCTCCCACTTCGGCCTTGACCACAGAAGTTCACAAGCACGACAGACACCGTGATAGGGAACAGTACTCAGAGGATGGACAGAGTGAATGACAACTGAGCGACAGAGAAAAGAAACAAGTCTGATTAAAGACATGCAAAGTGGAGAAGAGCAGGTTGGGGAGAGTCAGACAGTGGAGTTGGGGGAGATACCGTGAGAACCACAAAGGCTCTGCAGGGGGCCACGCTGGACTAACTGGGGAATCAGGGGGTTGTTAGCTCCTAGAGGCTGGGACGTGGACAGTGACAACTACCTGCGTCCCGTCACGCATGTAGCCCCGGGCACCTAAGCCCTTATACAGTACACATGGGATGGGCGTGGTGTGTAACAGGAAACGCCTATTAACTGAAAACTCAGAGGCAGAGGGAGAGTTGACCCCACCACCTTCCTTACACCAGGAGAGGGCCCCAACTTCAGTCAATAGCAGGGCAGAGATGAACGACCTTCTTATGGTGACACGCTTCCCCAGGATGTCACTAGGTTGAGTTTCTATTCATTCAATCAACATTTGCGGGGCTGGGTGCAGTGCGGCCATAAAGGAGGATGAGGTATGACTCTTGTCATTAAGAAGCTTGCCAACTCAGAGATGACATAAGATATGCAGGTCGATAACTCAGATAAAAAGGAGGAAATGATGTGTACCATGACCAAGTATAAAAAAAGTGCTCCGAGAATTCCAAGGAGGAAGATTACTTCCCCCTGCTTGGGCGGGTGGGAGGGGGTGGAGAGGAGGTGGAGGGAAGACACCAAGGCAGCATGGAGGGTGCGATGTTTGAGCCCAAGCTTGCCTGAGATCAAAGGCGAGGTCCCCGGTGGAGGATCTGTGTGAGCAGTGGAGGCCGGGGGACAGGGTGGGGTGGCGTGGCTGGGAGGGAGACGATGGCTCAGATCAAGGCAGGCTGGCCCCGGGGCCAGACCCCGGAGGGTTAAGCACCTGCGACCAGTTCTGTTCGCACGATTTCCCATTGCTGTTCGTTTTCTCTGCACCGAGGGGCAAATAACAGGTGTTTTGTTTGGAAGCTTCCAAGGATGAGGACTAGGAGGAGCTCTCATTTATTGCTTATTCTGAGAAACGTAGAAGCCCAAGCTTTCAGGAATGAGAGGGATATTAAGGGTTACCCCCGGACGCCGGATGCTGAGTCCCTGCCTCTCTGTCCGCCGCTTCACATCTACACCCCAGCAGACCCATCCTCCCACCCAGGCCTGGCTCAGATGGCACGCCCGGTACTCCGGGTGTGTGGGGGCTAAGATGGGGCATCCCTGCCATTGCCCCAAAACCACCACTCTCCTGAGCCCTGCCCGATGACTTCCTATGGTGGCCAGGTTCGCACACACTGGTGCCACACGTGGTCTGGGGACAAAATGGAGGGAGGGAGCAGCACCTTTCCATTCCCGAGGAGGGATCTCCTTCTGCCTCTTCTATCAAGTGCTTCTATGAGCATGCACAGAACAGCCCCTTCCTGCTGGCCTCCCCACCTCCCTTCCCGGCCTCTCCAAGCGGACAAAACAGTGGCCGGGAGGCCAGAGAAATGTCCCAAACCTTTCAGAACTAAACATCCGGGGTCTGGGGGCAGGGCTTGGTCCTAACGGGAGGGCCAGAGCCTCTCAAAGTTTGGGAGCAGGTAGCTGTGCTGAAGGGAGGAGGGGCTAGGACCCCACTTCCTCCGCATCAACAGGAAGAAGGGAAGGCTGGGGAGAAGGAGGGTGCGGAGCCAAAACCTGAGCCCAAGTGTATCCAGTCCACACGCTTCTTCCAAACTCTTGTGAAGATGAGACAAACTGTTCTTTCAGAAATCCAACCACGGGGATGTTAATAACAGCATCTACTGAGAAATGGGAGGGGGCACATGAAATAATTGAAGGTCTTTGCGAGCTTGGGTGGAGAGACTGTGTCCTCTGCCGTGTGTAGGAAAGGCGGCTCGGGCAGGGGCTGAGAACGGGCAGTGCGCATGCAGGGCCACTTCCCAGAAGGTCCCTTGTGTTTTGATTTGTGCCCAGGGCCAGACTCCTCATGCGGGCTTAGTTCCTCTTGGTGCCTGTCCTCAGTCTGGGGTCGCCAGAAGACACACAAGAGGCCCCAGGACACGGGCGACATCCAAGACCCTCTCAATCAGAAGGCTGAGCAGTATCCCTCTCAAACCCCTCACTCGGACCATAGAAGGGGTGGTAGCCAGCCTCTCTTTGCTTTTCCTTAAAGGGAAGAAGTGGAAGGAAGGGAGGGGAGAGTCCTGAGCCCCTGGGCTTCCTTGCAGGTATCGGATCCCCATGATGGAACCATTTCAATGGAACCTTCCAAAGATGGCTGCCTCATCTTACAGGGCCCCATGTCCCTTCATGATGAAGGATGTTGAGTCACAGGACCCAGAGACAGCGTCAGAGCGAATGGCAGCCATGGTCCATGTCCCAGGGGAGCTTGGGCATTTACAGCCGTGCACCCAGCATGCCACCTGGTAGCCGGGAGAGCCAGCGTTGGGGGTGAAAGAAGCCCTGCGACGAGCGAGGACTTTCCCAGGTGTGCCATTTTCCACCCAGCGTCTGTATTCAAGCTGACAAAGTCCGCGCACCAGCCTCATCTTGCCCTAAGCCCAGAGCTGCCAGCACTTGGCAGCCAGAACCCCAGGATGTCTCTGGATGCTGCCGGATGCTTTAATCTCCCCAGCAAGTGCCTGGCGGCAGCGGTTTACCATCTAAATACCGCATCCGGAATCTGACAGAGAAACAAGAGCTTGGGTGACACCCAAATGCAGCATCAGCACAGACATGCTGACATTTCCATCTGCCCCTCCGTCCCAAGAGCCCCTCTATGCAAGAGAAGCCACAGGCAAAAAAGTAGGTCACCCTGCTCTGGGTGGAACAAGGCAGATGTTTACCAGATGCTCAGCTACCTGCTTTGGTTGGGGGGGGGATGTAGCGGAGGTGTGATGACTAAGGGAGGGGCGATCCTTTGCCTAACTCCCTGACAAACTGCAGCTGGGTGAATGGGAATGTACTTGGGTCTAGGCCCGCAGTTCTCAACTCTGTGTATTAGAACCTCTGGAGAAGATTAACTTAAAAACAAAACAAACAAACAAAAGAAAACCCACTTATGTCTGGGCCCAACCCAGGACCAATTAATTCAGAATCTCTGGAGGAGAGGCCAAGGCCTCAGTAATATTGGAAATCTCCCCAGATACTCTAAGAACGTGCAGTCATGGGTGAGCCCGCACTGGTCCAAGTGGAGCAGGGAGGGCCCTTCCCTTCGTGATCCTCATGCGGGAAGAAAGGGCCGGCAGGGTGAAGGTGACTCTATTCCAGGCATCCTTGCGTTCTTCTCCTTCCGCAGCCTCGCATAAACAGGTGCCTCCACCTGGGATGCCCTCTTCCTTCCCACTCATCTGCATTTGACTGATTCTTCCAAGCCTGATCGCAGGGACCTGCTGCACCTGGCGTGCACCTGCTCATCAGGAGGGCTGCGTCCTTGTCTGTCATGCGTTCTGCCCCGGTCTCCTCTCCCCTGCTCAACCCTGAGCTCCCAGGTTGGGTCTCAATCCCAGGCACCGGAGGGGTCATCTCTGACCCCATATCACCTGGGCTTGTTAGAAATGCAAATTCCCAGGCTCTACCTCAGACCTATTACCTGAGAAACCCCAGGAGTGGGACCAGCAATCTGCATTTTAACAAGACTTCTGAGCGATGCCAATGAGTGTTCCTATTCCAGAATCGCTGCTCTGGGTGCTAGACGCTGGGACTCAAAGTGTGGTCCCTGGACCAGTAGCCTCAGCCTCCCCTGGGAACTGGTTAGAAAGGCAGAATCTTGGGCCCTACCTAGGCACACTGAATCAGAATCTGCATTTTAACAAGATGTGCAGGGGATGTATATGCACAGTCCGCAGGACAGGTGCTGAGGTGGGCAATGTCCGGGAATACCTTGACTAGCTCATTGAAAAGGGAGGGCTGATGAGCAACACCGTTCCCTTGTCATGAGGACCCTATCCCTCAAGCTTGTATCAGAAGATCTCAGCTTATGTGCGGGGGGCCCATAAACAGGTTCTAGAAAGTTTATCTAACACACGAGTGGCCTAGCCTCTCTCCCCGAGTTAGACCACGGCTTATGACATCTGGGTCCACGGTTGTCGTATTTGATCACTGCATCCTGGCTGTCCACATTTCTGGCACTGTCCCCTGGACACAAGCCCCTTCACATCATCCAGGTGGTTGGCTTGCTTTCAAGGGGCCACCTCTGTGGAGGGACAGCCTGAATTGCCCCAAGGTTGTCATCTAAGCCAGGCCGAGCCTCCTGCTCGATGGTCCTCTCTCCTGCCATCTTGCTGTCTTTTTTGATGTTCCCCAGGCAAGCTCCCTTTAAGTGAGCTGGAGAGAGGTGGCATCAGACCTGAGTTCCAAGAGTAGGACTCGGCTGGCAGGGCAGAGGTGGGGGAAGGAGGGAAGAGGTGTCATGGGGTCTCCCTTACTCACTGCCCGCATTCCCTTCAACCGGTTCCAATGAACCCTGAGTGCCCACTGTGTGCGTGGCGTGGTGCGTTTCTTCTGCCCCTGCTTATCGGTCACATTAAAGGTCGTTAAAAATTTATTCGACATGAGATTGATATTGAAATGCTGGCTTCTCCTGAAGTTATAAATAGCTGCTTTGAGTCCAATTTGGGGTTTTGATTTAAAAAAAAAAAAAAGTAAGCTATCAGGCATCCATCTGTGATTGAATCAGAGCCTCTTCTCCCTTCTCTCCCAGAACTCATCGTCAAAGGCCATTACTACTTTCCCTGCTCAGAGAATATTGTGTATGGAGCTTTAATGTCCCCTGGGGAAGTGAGACCATTACAGAAAAAAAAAAAAAAGACATATTTCCATCTCTATTCCAACACACACAACCTAATTAAGATTTTATAAACACTCACCCAACAGGAAAACACACACACACACACACACACATTCGAGCACACCTAAATTAGCAAGGCAAATATCGTCTAGATTAAGAGTTTTCTTGCTTATTTCTGTCCAGCTTTAATTAGGTGTCTGTCATGGGGAGGGTGTCATGCAGTAGAATTGTCTCATTTTGATTCTTCAGGTTTGCACTGTTGGGTGGCAGATCCCCTCGTTTGCCCCTTTCCCTGGGAGTCACTCCTCTGTCCTCCTCAGAGCCTCGCCTCCTGCCTGCCCCTGCTGTCGTGCCCAGGAGGAAACAGAAAGGCTTTGTCTCCCAAAGGCCACCTTTCAGTGGCCTCCGTGGCACCAGCTCCCCAGGGTCAGGACTGTCGTGCAGCTGACCTTGGCAGAGCCACCCCTATGGGACTGCCTGGTGGCAGCAGGGTCTTGCCAACACGCTCTGAATCCCAGCTCCGGGGACAGGAAGCATGGGCTCCCTGTGCCCCCCACCCTTGACCCCCGCTTCCCAAAGTACCAACAGTGCCGCCTCCCTGCACCCCAAGGTACTGTGTTGGCTTGGCCCCACCGATATCCGCCCTCCCATCCCTGCTGCCACGCTCTCCCCAAGTGGAAGAAAATACAGAAGATAATTAGCTTTCTCTTCCTTTTCGTGTCCCTGGGGCTCTTTGGAAAAGTACATTTTTTTTCACACTTGTAGAAAATTAAATCTGTTGTGTTTTTGAGCAGCATGGGAGGGAGGGGTTGAGGAGACATGTCCCTGGCTCCTTTGAGCAGAGTTGGGGGCTGGTAGGGGGCAGGGGAAACAGCTCTTCTGGTTTTTTTTTTTTTAAGATGTATTTATTTATTGGTGGGGAGGGGCTGAGAGAGAAGCAGACTTCCTCCAGCTGAGCGGGGAGCCGGACCCGGGACTCAATCCCAGGACCCTGGGATCATGCATGGTCTTAGCCGAAGTCAGCCGCTTAACCAACTGAGCCACCCAGGCACCCGGAAACGGCTCTTCCGAGATGGACAGTGCCTGGGGACAGGGAGGGGCAGGGAGGTGCCCGCCCACCCAGACCGACCCCAGCCTCCTGGGCAGCTTCGGCCTGGGAGCAATTCTTCGTTTCCTGGAACAAAGCCACCACGACAGCTATACGTACCAGGTGGAACCCGATCAAAACTTTCCAAGAGAGGTTCAGGAGGGGCAGGAAGAACAGGTGAGAGCTGCAAAGAAGACCCACACGTAGTGACTTCTGAGCGTGCGCCACGATGGCTGTCACTCCTAGCTGGACCCGCCGTCTGCGGCACACAAGTGTCCGGACCATCTCCCTCATCCACGCAGGGACCAGGCCTGGGGGGGCCCGTGAGGCCGAACGTAAAGGTGTGAGGGTAATGATCCCATTTGAAAGATGGTAAAAGTGAGGCCCCGCGGGGCAGGGTGGGTTACGTGAACACACCCAAGATCTCAGTGCTCCGTGCTCCAAAGACGAAGAGAACTCGTTCTCAGCTTCCTGCACCCTAGGGGGAGGAAGATCGGGCTCTTTTCTCTGCCCAGCAAATGCAGAAACACTGGAAATCGATGCAAAGAAGGGCAGAAAGTCTTGCTGCACAGGCATGAGAAAGAAGTTCCTGGTAGGGATTTATTTTAATTCCATGATCACTTCTCCAGTGCGAGTCTCTCGACTAGGGAAACGGGAGAGTCACATGGCCCGCCTTCAGGGTATTTGCGGACTGAATGGAGAATGATTAACCACCAAAGCAATGGTGGCCAGAGAGCCGTGTCTGGGGACGGGTGGACACGTGATGGCTGGGCTGGGTGTTGGAGCCTGGCTGCCGAGCCTCCCTCTGGCCGCCCACCTGTGTGCCCCGCCATCCTCAGGGGCCTTCACTCTCCCCCTCCCCCCACCCTGGGGACACCTGCTGCCACTGCCAAGGCAGCCAGCCCCTCGTGAATTAGCTGAAGTGACACTCACTTTGTATACACATGTTTACAATCAGGGCCAGATGGTGAAGGGTTGGATGCTTTTCAATGCCACTCCAGTGTGCTTAGCGGAGCCGGGCTTTGCATGTGGTGCCACCACGCACGGGGAGGGGACAGTCCCCTTCTCAGACACCAGCCTTGGATCCGCTCTCGATCTGAGAGGATATTTATTAGCCCCCACTTAAAAGCAGCCTTAGCTTGCCGGCTGTCAGAACTTTCTATCAAATCTGAAATTCTACAGACAGAAGAAAGAAACATAACCCACTCTGATATCTTCCAGAGTTTCTTTCCTTTTTTTTTTTTTTTTTAATAAATAAATAAAGCGCACTTGATGGAAAGGAGCTTGCAAACTGTCACCGATGACAGTGTTTATGTTGCCAGATTATTTGTACTTGCAGGAAGAGAGGGCGGACTGAACGCGGATCAAACGGAATGATTGTTTACCAAACTATAAAGACACCCTTAAGTGACATGATAGGAGAAAGGGAGGAGGGGGAGGAGGCCGGCAAAGTGCCAGAGACCGAGTCGGACAAGTCTGTGTGTCGCCATCTGCTTTCCCGCAAACAGTGGCAAAAGGCCCATCAAGGACACCTGCACTCTGGGGCCAGAAGGAAAGCCGGACTACAGGATCCCGAGCAGACTGGAGCCCAAATTTCCAGCTCGCTCCAGAAGGTGGTGATGACATGAGGACCCCTTTGTACCCACCTTGAAAAACATCCCCTCCCAACAAAACCCATGAAAACCAGACACAACACCAGCAAAAGAAAAGAAAAGAAAGAAAGGCTGGAGATAGACTCTTGGAATCTCCATAAGGTCTGAGTAGAAAGTAACCAGTTTTTGGAAAGAACATTCCAGAACTCCTCCAACAGAATGAGGACGTCTCCTTCAAATTGTCTCTCTGGGAGGTTGTACATTTACTCCAGGGATGTGGCCTTTGTTGAAAACATCTTATTTTGAAATTCACCTTTTGAGACTGACTTTAGAGTTGGTTCGTGAGTAATGTTTTAACTTTAGCTGTGTATGTGGGGGTGGGGGGGTGGGGACGAAAATAGGGGTGGTTCCTGGTGGCAGAATTCTGAATTAGTTTGCACCAGAGCAGGTTCCAAATGGTGAGTCACTGACCACTGCCCCCCCCCCCAAAATAATCTGGTCCCAAAGAAGCTGCTTTATTACCTTTGAGAATGTTGGAAAGAAACTGCCTGGGCTTCTTATTCAAGGTAATTCCAAAAGGGAGCTCCAGACATGATTTCAGCAATAGCAGCCCATCTGAGCATTACAGAGCAGCATGTATGAAAGAGATTCCATGCTCCTGAAAGCTGATCCTTTTATTCCAAATCTGCTGGGGGGATAAAGAGAATGATGTGGCTGGTGATACCTGTCTTTTGGTAAGGATTGCATGTTACCTGTGTTTCAGGAACTAGGCTCTGTTCTTCACACTTATCTCCCACACTCCAGATATTTCTTCCCCCATATCAGGAGAGGTGGCTCCATTTCTTTCATGACTTTTCTTTTGTCTTCTTTTGTTGTTTGACTTTCTAGGGTACTGCCTGGCCCCAGCTACTGCACCTGGCCTATATTAGGTCCTCAGTAAATATTTCCTGAATAAATGAATGAATGAATGAATGAATGAATGAATGGACAAGGCCCCATTTTCGTTACTTATAACAGGGCTGCCTGGGGCCGAGCTCTCCCCTGGGATCAGGGCCTGGGCAGGGTGGGAGGGTGGAGGAAGAGATAGATGGGCTCATTATTATTGCTTGGGCTAATGAGCTGGGACTGAGAAGTAAAACAGCAAACTGCAGGATGGAGAGAGACCGAGTCGTCTCTGGCCATGATGATCTAGAAGACACAGCAGCAGATTGAGAATGAGCCGGTTTTCATTACTGGGTAATGAACCCAAATGCTGGAATTAAAGGGCTGGTTGGTTGGAAAAAAGGAAGGAGTACTTCTCACTCTCCTCTGTCAGATAAGAGGCAGGGAAGCTCGGGGGCACCAGAAGAGAGGTGCACCAGGCGGGGACGGGGAGAAGCATCCAGGTGGGCATCTCTCTATTTTGTTCCAGAGAGAATGAGTCCATCCTCACCTGGAACAAGGAATTCAACCTTTGGGCAGAGCCAGCTTCCTCCTCTGGCTGCCATCACCTGGGCCCCTGAAGACAGCTTCCTGAAGTCTTGGTAATCTATTCTGACAAAAGAGTCCAGAGCCTGTGCTATGAGCATGGGTGTCCTGGGCACGGTCACAGATGGGAGCCCCTGCCGCCCGCTGTGGAAGCAACATGTCTTCCCTGAGCATCAGGACATTAGGAACAGTGTCCAGGACCTTGGGCCTCTACTTTTTAGACTTTCCAGATTTTACAAATAAAAATAAGGATACCCAGTACAATTCAAATTTCAGATAAATGGCGAATAATACACTTAGTATAAGTATATCCCAACTATTGTATGGTATATACTCATGCCAAAATTTATAGTGAATAGATTTCCAGAATTTATCTGGAATCCAAATTTAACTCGTCACCGTGTATTCTATTGGGCCATCCTATGACAATTCCCCTCTACAGCCTACTCTTTCTACCCTCTCCTAGTCCCTACGGTGACAGGGGTGGTTTGAGATACTGAACTTATCTCTGTGGCAGCCCTACAAAGATGCCAAGATGAATGGCGTGATTTAGGAAGAATGGCAGTTACTAACGGTCCCACTTACTGTTGCAGCATGACAAACCACTCCAAAACTTAGTAGCTTAAATCACCATTTTATTTTGCCCAGAGATTCTACCGGAGTTTGGACGGAGGATGGCAGGGCATGACTCGCCTCTGCTCTCTTATCTGGGGCTTCGGCTGGGAAGACCCAATGGCAGGGGAGACTCACCTGCGGGAGGCTGGAATCACCTGGAGGGTATGCATCACCTGTCTGGAGGATGATGCTGACAGTGGGCTGGGACCTCACGTGGCTTCTTCACATCACCTGAGCTTCCTCACGTCCTGGTAGGTGAACTTCCAGGTAGCTCAGGGATCCAAAGGTGAGCGGCCCAAGAGATCCTAGTGGACGTTGTCTGGCATTTTCTGACCTAGTGTTACCTGTGCCATAATCTGTTGGGGGGAACGGACACCGTCAGCCCAGATACAAGGGGAGGAGAACGGACCCATCCTCTCGGTGGCTGGAGGGTCCAAGAATCTCGGGGGTGTCCTAAGCCCTGGCAGGTGGAGGCGAGGAGTCCGCAGAAGGAGCCTGAGGAGGCTCCAGACGCGAAAGGTGGGAAAGCTCTGGTGGCACCGAGGAGCTCCTAAGGGAGGCCTGGCAGGAGTGGTGGGAAGCTCCCAGGGGTCGGGCAGGGCCAGGAATCGGGAGACCCGGGCGCGAGGGGCAGCACGCGGGCCGGGCCCCAGTCACGCGGGACGGCGGGGATGGGTTCCAGCAGCAACCATCACCGAAGGGGCGGGGGTGGGAGGCGGCCGAAAGCCCCGGAAAAGCTCCCGGGCTGCGGGAGGTTTACACCGCGCTTCATCAGAATCGTCTGCCACCGAAACTGCGTTCGACTGACACCATCTGCGTTGCTCCTGCTCACAGCCCCCCAGGCTCCCTCTCCACTCGCACCCATCTGCGCACACGGCGCTGCGGCGCCCAGCTCCGCTCTGAACAGAAACATCTGCCTGCAGCAAAGCCCGCTCCTCCCACCTCGCCTAAGAAGGGTTTTGGCTGCCAGCGGGCGGCCTGGGACCGATTCTGCAAACCTGGGAGCGGCCTCCCTTTGAGCCCGGGTGGATGCACGTGGTGACTTACAGAGAGCCGGGAATTTGGCGGGAACAAAGGGGCGCTGGGCTGGGGCGGGGAGGTGGGGAGCCGCCTGAGGCCCCCACACAGTGCGTTGCACACCCCGGTCCCTTTCCACTCCCCAGCGCTGCCTCGGGGAGGCGGGAGCCACGTTAACCTTGGGCCTTTGTGCCTGCAGAATCAGGAGGCTCACAGCAGCCCTCCTCCCCAGCGCACCTGCCTCTGGGAAGCCAGCAGCCTGCCTGACTGTTGTTTGTGGTGGAGGAAGCTGGCACCACATGGAGACCGTGCCTTTGGAAGCCTGAGTTAATTGGATTTTACAGCATCTTCTCTTGCCTGCCTCGTCCTTATTAAATGGCAGAGAGGAGAGAAGGAGAGGAGCAGCTGATCATCATACAGGGAAAGGAAAAGGTTAGGACAATGGCCTCTTTGTGGAAAGTAATCAATGCTCGGCCTCCCCCACCAAACCTCCTGGTGTACAAGCTCAAACAGCGCCTAGAACCTGGGAAGAGTACAAAAAGGTTAGCTGTCTTTATTACTATTCTTATCATTACTGGCCTTGAAGGGAGTTGTCATCTCGGCCACATACCTACGTAATCGTGTGTGTGTGCATGCGCAAGCATGCATACCTCTCATGCATTCACACCCAGCTCACCTGTGCCCTGGGATGACCTGCAAAGGACCCAGGAGCGCAGTGCCCTAGATCTGCTGTTTGGATGGAGAAGTGCCTCGTAGAGCCCAGAGCCGCAGCTGCTGATTTCACCTCGGCCTTCCCCTGCCCCTCTGTGTCCTGCCAGATCTGTAATAACGGGGTTCAAGGTGCATTGCAGAGTCACTCCTTCACCGTGCATCCCTAGACCCATAATTGAAGTTAAAAGGGTGGCTCATTCAAAATGGTGCTGGCAAAATGGACTAGTGTGGTAGATTGAATTTCCAGCTGGGTGCTTCACTGCCCTGTGGTAGAATTACACAGCCATGCCTATGCCTTGGCCTCAAGGAAAGTGGAGTGACCTTTCCACCCTTGACATCAGGCTTGCCCATTGAACCTGCTTTGGCCAGGGGGATACAAGCGGATGCAAAGTAAGCAAAGGCTGAAAATGAGCTTACATGACCAGCCTGCCCTCTCAGGCCTGTGCCACCTCCAAGAAAAGGACATGGGCTGCCCGCTTGTGGGTCTGAGGTGGACGGGAGACTCACGGAGCAGACCTGATTCCAGCCACAGACTGAGTCCAGTTCCACCGAGCCCCAGCGGACCTGCAGCACCACCAGGCCAACCTGAGGAGACTAAATGAGCCCCAGAATGGAGGCTTGCTGGTGCAGCTCACTGAGACTCTGTGTGTGGTTGTTTCTCCACACCTCTACCATGGCCACGAGGAACCAATACAGGGCGCCTCACCTTGTTGACAGAAACACATTCTAGATATATTGAAAACTAAATGGAAAAAAAAAATCCGAAAAAATAAAAATGACAAAAATAAAAAAATCAAAGCATAAATAAATGTTTAAAGGACTCACCAAGCTTAAATGCAGTAGAAAGTTATGAAGAAAAAAAGACCAATGGATTAAACTATGGGACAATTAGACGGCTCTGCATCATAAAGCATGATAAGCCTATTGGAAATATAATATAATGGTTGCTAAAAATTCAATTTAATTTTTGTCCCATTTCTTTAAACCCTATCCAAGGAGTGTGTGTGGGAATTTAGGGCAGCCTCCCTTGGCAGAGAGGTAGGAAAATATTTTACGTAGCCACCAGGATGTCAGAGGGAAAAAGGAACAGCTTGTAGGGTCAAGAAGAGAGAGAACAGAGCCCCAAGGAGACAAAGAAGGAAATAGGGCTCCGTGCAAGGTTTGGACACAGGAGCCCATCCTGACACGTGGAGTAATGTGCAGTCCCAGCCCAGAACTACGGCAAGGACTTTGTTCATGCATCCAAGAGCCACTGGACACAGAACAATTTCCAGCACTTTGGGCCAGGTTCAGAATCCTGTGTGTGCATAGAAACAGCCATTCCTCATGCCTCAGAGCCAAGCCGGCATGTGCCCAGCTGCTGTATTAATGTGAGCTGGCATGGCCAGGGATCGGAGCCTTCACACCTCAAACTGTCCTCTAAGAAGGAAATGCTTTTGTGTCCCCAGTCCTATGTCCTATGTGTGCTCTAAGGAGACCACCAGGCACCAGGGGGTTGACTGAGACAAAAGCCTTGCCCCGGAACTTTGGGATTGTCCCAGGTGCCCCACAGCACCTTGAACTGGGGAGAGGGGTAAGCAGACATCCTTGTTACAAAGAAGCCAAACTACATATCCAAGGTCCTCATTATTCCAGAAAAAGTGGGATTAGAACCCAAAGACCACAAAGTGAATCCACTGAAAAGATGGAAAGAAAGAAACGTTGGTGACTTTATATTTGAAGAGAAACTCACATTGTGGAATGGTTTGTTGTAGCTTACATATAACAAAGGTGGGCTGGGACTGCAACTCTTCATTTCTTTGAATGAACAAAGAATAAGTCAAATGTTGATTTGGGGGGCATAATTTTTCTGACAAGATTGTCTGATAGCTTGATACAACATCCTTGATTCCACATTTGACTTTCACAGCACAATCATAAAGAGGACATTTTTGCAAAAAAAAATATTTGAAGGCATCATCAATTTTCCCAATGGCCTGTCTTAATCCTCTAAAATTCAATTCTCTCTCTTTTGAAGTTCCTGTCATTTCATCAGCCTGGTAGATTTCTCTCTTCTGTAATCGTTAACCGGCTGAATTCTATTTCCTCACTCGCTAGTAGCCCTGCATGGGATTCAAATAATTCTCCAAAATCACTTTGATCGACCTCAAGAAATGTTGCATCTTTGGCAAAATTTGAAATTGTTCTGCATGCTACTCAAGCATGTTTATAACATATGGCTAACAGGAGCAGACCAATCCCCCGATCTGATGAAGAAGGGTGGGAGCAGATGCTAGTGTAAGGGGCAGGGGCGTGCAAGACAGCCCACAAGTGGACATTGCTGTGTTCGGGCAAACTTTGTTTCCCTCTGCAACCTTATAAATCTAGGGAGTCAGGTCATGCAGATGTGGAAAACAAGGACCCCTATCAGTGATCAAGGGACATTAACTATAATATGTAAAGAGCTCATGCAAAGCAATGAGGGGGGGAGAAATGGACAGAGACAGAAGCCTAGTATGAAAAACAAGAAAAAAATGAGAGAGGTTAATAACCAGAGGAAATAATGCTCCTCTTCACTGTAAACAAAGAAACGCACCATGAAGCAATATTTTGCCATCAAATGAACATTTTTTTTAAATTATAATTCTCACTGCTGTCAAGGTTATGAAGAGCCAGGCCCTCCTCAGACATTGCTGGTGCCATGTAAATTGGTACGGGCTTTCCAGAAAGCAAATGCAAAACTGAATCCAACCTTAAAATTATTTCAGCTGCCTTTTATTTTTTTTTATAAAGTCCCATGTTGCCTGTTCATATCCTCACATCATTCTTAAAACGAACAAAGACTAAATCAAATGTTGATTTTGAGGGCGTCGTTTTTCTGGGGGAAAAATCATCTGGTGGCGTGAACCAATATCCTCCACTAGAGTGAAGTTAATTGCTTTTTCAGCTGCCTCTAAAGTTTGATCTCTCACTCGGAAGCCACGAGGCACAGGAGATAAAGACTTACCGTCCGAGTGTCCCCACAGGAAGGGGCAAGGAGCCAGGTTGAGTGGCAGCAAGGCACCCATGCTGAGTAAGAAGAGGCTCCTGCCCCAGCCAAGGGGCTCCTAGCTCACCTGCCTTGGATTTCCCTGCTCAGCAAAACCAGTGTCCATTACTGGCCTGTAGGTGAGCCCCCAGGCAGTGAGGGGCTGGATCGTGAAACTCTTGCTGCCCGGAAATCCCCCAATATGCAAACGGTAATATCTCAATGATTTCTCCAAAGAACGTTTTATTCCCCGCCCCCCATTTCCCCTACTGAGCCCTCAGAGGCATTGCTTTCTCAGGCTGCCTGGCTCCTCACCGCCTGCAGAGATAAACACTTTTCCAATCCAGACGATTCTGGACCCTCAGCGCCTGATTCCACCCAACCCACCTGCTACTAAAGGTTCTGGTCTATGAATTGTCCTCACGCTTTCTCTGCACCCTTCCTCCCCCGTTCTAATTCTGTGTCTTTCCGCAGGCTATTCCCATGTGTGTCTCCTTTTTTTTTTTTTTTCCCAAAAATCTCTTTTTGTGATGTAAGTGTGATGCTTGCTCATTGTAGAAATTCATAAATGCACAGAAACTTTGAAGGAAGTCTAAAAACTCCCTAACCCCAAATTCCTTGTCCTGACATTCAACATTCTTCATGACCTCTGCCCAGCCCACCCGCCCCATGGGAGTCCCCGACACACTGTCCCCCCACTCCCCGCTGGCTCTGGGGTGCTTCCTTTTGCCTCTGCACCCACAGCCCCAAGCCTGTGAAGCCCCCTGGTCTCTGCCTGCCCACATCCTGGGGAAAGGGAGAGGAGGAGGGGAGCTGGTTCTCATCCCAAGTCTCACACTAGTCATGCAGCCTTACACTGTTCATTCAACCTCCTGGGGCTCGGGTTCCTCACCAGCTAGTGGGACAGCCTCTGCCCAAGCCACGCCAGAGGAGTGGCCTGGGAACCACTGAGACAGGCATGGGAAGGGCTGCTGAGAGATGCCTTGCCCATGTGAGGGGCCCATCTCTTCCTAAGGACCAAGCCCAAGGCATATGCACCCCCGGGGCCCCTTCATGCACCCCTTCTGGCCTGCTGTCCACACTGACACAAGACAGGAGACAGTCCGGAGTTAAAAGGACCAACAACCCACCAGAATGGCATCAAGCTGACTCTAAACTAGGATTTTTGAGATAAAGCAAATGCAGCAAGAAGCCTTTTCAGAGCTTCCTGTATCTGGCTAAAGCAGAGCTCCCTGAGCATCCCGCTGCCACTAACCACGCTCTGAGTGCGTCTCCAGACAGGGAGACCTCTGACCTTTAACACCATGATATCCCAAGACAGTTGTGTAAACGAGCTGTCTTCGTCAGCTCAGGCTGCCATCACAAAATTCCGCAGACCAGGGTTCTTCAGCAACAGAAATTCATTTTCTCACAGCCCTGGCAGCTGGAAGCGCAAGACCGCAGTGCCACTCCTGTCCAGTTCTGGTGAGAGCTCTCTTCCTGGCTTGCTGACGGCCACCTTCTCCATGTGTCTTCTCGTAGCAGAGAGAGAGAGCAGGCTCTCTGGAGCCCCCCTTCATAAGAGCACCAGGCCCATCGTGGGGACCCCACCCTCACTACACCATCTAACCCTCTGATCTCCCAGAGGCCTTACCTCAAATACCATCACACTGGGGGCTAGGACTTCAATGCATGGCTATGGAGGACTCAGGCATTCAGTCAATAACACAAGCTGCATCAGAACCTTCCACACTTTCCCACTGAAGCCCTAAGCATCCCCCCTCTCACCCCCATTAAAGCTGGTATAGAAACCCTTCCCCCTGGCTCTTTGGAGAACAACTCCTTAAAGAGTACTCCCGCATGCATGTGAAATAAACCAACGAACCTAAGTTGGTAAAGGAAAAATTTTCCTCCCAACAGAGTCAGGCACTGTAAGATTGCAAGGATGTATCTCTCATTTCCTTCGCTAGGTTCCTGAGAAGGCAGGAAACATGCCTCATCCTTCTCTATGCCCAAAGGTAGCATACCCCCCAGAGCTTCCTTTTTGTACAAAACCTTAACCTTCCTCCCCTTTGCCCCCCACACCCTCCCTATGGTTGGCTGTCTCAAGGAGACCTGTGTCTGCTCTGCCCCGGATTCGCCTCCGTTGGGTTCTGCTCGGCCTACCAGGTACCCCAGGGGAGACTGGCGTCTGATGAAAACAAATTCAGACTCAGTAAGGAGGTACTTGGCTCGAAAGGATTATTACTGCAAGAGACCCCCATTGCCACAGGTGCAGGGGTCGCCACGGTCGAGAGGAGGCTTTGACCATGAGATTCACAGGCGTCTCAAGAGCTCAGCAAAAGGAGTTTTCTTGTAAGGAGAAGAGAACACAAGGCCGGAAGGACCCCGGTGTGGGAAGTGGAATGAAAGGTGGCATATGGAAGTGTAGATCAGAGAAGGTCTTGCCCTGAGGCCAGCCGGCTCCCAGGAGGGCCATGTGCAGGCTCGGTCAGAGGGCGGGCCAGCGTTCAGGGGCTCAGAGGAGAGAAGCTTAACTTGGCTGAGGATCATTTTGTTCCGATTGATCAGTGGGGACAAGCAGCTCAGCTAATCACTTATGAGGCAAACAATGGGAATTTGGAGGGTCCGAGGTTGGCCTTGTCATCAGTCCCCAAGCCTTAACTAAGTCACAAGGGGCAGGAGGATACTCTGCAGTAAGCCATTTTCAGGAACAAAAGGGTGAGAGAATCCGTTTAATCTTTGCTGTTTCTCAGGAACACAGGGCTCAGGTAAAATTCAACACACACACGTGCACGAATACACACACGCACAAGTGCTCAAATATACACAGGCAAGGAGGAACTCCTGTTGTTAAAGCTTCCTGCGGTTGTAGATTTTCTTTTTATCTAGAGACACACATTGGAATCTCCCAATGAGAGCAGGCTGGCCCCTTGTTTGGGGGTGACCCTCTTAATGGGCCTCATGGTTTTGCAAAGCTAGCCCCCACTTCCAGAGCGAGAACGAACACAATGAGGAGCTAATAAGTTTGACGTGAAGAAGAACCAATGCTTTGCATATCAATGAGAATGTCCTCTGAAATTATGATTGCTTTAAAGTAAAAATAAAATTTCCTCTCCCAGAGGTGCTTCAGATAATCTGAGGCCCAGAGTCTAAGGAGGGGAGAACGGCTCGAGCACTCCCCGGAGGAGGTGAGTGGTAAGCCAGGCTTGAAACAAGGCCGTGGTGGAGGCCTGAGGAAGTTGAAGTGAGGAGGGGACCCCTTGGGCCCTGAGTAAGCAGGCCCTTTGTGTTTTCTTTCCTGGATTAGAATTCCCTCTGTCTGATCCAAGCTTCCAGGGAAAGGTTCAGTCCATGGGTAATTAAGGGGTTACCCAGTGGTGTGCTGCTAAATGTTAACAACTGGCTCTCTAAAAAGGAAGAGGGAACCTCATTTGCAGTGCTTGCCAATTTCCATGATGTAAATACAGTTAGTTGACCCTGGAACAACTTGGAGATTGGGGTGCTGACCCCCCACAGTCAAAAGTCCAAATATAACTTTTGACTCCCCCAAAGCTTAACTACTAATAGCCTACTGTTGACCAAAAGCTTTGCTAATAACATAGCTGATTAACACTTGTTTTGGGGGAGCCTGGGTGGCTCGGTGAAGCGTCTGCCTTTGGCTCAGGTCATGATCCTGGAATCCTGGGATGGAACCCCATGTAGGGCTCTCTGCTCAGCAGGGAGTCTGCTTCTCCCTCTCCCTCTGCCCCTCCCCCTGTTCCTTCTGTCTCTCTCTCTCAAATAAATAAATAAAATCTTTAAAAAGAGAGTGGGGGGAACCAAGGAAGAACCTTGGAAACACTAACAAAAACAAAACAAAACAAAACCCACTAGTTTTGGAGGTTCTATGTATTACAGACTGTATTTTTACAATAAAGTAAGCTAGAGAAAAAAATGTTATTAAGAAAATCATAAGGAAGAGATGATACCTTTACAGTGCTGTACTGTATTTATCAAAAACGAAAACAAAAAAACTACGTATAAGTGGACCTGCGCAGTTCAAACCTAACTTCAAGGGTCCACTGTGCTTCCGCATAGCTTAAAAATTCCTGAAATTCAACCCTCTGCGTCCATACACTGGGGCAAGGCAGCTCCAGCACACATAAGTGTAGTTGTGCTGTACTTTGGGCACACCGCAGGGGGATGCCCTCTGTACGATGACCAAAAGCAGAGAGCAGTGATCAATCTCCATAACCGGATGAGATGACCTAATATGGAAATGTGTAAGAGTTCCTCGGGCTTCCTAGCAAGCCTTGCGGTGGGGAACCCCTAACAGGTTGGACTTCTTGCTGTCACATGGGGGTGGGGACTCTGCTGTTAACTGGGAAGCATAGGTGGTTTACAACGGCTGTTGGAAAGTGCCTTGCGTGACCCTGACCTTGAGGTCTCCCCAGTGCATGCCCACTGCCTGAATCATGGGTATTTGGTGGAAAACACCCAAGAGCATGCTTGTGTGGACACGCAGAGCCCTGTGGGAATAGCTCACCCAGAACAGGCATCCTCCGGATAGCTCAGCGTGGCTGCGCAAGAGGGTGTCTGGGGTGAGCTCCTCCAGGCCATGTGCGTGTCAGCACGGATGGCTAAACACTTTCAAGCAAAGCCAAGCATTGGAACACCTGGGTCACCCTCTCCACCATGGCCCTTCACTGGGTGAGGTGGCGGCAGATGGACGGAGCCATGGAGAGTGAAGCCATTCGCTTAATGAAGTAATCTCGTCTCCTCCTTCCAGTGCAATGCAACAGAAGACATATGCAATCTCCATCTCGAGGGGGCAAGAAATGGTGCATGACTTTATTTTCTTCAGCTCCAGCCTAACCCCAAACCTGACTCCTTTGGGGATGGCAGGAAGCTTAGTTCCTGCTCAGCGCTGGGGTTCCTGCCCTGCAGCCTCTCTCCCCAGGATCATATGGAGGAACCAGCAATCCTTGGAAGGTAGAACATTCCGGGAGGCGGTGGTCTGCACTGAGCCCCTTGAAGGCCAGCAGCCCCACAGCATCTGTGCCAAGTCAGGCTCGGGCTCTGCTGACAAGGGGAGCCCTGGCACCCGGCCACCAGGCCCCACAACCCCACCCCCAGGGATCCTCGAGGGAGCAGAACTCAAGGAGCCCCCATCTCCTCCTTCCTTCTCATGGAGAACCTCCCTCCGTTTGCTGCTTCTACCTCTGTCCTTGCAAAGGTTCAGCCCTCTCTCTTCACTCTGAGCCACCTGGCACAGTCTGCTGGGTGAGCCAAAGCTTTCCCGGGGAGCAGGAGGACAGAGGGTGGTTTTCACAGCTTCTGCTTTCAGCCCCGCAAGTGCCCCAAGACAAGCAAGCAGAAAGACACCCTGGAATGGGGAAGCAGAAACAGACGCAACCCAAATCGTTCCGGGCAGTCTGATTGCTCTACTGCAATGAAAACAGCATGCCGATTAATATCGAGATACATGGTCCTGTCGCGTGTCACCAGCGAGGGTGTGTCGGGGGTGGGGGGATGGGGCTCCACCTACAGAACCGGGGGGCCGGCCGCTGTTCGTGCCAGTGCTGTCTGTGAAATTTCAGAGGAGTCTGGATAAGCAGTTGACAAAGGACCAGAGGCCCAGCCAAGGTGGCTGTTGTTGGGTCTTCTTATCTAAGACTTGCAGATTCTTCCAGAAGTTGATTGCCTCCCCCAAGCACTGAGCCCCAGCGAGGGGCGCATGGTCTGAACTGCCAGGATCCCCTGTAGCACGACTGTCTTTCCTTTCCTCTCTCACGCTGTCCCCCACCCTGCCTCCTTCCACCCCCCCCCGCCCCACCCCTGCACCCCTCCCCAGCTCCTGTTCTGGTCGTGTATTTTTTTTTTTAAGATTTTATTTATTTATTTGAGAGAGAGAGCACACGTGCACGCACAGGAGCAGGGGCGAGGGGCTGAGGCAGAGGGAGAAGCAGACTCCCCATTGATCCTCCATCCCAGGACCCTGTGACCATGACCTGAAGCTTAACCAACTGAGCCCCCCAGGTGCCCCACAGTTCTGGTTGTGTGTTATGCACGGTTGAACACCAAGACAGATTGACCAGAGATGAGAGAAGGGAACAGAGCAGCCGTGGCTGGCCCCCCCTACCCCTCTGTGTGGCCAATGGCGGTGCAGGAATCTGGCAGGACCACCCTGCTGAACATGTCCAGAGTTCCCACTCAGGCAGGGTAGCGGCCGAGATCAGGATCTCCCACCCACCGCACGCTCGACCCCATCCTCCCAAGTGCCCGCGTGGCAGATGTTGCCAAGGGACCAGGACGGAATGTCTGCCACCCTCTTGTACCCCAAGCCTGTTACTCAGGACTCCTCAGTCCTGCTTCTCAGCCAGAGAAATCCACGGCTCTCTAGACTTCCCCGGAGTAGCCTCCACGACTGGGTCCCAAGGTCCCCACTTCTGCCCAGATGGCCCTGGCCCCAGATGTGGGAAAGCAAGCTGGCTTCCCTGGGCTTCTCCCAGGCCTGGGCATGCTCTGCTCCTGGTCTGCTCCTGGCGGTGCCCGGGCCAAGCCGGGGACTGAAGCAACCATCATCATAATAACAGCAGTGAAGCAAGTGATGGAGGCCAGGGAGCTCACTGACTTTTCACAGCCGCTCTGGGAGGGGAAGCGTCCCCTTTTGACCCCTGAGGACACATGACACCCAGAGACATCACTTAATCCAAGTCTGCACACTTCATAAGCCTCAGAGGGGAGAAAGCCTCGGGTGTCAAATACCCTTTTACCTTGCAGCTCTGTTACGGGACCAGGAGGGGGGAAACATCTCTCCCACACTCATGAGTAATTAGCCTGGATTTGTGGACCAGATTACACACGCTCAGACAAGAGGGAACAGATCGAACTCTGGACAAATAAATTTTGAGGGCAGGAAAGCAATTGCAAAAGGGCTACACTGTGGGGAGCAGCCCGGGGAGCTGGTGAATGGTGAAGGGACAGGTGAGCATTTGTTAGGATGCCTTTGAAGTGTCACTTATGGTCTCCAGAGCACTTTCATATATGTTATCCTGATGAATCCCGACAACGCCCTCGTGAGGCTGACAGGGCAGGAATTAGCCCACTGAGGACCCTGGGTGAGAGGGCGGAGGGGTGTGGCACTTGCATCACACCCACCAGTCCCGGGGGGTCGGGGGCGGGGACCAGAAATCAGGCCCACGTGGGGTGGTGTGTCATACCCCCCTGCGGGATGCACGCAGCACCCGGGAGCCTCAGCACAGACAAGCTCTGCTCCCTGTCCACTGGGACAGCGCTTCGCACACCCAAACACGCGCTGGGAGGCCCTGGGGATGTTGTCAAAATGCAGATTCTGATTCCATAGCTGTGAGGGGGGGATGGGGGGTCTGCATATCTGATAAGCCCTCAGGTGATGCTGTTGCTGCTGATCCATGGCCACGCGTGGAGCAGCAGGATTTGGAGGTTGTCTCAGGACTGAGAAGGTTAACCTGCCAGGTGGAGCAAAATCCCCTCCTG